>NC_058080.1:466817959-467419732 GCF_014858855.1 Bufo gargarizans
TTGTCCTATTCACCATAATAGAGATCTATTACAGTGAATAGTATTTTCACATGCTCTCTGCTGCGTTGTGCATTGTGCACACAGAAGCAGGGAGCCTACCGTGGCAGGACTGGAAGACTTCACAAGCATGGTAACTGATTGGAGCCCCGTGATTTTGCTGCGGGGGCTCCGATTGGAAGGCAGAGGGAGCCGCATCCCTCTGCCTTGCCTCACAGGTTTAGCTATCAGTGTTGATCGCGGGACCTGAGGGGTTAAATGATGGGGTTCAGCAGGATCGTCGTTCCCCGTAATATATGGAGCGGTCTCACTGCAGCAGCCCACTCAATACATTACCTCAACTACCATGTCGTACAGGTACGTCACTGTGGTTGAAGGGGTTAAGGCATCTAGGGGTGTCTAACAAAAAAGCCAAATAACTGATTTAACCCCTCTCTGTCACAGCCAGTTTTCATATTTTTTCTTTGTCATTTTTCATCATGGCCTTGCTACAGCCATAACGTTTGAATTTTTTAGTCAACATAGCCATATAAGGGCTTGTTTTATCCATGATGGATTGTTTTGGCACCATTTAATTTACCATATAATGTAGGCTATCAGTGTCTGATAGTGAGTGTCCGATACCCCACATCCAGTGGCGTAACTACCGGGGAAGCAGGGGAAGTGGCTGCTTCGGGGCCCGGGCTGACGAGGGGCCCGGCAGCTTGTCAGTCAAGTTTCATTGTTTTTATTTATATGCAAATTACCTTCCTAACGTGCCCAAGGGGCTGTTCCTCCAGCTGTTTGTGCCCAGCCGCACCCATTTTTGCCAAGCCCAGCGTCACTTTCTGGCGCATGCGCGATTACATCATTTGAGGCTGCTCCCAGGACACTGCCCGGGCCCGGATCTGAGTAACATCGGCGCATGCGCGAGACTGCGACGCACTTAGGAAAAAAAAAAAAGACGAGGACAGCAGTGAATAATTAACAGCGGGACGGCGCTGGACTTCACAATAATGGGCGCGGCTGCGCACAAACGGCCGGAGGGACAGCCCTTTGGGCACGTTAGGAACGATATTGGCATATAAATGAAAACTATTTTTATCAAAAATGAAAGGACTGGTGGAGGTAAAAATAGTATATATTTAATTAGATCATGGAGACTAATATGATATCAACAGCTCAATATCGAAAATTGGGCGGAGGGGGGGGGGGGGGCATGCAAAAATTTGCTGAGGGGCCCAGTCACTTCTAGCTATGCCCCTGCCCACATCCCAGTTTCTAAGTAGCTCTGGTGCCAGAACTATGTAGCTCCATTCAAGTGGTAACTGCAGCGCTGCTCCTATTTACTTCAAGTAGGAAAGCACTGCAGTTACCAGCTCCGTTCACTAAACTGTCGATGGAGCTATGTAGTTCTGGTGTTGGATCTACAGCAGAACAGCTGATTAGTTGGAGTGCGGGTTGTTGGTCCTCTAAGCAACACTGAGTGTTACTAAGAAGAATCTGTATTCAGTGTCTACTATATATTGAATATGGATAACTGTGAGATGCAGAAATCAGTTTCTCACCCTGCCTCTCCTTTCCTTGCTTCAGCTGTTGCCTCAACAAGTGTAATATATACAGGTCCTTCTCAAAAAATTAGCATATTGTGATAAAGTTCATTATTTTCTGTAATGTACTGATAAACATTAGACTTTCATATATTTTAGATTCATTACACACAACTGAAGTAGTTCAAGCCTTTTATTGTTTTAATATTGATGAGTTTGGCATACAGCTCATGAAAACCCAAAATTCCTATCTAAAAAAATTAGCATATCATGAAAAGGTTCTCTAAACGAGCTATTAACCTAATCATCTGAATCAACTAATTAACTCTAAACACCTGCAAAAGATTCCTGAGGCTTTTAAAAACTCCCAGCCTGGTTCATTACTCAAAACCGCAATCATGGGTAAGACTGCCGACCTGACTGCTGTCCAGAAGGCCATCATTGACACCCTCAAGCAAGAGTGTAAGACACAGAAATAAATTTCTGAACGAATAGGCTGTTCCCAGAGTGCTGTATCAAGGCACCTCAGTGGGAAGTCTGTGGGAAGGAAAAAGTGTGGCAGAAAACGCTGCACAACGAGAAGAGGTGACCGGACCCTGAGGAAGATTGTGGAGAAGGACCGATTACAGACCTTGGGGGACCTGCGGAAGCAGTGGACTGAGTCTGGAGTAGAAACATCCAGAGCCACCGTGTACAGGCGTGTGCAGGAAATGGGCTACAGGTGCCGCATTCCCCAGGTCAAGCCACTTTTGAACCAGAAACAGCGGCAGAAGCGCCTGACCTGGGCTACAGAGAAGCAGCACTGGACTATTGCATGTCATTCGGAAATCAAGATGCCAGAGTCTGGAGGAAGACTGGGGAGAGGGAAATGCCAAAATGCCTGAAGTCCAGTGTCAAGTACCCACAGTCAGTGATGGTATGGGGTGCCATGTCAGCTGCTGGTGTTGGTCCACTGTGTTTTATCAAGGGCAGGGTCAATGCAGCTAGCTATCAGGAGATTTTGGAGCACTTCATGCTTCCATCTGCTGAAAAGCTTTATGGAGATGAAGATTTCATTTTTCAGCACGACCTGGCACCTGCTCACAGTGCCAAAACCACTGGTAAATGGTTTACTGACCATGGTATTACTGTGCTCAATTGGCCTGCCAACTCTCCTGACCTGAACCCCATAGAGAATCTGTGGGATATTGGGAAGAGAAAGTTGAGAGACGCAAGACCCAACACTCTGGATGAGCTTAAGGCCGCTATTAAAGCATCCTGGGCCTCCATAACACCTCAGCAGTGCCACAGGCTGATTGCCTCCATGCCACGCCGCATTGAAGCAGTCATTTCTGCAAAAGGATTCCCGACCAAGTATTGAGTGCATAACTGAACATAATTATTTGAAGGTTGACTTTTTTTGTATTAAAAACACTTTTCTTTTATTGGTCGGATGAAATATGCAAATTTTTTGAGATAGGAAATTTGAGTTTTCATGAGCTGTATGCCAAAATCATCAATATTAAAACAATAAAAGGCTTTAACTACTTCAGTTGGTGTGTAATGAATCTAAAATATATGAAAGTCTAATGTTTATCAGTACATTACAGAAAATAATGAACTTTATCACAATATGCTAATTTTTTTAGAAGGACCTGTATTACTAGAATACTATGGGCTATTACCCCAACTCCCCTGACGAAGCCGCATAGCAGCGAAACATGTCGGGTGGGGTAGTGATAGTTATTGGGCCAGATTTATCATTAGCTCAGGTCAGAATAATGGAGTGAAAAAGTCCCAAAAAAAGTCCCAAACGCTAAAACTGCGCACAAATACTGCTCTGCACTATGCTCGCCAGTTTTCTGAAAGTGGACGTGTTTTCTTATGTAAATGAATCTCTAGACAGATTTACTATTGGGACTATTTAAAAAGTCGCAATTTCACTCCAGTGAGGACCATGCTTATCTTATGAGACATGCGACTTTTTCATAAAAACGTGCGACTTTTGTAAAGCTGCTTACTGACCGTTAAACTGCTACCGTCAAACCACATTTATTACAGTCTTAAAGGGCCGATCATAAATCTGACTTGGCTAAAACTGACTTTAGCCATATGTGAAAGTGGAGTGAGCTGTCAGAGTCATGATAAATCTGGCCCATTGTGTTTTAGGCAGGATACAGCAATAGGGCTACAAATTATACCTTGTAGGGTCACAAACACTGTTCGGCTATCTAGATAGTGTGTGTCTAGTGGAATAGCAGCACTGCTACATCTGTGTGTTAGACGGTGTAAATGAATGATGGATGCTTGAAATATAGGGAATTAGGAGCATATCCAATCCATCAATAATAGGAATTTTCTATTTATAAGTATCCAGCAGGACATCACTGATTCACCATCAGGGGCGATACCATAGAGTCTGACACATAGTAAGCTGTGGCGCTATTACACAACCTATTTGAGGAGTAGTGCCATTATCTTTCTAGTAGATCCACAGTATCTAGAACCTGTTAATCAATACACTGCTAGCAGTTGCTATAGAGTGTTTGGTAGGCCACCTACCCTTCAAACAGAGTGTATAGCCTAGTGACAGAGACCACTTCACACAGACAGTGAACATATCCAAGCGTTTAACTGTCTCCTGATTGTTTTAAACCACTCAATAGTCTTGTTTTCTTCGAGTAGTGTTTTAATTATTCAATAATAAAGTTTGTAGTTTTAATACAAACAATAGGACCCCTAAAAGGAATTTTTGGTCAATTGACCGTATGTTAAATTATTGTCTTAAATTAAATGCATTCTCCAAAGGTGCAGTGGATATCAAGACAGGAGTAGAAAGCACTGGTCTTGATAAATCTCTCCCTATGCATTTTACTAAATTTACTTGCCTGTTTGATTTGCTGACAGATCTGATCGCTGGCAACCCATCTCCCTTTTACCTTCCAGATCACCCTTTGTTAGTAAATAAGTGTCAAAAGATAGAGGTGAGCTGGGCTACCAGAAATCAGCACGCACACTGAGTATACAGGAATACAGCCAGAAAAGGCTTTGACTTTTGCAGTCTTCTGCCATTTTTCTGTTAACTTACTGTCAGGCATGACTGCTGGCAGCCCCGCTCCCCTCTATCTTCTAGAACTTACTAACTAGCTAGGGATGTGCTGGCCAGATAAAGGGGCTGCTAGTGATCAGTGATGGAAGCAAGTCAACTACACAGGGAAACATAGAAAAATCCAGAATTTGGAGTTGGAGGTGTCAACTGGAGTAGGGAGAGGAGAGGTAGGCTGAGAAGCCTGTATGTGCAACTTACAGTTTTCCGTATTCTGTCTACAGTATGCTCTGAGGATGGATTCTCCTTAGCAATGCTCAGTTAGAAAGTTGCTATGGGAAAACTTTACACACAGTTTTTGAATAAAGGTTTGCATAATTCCCTAATAAGCTATATTACAATATGACTTAACATGACTGTTACTACACGTACAAATTAAATTAAATGTATGCTTTAAATGAAGATTATATTATGCAGTAAAACTCCTTCACATAAGCATGCAAAGGCAGACACTTTGGCAGTAATGTGAATAAGCTAATCCTTTTTATTATATAGGGTTTTACTGTATATGGAAGAAAAACAAACTGCAGAGAGGTCCTGCATCTTCTTCTGTTTAAATGAATTAATATGCCTTCGCTATGCAGTTCAGGCAGTGCCACAGCCTGTGGGTTGCTGTAGATAAATCTCTGTTTTGCAGAACTAGTGCTTTGCTGATTTACAGAGCAGCATTACGTCTGGAACAAACAGATGTAGAACATGCTGTACACTCTGTGACATTTGCTAATGTGCTTATCTCTATCCATTAGACAACTAAATATGCTTTAATAGTGAAATTAGGAAAGTAAAGGTGTTATCAACAGTTTTGCAATTCTACTGTATTTCCTTCCTTACTATGTTCATTAACCCTTTTAATGTCAGTACTAGTGAATCATTGGGATTTTTGTACTGATTGCTAATCAACTTTGGTTTGATTGTTATCTAAGTCACAATGCTAGATAAACACAGTCTAACTAAAGAATGACACACTCAGCGGTACTATTTATTTGAGTAAACATCCATAATGCAGGAAGAAAAAGCAATATAACCCCTGTGTTAATGCTTTTCTGTAATAGATAATTGGCAAAAGGGGATGAGATTGGAAGTGTGGCTTTCACAGCTGCTTGTCCCAATAAATGAAGGCACACAAAGCTTGGTTACTGACAAATCTGTTTTTCCTCAATAAAGAATGGTTAGTGTGAACCATGCCTCAATAAAAACATCTTTCAAAAAACCTCAGAAAACGTGTTATAGAGCTACAAGAAGCTAGAAAAGACTACAAAAGCATTTCCAAAGACCTGGGTGTACATTAATCCAAGGTTAGACAAATTTCTACATATAGAGAAAAATCTGGACTGTTGCTACAACAGGCAAACCTGAGAGAGGTGAAAAAGCACCCAAAGGTAACAGATAGAGACCAACAAATAAAAGTTTACAGTAAAACAAAAGTGCCCCTTTATCTTCATCAAGTGATTTTTAATAAAAACAAATTTAATAAAAATACACATATTAGATATCACAACGTCCGTAATGACCAGCTCTGCCTTTTCAGGTGAATGGTGTAAAAAATAATTAAAATAAAAACTGTGCCAAAACAGCCATTTTTTTTGGTCACCTTGCCCCAAAAAAGCATAATATTGAATGATCAAAACATTTTATGTACCCAAAAATGGTACCAATAAAAATGTCAACTCTTCCCGCAAAAAACAAGCTATTACCCAGGCAGAAAAAAAAATATGGCTTTTATAAATGGAGACAATAAAACATGATTTTTTTTTAAATGCTTTATTATGTAAAACTGAAACAAAAAATTAAAATAGACATATTTGATATTGTCGCATCCATAACAATCTGTTCTTTAAAATAACACAATATGTCCTGTCAGGTAAACGCAGTAAAAAACATAAAATTTAAACAGTGCCAGAATAGCCATTATTTGGTTACCTTACCTCACAAAAAGAATAATATTGAGCGGTCAAAAATCATATTTACCCCAAAATAGTACCAATTAAACAGTCACCTTATCCCATAGTTTCCAAAATGGGGTCCCTTTTTTGGAGGTTCTACTGTAGGGTGCATCAGGGGGTCTTCAAATGCGGCATGGCAACTTAAAATGATCCCAGTGAAATCTGCCCTCCAAAATCAAATCCATATGTTGCACCTTCCCTTCTGCGCCCTGCTTTGTGCCCATACAGCATTTTACGACCACATGTCTGGTGTTTCTGTAAACTGCTGAATTAAAGTAATAAATATTGAGTTTAGTTTTGCTGTTAATGAATTAAAATGGAAAACCTGGAAAAGAAGTGAAATTTTGATTTTCCCCTATTTTCTTTTAATTCTTGTGGAACACAAACGGTTAGCAAAGTTTGTAAAATCTTATTTGAATAACTTGAGGGGTGTCGTTTCTACTGTAAAATAATCATTTATGGGTGCTTTCTATTATATAAGCCCCACAATTGAAATTTATTACTGAATTGATCCTAAAAAAAAGTGGGTTTTGGAAATTTTCGGAAAAATTTTAAATATTGCATCTAAAATTGTACTCCATCTAACATCCCCAAAAAATAAAATGACATTTACAAAGTGATGCCAACATAAAGTAGACATATTGCAGATGTCTTAAAAGCAGAGAAATAGAAATTTTGAAAATTGCAAATTTTTCCAAATGTTTGGTACATTTTTATTTTTTTTATAAATAAAGATGACATATAGTGACTCAAATTTACCACTGTCATGAAGTACAATGTGTCACGAGAAAGCCTTAGAATGGCTTGGAATAAGTAAAAGGCGTTCCAAAATTATTAACACAAAAAATTACACGTCACATTTGCAAAAAATGGCTTTGTCCTTAAGGTGAAAACTGGTCTGAGGTAGAAGGGGTTAAAAAAAAAAACATGTTTTCTTCCCCTGTCCACAATGCTGGAAAAATTATCTATGGACACATGAGACACAAGTTGAAATCTCAACCCAATTGTGAATCATTGTGCAGGGAGCATCATGATTTGGGGCTACTCAGCTGTCTCAGGGCCTGGGCACCCTGCGACCATTGGGGGCACACAAATTCTAAGGTGCATAAAAAAAAACAGGAGAATATAAGAGAAGCAGTCCATGACATCTACAACATTGTGCACATCTTATTTGCAGCTGCAGCAAATGCTTAGTGGAGGTGATTGCTGTTAAAGGGGATCTACTGGTTATTAAATTCAAGATTCACTTACCTTTTCTCCTTACACTAGTGATACGTTTCAGTGTGCTCAATAAAAGACAAGACTGGTGCAACTGTGTTATTAGGGTACTTTCACACTTGCGGCAGGACGGATCCGACAGGCTGTTCACCATGTCGGATCCGTCCTGCGGCTATTTCGCCATGTCGCAGGACGGATCCGTCCTGCCGTAAGTGTGAAAGTACCCTAATAACGGGGACTATAATGGGGACGGGGGCGGAGCTCTGGCGCAGCACGGCGGTGCACGGCGAAAGCCGGCGGACTAAAAAGTCGGACATGCAGTACTTTTTAGTCCGGCGGCTTTCGCCGTGCACCGCCATGCTGCGCCGGAGCTCCGCCCCGCCCCCATTATAGTCAATGGGGACAGAGCGGTGGCACGGCGAAATAGCCGCAGGACGGATCCGACATGGTGAACAGCCTGTCGGATCCGTCCTGCCGCAAGTGTGAAAGTAGCCTTAGTTTAGTTAGGTTGTGTTTGTCTTTAATTGTGATTTAGATAACAATCAGACCACATTTTATTAGAAATCACTGAAAGAATTCATGTAATTCCAAAGGGTTCACTTTTTCTTGCAAATGGATATCTACACAGTAACACAGGGGCACATTTATAAAGTCTTAATAAGTCCCTGAGCTGGTGGTGGATCGGCCTCTACATAACGTCGGCGTATCCACCTCCGATTCTCAATGCAAGACAGTTTCCTTGCTGTCCTACATACATTTAGACCATTTTGTACGCCTAAACCAGGAATCCACACACTCCATGTGTGTTCTGACTAGTGATTTGCAAAGTGGCAGGACTATGTTCTCATCACGTGCATATATGCCCCTTTTGATGCACCCCATAATCTTATTGGCCTTGGCAGCAGCTGCCTGACACTGGTTTCTAGTTACGTTTGTTTTTCACTAAACTTCCTAAGTGCTTTTCCATGTCGGTGTTACCTAGTTTTTTACAATTTAGTATATGTAGGTGATTTGCATTAGGGTACTTTCACACTTGCGTTAGAGGAACTGCCTGCCGGATCCGTAAATCCATATGCAAACAGATAGCATTTGTTTCTGGATCCGTCTGACAAATGCATTGAAATACCGGATCCGTCTCTCCGGTGTCATCCGAAAAAACGGATCTGGTATATGTTTTCACATTTTTAAAGGTGTGCGCATGTGCAGACCGGGAAACCGGATCCTGGTATTAATACATTTCAATAGAAATTAATGCCGGATCCGGCATTCCGGCAAGTGTTCCGGAATTTCGGCTGGAGAAAATACCGCAGCATGCTGTGGTATTTTTACCGGCCAAATACTGTAAGAGGGACTGAACTGAAGACATCCTAATGCATTTCCATTCAGAATGCATTAGGATAAAACTGAAGAGTTTTTTTTCCTGGTATTGAGCCACTGTGACAGGAACTGAATACCGGAAAACTTTAACACTAGTGTGAAAGTACCCTTATTCCTTCCCGTGTGCATAACTTTATACAGTTTAGTGTCAACTGCTAATTTTTGTATTTTACTCTGCAGCCCCTATACAAGAACATTAATAAATATATTGAAGAGCATTTACTCAATCTGAGTATTTACCATTAATAACCACCCTCTGTTTTCTATCACTGAGCCAGTTACTTACCGACATACAGACATTTTCTCCCAGTCCAAGCATTCTCATTTTATATACTAACTAGAGATGAGCGAATTTTTCAGAAATTCGATTTGGCCGGTTCCCGAATTTTTTGAAAAAATTTGGTTCGGTCCGAGTTCATTTGCGGTGAATCGCGTGAAAAAACTGCTATTTCCTGGCTGCAGAGAGCCTTTATAGTGGTGTAGAACACTGTGTCTTGCAGTAACACGCATAGGGAGTCTACTCTGGTAGTAAAATAATATTGTGAGTCAGTGTGACATTCAGATGACAGGCGTTGCTCCTAGAATCACTGCACACTTCACTTATTTGGGCAGTCACGGGGCCAAAACTGACCAAATAACTCTCTAGTATGAACTCCACGTAGATGTCTACAGAACCTGTTCTATTAAACGCTTATACAAGTAGAGCCCCCCGACAGAGTGGAGAGGGTGTCAGCAGTAAGTTTGTGTTGACGTCACTGATTTATTTTGCCCTTCCTCTGATCCGTCAGAACAATAACCCCCAAAAAACGGATCCTGTCTGTTGAGCATCCGCCTTCACTCGGTCAGCATTTGGTCAGTAATCCATCAGTATTGCTAATGCCCAAAAAGTCTAAAAAAAATAAAAAGGAAATTAAAACACCCCAAAAAAGTCTGTCGTTTTCTCGCTTCACCACACAATAGCTAATAAGCCCTTTTTTCCCCACTAATACATGCCAAAAAGGGCTGTAATTTTCTCACTTCACCACACAACTGCAAATACTTTTTTTGTGCCACTAATACACACAAAAAAGAGCTTTAGAACATATAACTGCACTGCTGAATGGTAAATATATTTCTCTTTTTTCCTCTTTATACACTCCACAAAAGGGCTTCATAACATATAACTGCACGCTAAACGGCAAATAGGACTTTATTTTTCTCTACATCCACCCCACAAAAGGCTTTAGAACATATAACTGCACTGCTGAACGTCAAATAGGCCCTTATTTTTTTCCATTTATACACGACACAAAAGGCTTTAGAATATATAACTGAACACCAAATATATTTTTCTTTTTTCGACTTATACACTCCACAAAAGTCTTTAGAATATATAATTGCATCAGTGAACGGCAAATACATTTTAGTTTTTTCCACTTATACACTCCACAAAAGGCTCCACTTTTTGTTTTATTTCTATTTTTATTTTGCCACTATTACACGACAAAAAGGGCTTTATAACATATAACTGCACTGCTGAACGGCAAATAGGCCCTTATTTTTTTCCACTTATACACGACACAAAAGGCTTTAGAACATATAACTGCACCGCTGAATGGCAAATATATTTTTCTTTGGCCACTAATACATGCCAAAAAGGGCTTTAGAACATATATCTGCACTGCTGAACGGCAAATAGGCCCTTATTTTTTTCCACTTATACACGACACAAAAGGCTTTAGAACATATAACTGCACCGCTGAATGGCAAATATATTTTTCTTTGGCCACTAATACATGCCAAAAAGGGCTTTAGAACATATAACTGCACAACTGAATGGCAAATAATAACCATGTTATAAGGGAAAATAATAAAATCTACACCTAACCGATTTTTCTCACACGCGTGCAAAACGCATTACAATGTTTTGCACCCACGCGTAAAAAACGCAAACATGGAATGCAATCGCAGTGAAAACTGACTTGTTTTAGTGTCAAAATCGCACCATTTTCCCTGAACGCACCCTGAATGCATCTGACCCCAATCCGCAACGCCCGTGTGAAAGGGGCCTAATGCAAGCTAAAAAAATTGCTTTAGAATATATAACTGCACCGTACAAGGGCAAATAAGACGTAGAAATATTTCCTTGTAATAAACCCTATTAATGGCTGTATCAAACAGAGCTGTATAATGGCAATTTGGATCCCCACTCAGTGCAGCAAGGTGTAATAGGATTGTTCCTATTACCAATGCTGTAACCTTCCCTACTGAACCCTGTTCTACATAAAGGCTGTGGAATGATTCCTCCCTATCCTTTTCCTACACCTTCAATAATCCTTCCCTGAGCTTGTAAATCGTTTTTTTAGCACAATTAAGTCTTTCCTATCACTGTCCGAATCCAGATGGCTGAGGCTATTTATAGAGCTGTGACATCACAGGGCTGGCTGCTGATTGGCTACATGCATGGCATTATTGGTTATCCCGCCTTCCCAGAGTTCCTTGCTCCATGTCCTCACACATGCAGCAGCCATTTTAGGAAAAAATTCGATTTGTTACTACGAAGCGTGAGGAAATTCGGATTCGGTGCTAAACAAATAATTCCTGAAATTCGGATCGAATTCCACTTCGTCAGCTTCGATTCCCTCATCTCTAGTACTAACTTTTTATGTAGCACAGCATCAAAAGCTTTGGAGAAGTCAAGATTTGACATCAGTTGACTCACCCCGGTCAAGTCTAGAACTTACCTCCTCATAAAAACTGATTAAACTAGTTTGTCAGGACCAATCCCTCATGAAGCATCTCTTAGAAAACCTTCCAACAAGTTACCCGCGACAGACATTAAAATTACTGGCCTATAGTTTCCGGGCTCAGTTTTTTGGACCCTTTTTGAATATTGGCACCACAATTTTTATGTGCCAATCCTGTGGAACACTCCCTGTCAGTATAGAAAAAATAAAATGGACTCCACACTTAAATGTCAGCCAGTTTCAGCTTGTAAATTTACTGCATCTTGGTGAATCTAATCTAGTAAGAGTATTTCTTTATTATATAAATGTTTTCATGGTATATTACTGTTTTTCTGAAATCCTAGGGGCCAATTGCAGTGAGAATGGCTAAACTAGCAATCAACCAAGGAATTGAGGTAAGTGCCTGCAGTTTTCAGTATCGTGTAACGCAATATATTTCTTTAATCGTCTTGCATCCAGCGTTGCTGATTTCCACTCGGTGATATGCTTCCAGGGCTTGTGTGACAATTGTATTTGAAGAGAATTGGGCAGCTGGCACTAAACTGCATTAAAGTTAGTGACCAGATAGGCTATGTTTATTCATAAGATTGACTACAGATTCTTACTATTCAAAGCACCTAGGATCATTTTTGTATCTATACGTGTTATAGAAAAAAATTAAAGGTGCTTTTCTGAATGTTTTATACTATGCTCAGAATAGGTCATCAGTATAAAACACTTGGAAAGCCTCCTTAAGGGACCTTTCACACAGATACCTGCATGTCAATCGGCAATCGTTAAGTGCCTTTTATATGCACAAATCATTACGAGTATGGGAACAAACAATAGTTAGTACGATCATTCATCCCCATACTGTTTTCATTTGCTAGCAGCACATCCCCTGTTTACATGGGGTGATACACTGCCAACAAGTGATCATTTTGTAGTGCCACATAAAAGATGTGATCACTAGTCATTGATCATTTGCTCATTTGTCAGCTGATCACTGGCATGTCTACTTGGAATAGTGATTAGGAACAAATGTGATTATCAGCCTGGGTGAGAGGGGCCTACTACTGCCCTATGGCTCAGTGGTTAGCACAGGTGCCTTCAGCTCTGAGGTCCGGGGTTCTAAACCAGAAACATCTGCATCTTATCCTGCTGTTTGCTTGAGACGCTGATGTGAGTGATGACCATCTCTGTACAGAACTGCAGAATATGTTGGTGCTAGATAAATAAAATGGTTTACCGTAAGTAAAATCCTTGTTTATCCTTTGCATAGTATTCAGTCCCCTTATATCTTCTAATTTCCAGACTGTGCTCATAGGTTAAATAGTCAGGGTCCAGCACCAGATGGTACTCAGCCATTGAAGAGATTTTTACATATTGCTAATATATAGTTATTATCATTGGTGCAGGAAAGAAACTGAATAGCCATCTCACACTAAACCTCATTCAGACCCGTGTACATTTAATAGGGTCATATAATGTTTTAGAGAATGTGCTTTAATCTAGTAATGTTTTCTAATTGCAGGTGGATTTGGCAACAGGCTTAGCCATAGAAGAAGCGTGCTATGCTCAGGTATTGATCAAATCAGTTTTCTTGCCTAACAGGAACATGAAGATCATCATGATGAATCACAGGCATGGAGCTTCATGGATTGGTTGCAGGGGCATACACAGATATCATAAGGCCCAATAGCAAAATGTAATATGCCCCCGCCCCACGCAGTTTTCAAGTATGCATGCGTCAATCATTCCCAGGCAAGGCAGAATGCAAAGCACAACACCCCAAATTCCTGATGAATGTGCGTTATTTTTATTAAAAACAAATTGTAGTCGCCTTTGGCCTCTCCCACTTTATATCACTTTTATGTTGAAAAATGACAACAGGTGCTTCAAAAACATGGCCCTCATTCTGAACATCATATTGATTAATGTATTTATATCAGACAACTGGCATAAAAATATATTGGCAAATCTCCTGCCTCCCATCTGTGACAAAGCTGGCTGCCTGAAGCCACCACTAGGGGGAGCTCAGGTGCATAGGAATTTATACAATTACCATGGAAGCGGTAATAATCTCTTTGCGATGAGGTTTCCCCTAGTGGTGGCTGCATGGCAACACAGTGTTTTCATGTCTAAAAGAGAAAGGGCAATTCAGTGCAGGACCCCCTTTCCCCCAGGCCCCATAGCAGTTCTGCCTACGATGAAGGTATGCCATTGATTGGTTATGAATATGAGATATATAACGAACAAGGAGGATAGGTGACAATACAGTCTGACTCTACTATCCTGTCATTGTGTTGTTTCTAAAGAAGGAAATACTGGATTCTTAATAGAAGAAATGTCAAGTATTTTCCAGGCAATGTCATTATTTGAGTCCAGTTAAGTATTCTTTGGAAATGATGTTATACTGTAACTAAATGTTAAATAAATGAATAGATGTAGAATAATTTGCCTACTTATGCCGTCAGACTATTAACCCCCATAAGATAACGCTATAAAGACATTATCTGATATGACCTTTTCTTGCTTCAGAACTTGAAAGACCTGGATATTGGGGGTTGACATTTTCAGATGTGGTTGCAGGCAGGGGCGTTCTTCATTCTTTTATTTGTTGTCTGTTTTCTGTATTGTTTATTTCTTCTCCAGAAAGGAGTTATTGTTTTTATAATGTGAAACCTCCCACACAAAAATCAGCAAATGGTGTTTATGCAAGTTAAAGCTAAATTTAGGATTCCTAAACGGCCGCGCTTTAATTTGAGCATTCATTTCAAGCTCCACACCATATGCATTGCTGTTGTTTACAGAATTAAAATATGTGCGAATTTATCACGAGTGGCATTTTATTTAGTTTGTTTGCTGCTTGTCGCTTTGTCAGCAGTCACTCAAAGTGGTATTCCGAGACAGTTACATTATTAAAGATCTTGCTTTTGACGAAAGTGTGGAACACACAGATTTAAGTGTCCGTCTTCTTTGGTGACAGTTTTGGATATGTACATTAATATGGCTTTGTATGTGACAGTCCTAGATAAATCTTGTATATATATCTTATATTAAAAATAAAGTTACATACTGGGTTTAGAGAGAAGATGGTAAATACATATGCCCCATTTATTTTGTGTACCTAATTTTGATGGACACGGGAAAAGGTGATAATCAGTTTGTTTCTGTAGCATTTCTGTCAATGAGGGACATTTAGTAAAATTACAGAGCAGTTACTGGTATCTTCTTAAGACAGCAATCTAAGTCTCTTAGGGGTCATTTATCAAACTAATGTAAAGGAAAGCTTGCTTAGTTGCCCATAGCAACCAACCAGATTTCACCTTTCATTTTTCAGAGCTCCTTTGGAAATAAAAGGTAGAATCTGTTTGGTTGCCTGTTTGGTAAATCTCCCCCTCAGTCTTTATATGGCATAGAGCACATGTACCATAGAAACATAGAATGTGTCGGCAGATAAGAACCATTTGGCCCATCTAGTCTGCCCAATAAAGCTTACCTTTATGTAACGGAATCATACCACCTATTAAATCATCCAAAGGATGAGATTATGTGTGCCGAAAAGTTATAACACAACCCATTGAAACAAAAGACACACATGTGCAATTATAACACAAATATTGTATTGAATAATAAATACAACAACAGACCATAGACAATGATAAAATGAGTAGCAGCAGTGCAGACCAGCGCTGCGATAAGCAGCTCAGCCGCCTGACTCTGGGGAAATGAATCCCAAAATCCAAAAGAGGAATAGGGGAACAGTGTATGCTGCACTGAGCAGGCAATATAAACCCTACCCCCAATACACGTACAAGCCTCCAACCCCCACAGATAAACATACAACAACTGCAAAATAGGAGCCAGAAACAAGGGTGAAATAACAGCACCTATAGCCAGCCCATAAGCAGTATGGAGGGACAACAATAGTAGTAATAAACGTTGAATAAGAATAAATATACTATAACATATTACCTAGAGTTGATAGGAGGCACAGATGGAACAAACCCAGGTCTGGCAGAGAGGGCACCCCGACGCACGTTTCGGTCCTCCAAAACGTGCGAGGAGCGAAACATGCGTCGGGGTGCCCTCTCTGCCAGCACAGACCACCAAGACCTATAGATAGAGAGAAGGCACAAGATGACAGGTCTCTGTGCTTGCACAGTTGGAATCTGCACTGCTTGGAGCGCAGCAGGGGGTCCAATGAGCAAGCGCCGAGAGTGGGACACATGGTACAGGTGTAAGAAGACTGGGCTACATAAGATGTCTTGCCATGTTGATCCAGGGGGAGGGACTAAAGCTGAAAAGATGCTTTGAGAGCTCTGAACGGCTCATTTGCGTATGAATAAAAAGCGCATTTCTAAGGAACAGATCATAACCAGGGTGTTGTTTTTATCAGCATAATCAACCCTACCAAGGCTTTATGCCATGTTTAATAGGGTTAATCATGCTGGCAGATGCTCTTTAAAGGGTTTTCCAGCCTCCTGATAATGATAACCAATCATCAGGATAGGTTATTAATAACCGAATGGTGTGTGTGTGGGGGGGGGGGGGGGAGGTCTGACACCCCACCCCGCACAAATCAGCTCTTCCCTAGCACTTTAAATTCTGCCGGAAGCACAGCTCTGTTCAAAGTGTAATGGCCATGCCAGTTTACATTCACTTTAGTGAGAGATGAGCTGAAGTACGGCCACTACACTTTGAACAGAGCTGTGATTTCTGTTCCATTCAAAGTGCTTGTTCCAGTACCAGAGGCTACAGGGAACAGCTGATTGGTGGGGGTATTAATTATTGATCCTGAGGATAGGTCCTTAATATCAGGAGCTTGAAACCCCTTTAAAGCATTTGTGCAGAACACTCTGACTGGATGATGTGACATTGGCCATGGAGAGACTCTGCTGCACACTGGGTGGGACAGTTTCCAAGGCACCATCTGACACCTAGCAGGTATCATGCACATGTCGTGCACATAAATCTTTCAGGGCATCATGTGGTTGCTCTGCCACTTTACTGCTTGGCATACAGCATTGTCTCTCAATGCCTGAGAGTTGGCCTGCACAAATCCTTTACCCTGCAATGCAAATAATCTCTATACTTTTCCTGTTAGAGTAATACCACTAAAGGGAAGTTAGGGAGTAGTTTGAACCCATATTGTACAATGATCATATGGTTAGATATGATTTCCAGAATCTGTAGCCTGCTGCAGATGCCAGACAGTAAAGCCCCTATTGGACTGAGCATTTTTTGGGCCAGTTACTCTGCATAATCATGCCACCAATCAGCTGATTAACAAGCAAATACTTGTTTGTCAGCTAAAGCTTGTATTACACTGCCTGATTTTTCGGCAGATCAACTTGCAGTGTAATACTGCTGCCGGTTGCCCAACAAATAAACAAATGCTCGATCATCGGGCTATCCAGATCTTTTGTTAAAAAGCAATCGTTCGCAGGTGGCAGATTGTGGTGTCTATTAACGACCTGACGCTGACAAACCACTATACAGCATGGGGATGAGCGATGGCATAGCAACCACTCCTCCCAAGCTGCGGAGGAAATCGCTGCATGTAATAGTAGCTGTCTTCCCCACTAGCAAGCAGGCAATTGCCGGGAGGGGAAGCGTTCACTCCTGACAGTTGTCTGCCACATCGGGCTGTGTAAGGAGTCTTTCACATGAGCGTGTCACTTGTGGGAATCACGCTCCATGTGAGAGAGGGATCATGTGTTCTGGACTTACAGAAGCGCACAGCATTATCATGATTGATTATGCTGTGTGCCTATGCTGGACCTTTCTGGAACAGAATCATAGTGACATAAAGCTGTCAGTATGATTCCGTTACATAAAGGTAAGGCCCCATGCACACGGCCGTGTTTCACAGCCGTGTGCGGGCTGTGGAACCGCGGCCTGGATCCCTCCTGAGAGCAGGAGCGCACGGCGTCACTGGTTGCTATGACGCCGTGCGCTCCCTGCTGCCGGCACAGTACAGTAATACACTGGTATAGATCATACCAGTGCATCACTGTATTGCGGCGGCAGCAGGGAGCGCACGGCGTCATAGCAACCAGTGACGCCGTGCGCTCCTGCTCTCAGGAGGGATCCAGGCCGCGGTTCCACAGCCCGCACACGGCTGTGAAACACGGCCGTGTGCATGGGGCCTAAGGCAGAGGCACACAGCATTATCAATAATGATAATGCTGTGTGCTTCTGTAGTCCAGACTGCACAATCCCTCTATTAGAGCCTTAATACAGCCTTTAAGCTAAGTTCACACATTATCGGCAACATGTCTCCTTGTGTAATCAGGGTTTGTTCTGTTAATAATCATTAGAACTTAAGAGGGGGAGGAACGTTTCTTTCACGTTGCACCAGCCTGTCTAATAACAATTAGCTTGTTTATCATTGATTTGGTATGGATAGGGAGCATATATATTAAATTACATAAACTTTTTGGGTACCTTTAATGTTCATATTGTGTTCATTTATTTTTTTTGCGCTTTTTACAGGTTATCCCAACAAAGGATAGGCTTGAAGGCTTATTAGCATTTAAGGAAAAAAGGCCTCCACGTTACAAAGGAGAATAAGGAAGCACGGCAGTGCCTTTCTGGAGACGGGGACCTTCTTTACGTTCCTTGAATCAGTACGTGGAATTTCACAGCCATGGAAATTGAAGTCAATATTGAAAACATTATGGCATCTGGAATATGCCCATACATGTTCCTGTTTGAAGTATGTGTCTCAGATCATTTTGATAGTCTATGACAGAGCCTGTTCCTACATGCACTGTCACTCATTTGCCTGTTCTAAGTTACTTGAAATATTAGGGACTTCAACAGCAAACACTAGTACGTTTCGGAGCTACGCACAATGGCAAGCCCTTAGTTTTTTGTTTTTTGCTTTAGCCGCATTGTAAGTAGAACTCTGTATACATTGAATGTCAAAGTAATGTAAAATAAAGCCATAGAAATGATAAATCATATTATCACCGACAATGCATTTCAATAAAATGCACAATTGGGATGTAAGAACCAATAAAACCATTATACTGGAAAGTGTGGAGTTGTGTATTATATACAATATAGCTGATTGAAAATGTCCAGTTAGCAAAAACAATGTGTAGTGTGTATTGTATGAAGGTGAGCCACACATTACCTTAGAAGTCTTAGTAACTTGTGTGTGTCTTGTTTTCTTGTAGTAATATAAGACATGGAAATGCTTTTGCATAGAAAGCTGCATTTGCAAAACTTTGGCCCCTGGGCCCTCATATATACGTATATTGAGCCATACCAGCACAGCAATGCCTAAATGTGGATGGCATTACCAGGAGAACATCCCAAAGACCATACATAAGGTTTAGCTCAGGGAAGCAGGATATTGCAGTCAGGTGCCTGCTGTTTCATACAGCAGACACCCGCGGCTAAAGTTCATGACCGGTGGTAATGCTGATCACAGACTTTAAACCCTTCAGATACTGTGGTCAAATGTGACAACAACATCTAAATGCTCTAAAACCCAGAAGTGCGTGCCCTCCCGGCGGAGATTGGGGGAGCCGGATGCATTGTGTAGCAGCTTCCTATGGAGCCCCTATGGAGTTATATGTTCAAATTGCGATTTTCATTTTTCTCATAATTGCCCAGCCCTAGGGGAGACTCACAGCTACCAGACACCTGCAATGCTATACAAACAAATAACTTGATCCATGTGTGCACCATGATCGCTGAAGGCAGAAACAAAAAGCACTTTTATAATTATTATGTGTCTGAGGGACATAATGGAAACCCCAAACCAACTAGAAAGCCCACTGTGCAACCATAATTGGTTCTTCATAAGGATACCACAACCATTAGACCCCAAAATGAATTCAGACTTCAAATTACAAAAAGGCAATCTGATCCCAGTCTACAGACCCCAGTATAAAGCTGCATATTAGTGCAAAAGATTCTGAAGGAGGAGGGGATGCAAGCTGCTGCAGGGCTGAGCTTTTGGAAACAGTGAAATTAGGCAACAGTGACTAAGGGTGGGTGCACATCACATTTTTGCCATCCGTTTAACCCCTTCATGATGGCCATACGGCTATATATACGTGCTATTTGCACACACACAGTTCCTGAGCCGCCGCCATCAGCAGCGAGTATCGGCTGTATGCTGACACTCTGCTGCAACCCCTTAGATGCCTCAGTCAGCGACATCCAAGGGGTTAACCGAGGGAGGGGGCTCCCTCTCTTAACCACCGGGCTGCTGCGCTGCGACGGCAGCGGCCCAATGGTTGCCATGGCAACCAGACGCCTTGCAAAGGCGTCCAGTGTTGCCCTCTATCAGTGTAACACTGATGGTCTTAAACTTTGCAAAATAAAAATGTAACTTAAAAATAAAATAAATTGCCTTTTCCTATATACGCTCATTTATAAGAGATTAAAAAATGAAAAAAAAACAAAGACAACACATATTAGGTATCACAGCATCCTGCTCTATAAATACACCATAAAAAAAACTGTCACCTTACATCACAAAAATGCAACACCAAGTGATCAAAAAGGTGTATGCCCTCCAAAAGAGTACCAATCAAACCGTCACCTCATCCCGCAAAAAATGAGATCCTACCTAAGACAATCAGTCAAAAAATAAAAAAGCTATGGCTCTCAGACTATGGAGACACCAAAACATCATTTTTTGGGTTTCAAAAATGCTATTATTGTGTAAAACTTTAATAAATAACAAAAAGTATTCATATTATGTATTGCCACGTCCGTAACAATCTGCTCTATAAAAATGTCACATGACCTAACCCCTTAGGTGAACGATGTAAAAATAAATAAATAAAAACTGTTCCAAAATGACCAATTTTTTTGTCACCTTGCCCCATAAAGTGTAATAATGGTCAACTCTTTCTGCAAAAAACGTGCCCCTGCACAAGACGATTGGCAGAAAAATAAAAAAAATAAGGCGCTCAGAAAATAGACACAAAAACATAATTAAAAAAAAATGCTTTATTATGTAAAACTATAAAAAACAAAGTAGCTTATGATCTACCCTGTCAGATGAATGTTGTAAAAAATAAATATGTTGCCATAACAGCCATTTTTTTGTTGCCTTGCCTAACAAAAAACGCAATATAGAGCAATTAAAAATCATATTTACCCCAAAATAGTACCAATAAAACTGGCACCTTATCCCCTAATTTCCAAAATGGGGTAACTTTTTGGGAGTTTCTACTGTAAGGGTGCATCAGGGGGGCTTCAAATGGGACATGGCATCTGAAAACCAGTCTAGCAAAATCTGCCTTACAAAAACCATATGGCGTTCCTTTTGTGCCCTTATATCAGTTTATGACCACATGTGGGGTGTTTATGTAAACTGCAGAATCAGGGTAATAAAAATTGAGTTTTGGCTGTTAACTCTCGATGTGTTAAAGAAAAATTCGGATTAAAATTAAAAATCTGCCCAAAAAGTGAAATTTAGAAATTTCATTTCCATTTTCCTTTAATTCTTGAGGTTATCAAAGTTTGTAAAATCATGTTTTGAGTAACTTGAGGGGTGTCGTTTCCGCAATGAGGTAATTTATGGGGGGTTTTCACTATGTAAGCCCCACAAAGTGACTTCAGACCTGAACAGGTCCTTAAAAAGTGGGTTTTGGAAAATGGAATTGTTTAAAAAATTCTAAGCTTTCTAACATCCTAAAAAATTTAATTGACATTTACAAAATGCTGCCAACATGCAGTAGACATATGGGGAATGTTAAGTAATAAATATTTTTAGAGGTATCCCTGTTTTAAAAGCCGAGAAATTGAAATTTTGAAAATTGCAAATTTTTTCAAAAATTTTGGTAAATTTGTGATTTTTTTAAAAATAAATAAAGGTGAAATATATTGATTCAAATTTATGACTATCGTGAAGTACAATGTGTCACGAGAAAACGATCTCAGAATGGTTTGGATAAGTAAAAGCATTCCAAATGGCACATAAAGTGACACAAATCAGATTTGCAAAATTAGATGTGGTCACGAAGGTCAAAAATGGCTTGGTCTTGAAAGGGTTAATGTAGATGTTTGGGGGGGGGGCAAGGATACAAAAATATAGCACACCACACTTTTCTATCCTGCAGAGTTTGGTTAAAAAAATGTATATGTTAGCGTATACTTTTTTTTTTTACCATGGAACTCTGTGGTAAATAGATGCCACTGTATGGCATCACTCTGAGGCACCCATTAACATATACATTCTTTTGTATACGTTAAACAGATGACAAAAATGTTATGTGAACCCAGCTTAATCTGTTTCAACAATTTTTTTCTTTTGGAATTAGAATGAATAAGTATATGTGCAGTATAAACAACCATTGTATAATACGTGTCACCCCTGAATATATCTGCTGTTCCACAATAATTACAATAATTAATGGATGTGCCACCATGCTAGATGCCTGCACCAGACTATATTAAGAGGGAGCCTGCAATTCATAGAAATCACTATGACTCAATCTGGATCAACACAAACAAAACATTTTTCTCTGTTCTATAGTTAGAAATTATATTTGGTTTATAATAGTAGGTTAGCATAGAAATAAAGTTTGTCTCCTTCACCTACCATTACCATATCTTGAAATAATAACCGAGTGCTAACACTTCAGTAAAATTCTCCATTGTAAAGACAATGGTAGTATACATTCAGATTTCTTCTGTTAATTAGAAAACTATGTTTAGGTCCTGTGTTATGTCCTAAAATGTATCCCTGAGCATCATATATTCGTCAGATTATGCTGATACTTAACAGTTCTCCATGCAAACTGGTCACAGCAAATCGATTGTAAACAGACTGAATTAGTTTAAAATTTCCCAAGATAGACTGTTATATTTAGAAACACCAAAAATAGAACCAGATCAGGGTCTTATAGGGAAATATTTAAAGGGATTGGCCTATCTTGGACATTGGGGGCCTATGGCTAGGATATGCCCCCAATGTCTGATAGGTGTGGGTCACACCTCTGGGACCCACACCTATACTAAGAATGGAGCCCGCAAAGTGCCAGAGGCTGCACTGCGCATGTGCGATATGCCCCCCAATGTCCAAGATGAGAATATCCCTTTAAGGATTTAGATTAATAGAGATGTTGTTTTGGGGCAGGACAATGGTCAGTTTAGTGTTGTACTGTACGTCACTTTTCTACAGCCAGTCATACAGATCCTTTGAGGCTCTGCTTGCATTGCATATCAATAGTTAAAGCTACAGCATACCTTTTTTCTAATGTACAGGAGCCAACTTTCAGTAACATTTACATCTGATGATTTCTTAAGCACCATACTTGCACTGGACAGAATAGTTTCTTCAATTAAAGGGGATATGGGAAGACTATCAGATCTGTGGGGGTCCTACCACTGCGACCCCTCAATGATCACAAGAACAGAGGCCCTATACCTTCTTGCATGTCCCTTGCTGCTCCCCTAAAATAACCGTAGCGGCCGTGCAAATTAATTTCTGTGGGAGTTCCAGAGATAGGACCCCCACCGATCTAAAAGTTATCCCCTGTCCTGTGGATAGGGGATAACTTATACCTACCAGAATACCCCTTTATGTGTACCAAACTTGTCGGACATACAGAATTTTCCAGCGTCACAGACAGCATATATTTTTGTGGCAGACAAATTTTCTTCAATTAATAATAACCCTACCAAACATACCCAAACGTAACAGCACAGTCCAGCTGTCCAGCCAATAGTAGTAGTTACAGGCAACTGTTCTCCCTCCACAAACCTGTTAGGAGGATGTCCTTAAGCTGCTACAAATATACTGGAGGTTAATACATTGAAATAAAAACGGCAACACCAAGAAAGACAAGCTGTAAGATTATGCAAATCGAGGAAGTAGCAAATGCCATGATCTGCAGATGATCAAATGTGGGATGAGCATAAAAGCCAGATTCAAATTAAAGTTCTTTTAATCACATGAAACCTCAAAAATTGGATCAAGTCATGTGGGACACCTCCTGTTCGTCAACATGCCAGTTATCGCCACTTGTCGAAACTGAGAGGGACACAGTCCTTGAACTGAGAGACCTTAGTTTACCACTCGCAGATTGCTACACGCCTAGGACTGTTCAACGTTGCGTTCCCAGAATTTGGGAGAACAACAACAGACTGGAATGACAGCAAGAGGTGCACAGAGGCAAACCTCTGCGGACAGATCATCTGATTAGAAGAAAGATGTGTAGTGATCCATTCTGTAATGCAATCGAAATTGGACATTACATCCTAAACCTAATATGGCGAACAGTGTCTACACAAACCATCAGAAGGTGTTTGCACAACATTGGGCTATGAGCCAGACATCCACCTAAAGGAATCCTATTGACCTCACACCACTGATCTGAAAGGCTATCACGGCGCACAGCAAGACAGCAATGGAGGCTGGAATGGAGGTCTTTCATCTTCAGCATTCAATCACTCTTTTGTCTCAGGTGCACTGATAACCGTAAATTGTTCTGGAGACCCTGTGGGCATCGCCATAAAGAGGTCTTCACAAGGGAATGACCCACAAGTGGCATAATTGTACAGTAGCCAGACCCCTGTAGTCTTCATTTCAGGTACACTAACAGCTTGGTGTTACATTGATTTGGTTGTGCACCCAGTGGCCATTTGTCCAATGTGTCCCACGGCCGTTTTTCAACAGGACAATGCGAGGCTGCATGTTGCTCATGTTACGCTGAACAGCCACTGCGGCCTAAATGTGCCACCAAGGCCTGAAGCCTCTCCAGACTGGTCTCCCATTAAGCACATCTGGAACGTCATTGATAGGCAATTGCAAACAAAGATATCTTGATTTTCGTGCCCAAGTGCATTCAGCATGGCAGAACATTTCTCAGACAACCATTAATAATCTCATTGATAGCATGTGAAGACGTGTAAACGTGTGTATTTAAGCACATAGCTTGACACTTTATACTGCATAAATCAAGATGTTTAAAAAACAATTTTTTTTATAATTTGCATATCTTTAACATGTTTATTGATCCTGTGATTTCCATAACTCCATGGCTTTTCCTTCATGGTGTTGCAGTTTTTTTTTTTTTTTTTATTAAGCCAGCTGGTAACATACAAAAAGTACAAATACATTACAAAAGCCACTTCCCCCCCCCCCCCCAACTACCCTGACTCACTATAATTTCAAATTCCCAATTATTAAACCAAAATTTCCAGATTTCAGACCAATCACTATTACTGTTGTTGGATCTAAAAAGTCTAAACTTAAGTAACATAAAATCTGGGACAGGCCTCTCCCAAGCCTGAGCTGTAGGAAAGCGATGATAACCAAAGTTTAGCAATAGCGTTGAATGCCACAAATAACCATTTCTATATTCTTGCAAATTGTATGGGACTCAATAAAAGTGGAGTTATCCCCAGGATACAATACAATGGATCCAAGGGTATATTCTTAAGAACCTCCTTTCAATATCTTAAAAGCTTTGGGCAACACCACACAAGATGGATCCAATCTGTTCCCTCAGCACATCCTGGGCGCTGGTCAGAATCTCCCAATTTAATTGAATAGAGAAATTTGGCTGAATAATATAGTCTATGTATCATCTTAAATTGCCTTTGTTTATTGTTTACCTATAAGGAAGCTGATATATCCTCTACCCTTCTTCCCGGTCCAGAAAAAACATTTATCCCGTGATACGGAAAACGGAAGTCAGATGGATCCACTTTCAGTAGCGGTGAATACAGCTTAGATGTGAAGCCTTTATTAAAGTATTAAAGGGGTTGTCTGCTTTTATTACATTGATGACCTTTACTCAGGATAGGTCATCAATATCAGATCGTGGGGGTGTCGGGAATTATTTGAATAAGGCCGAATGCACTATGCAAGTGTATTACTGTAGTGCAGCGGCGGCATGAAGCGCACGGCGTCATAGCAACCAATGACGCCGTGCCCTCATGCTCTGAACAGGAATCCAGCCCGGCATACCACGGACCGCTCTTAGCTGCGGAACACGGCCGTGTGCATTTGGCCTAAGAAGGAGCTGGCCCATTGAAGTGAATGGGGCAGCTTAGTTTTAATTACACCTGCTTGCCACTGCAGTTGCGACGGCGAGCAGGTAAACAATGAAGAGAAGGCAGACCAGGTGATTTTAATCCCAGGTATGTGAGGACTTGTTTTTGTGGGACAAGATGCACTTTCTAATGGCACCAGTTACGGTTACATACAATGTGGTGGGAAGTGGAAAAAAAATTCCAAATGGGGTGGAATTATGAAAAAAAACGATACTCGATAAAACTGACCTGTTACTTTTATTCTCCGGGTCAGTACAATTACAACGATACCACATATGTATAGTTTTTCTTGCATTTTAATACTGGAAGAAAAAAAAGTTAAACTAATTTTTTCTTTGCATTGCCATATGCAAAGTATACTCTACTTTTCAATGATACTATTCTGGGGTGTGCATGACTTTTTCATAACTTTTTATAACTTTTTCTATTTTGTGTAGGAGGTGAAGCAACCAAAAAAAGGTCAAATCAGCCACATTTGACCACGGCATCTAAAGTGGTTAAATGTATGTGATCACCGTTATTGTCGATCGCATACATGTCCTAGGTGCCTGCTATTCAAGGCAAGCGGGCATCATTTTTAAATGCTCGACCGCCAACGTAAATTTATGCAGGGCAGCCGGAAAGTGGTTGAAGGCATCAAAATAGATTTATTTCTGTTTATCGTAATTTCAGAGAACTCTCCAAAGTCATCCAATTTAGACAGAACTAGCCCAATATGACATTTTTTTTTTTTTTTAAAAGATAATAGTGCTTTTTTGACATAAAGAATAATTTTTTCTATTGACTCTCCAAATACAAAACCCCTAATGTATCTGTAAGCCATTTTAGAGAGAGAGGAAAGCAAAGGAGATATAGGTAATCTCTGCCTGGTACCTCGCTGCAGGCAAAAAATCTAACAATTCCAAGTTGGTCTTAAACTGGGAAACAGGCTGAAAAGATAATATTTCACCTAATAAACTCCCACTGAAAACCAAAGCATTCAAGAGCCTTCCACAAAAACAATCATTCAACACTGTCAAAGACCTTAGATATATCCAATGACAAAATCGAGCGGTCTCTACAATCACACCCAAGCATCCTAGGAAATAAATGCCTTAGATTTAGACCAATTGATTAATTTGGCATAAAGTCCACCTCATCCTTACGAACAACAGAAGAAATAACCTTTGCCAAGCAACAGGCCAAAAGTTAAGCCAGCAGCTTGACATCGGCATTGATAAGAGAAGTAGGCCTGTAAAATGTTGGATCGCTCAGATTTTTATCTGCTTTTGGAGTGAGGGAGTTTATTTCTTCCTTCCAAGATAGTGGAGATTTATTAATATCGAACACTTCCTTGATAGTTTCAAAAAAAGAAAGGAAGCATGGACTCTTGGTGTGTACTCAAAATATCTAAAGATAT
Organism: Bufo gargarizans; assembly: GCF_014858855.1. Taxonomy (NCBI): domain Eukaryota; kingdom Metazoa; phylum Chordata; class Amphibia; order Anura; family Bufonidae; genus Bufo; species Bufo gargarizans. The sequence goes on from NC_058080.1 coordinate 466,845,253, forward strand.
TCTATTGGGGCCAGGTGCCTTATTATGAGAGGTGTTAGTCAAAGCCTCCCCAAACTCATGTAGACTAATAAGAGCCCCTAATAATGCATCTATTTCAGTAGTCTGAGATTTAGAAGAGTAAATCTCCTCATAGTAAACCTTAAAATCATTATTAAGTATGCGACAACCACCATCTTGGCATTTAATTACATTGGCAAGTAATTTACCCAGGTGGTCTACCCCACTAAAACACACACATTCCTGACCCCAAAGTCTGGCTTCTTGCAAAAGAAACTCAGATTATGCCTCTTGAGTCTCCCATATTTGTTTAAGGGTCCATTCACACGTCCGTTGTTTCTTTCCTGATCTGTTCCGTTTTTTGCGGAACAGATCTGGACCAGATCTGGACCCATTCATTTTCAAAACATAGTTATCCCACTTCAAATGAACAACTTTTTTTAAATTATTTTGAATTTACCTAAAATAAACTCCTCTTATTTATACTTTTAATGTTTTCCACACCACTACCTTAGAAGAAGTACACTCCTTGACAGCCAAAAAAAGAAAAAAGAAAATTCTTTATCCAGCTTATTATACTCTATCAAAGTTAGGCAACCTGGATTAATCTTAAAGATGGTGGGATATAAATATGCATTGCATCAATTAAGCTGGGCAGACAGAGGGGAGTGATCAGATATACTGAATGCCTTATACTTAAACTGGTCCAAATTAGAAAACATATCATCATTAATCAAAGCTAGATCAGTTCTAGATGACTAACCCAATTCACAGAGCCACATACCAAACACATTAGAGGCATGACCCTTAGCGTCAGAATCCCCTGCCCTATTTAACTTATAGCCTAGAACATTATTAAAATTACCCAACAGTGGTCCCATAATGAAGACCCATAATCCAATTATTAATATTTATTAGGGCAGAGGTGGAGAATGGTGGTGGAACATACACTACCAACAGCATCATTCTAACCCCTTCAAACAAACCATGCAACCCTACAAATCTACTGTACCTATGAATTTTTGTCTGTTCCAAGTGTACAGTAAATGTAATGCTTTATGGATTAAAATGCTCACACGCTGTGCAAAAGGTAAATGAGTAGCGTGATAGCAATCTTTAACCCAAGGTTTTTTTTCAAGATGTTTGTCATTTTAGATGTGAATTGTGTCAAACATACAATAGCATTAGTGCACCCATCTCTTCACCCCATGTAATCTGCACAATAATCAACTGCTCTTGCTGATTTGTTTATACTCCAAAACACCTTAAAACCTCTTTCTGTTCCTCACTTCTCCAACAACTATAAAAACCGAGACATTTATACTGATGCCCTATCCTCTGGATCTGATCAGTGGGGATCCGACATCCGGGACCCCTGCTGATCAGTTGTTCGAGAAGGCACTTGCAGTAGTGCTGTGGCCTTCTCTCCGCTCACCAAGCAAAGCTCTCTAAATTGTGCAGTTGCTGTGCTTGGTATCACAGCCCACACTCATCTAGGTCATATGACCGATGAACATGATGTCACATGGCCTAGGTGAAGCTGAAGTAGGCTGTAAGCACCAGTGCCGCCTTAAACAGCTGATTGGCGGGGCGTCCTGAGTGTCAGTCCCCCACTGGTCAGATACTGATGACCTATCCAGAGGATAGGACATCAGTAGAAAAAAACTCCTGGAAAACCCCTTTAAGTACAGTTCATATGAGAAATATGTTGGTGGCAAAAAGAACAATCTCACCTTTCTTGCAGTTCTTTGCAGACAATAACAAAAAGATGAATGCTGTGCTGATATATATCTCACTTCTGTCTTTGGCCCATGTGAGAGGGTTTGCAGAGTGGATTTGCAGCAACACAGAGCAGCAGTTATACACAATTCACATGTGATTGTTGGATTGACAAATGGCAGTTGAACTCAGCTCACAGAGTTCCACAGAGGATCCACAGCATAGTCAAGGCAGCAATTAGGCACATTCACATTAGCTTATTCAATTAGCCTTCAGACAGCAGTTGAACACAGTTCACATAAGCATATTAAGTAAGCCTTCAGACAGCAGTTGGACACAGGTCACAGCCAACAGGCAACAAACACGCAAAAAAATTAGCCATGGCGTTAAGCTGGTAATTAAGCACAGTTAACAATAGCATGTCTGCTTAGCCATCAGAATGGCCATTGAGCATGATTCGCACAATGAAATTAGCAGCACCGTCAAGGCAATAGTTGAGCACAGTTCACATAAGATATATATATATATATATAGGTGAAAAAAAAAAGAACAATCTCACTTTTCATACTGTGACAGATATTACTGCTATCATCCCTGCAACAAGGTTAGCAAGCTGAGAGGCCTAGACAGAGTGCTAGCCTCAAGTAAAGGTTTGAGGCCTCGTTTTAACGCAAATTTGATAATTTGAGAATAAATAGACTTAACTGGCTAAGTGATAAAAATATTTACTAATTGTGATTAAATATAAGGTAAAACAGACTAATCACATACAGAATAAATAATCAATACCATGGCCTGCACAATACAATATGGGTGGGACTCCTGTCACCATGTCGACCTTTAGAACATTCGACCTGGATGGTGTTCTCGATGGAGTTCCAATTAACTGTCTGCGTGCACCAGGTTTATACCTTCCAGCCCCTCCTCCTATGGATGTACAGTGTGGCCACTTAATTGTTACCGGACAGAGATAAATAACGAAAAAATACCGACCCACAAGGAGCCATAAATGTTGCAAAAAAATTTAACCATAATCTTCACAAAGTGAAAATCGATAAGCTTTATTGATAACACATAACAATTACATACATGATGGTAAAAGATGAGGAACAGGACCCAAGGGGGGGCCGAGAGGTCAGCACACCAACACGCAGGGAAAAGAATACAAGATGGTAAACACCAAGACACCTCAGAAGAATAAGCCCCAACAATGCTGCAATGGAGGCAAATATGAGGATAAATAGACTTGGTGATTAAAAAAAATAATGAGCATACCCTGAATGGTGTGTCGATCTCTCATCCACCTCCTGACCCAACGCTGTTTCACCAGTAAACTGGCTTCTTCCGGGGATGAACAGTGTGCAGCGTGCATGCCTCTGAGATAATCATTTAGGAATGTGGCCTTCCAGCACAATGGGGGATTTGTGTATGTTATCTAGTTCTAACTCACTACATTACAAGGAATATCATTACAAAGAATATAGAAAGTGATATAATAATTAAAGGGAACAGAACCAATGAGAACTTAATTAACACAGGCCTACACCAAAGCCAGCAAATGATGAAGCAGTATAGGGAGGAGGAGGAAGAGGAAAGAGGCCGGCTTATGAGTCCTATGACATCACATTGGTGTTGCAATTTCAATGTTGAAAAGTGCAGATTAATAAGCATCTCCTGATATATTATATTGTATAAGATCATGGCATGCATTGTATGCAAATTACAGCTCATGTCATTACAGTCATGGGCAAGCTGCCACACTCCTGAAGGGTCAGGCTGGCCAGTTCCTAAACGTGCCTTTTCTGGCTGGACTGCTACCCCTCTGGTGGGGAAATGTAATCACAAGCCAGCTCTGAAGCATGCACACTGACGTGAGGTGTATTAGCTCGGTTTCATCTGTGTACTGCTCATGCATTAGATGCCGCCAGAGCTGGCTTTTAATTAAGTATTCTGGCCTATGGTACATCAATTAGGCCAGAAAAGGGCTTTTTTAGGCTTATTATTAGTGTTGATCGAGCACCAAAGTGCTCGTGTGCTCTGGCCGAACACATCGGTATGCTCATGTGCTCTACCGAGCACAATGGAAGTCAATGGGAGAACCCCAGGCACCCCCTGCTCTGAAGAGGGGAGGGTGGCTGGTTCACAAAAAAAGGTTAGAAATTGATGGAAACCCCATCAAAACAGTTTGGAAACAGCATTAAGAGGAAAGCTGGATGTGTCTTCGACGCCAATTATCTACGACATACAATAGACAACCACACAAAGGCCAGTGGCGTAACTACCGGGGAAGCAGCTGCTTCGGGGCCCGGCGCCCCAGCAGCGTGTGTGACAGTTTATTTTCAAGTTAGTTAAATATCGTGTTCAGGGCCCCTTCACAGCAGCCGCTAGTGTGATCTAATCTTACTATCTGCTAAAGTCTCCTGGTCTGGGATTCGAACCCACAACCTCCAATCTATCAGTGGCAAAGCATTTACCCTCACAGCCATAAAGGCTGCATTACAACTGATTGGAAAAAAAAAAAACTACATCTATACACATGACAGCTGCCCAAACACACCTAGCACTGCTATATCTGTATATGACAGCTGTCCCTGCACACTCAGCTCTGCTATATCTCTATATATGACAGCTGCCCCAGCAAACCCAGCTCTACTACATCTATACACATGACAGCTGCCGAAACACAGTCAGCTCTGCTACATCTATACACATGACAGCTGCCCCCAACACACCCAGCACTGCTATATCTCTATATGACAGCTGTCCCTGCACACTCAGCTCTGCTATATCTCTATATATGACCGCTGCCCCAGCAAACCCAGCTCTACTACATCTATACACATGACAGCTGCCGAAACACAGCCAGCTCTGCTACATCTATACACATGACAGCTGCCCCCAACACACCAGCACTGCTATATCTCTATATGACAGCTGTCCCAGCACACTCAGCTCTGCTATATCTCTATATATGACAGCTGCCCCAGCAAACCCAGCTCTACTACATCTATACACATGACAGATGCCTAAACACACCCAGTGCTGCTACATCTATACACATGACAGCTGCACCAGCACACTCAGCTCTGCTATATCTCTATATATGACAGCTGCCCCAGCAAACCCAGCTCTGCTACATCTATACATGACAGATGCCCAAACACACCCAGCTCTGCTACATCTATACACATGACAGCTGCACCAGCACACTCAGCACTACTATATCTCTATATATGACAACTGCCCCAGCAAACCCAGCTCTACTACATCTATACACATGACAGCTGCCGAAACACAGCCAGCTCTGCTACATCTATACACATGACAGCTGCCCCAGCACACTCAGCTCTGCTATATCTCTATATATCTACTGTATAGCAATACTTAGAGATATATAGATGTAGCAGAGCTGGGTGTGCTGGAGCAGCTATCATATCTAAAGATATAGCAGAGCTAAGTGTGCTGGGACAGCTGTCATATAGAGATATAGCAGTGCTGGGTGTGTTTGGGCAGCTGTCATATGCATAGATGTAGCAGAGCTGGGTTTGCTGGGGCAGCTATCATATATAGAGATATAGCAGAGCTGAGTGTGCTGGAACAGCTGTCATATAGAGATATCTGAGATACTGCTATATCTGTATATGACAGCTGTCTCAGCGCATTCAGCTCTGCTATATCTCTATATATGAGCAGCTGTCATGTGTAAAGATGTACACTTAGCCAGCTATAACAGTAGAAGTCTCATATTTTTCAGTCAGCCGCAAGGCAGCTGGTATGGTCTAGTGGTTAGCTGCTTTGCCTCTGAAGCAGAAGGTCGTGGGTTTGAATCCCAGCAGAATCTTTTCTCAAATACAAGCACTGACTCCATATAAGGACATACAAGGCGGGACACAGGAAGAGGCTGCATCGCATCGCTGACATGGAGGTAAGTAGAAGTGTTTATTATTATTTTTTTAATACCCGACTGTTACTGCCATGGGGGAGCGGGAGGCACCTCATACTGGCAGTGGCACCTGATACTGGCACATGGGGGGAGGGGGGTTCGCACCTGATACTGGCACCTGGGGGGGAGGGGGGTTGGCACCTGATACTGGCACATGGGGGGGTAAGAGGCACCTGATACTGGCACATGGGGGGGAGAGGGGTTGGCACCTGATACTGGCATATGGGGGGGGGAGGGAGAGTGGCACCTGATACTGGCATATGGGGGGGAGGGAGAGTGGCACCTGATACTGGCACCTGGGGGGGAGGGGGGGTTGGCACCTGATACTGGCACATGGGGGGGAGAGGGGTTGGCACCTGATACTGGCATATGGGGTGGGGGGGGGAGGGAGAGAGGCACTTGATACTGGCACTTTTTTTGTGGGGGGGGGGGAGATGGCACTATGATACTGGGACATGGGGGGGGGGGAGAGGCACCTGATACTGGCACCTGGAGGGGAGAGGGGGGGTTGGCACTTGATACTGGCACATGGGGGGGAAGAGAGGAACCTGATACTGGCACATGGGGAGGGGGAGGGAGAGAGGCACTTGATATTGGCACTTTTTTTGTGGGGGGGGGGGAGATGGCACTATGATACTGGGACATGGGGGGGGAGGAGAGAGGCACTTGATACTGGCATGTGGGGGGGGGGGTTGGCAATATGATACTGGCACATGGGGGGGAGAGGCACTTAATACTGGCACTTTTTTGGGGGGGAGATGGCACTATGATAATGGGACATGGGGGGGAAGAGAGAGGCACTTGATACTGGCACATGGGGGGGTTTGGCACTATGATACTGGCACATGGGGGGTGGGAAGGAGAGAGGCACTTGATACTGGCACATGGGGGGAGATGGCACTATAATACTGGGACATGTGGGGGGGGGGAGGCACTTGATACTGGCACATGATGGGGGGGCATCTATGGGGACACTTACTGGCACATTATTGGGGGGCATTATGGGGGACACTAGGCCGGCAGCCTATCAGAGGCCGGACACTGAGGGGCATCTACTGGGGCACTATATATGGGGCATTTTATACTGGTACATTATGGGGGGCACTAGCAGGAAGGGGGAGAGGAGCACTATGGGGGAATTTACTGGGGGCACTATATAGGGGTATTTTATACTGGCACATTATGGGGGCACTATGGGGACATTAGCTCAACTGGGGGCATTACAAGGGGGTATTTTTGCACTGTCACATTATAAGGAGAATTATTACAACTGGGGGGCATTATGGTGGGCTTTATTACTCCCCATGGTATGACCCCCTAGTAGCAGCACCAGCCTCTCCCTGCTCTGCTATCCCTCTGCCCCTTCTCCAAATCCTTATTATGAAATCTTTCTCATTAGGATAAAACACAACATCAGCTCCGCCGAGCCCCCGGCCAAAGTGTGGAAGTGGTGTCCGAGATCCCCAAGGGCCAAGCCAAGAAATTGTAAGTGTTCATATGAAATATGTTTATGTTATACACATATAGCCTACACTGTGCCCCACAATGTACAGTATACCGCTACACTGTGCCACACAATGTACAGTATACCTATACACTGTGCCCCACAATCTACAGTATACCGCTACACTGTGCCACACAATATACAGTATACCTCTACACTGTGCCCCACAATATACAGTATACCGCTACACTGTGCCACACAATATACAGTATACCTCTACACTGTGCCTCACAATATACCTCTACACTGTGCCACACAATATACAGTATACCTCTACACTATGCCTCACAATATACAGTGTACCTCTACACTGTGCCACACAATATACAGTATACCGCTACACTGTGCCACACAATATACAGTATACCGCTACACTGTGCCAAAGGAGTGGGGTTTACACAGGAGGAGGGAGATGCGAAGCGCGCTGAGGGGGCCCTTACAAATATTTGCTGTGGGGCCCAGTCACTTCTAGTTACGCCCCTGACAAAGGCTATATGCCAAAAGCCAGGTATATGCAAGCCATCAATCTATCCATGAGATAGATCACAGGCTTAGTCAGAATACCTTACAATGACAGCCTTGTGCACTATGAGACATTCCAAACCAGCTCTCATCTGACTGAGAGCCAGTAAGTCTCAAAGTTACTTCAGATCTGTTAGATGGCTTGGGTGGACCTGCGCACCTAGATTAAAATCATTAGGGAGACAAAAAGTTTTCTGATTGTTCTAACGTAATATTCAATAACCTTTCTATACAGTTTTGTCATGTAAAAACTCATTTGCATAAACATGGTCATATGGGAAAGACATGGAGAATCTGCCTTGTTTTTCAGCTGAAAAACCATTTGCATGGAAAATTCGCAATCTACACTACTCATGAACAGCGCCATCTAATGGTTTCATAGTCTTATGACAAGACGATTAATCTTGTCATAAGAATATGAAACCAATAGATGGCGCTGTTCATGAGTCAGAACAGTGCCATCTATTGGTTTCATAGTCCCATGACAAGATTTTGTGTAGCCTTTTGCATGGGAAAGTCGCGATAAAAATTCACAATTTAGAATATTTGCGATCTACACTACTCATGAACAGCACCATCTGTTGGATTCATATTCTTGTCATAAGACTATGAAACCAATAGATGGCGTTGTTCATGAGTCATGAGAAGCAGGGCAATAGTCCTCAGATACAACCTAGCAAGCTTATATTACAGCAGATAAAGTGCTAGAAGATGTGTGAATGATAGCAGCAATCCGATATACACCTCACTGTTAGCGCAGGCTATTATAGGCTATTACAGTGTGTGGACTCTGTTGAACAGTGTTCCCCACTTACTAGCTCCCCAACAAGATGAACAGAGCCATCTATTGGTTTCATAGTCTTATGACAAAAGTAATCATCTTGTCATAAGACTATGAAACCAATAGATGGCGCTGTCCATGAGTAGTGCAGATTGCGAATATTCTAATCCCAAATTTGTATCCCAAATTTTCTATGCAAAAGGCTACACTAATAATCTTGTCATAAGACTATGAAACCAATAGATGGCGCTGTTCATGACTTATGAACAGCTCCATCTATTGGTTTTATAGTCTTATGACAAGAGTAATCGTCATAGTTCGGCCGAGCATGTTTGCTCAACACTAGTTATTATATAATGCAACAACAAAGAATATATATAGACTTATTTATGAACCTATTACCCTTCTGTATAACGTAGTGGTGGAGAAAGAAAATGGAGCAGAAAATGACCTGACAGGTTCCACTTTACGAAATAACATTTCACAAACTACTTAAGCTCTGCTATATCTGTACATCTGTTTCTTGGAGGACAGAATTATTTCAGATATTTTCTGTCGATGACCTAACAGTCTTGGCATACATAGGTGGGCAGTTAGGTCTGGAGAAGGAAAAAAGAACCATGTCTATCTTCAAAAGATCATTCCAAATAATCCTTAATATCATAGGTTTATCCGACTCTGAAACGACTCCTCTATTCTGAGTGTGATTTAAAAGTCATCTAGATACTTGTTATATCTCTTTATATTTACACAGTTTACATGGTAAAGCTCCTCCAGCCTGGGTTTATGGAAATGATGCTCACCCAGTGATACAAAACTTTCCAGGAATCATGCCAAAGCGTCAGACTATGCCAACTTAAAGTTGGCATTTGTGATCTTCATGTGCATTGAAATGTATTCCATGTAGTGTGATCCTCAAGTCTGTTGTCACTTGCCACCATTGACACAGTAGTTCACACAACTTATGCATACACAAATTTACACTAAACATGTTTCCATCCAGACTGCTGGCAAATTGTTGTTTTAATGCTTCTTTTTTTTTTAAAGATGACTTTCTAGTAAGCCATAAAGTTCTATTGCTTAAGGAAATAACCCAGAAAGAGCCCTTGGAATGACAAACAGGTCTAACTGTCACTTACAGCCCGATGAGCATTCCTTAAATGACATTTTGTGTGTTGTATAATTTTAGCTGAAGGTTACTTGAAAATAACACAGTTACATAATCCAGCAAGGGCCTGCCAGAACTGGCAGCTAGCTTACAGATGGTAATTCATATTTTATTTTAGCGATACCTCTAGAGAGACATGTCTAATATTGGTCAATGAAACCTTTCTTTAAACTTTCAAACGTGTTTTTTTACTTAAAATATTTTTTATATTTGACCTCATGTTCAATTTCTCATTCTAGTGTAGTCACAATTGGTTTCCATATTACAAATTTAAAGAGGGGGTAACTGTGATTAGAGAAAGAGTCCTGTTTATTTTGACAACCAGCACCACGCTTTCCATGGGTAGTTTCTGGTACAGCTGCTCAGCTATAAAAGTAGCTCTGTAGATCCTTTTTTCTAACTTTATAAGGATTGACCATTAGAAGGCTGTATTTTACTCTACTCCCTTGCTAATTAATCTTTCCCATGAGCTGAATAACATGCTGCATTTTACTGGTAAATATATCAGCCCAAATAAAGCCTAATCATGAATATACAGTTATAAAATACTGCATTTTACTGGTAAATATATCAGCCCAAATAAAGCCTAATCATGAATATACAGTTATAAAACCCTCTGTCACAACCAGACAGCTGAGAAGCTCTGACAGAGGCCTTTCAGAACCTCCTCCTTGAGTTTCTGTGTTGTGGTATTCAGTTCCTCCTCTCGTTAGTCTCTCTCAGCTGTCATGTGTTGGACTAATTGCTTCCCTTTAAATTCCTCCCCAGAATGCTTTTCTGGGCGGCTTATACTTCTTCCTGGAGTGTGTGTGCATGCTGACCTTGTTCTCCTGTCTGCTACAAAGCTAAGTGTTGTACCTTTATCTGTTATTTTCTGTTTGCTGGATCCCAGGTGACCCTGACTCCCTCCGTATCTTGTGTAGGGAGCCGGTGGTCGTGTCCCCTCACTATTATAGGGTGCTCAGGGCTTTATAGTCAAGGTTCGTGGATATGCAAACCTCCACCATTAGGATCTTTGCATAGGCTGAGCAGCCAGGGAAAGTGCCAGGTCTTCTGCAGGGGTCTCCCTTGGTTCCTTAGCTTTTGGATCCAGCGAGTCATTTATACATGTTGCTTTGCCTTGTTTCCTGTACACCGCCCGTGACACCCTCTTTGAGAGTTCTCGTCTATATAGTATCTTGTACCTCTACCTGGGAGGATTTACTTCTTGTTATACAACTGTTGTTGCAGATGTATATCGTAAAATGCTTAAAAGATATAATGTTTTCACCGATCCAAGTCATTTAACCCCTCAGATGCCACGGTCAACAGCAACCAAAGCATCTAAGCTATTAGACAGAGAGGGGAGGCTCCCTCTCCACTTCATTTGCATCCCCCACAGAAAAATCACAAGGTTCTGATCCATTGTAATGACAGCCTGGGGCCTTGAGAATGCTACTAGACTTCTCACAGCAAGCTGCTTGCAGATTTAAATAGTTAAAGTAGTTAAAAAATAGAACTTGTCCCACTAAATAAACCATCATAAGGCTGTGTTAGTGGAAAAGTAAAAGAGTTAAAGGTCTTGACAGATGAGTGCGAAAATTCCAAAAACAATTGGCTGGGTCCTTGAAGGATTCGTTTCAGGGCCCTGTACATATGAAAAGGGGTGTGCATACCTAAAGATGCGTTCACATGGTAAGGTTTTCTGATGCACTTGTTGAAGCCAAAATCAGAAGTGGATCATAGAAAGAGAGAAAGTATAAAGGACAGATACAAGGTATCCACTTTTTTTAATTCACTCCTTGTTTTGGCTTAAAAACAGTGCATGCAGAAACTTGACTGTGTGACTGTACCCTCATATAAAACAAAAACAAGAAAAAAAAGCATAGACTAATTTTGTGACAGACTGATACAGAGGAGAAGAGGACTCTGGCCATGAGGGAAGGAGGAAGGAAACAGTAGGTCAGGGAAGAAGCTGCTCATATGGCTGTATAGTGGCAGCTGGGTTATTGTAGGTTGTAGGCTTTCTTGAAACGAGAATGATTTAAATTAATTCATAATAAAGTTTAGAATTTTAGTAGGGTGCAATGTTTTGCCATTTATGAGACAAAGTGCTAGTGGTTTGATGACTAGAATTAAGTATAACCGCTACCCGACCGCCTAATGCAGGGATGCGTCCTGCAGGCGGCCGGGTTATTCCTCATGGACGCATCGGCGCGTCTTCTCGCGAGACGCAAGATGATGCACCAAGCCGGCCCGCACATGCGCAGTGCGGGCCGGGAATCGTCACAGCAGAAGTTTGTCACCAGCCTACCAGCCAATGATCATCGCTGGCAGGCTGGTGACTTTTAAAAAATCAAATCAAAAGCCATATAACACATTATATTTATAAATATGTGTTAAATGGCTTCTGTGCTCTCTGCTGGTTCCTTTTCGTCGGATGGTTCCAGCAGAGAGCACAGATAACTGTAAGTGCACAAAACACAACACATTTTGCCCCAGATCACCCCCCCCCCATCACCCCAATTAACCCCTTGATCACCCCTGTCAATCACTAGTGAAAGGGAAAAAAGTGATCGGTGTAAACTGTCACTTTTTTTTCCCACCAGTATTGACGGTTAGGTTTTAGGATAGTTTAGGCCCCTTTGGTAGGTAGTTAGCGTCGGTTAGCGCCCAGCCCACCACACTTACTGATTCGCTGAGTAGCATATCGCTAGTCAGCATTGGTACTTTTATAGTATCTGTAAGTGATCAGAACTGATCACAGTCAGATCTATAAATAGTATTAGTGTCACCTTAGTTCGCCCTCCACCCAAAACGCAGTGTTTGCCCGATCAGGTCTGATTGGTCGCCCACACGTGCGTTCACCCACGCGCTCCCGCCGCAGTAACAAAATTTGCTATTTTTTTTATCACTGCGCAATCACTACACAAGCGCTGCGGTGATAAAAAAAATAAATCAGTTTTGATATTTTTTATCAACCGCAGCGGCCTCCGGTACTTCGCTAGCCTCCCCTTTGTAAGACAGGCTTGCTTTTTTTCTTGGGTAGTCTCAGGGAATCCCCCCTAAATTTAGTAGACCAAATGGCAAGTAAGGGGTATTCTTCTGAAGAGGCCTACAGACTTCTGACCCATTCGGATGAGGAATGGGAACCCTCATCTGACGAATCCAGCGGGTCAGAATACGAACCTTTAGAAAGCAGTGCCAGTCTGACCCAAAGTTCGGACGATGAGGTTGAGGTCTCTGATACCACCAGGCATACCCGGCCCAGTGTTGCTAGACCACAGGTTGCGCAGGATCCGCTTCAAGGGCAGCAGAATAGGGCTGGCGCTGTCGGATTACGTGGTGAGGCATACACCAGCAGCGCAGCCCATCCTGGACCTAGTACCAGCACTGCCGTAGAACATGGTGAAGTGGCGAGCACCAGAAGGGCAGTTAAAGCTGGTACGGTGGCACGTGCAGTAGTTCCCCCATCGCAGCCACCGCACAGACAGGCCTGTAGAGCTCCTAGAGTCCCTGAGGTGCTAGCAAACCCTGATTGGCAGCTGCACCAGTAGTTCCCTCTTTCACCGCCCAGTCTGGAGTTCGGGTTGAGACAGCTCAGATCGGATCGGCACTTTTTTTTTTATTAGCTGTTCTTTACTGCAGGGCTCTTGGACTTAGTCGTGGCAGAAACAAACCGGTATGCCACTCAATTTATAGCCGCCAACTCGGGAAGCTTTTATGCCCAGTCTTTCCGGTGGAAACCCGTCCAAGTTTCCGAATTTAAAACTTTTCTGGGCATTCTCCTCAACATAGGCCTGACAAAAAAGCATGAATTGCAGTCATATTTGTCCACGAAACCAATTCATCACATGCCCATGTTCTCTGCTGCCATGTCCAGGACACGATTTCAGACCATCCTGCGTTTCCTGCACTTTAGTGACAACAGCACCTCTCGTCCCAGAGGCCACCCAGCTTTTGACCGGCTCCACAAAATTCGGCCTCTCATAGACCACTTTAACACCAAATTTGCAGATTTGTATACCCCTGAGCAAAACATCTGCATAGACGAGTCCCTGATACATTTTACCGGGGTGCATTGGCTTCAAACAATACATCCCAAGCAAGCGCGCCCGGTATGGGGTCAAATTGTATAAGCTCTGTGAAAGGGCCACAGGCTATACGCACAAATTTCATGTCTATGGGGGTAAAGATCAGACCCTGGAGCTGGTCGGTTGCCCTGACTACCTGGGGAGCCGTGGGAAGACAGTCTGGGACTTGGTGTCACCCTTATTTGGCAGGGGTACCATCTTTATGTGGACAATTTTTACACAAGTGTGCCCCTCTTCAGGCATTTGTTTCTAGAACAGATTGGCTGCTGTGGCACCGCACGACCTAGTCGCCGGGGCTTCCCTCAACGGCTCGTTACCACCCGTCTTGCAAGGGGGGGAGAGGGCTGCCTTGTGTAACGAAGAACTGCTCGCAGTGAAATGTAGAGACAATCGTGACGTTTACATGTTCTCCTGCATTTACGCAGACACGACAATACAAATTGAACGAGCAACCAGTGTCATTGAAAAGCCCCTCTGTGTCCACAACTATCATTTGCTCATGGGAGGGGTGGACTTCAATGACCAGATGTTGGCTCCTTATTTACTTTCCCGCAGGACCAGACGCTGGTATAAGAAGGTGTCTGTATACCTAATTCAATTGGCGATGTACAATAGTTTTGTTCTCTAGCGTAAGGCTGGGAGAACACGATCCTTCTTCAAATTTCAGGAAGAGATCATTGAGAACCTCCTATATCCACGAGGTTCTGTGGCCCCAACCACCAGTGTAGTGAGCCGTCTACACGAGCGACATTTCCCCAATGTCGTTGCTGGTACCTCAACCCAAGCGTCACCCCGAAAAAGATGTCGTGTCTGTAGCAGGAATGGAATAAGGCGTGACACCCGCTATTTCTGTCCTGACTGCCCTGACCACCCTGCCCTATGCTTAGGGGAGTGTTTCCCGAAGTACCACACACAGGTACACTTAGTATAGGGATTGCGTGACACAGGACAGGCACACAGGGCTCTTAGGGCCCTTTCACACAAAGCTGCTGCAAACCTCTCCTTTCACCTAGGACAAAGTGCATAATGAACTTCACCACAACATGGGCGATTTGCGCTTTGCACATTGTCCCATGGGGAAGGAGAGGTTTGTCCTATAAAGGTAAAAAAATAAAAAATCACAGGTAAGCAAAAAAGTTAATGTTCCAAAAGTTCAATAAAGTTTATAAAAGTTAATGTTCTGTTTCAAATGTTATATAAAGTTAATGTTAATAAATTTATTGGGTTGCGGCCTGTTTTTTTTGCGCTGATGTCAGATTACACAAAAGTCGGTGTATGTGGCTCTGCAAGACGAGATTTCTCCTCTGCAGTAAAAAAGATACGTTTGCCGAGGCTTATGAGCTGAGGGGCAGTGTTCATATGCTTTGGCAAACACTTTGTATATAAATAAAAAAAAAAAAAAAAATCCGGCAATGATTTATTCATCCACATCGATTGATGTGAATGGAGAAATCGGGTTTGCCAGGGCATACGGGCTGAGTGGGTTTGGATGTTGGGCGGAGCTCCTATGTCCTGGCAGACGCCTTTCCCCTCGTTTTTATTTTGCACATTTTTTGGCAGAGATTTTTTCATCCACATTGATCGATGCGAATTAAGAAATCTGTGCCATTCATTTTTTCTTTCAGCCCAGAGGCTGAATGGAAAAAATAATCTCATTACCCGTATGCTCAATATAAGGAGAATAGCAGAAACTCCTAATGCTGGCCATACATGTAATGATTGTGGAGACCCTCAAATGCCAGGGCAGTACAAACACCCCACAAATGACCCCATTTTGGAAAGAAGACACCCCAAGGTATTCGCTGATATGATATGGCATATTGAGTCCATGAAAGATTGAACTTTTTGTCCCAAGTTAGCGGAAAGGGAGACTTTGTGAGAAAAAATAAATAAATTTCCGTTAACTTGTGCCAAAAAAACAATCTTCTATGAACTCGCCATGGCCCTCACGGAATACCTTGGGGTGTCTTCTTTCCAAAATAGGGTCACATGTGGTGTATTTATACTGCCCTGGCATTTTAGGGGCCCTAAAGCGTGAGAAGAAGTCTGGAATCCAAATGTCTAAAAATGCCCTCCTAAAAGGTACTCATTGGAATTTGGGCCCCTTTGCGCACCTAGGCTGCAAAAAAGTGTCACACATGTGGTATCGCCGTACTCAGGAGAAGTAGGGCAATGTGTTTTGGGGTGTCTTTTTACATATACTCATGCTGGATGAGAGAAATATCTCTCTAAAAGACAACTTTTCCCATTTATTTATACAAAGTTGTCATTTGACAGAGATATTTCTCTCACACAGCAAGGGTATATGTAAAAATACACCCCAAAACACATTACCCTACTTCTCCTGAGTACGGCGATACCACATGTGTGACACTTTTTTGCAGCCTAGGTGCATAAAGGGGCCCAAATTCCAATGAGTATCTTGAGGTTTTCACAGGGCATTTTTTACGCATTTGGATTCCAAACTACTTCTCACGCTTAAGGGCCCCTAAAATGCCAGGGCAGTATAAATACCCCACAAGTGTCCCCATTTTGGAAAGAAGACACCCCAAGGTATTCCGTGAGGGGCATGGCGAGTTCCTAGAATATGGGGTTTTTTTGGCACAAGTTTGCGGAAAATGATTTTTTTTTTTTCTTACAAAGTCTCATATTCCACTAACTTGTGACAAAAAATTAAATTTTACATGAACTCACCATACCCTTCACGAAATACCTTGGGGTATCTTCTTTCCAAAATGGGGTCACATGTGGGGTCCTTGCATTTTAGGGGCCCTTAAGCGTGAGAAGTAGTTTGGAATCCAAATGCGTAAAAATGCCCTGTGAAATCCTGAAAGTACTTATTGGAATTTGGGCCCCTTTGCGCATCTTGGCTGCAAAAAAGTGTCACACATGTGGTATCGCCGTACTCAGGAGAAGTAGGTCAATGTGTTTTGGGGTGTATTTTTACATTTACCCATGCTGGGTGTCAAATGACAACTTTGTATAAAAAAAAATGGGAAAAGTTGTCTTTTAGAGAGATATTTCTCTCACCCAGCATGGGTGCCATAGTTTGTAAACGCTATAACTTTTACCCAAACAATAAATATACACTTATTGCATTTTTTTATCAAAGATATGTAGAACAATAGATTTAGAGAAAAATTTATATAGAAATGTTGTTTTATTAAAAAAAATTACAACAGAAAGTGAAAAATTTCATTTATTTGCAAATATTTCGGTCAATTTCGATTAATATAAAAAAAGTTAAAATGTCAGCAGCAATGAAATACCACCAAATTAAAGCTCTATTAGTGAGAAGAAAAGGAGGTAAAATTCATTTGGGTGGTAAGTTGTATGACCGAGCAATAAACCCTGAAAGTAGTGTAGTGCAGAATTGTAAAAAGTGGTCTGGTCATTAAGGGGGGTTTAAGCTAGGGGAGCTGAGGTGGTTAAGATGACTTTAAATGTAAAGTAGGTGACAATGATGACTTTACAAACATCTTTAGAGATACTTTCTGTCATTATTTGCACAGCCTTTGCCATATGTCTGATTTTACAGGAAATGTTCCTCCTACCTTTAAGTAAAACATTTGTGCTCGCTTTATTGCCTTCTCTATATATATTTATATTAATACATATGTATAAATGATTGTTGTCGTCTCTGGATATGTTCCTGTATTATAAGCCAGATGTATTCCAAATATAACAGGCTTAAATACATATTTATAAATGTAAATATTCATAGAACGTATGGGCTGCGCACACTTTGTAGTTAACTTTTTACCCATATGTCTGAATGTCTATTTATTGGCAATAAAAATAGGGACATTTTGCTTAAAGGGAAATCCAATCACATATGAATTTTCTTTTGATCTGTTGACTGAAATCCTTTAATTAGTTCTATGATACACAAATACTCCTATATTGCCGTGTATTATGCCTGCCAAAACTACACTAAAACTACACTAAAAAGCTAATAGGCTCAGAGACGTGGACCATTTGTTAGGCCACTGTGGCACCTCATTGATACCCTGCTGCACCAATCTGTTTACAGAGAGAGGAGGTTGCTCAATAGTGATTACAGCATCTAAAGAGTTAAACAGACTGGATCAAAGTTATCTCCAACCGTGGCCATAGCAGAGTGATGTTAACTGTATATCACAGCCAACGCTATGATAAATTTGAGGGCACAACTCTTGTGGCAATGGTATTGCTACACCATACAGTAGGGGCATGACATACCACTATGGAATGGTGTGGGTAGTGGCTAAGATCACAGTTTCATGTAGGGAAATATTAGATTTTGAGTATACAGTGCAAGTGCTATCTTATGATGAAGACATGTCTGTATCTTTCCAACACTAAACTACATTGTGCTCATATTGTTGGATGCAAGATTTTATCACTGGGGCCAATGACCTTAACTCTCTTGGGCATGGAGTTCACTAGAGCTTCACAGATTGCCACTGGAATCCTCTTTCACTCCTCCATGACCACATCACGGAGCTGGTGGATGTTAAATACCTATTTGAGGATGCCCCACAGATGCTCAATAGAGTTTAGGTCTGGAGACCTTATTGGCTAGTCCAGCACCTTTACCCTCAGTTTCTTTAGCAAGGCAGTGATAGTCTTGGAGGTGTGTTTGGGGTTGTTATCATGTTGGAACACTGCCCTGCGGCCCAGTTTCCGAAGGGAGGGGTTCATGCTCTGCCTCAGTATGTCAAAGTACATCTTGGCATTCATGGTTCCCTTAATGAACTGTAGCTCCCCACAGATAGCAGCACTCATGCAGCCCAAACCATGACACTCTCACCACCAAGCTTGACTGTAGGCAAGACACACTTGTCTTTCTGCTATTCACCTGATTGATGCCACACATGCTTGACATCATCTGAACCAAACAAGTTTATCTTGGTCTCATCAGTCCACAGGACATGGTTCCAGTAATCCATATCCTTAGTCTGCTTGTGTTCAGCAAACTATTTGCAGGCTTTCTTGTGCATCATCTTTAAAAGAGGCTTCCTTCTGGGATGGCAGTCATACAGACCAAATTGGTGCAATGTGCAGCATATGGTCTGAGCACTGACAAGCCCACCCTCCATTCCTTTATCCTCTGCAGAAATGCTGTCAGCACTCATATGTCTATTTTGAAAAGGCAACCTCTGGATATGACGCTGACTATGTGCACTCAACTTCTTTGGTCGACCATGGCGAAGCCTGTTGAACCTGTTTTGTTAAACTGCTGAATAGTCTTGGCCACCCTGCCGCAGCTCAGTTTCAGGGTGTTGGCAATATTATTATAGCCTAGTCCATCTTTATGTAGTGCAACAATTCTTTTTTTCAGATCCTCAGAGAGTTATATGCCAGGAGTTGCCATGATGAGTGTGAGAGTGATAACACCAAATTTAACACACCTGCTCCCCATTCACACCTGAGGCCTTGTAACACTAAGTCAAGTGACACCAGGGAGGGAAAATGGCTAATTGGGCACAATTTGGCCATTTTCACTTGGGGGTGTACTCACTTTTGTTGCCGGTGGTTTAGACTTTAATGGCTGTGTCCTGACTTATTTTGAGGGCACACCAAATTTACACTGTTGTACAATGTGTACACTAACTACTTTATCTTGTACATTTTACATTTACAAAGTGTCATATCTTCAGTGTTGTCCCATGAAAAGATATAATACAATATTTACAAAAATGTGAGGGGTGTACTACCTTTTGTGAGATACTGTACATAAAATGAATCCTGCATTTTTAAACACCATAAATATGGTAGACAAATATCATATCACATTACGTTGTGAGAATTCCCATCTGAGGCTACAAGTACTGTAGGTGTTATTGACATTAGCAGTCACCTGATATACCCCTGGGGAGATAGAAGGGTAGACCCTGTCACCAGACTAGACCATAAACACCCTATGTTTCTTTGTTTCACATTGCATATAAATGGCATATAAAAGAGGAAGAGAAACATATGTACGTGTAAGTAATAAATTAGTTCACTTTTACCATTTCTGAATAAAGTTGCACATTTTAAAGAGATTTTGAATGCTATTTTACTTTGTCTATATGTTGGATAGAAAAGAACAACCTCTTCTTAATCAGATGATAAACAGCAGGATATGATATAAGGAATGGCAGTGAAATGCCATCCCATGTGACTATGTTCATAGGAGGCTTCATGTGACTTTGGTGATGTGACTAGAAAAATGAAGGAAATAATGGGATTTCCCAGCAGAACTAAAGAGGCATATGAGGAATCTTATATACTGATGCAGATATTTTGGTATCAGATTTACTTTCTTCATAAGCAGTGTTAAAAATGGTGGTCTGTGTTGACCTCAAAACTTCTTGTTTATTATAGACTATGTTCTTAACTGCATCGGAAGTCTGCATCGGAAGCCTTTAGAACTTCCAGCGTAGATTCCATAATTTTTTGAAGGAAGGATGGATAGCACTAATGACAGTACTATTTTTGCCATCAGGACAAAATTAGCAATGCAGTCCTTTAGACCTCTTAATAAGAGAAATCTGCCTTTAGCACCACTTGTGTCTGTCATGCAAAAAAATCTGGCACTGCTTTTTGGTTTCTGTTTATGTGTTTTCAATGTGCAAAAAGAAGAAAGCCAAGAACAAAGCTGATTAAACCGATTCTACCCCAATATCATATGCAAAAAGTATGTGATCAACAGTGAGTTAGTTGGTGAGGAAGTAGTGGACCCTTTAGAGGTATATTATCCATATTCAAGTAATCCTTCCTAAATATCTTAAAGCCGAATAATCTATAAAAACTAACACGAGACATTGTAAGGGAAGTGTTGTAACAAAGGCCTTTGATTATTAATCTATTTCATTTTGATACAATGAGTAGTTATATTTAAAAATAAAAACTATTTAAAAATATAAGTGTTCAAGGGTACTATGAAGATTAAAGGGGCTTCCAGTGCAACAAAAATTGGTAGCAACGAGGTCAGAGTGGCTTAATACATAAGAGAAGTGATAACCACCTCCACTGATCCCTCACCACTGCTGTCCTTTTTCTGCCTGGGTCCCTGCTGTTCACTACGACACACTCAGCCAATCACTGACCAGTTACTTCAGCGGCCAGTGATTGACTGTCAGAGCATTTTGAGGGATTTCCTGTGTGTAAAGGCGGGAAGTACAGGAGGCCTGGATCGCTGCTGGTGATTGGTGGAGGTATCTTTTATTTTTATGCTAAAAGGGGTTGTCTCACATATTCTCAACTTGAACTGTCAGCTTGATATGAATATAGCAGAGCAATGAATGGGGAGATCTCCTGGACCCATGTGAGGTACAGGGCTGGTTCTAGCTTTGTTAGAAAGAGATCGTCGTGTACTATATGATGTTGGATTTCATTTTTTAGAATAATCATGGAATAACCCCTTTAAGCCACTCTGATCCTGCTGTTATCAATGCTTGTTTAACTTGAAAACATATTTTATCCTGAAGTTCAGAAGCACATTTTCATGTACAAGAGGTCCATGTCTATGATCATTCCTAGTCTCCTTTCTATAGGACCAAGTTACAGGTTGCAACCTATGAGATTGTTTTTTTTTTTTTTTTTTGGGGGGGGGGGGGAACACATGCCAATCCTTATCCAACAGTCACCCAAAGCAATTTAACATTATGGAACACAATCACAAAAATGATTATGTACTCAGCAATGTATCTGTCCATGCTATTGATATTTAAAAACAAAAGTGTGGACAACATGTAGATATTTGGCCTACCATAAATGAGATGGGCTCTCTGTGCCGGCATACATACATAATTCCTCTGGGTAGCCATCTTATATGCTTCTGGCATATGTAAAAAAAAAACTGTGAACTCTCATCTTCCTGAAGCCTGGGTCGCCTATGATATAGATGGACACTTTTATTACCACTACTCTTTGAGACCTGCTATAAAAAGGTCATAAAGGCTATACCAGGCCCAGCTCATCCTGTCCGGTAAGATAAGATCAGCTCGCTGTCAAGCCTGGCTGGAGCGTGACGTCATTAATTTCCAGGTCTGGTTTGAGGAGAGCTAATAGCCCTTAATTAGCTCTGGGCATAAAACCAGTCCACTTTCATATTTCATTTATGAATCAACTTATGCCCTTTCTGACACCAGATCCAGGCTCTACAGAGTATTGTGGTTAATTGGGTATCAAATATGACTAGAGGATGTGATTCTGTAACTGACCTATGGGTGGTAGAAGAACTACAGGTCCCAGCATTACCGTGTGTGGTCTTATTCTGTAGGTAAATAAATAAGGATCGCAAATATGTATTCTGTATAAAAATATGCCGATGTATCAAGGAGATACGGGCTTAAGTATAATCCTCATTGTAGGAACTGAACTTTGATGGGGTCATAAAACACTTGGGGGCCAATCCCTAGGCTTCACAGTCACTCTGCTGCCATTGGCTGACAGGAGTAAGTCTCCTGCCCATGGGAGAGTTCATAAAAATCCATGCACAAGGACAGAAGAGAGAGACCCATGGAACATCACCAGACACTTAATTGGACATTGACGGCAGATCCCTGTATCAGAAGAACTTTGAGGGTCTCCCCTGATACATACTGAAAAGGGGTTTGCAAGGATTCAAAAAGGACATATGAACGACCATCTGAAACCCTCCAGAGAAACTAAGTATTCTTTCATCTTTTTCCCTTTCATTTGAACTGTCGTGATTATTTATATTGTTATTATTATTCTGTAGATTTATAGTCATTTTCATTAGACTTGTATGCACTGCTTTTTACCGCTTATTAAAGATTATAAAATCTAAATAGCCAAGTCTTCCATATTCTAAGCTGCTGAACAACGTACCTTGCCTTTGAAGAGACGTTACCAGGTAGTTAGTTAAATTGCATTTAGGAATTGTACCTGGGGGTGATTGACTGCGGTTGGTCAGTAAGTGATATCCGGTTCATCCACTGATCTGTGTGATAGTGAATGACCCGGATAGTCGGCTCGTGGACCGGGAACCCACGTGGTGGCAGTTACCGAAGTGTAGTGGGGGGGTGTTAGCCGAATGGTAATACCCCGGTCACGTGAGGTCTCTGTGTGTGCGCAGACTCCGTCACAGACCACTACGTCACAGCTGTGGGATCTGGAGCGGTCGGATCCATAGTTCGTGACACTCTCTCTAATTTGAGTCTTAGTCATGAGGGAGTGTGGCTTAAGATGAACCAACATGCACCAACAATTTTGCACAAAGTAAACCAATGAGTAGGTGGTGTAATGAGTAAGTGTCTAACAATATACCGCATTTATCAACCAGCATGAGCCACTGTGAGAAATCTTAACATGATTTAGTCTTAGGCTACTTTCACACTCGCGTTTTGGGCGGATCTGTCATGGATCTGTAAAAACTGATCCATTACAATAATACAATCGCATGCATCCGTCACGAACGGATCTGTTTGTTTTATCTGTAACATAGGCAAGACTCCATTGAACTCCATTGAAAGTCAATGGAAGACGGATCAGTTTTCTATTGTGTCAGATTGTATCAGAAAAAACGGATCCGTCCCCATTGACTTACATTGTGTGCCAGGACGGATCTGTTTGGCTCAGTTTCGTCAAGCGGACAGCAAAACGCTGCAGGCAGCGTTTTGGTGTCCGCCGCTGGAGCAGAATGGAGACTGATCGGAGGCAAACTGATACATTCTGAGCGGAACCTTTTCCATTCACAATGCATTAGGGCAAAACTGATCCGTTTTGCACCGCTTGTGAGAGCCTATTACGGATCTCACAAACGGAAAGCCAAAACGCGAGTGTGAAAGTAGCCTTAAGGTACTTTTACACGAGGCAATGATTGGTAAGATTGAGTGACAAACGAGTTGTTTCTTTTTTTTTTCTTTTTTTTTATATTTTATTATTTCAATACAAAATTTTAAATCCATATTACATACTTGATATTATAAAAACCATAAGTCCGCCAATTCTAATCTGTGAACATAATTAACAATAATTTCAAGCAAGTATCCATAGCCGTGTTAGCAAAAAAGGGGAAAAAAAAGAACAAATGGAGGTCTCCTGGTGGGGAAGGTGACATGACTACCCAACCTCCCTGGGTTAGTGGAAATAGCTGAGAGTTCCCAACATCCTTTAATGCCGGGAAGTCCCCCCTCCACCAATCTGGAGACCCTCCTATGCTGGATATACCTTCACATTCTTCATCAATAAAGTAGATACAAAAACGCCGGACAAATAGACTTTTCCCCATCTCACCCCTCCCACCCACCCCCCACCTTGCAAAAAAAAAAAATAGATAAGAGGAGTCCTAATTAGTTAGTCGTGTCCCAGTCTTTCCATAAGCTATTCCACTTTAAATAAGATCCTCTTTGTTTGTGCAGGATCTTCTCACAACTTTTCACTTTTTCCACCAGGCTCAGCCAGTTATTACAGTCTGGGGCGGAAGAGCAAAGCCAGGATCTCGAAATCAGGAGCCTAGCCAAAAACATCACCTTAATCAATAAATGACTTTTTATAGGTTGATAGTTAACCTCAGATAAGTCTCCCAGGACCCAGATCCTGGGAGACAAAGGAACAACAATTTTAAGTTTACACGCCAGATTCTTTTGGACCCGGCTCCAGTACCTACTCACCATTGGGCAGTCCCAGAACAGATGTAAATGATCTGCCTCGGGATCGCCACAGCGTGGACAGTCAGAGGAAGCCCTAAATCCTCTTCTATATAACCATGTGGGTGTCACATAAATTTTGTGCAAAATATTGAATTGTACCACAATGTGGTTAAAATTGTGTGAAACCAGTTTTAGGCTTTCCCCTATATTCTCCCAGTTTGGAGAGCCCACCTCTGAAAGAAGAGAGGACCAGGCTCTCTGTCCTGGAGAGAGAACGTCAAAAAAAAAATTATGCATTAAGTGTCTATAACAGTGCGATAGTTTAATTCTCATAACAGTTTTCTTACTAATTAAGTCGTGTAAAAATACAGGGGTATCTATAATAAAAAGGTGACTATTCAAAGTGCTATAGAGTGCTAACCTCAGTTGAAAATATGCAAACCAAGCCACCTCACCTAACTTTGCCCTTAATTCCATAAGGGACAAGATTTGTCCACTACTAACTACTTGATGTAGGTACTGCACATTTTTGGTCCTCCAGTACTGGCGGCAGCTTGAGTCATTTAGATTAAGAAGTTTTGGGCTATGCCATAATGGGGTGCAAATAAGCGAGGCCTTAACTCCACACCATCTCCTTATGAGAGACCAAGTTTTCATAGCCATTCTGCAGAAAAATGTGTACCCGCTCAGTGTATTTAATAGATAATCAGATTCCAGTACGGTGAAAAAATCGGAAAAACCTGCATCTTTCACCACTTTACTGCAGAAGGGACTATTTTGCCAATCATTAAAAAGGCAGAGTTGGGAGGCCACAAAGTAGCCCCTAAAGTAGGGGAGGTTAAGACCTCCTCGACTATAGGGCATAGAAAAATATAGTGCCTTCAGTCTCACACGCTTCCTCCCCCATAATAAATCATTGAGTATCCGCTCTATCAGTCTGAAATACTTGTCTGGAATCCATATAGGCGAATTGCGAAGGACATAAAGAACCTGGGGGAGCACTACCATTTTTATCAATGAAATTCTGTCCGCTCTTGCTAACAGAATTTTTTGCCATATCTTAATTTTCGCTCTTAACTTCGTCAACAAAGGAATCAAGTTAAGTTGTAGATATCTACATATCTATCTACAAACGAGTTGTTTCTTGGTATATGTTTCAACAATGACCCTTTTTCAAAATCGTAATTTCGATCGCATATTCCATCGCTTGTAAAGCAGACAGTTGTATTTACACAAAGTGATAACTTGAGTAGCTTGCTTAAACATGCCAATGGTGTAATCCCCTGGAATCGTGCGTGCAGTGAACGATTCCTGTTTACATGTATGAAATTTTTAACGTCCAATGATGATTTTTGTGCCCACACAGATGATCAAACCAACAAAAATTCTACTGACTGTCGGTTGTTACTCTATCGTGTAGTGCTGTTACACTGATAAATAATTGTGCAGTTTCACTCGATTTAACGATAATTTAAATGATAATCGGCTTGTGTAAAGGTACCATTAGTTAGGGTAAGGCCATACAATGCCATAAAAGCCACAAAGTGGCTGCAAGATAACTTGTAAAACTGTGTGGTCATTAACAATTAACATCATATAAACATTTGGTTCTAACCAGTTAATTTGATCCCACTGTGGCCTGTACACAAGGAACCCACATCCCAACTGCAGCCTTACTGCACTGATGTAAAAAAATTGTGGTGAAATAGAAATACAGGGTCACTGTCCAGAAACACCACCAGCAAACAAAGGTTCATATACAAAGAAAATCATACATTACATAGTAACAAACAAGTCAACAATTAAAACAAGATTAATGCTTGCCAAAGCTTACAATCTATGAGGAGATAAAGATTCCACAAAAGGTAAAAACTGCTTGTTTTGTACAATGGTCCAGCCATCTTAACAAAAATAGGGGAGTATATATAAAGTTGCATGAGCCAATCAATAGCCAATATCTATAGTGCTTCTGAGTGCATGGGGTTGTGGTGGATAGTGTTTGATGGTGGATCAGGTTCAGAAGAAAGATGTTGAGGAGGGGGGAATGAATAGAGAAGGGTTAGAATAGGGGATATGACAGGATTGGACTTGGCCTAAAGATCGAGGTTATTTCTGTAGAGTAAGGTGGTAGAAAACAGGTGCAAGCTCAAAAGTAGCAAACTTATCAGATGCCATGTAGTAACAGTCAGTGTCCAGACTCACTGATAGGTTGGCCAGCTGGGGCTTGGCGGGTCGGCACTGCGACCCTCTTGGAACAGTCATACATAGGAACTTAATTGGGAGTTACGATAGAGGCCTGTGCCTGACACTGCTCTGCTCTCCAGAATGGGCACAGGCACCATGTCTCTTACCTTGCGCTGTATTCCGCTTTACCAGTGGTCTGGATCCGTGTGCCTTTTTCTGCGATCTGCTGTGCGCAAAGCCGCCAGCTCTCCAGAAACCCGCTGCTCTACTCCTCCTCAGTTGCAGGCTTAGGACTGCGCTCCTCTGCCTAGCCTGCACCTTGGGACAAGCACAAGCTCAATCTCAGTCTCTTAAACAGCTAACGCATGCATGTGCAAATTCATTCCCAACTTTTCCCTAGGTATTTAAGGCGTCTTCCTAGTGGAAAGGTGCCTGAGGTTAGATTCCTAGTCTCAAGTTACCAGTGAAGTTGTGATACTCTGCCTTACTACCCATGTACCGAACTCCTGCCTGACAAACAACTCTGATCCCATGTCGTCTGCCCTGATCCTAGACTGTTTCCCCTATTGCCTTATATCTGCCTGCCCTAAACTCAGACTTGTTTCTCGGATTTGTTTGTATACTGCCTGCCCTGACCTTGGCCTGTCACTTGACCATGAATATTGCCTGACCTCTTCGTGCTTCTCACCAATGTCTCTGACCCCCATGGGTCAGCTGCCAACTACACCCGGACTATATCACGAGGTAGCAGCCTCACTGTTGTTACACTGGGTAAGTTGCTAACAACCATATACCTGTGTCTATTTTTTAGACAGTATTAGTAAATCTGTCTCACTGTATTACATTTGCATGTTAGATTTATAGCACAACTATACATGCATGAAAAGGGACACTTATAATAAAAAAAATTAAAAAAATGCCTAAAATGTGTGTAATGTTAGACTCAGGAAAATGTATCCCGAGGGTAATATTTGAAGTCAGTTTTGCTTGAGTCTGCTTGGCTTCTCCAGTTTTGTAAATCAAAAAAAAGATCCCACAGAAATGGTTGATAAACCTGGAGTGAAACTAACATAGCTAACCAATCCCACTTTTCTATTCACTTTTTAAAACTGACTTAAGCTACTTTCACACTTGCGTTCGGAGCGGATCCGTCTGGTATTTGTACAGACGGATCCGCTCCTATGATGCAAACGATGGTATCCGTTCAGACGGAACCGTTTGCATTATATTTCACTTAAAAAGTCTAAGTACAATTTGTATTCAGACGGATCCGTCCAGACTTTACATTGAAAGTCAATGGGGGACGGATCCGTTTGAAAAATGCACCATATTGTGTCAACTTCAAACGGATCCGTCCCCATTGACTTACATTGTAAGTCTGGACGGATCCGTTTGCCTCCGCACGGCAAGCAGCGTTCGGGTGTCCGCCTGCTGAGCGGAGCGGAGGACAGACGGTGCCAGACTGATGCATTCTGAGTGGATCTGCATCCACTCAGAATGCATTAGGGCTGGACGGAAGCGTTCGGGACCGCTTGTGAGAGCCTTCAAACGGAACTCACAAGCGGAACCCCGAACGCTAATGTGAAAGTAGCCTAAGTAATATATAAATGCAAAAAAATCACAAATTTGGGGAAAAGTAAGGGGGAGATTTATCAAACTAGTGTTAAGGAAAACTGGTTTAGTTGCCCATAGCAACCAATCAGATTCCACTTTTAAATTTCCAAAGGAGATTTAAAAATGAAAGGCGAAATCTGATGGGCAACTAAGACAGCTTTCCTTTATACTAGTTTTGATAAATGTCCAAAAAGTCATAAAAACCCTCTTTTGCAACGTTTTAAAGCCATAATTCTGGAGTGCTTGGCGTAATAACTTCCCCCTATTATAGAGATTATTGAATTTCTTAAAATTAGTTTTAGGTCTGATTCTAAGAGATCAGTTGGCATATTTGATTCGGGTATGAATGAATTTGACATGAATTGAAAGTGCTCAGATTGCCCTTAAAAGTTGTGTATAACACTTTGTGGTCTCTTAAGACTACATCCAACCCCTTTTTTAGCTCTTTAATGCAGAGACATTAGTAATATCAAAGTGACAGTGACTATATATGGCTATGGGTAAACGCATGTTTGCTGGTGATAGCAAAGAGCTTGTTTAACCCATTCAGGACTCTGCCGTAATTCACCTTATTATTCAACAATTTAGACAGCACTCCAAATTTGGTTAATTGATTTATATTTTTACTAGCCGGACATAGTGGTCCTTTTTTTAAACAACGTTTCGGGCAGAAAGTATGCCCTTCATCAGGCTGATGTAAAAAATGAAAACAAACAAACATGTATGAATTCATAATTTGTGAGATACATGATTTTGTGATACAAAGAAACAAAAAACCTATCTAGGTACATAATTCATATAATGTAAGGTTCCTATACATAAATTAATAATATGCTGCATGATTCTCATGAAAAATAAATAAATAAACAAGATACATGATTCTAATGAGATAACGGATCCCATTTACTCCATGGGATAAAAAGTTTTTGCTATATAAATTCATAATATCAAGGATTGTATTAAATAAACATGCATAAGCATTAAATACATCAATTGCATCAGACATCAGAACAAGCTGGACCACTAGATCAAATGTACAACAGATTGAGTAAGAAAGAAATTGGTAATATAGAGGCAAGGGCATTAGATATATATACTAAGTGCACCGTGTATATATAGATAATTCACCTTAAGGATCAGGCCATTTTTTGGAAATTTGACATATGTCACTTTATGTGGTAATATCTTTGCAACGCTTTTGCTTATCCAAGCCATTCTGAGATTGTTTTCTTATGACACATTGTACTTCATGATAGTAATAAATTTGAGTCAACATATTTCATTTGAATTTATAAAAATAATCTCAAATTTACCAAAAAATTTGTAAAAATTCGCAACTTTACAAATTTCAATTTCTCTGATTTTAAAACATAGTGATACCTCATAAAATAGTTATTACTTTACATTTCTCATATGTCTACTTTATGTTTGGATAATTTTGTGAATGCCATTTCATTTTTTGGGGACGTTAGAAGGCCTAGAATTTTGGAAGCAAAACCCACTTTTTTAAGGACCAGTTTAGTTATGAAGTCACTGTTGGGCTTACATAATAGAAACTACCCATAAAACTACATGGTAAAGGTATTCAAAACTGATTTTACAAACTTTGTTAACCCTATAGGTGTTCCACAAGAATTAAAGGAAAATGTTGATGAAATTTCAGAATTTCAATTTATTGGCAAATTTTCTATTTTCATAATTTTTTTTTCCTGTAACACACCAAGGGTTAGCAGCCAAACAAAACTCAATATTTATTACACTTATTCTGTAGTTTACAAAAACACCTCATTTGTGAATGTAAACTGCAGTATGGACGCACGTAAGGTGACAAGAAATAGATGTTTTAGCACAGTTTTTATTTTTTACGGTGTTTAGATGACAGTGTGGATCATGTAATATTTTTATAGAGCAGGTTATTATGGATGTGGTAATAACTAATATTTCAGTTTTTTTTATTTATTTCGGTTTTACACAATAAAAGCATTTTTGAAAAAAATCATGGCTTTGTGTCTCCATATTCTGAAAGACATATATTTTTTTATTTTTTGGGCGATTGTCTTATGTAAGGGCTAATTTTTTGCAGGATGACAAAATGATGGCTGTGTATACATAGTAGTGGTATATGGGGGGGGGTCTCGTCTGCACTGGGTTCGTGCAGTGAGCGGATGGACACAAGGCGCAATTCACAACCCAGTTGAGGATACGAAGTGTTTTTTTAAAAAAATTTTGGGTAGCAAAGACTTTGCTACCCAAAAAATAATAAAAAACACTTTGTATCCTCAACTGGGTTGTGAATTGCGCCTTGTGTCCATCCGCTCACTGCATGAACCCAGTGCAGACGAGACCCCCCTATATACCACAATTCGCACCAAAGTGGCGGCTTGGCTCCCGCCCATGGTCAACTTGGACGATAATCGGCTGCACCAACCCATATCACCCCTACGATTTTACCTCCACCAGAATTGTACTACCAAAAGTACAACCAAACCAAGGTGAGTAGTAACCACTCACCCTGGCTAGGAGCAAATAACAACATATTTTGTCAACCACCACCTATGAGCGCCTTCTCCCCTTTTCTCTTTGGCCATTTAATCACTATACATAGTAGTAGCAGTAGGGGTAGTAGTAGCTGCAGCAGCAGCAGCATTAAAGTATGGAATATGATGAACAGGCAAATAATTGTAATAAATAACCACTGCCAGCAGTAGCATGTCTATTGATTGGTATCAGACAGAGGTGTGTGAATGTCCTCATTGATCCCTAC
This sequence comes from Bufo gargarizans, assembly GCF_014858855.1. Lineage (NCBI taxonomy): Eukaryota > Metazoa > Chordata > Amphibia > Anura > Bufonidae > Bufo > Bufo gargarizans. Next base: position 466,876,108 of record NC_058080.1, read on the forward strand.
CTGATTAATTTTCACAAATGTAATGTTTTCTACACTTATGGAGGACAATTTAGTTTCCTTTGGTGTGATGACACTACCTGTTTTACTGAATACCCTCTTCTGACAGTACACTAGAGGCTGTTCAGGAAAGTATATAAAAAAGAAAAATGGGCCAGTTATTGTGCTGACCCAGGTGTCGATGAGATAGGGAACAGGACATGTGACGGAGAAAAATTCCAGCTATAAGTGAACCTAGTTGTTCAAACAGTTTGTATCCATTTTCTGATGTTTATAAGGTTGGTGCAGCACTTGAAAAATATGTCTTATCATGTTCAAAAACTGTATTGGCTGCTGCATGTACTACTGAAGCCACACACATTCTCACTTGGACAGAGTCCACTACAATGTAACATTGAATGATGCACAACAACATGTCAGGTCACATACACTAGCTCAGGGATGGCCAACCTGCGGCTCTCCAGCTGCTGTAAAACTACAACTCCCACCATGCCCAGCTGTAGGCGGATAGCTGAGGGCAGTCTGGGCATGCTGGGAGTTGTAGTTTTGCAACAGCTGGAGAGCCTCAGGTTGGCCATCCCTGCACTAGCTTGTGATAGAATTTTTGTTACAGTTCCAACACTTATGCCTCATTCACACGTCAGTGTTTGGTCAGTGATTTCCATCAGTGATTTTGAGCCAAAACCAGGTGTGGCTCTAAACACAGAACAGGTGCAGATCTTTCCCTTATACCTTATGTCTGTGGAGGCTCTAATCCTGGTTTTGGCTCACGATCACTGATGGAAATCACTGACCGAAACACTGACGTGTGAATGAGGCTTTAATGTGAAGTGTAGTGCCCTGGAGCAAGGATACTTTAGGATATGGAGGTTTGTAAACATTTGCCCTTATTGCTGCTATGCAAAGCCATCAATTCCTTACTTTATTGCACTCTGAGGGGTTAACTTGCACTATGATTTATGCCATTGTTTACATATTGCTAAATTATGTTATATGTTTATATTTTGTTTATTTGCACTAAAATTGCACTGTATGTGCACTGCATTGTGGAAAGGGTTAATGCACAGCTAACTAATATTGAGAAACCTTGGGACTTCCCAGCCTGTGCACTGAGAAGCTAGTAATTTTCAACAGTTGCTATAAGGCACTATACAGACTTTGTAGGGCAAAAAACAGACACAGTGAACCATCTGGTTTAGCTCTGTCAGTTGTTTGTGTCTGGAAACTGCCTAGTTTTTTTTCTTTGACTTGTAATGAGGCACAATACAAGTCTATAACAAACGTAAACTGCAATATTGTTTCTGTTAGGCTGTGCATCTCCAGCTTCAACCCTCCCACTAGAAAGTTCTGGGTCATTTGGTCAAGTATAAAAGAAGATCAATCAGAGTCCGTAGTTGTCTGCAGATAGGGACCAGGGTTTAGTAAGAAAGAGTCCACCAGACAGAACGATTGACCCGAAGTCGCAGACCTAGGCTACTAGCCCTTTGGCATGGAATCTTCTTCTACCAGGGAGGAGACTGGAGAAGACATTACATGTATTGCTTGGCACTTAAGTTCCTCCAGTAAAGAAGCACACTGGTTATCTCTACTTATTTCCCATTGCGGTGCACCATGCTTTACCATGCCCTCCAGAGAGCAGCAACATATGGTGACACCTCAAAGTAGTCCTGGGATTCAGCGTAGTTTTAGGGCCAAATTTTTGGGAAATTATAAAGGAAATTGATTAGTATAGAATTGATTTGCTCAGCTTTGCCCCATATTTGTGTAAAAAGAGAAGCAAATAGTATACTTAAATTTTATGGGTCACAGAATGTTAACTGAGCCTGACTTGTACACGATCCACCAAGTTGTGATTTTGAGCTATGTTTGCATACTGTTTTCTAGTTTAGCCGCATGTAATTTGTACTCAGAACAATGCTATTATAATCTCCTGCTGTGTGAATTTCCATGTGAATAAATGATAAGCTTCCTCGTACCTCCTCACATTAGTAAATAACACTCTCATGGTAATTGCACTTATTAGCTATCACGGGTAATGTGTATTTAATGTTCAGGTGACTATTTTGTTTTGTAGCTGTACAACCTTGATTACAATCCCAAAAAGAATTGTTTTTGGCATAACAGGACAATCTGCACTAATTGGCATCTATGTTGGAACATTTGCAGACTCTCACCCACTTTGGACTATTAATTGGAGCATTTTTTGTTACCATGTTAATTTAGGTGACATTATAGGCATTACTCTGTATTGTGGCAATAAATAAATGGAAATGATGAAGAGAGTGTTTCTAGTAAACTGAGAGCTGAGAAATAATTCTTACTGCATAATTGCTTGAATATAAGCTCTCATCGCAGGTGCCTCATTACATACAGTACCTATGAAAACTATATTTCTCACTGTGAATTAAATCTTAAAGGGGTTATCCAGCCTAGGAGCTGACTTAACCCTTGCCTGTAATGTCTGCCAAATAAACAAAAAATGCACACACCAGCCAAAAATCCCACCATTCCAGTGGCATGGCCACCTTACCAGCCGCTTCTGGTCCCTGCCGGACTGAAAGTGGCTTGGTGGCATGACCACTACGGCCAATCACTGGCCTCAGCAGTAATATGCTGGAATGGCACATCTGTAGCACATGAAAGCACATACAGTATAGGCACATTACTGATGAGGCAAAGCAACCTTTCTTTAAAAACCCCAAAAATGTATTGTGACAGACTGAACCGTCACTGGGGCTGCTGGAGAAGCCTGAGGGCCAGCCTCCTTCCTACGGACTATGGACCCAGAACTATGGAGACCCCTTCAGACCTTTTGGGGTTACAAGAAACTATGAACCCTGATTTATGGGTGGAGTTTATATGCCACAGATTTCCTATTGACCACTTAAAGTGCAAGGTGTGAATCCAGCAATACAAAAAGGGTTAACTCTGCACTGAGACTCCCACTGATTATGTTAGTGATGGGATTGAGATAGCTGACTCTAGGAGTAGCCGACTCCTAGATGAGTAGATAACCCTATGATACACTCAGGAGATAATCCCATCGCACGTGTCTCCTCTCTCCCTATTCATTCATTAGGGAGGGGGTGAAGATTTCTGTTTGCATGTTGTTCATGGTTGATTGATTTATGTTGTTAGACTTCTTGAACTGTATATATACTGAGTTGGTCTTCAATAAAGTGAGTTCCTGTTTTTCCTTCAACATAGAGCCTCGTCTCATGTGTGTGGGGATTGCTATACACTGTATACTCCCCTGGCTATAACCCCTAGCTCTTGTAAGAGCTGCTCCTATTCCTTGTTCCTGCATCGCTCTCTGAAGGAAGAGAGGTTCACCCTCTGGAGCTTTATTGTAGGTCTAGGGTGGGTAGGAGACGGCGAGACCCCAACCAAGCTGTGGCAGTTCGTGGGGTCTGCAGTGCTTACGGTGTCAAGTGGAGTGCTTGGACCCCTCGGAAATCACTAGGAGCATCTATCAACTGAGGTACCCAGTCGGGGTGCCAGGAGATCCGTTACATGTATGTATAAACAAACTATAAAAAAAGTTTGCGATTTCACTTTACTTTAAATTACTGAAGTAATATTTAGTAGCATAACCATTGTTTGTGACTTGACATCTATGTGTTACATGAGTCGACCAACTTCTGGCACCTGAATATCGTCTGGTTCGGGACGATTGGACTACATTCAACAGTTCTGCATTTTTTAGGTGTTCCCTTATAAACCACATTTTTTATGTCACCGCACAAGTTCTCTATGGGATTTGGGTGAGGGAATTGGGCTGGTCAATCCATTACCTTAATCCTGTTTGTCTGTAACCAAGATATTGTTTGCTTACTGGTGTGTTTTTGATCATTGTAGAGTTGAAACACCGATTCAAGGACATTTAACATGATCTCAAGTAATTTGATATATTGAAAGTTAATCCATGATCCGTCGTATATGATAAATAGGCCCAACACGATGGTATGAGAAACATTCCTTATATCTTGATTTATGCACCACCATGCATTACTCTCTCCACCATATACTGAAGATTGAAATCAGTGCACAGGGGTCACCTGACATACTGTCTGCGGCCACTAGACGCTAGCTGTCTTCAGTCCATAAAATGTTGAAGCATTTTTCTTTGGGCCAGTCAATCTGTTACTTGGCAAATTTTAACCTATTTAGAACATATCTTTTTTCAACAACGGGACTTTGCAGGGACTTCTTTCTGGTAACTTGGCTTCACTTATTCATCTGATTGTAGCAGTACTCATTGGTAACATCAGATCTTTTTTGATCTTTTAGGAGGTGATCTTTGGCTGAGCCTCTGCCATTTTGCCTATTCTTTAATCCATTTGAACAGTAGTTCCCTTCCGTTTCTTTCAGATTTTGGTTGCCATTTCAAGGCATTTGAGATTATTTTAGCTAAATGGCCTATAATTTGCTGCACTTTTCTATATGTTTTCCCTCTCTAATCAACAATACAGAACAATCTATCAGGAGCATGCACGCGCCCTGATGAATCACCAGGGCCGGGCGCGCACGGCAGTACGAAGCTCCGCCCACCTTCCGGGCGGGAAAGACATTGCGGAGCCGGAGCAAGAAGAAGAGCCGCCTGCAGTGTGCCGGCAGCTTCAGGACTCCACAACCACAGGCAGCCTGAATGAATGAGCGAGAGCGACACTAACACAGTGAGTGACAGTGTCACAGACCAGTCAGTGTGACAGTACTCCCTGAGTGTTAGGTGTGGGGTGACCAGGCATTATATGAAGGGGCAATACTGCCTGGTATTATATGGACAGCAGATATGGGATCCTCTGGGCAGTACTGTCTATGGTCAATTCATCCTTCACAAGCACCCTGACTGCCACCTGCTTGGCTATCAGTGAGTGACAGTCAGTCAGTGTCACAGTGTGACTACTGAGTCACTCCCTGACCCTGAGTGTTAGGTGTGGGGTGAGTCACTGATAGCCAAGCAGCAGGCAGTGAAGTGCCATGAGAGCCAGGCCAAGCAGGTGGCAGTCAGGGTGCTGGTGAAGGATGACCATAGACAGTACTGCCCAGAGGACTCCATCTCTGCTGTCCATATACCAGGCAGTATTGCCCCTTCAATCATATACCACCTGCCCGCCTGGTCAGGGTGACCAGGCAGGCAGGCGGTATATGAAGGGGTAATACTGGTGGTAGGCCTGGTATTCTGCAGACCATTTGCTTGTAAGTTACATATGACAAAAGCCTGGAAGCGTTCAGGTACAGAACACAACATTTTTTGGCGACAAAATGCAAATTAACATATTGCTGAATGCTGAGACTATAACAAAGGGGTGCAAAAATAATATAGACATTCAAGTAAAGTAAGAAGAATTAGTCTTTCCTTTTGTGGTGGCTTCCTATTTAAAAGTTTAGTCCGTGTACACAAACGGGGTTCCGTTCCACCCTCTCATATCTGCAGTTAGGCTTCATACACGTGCCCGTTTTATAATTCCATGTAGGAGGTTGCATTCTGCATGAAAGTTTTTTTTCCCCAAAGCTCCTTTTTGGAAACCATTTTTTTGTTCCACTTACAGTATAGGAAAGCATTATCGGTATTTAAGAAATATCTACTGTAGCTGTCTATTAAATAAATTATGATCATGGGTGTATGACTAATGTGGTGCATTAAATTATATTTACATTAAAGGCACACTATAGTCACCAGGTCCAGAACAACTACACCTTATTATATTAGTTCTTGTGAGTATAATCAGCCCCTTCAAGCTTTTTGCAGTAAACCCTGTGTTTTCAGAGAAAATCCAGTGTTTACATGACTGCCTAGGAATACATCCACTGACCACTATGGCAGCTAGAGGTACTTCCTGGGGCAGTGCTGCACACTGTGACTGCAGACTGGAATAAAAGTACCATTGTACTATATATGAGGGGGCAAGGAGGCAGAGGGAGCTATAGAACCAGGGATACAACTTTATTATAACGTTATTATACTTTGTGATAATTAATATGCCCCTCCCCTTCATTACATTCTCAGAAACAAGCAGAGCATGGATGTCAATAAAATTATGCCCCCCCCCCTGGAAAAATTTCTGCGGACGCCCATGTCTGGAACAAACCATTTTCCTCAGTATTTCAGAAGGAAATGAACTATAACCAATATATACAACATTGTCCACCCTCCTACCTTAAATAAGGGCCAAAATTAACACCTGTCTTCAACAATTTAACCCTTCACTGCTATTATTTTGAGCATGCCTTTTTCAGTTAATGTTTCAATTACTCAGAATAAGCGGCATGCGTGTCCTAATTGTTGGGTCTGGTTTTTTCTATTACTCTACTACACTTAAAAGTAAATTATTTGCTATGCAGAAATATCACTTCTCCCAAACACAGTGATTTATAAGGTTATTGATGCTAAACTGCTATTTTTCTGAACACTACTGTTTGTAGTGCTTTATTGTTCTGTATGTTTGGTAGAACTGGGAAACCAGGCAGCATGCTGAAGAGGCTTAAGGGCCCTTTACATGGACAGAGCATTGAACAGATCATCGCTAATGAGCGTTGATAGTAATGCTCGTTAGCGATAATCTGGCAGTGTAAATGTATCGCTGATTACTCGATGAACGAGCAGCACAAAATATCATTGTTTCCCTCTCTGTGGAAAATCATGCTGTGTAACCATGATCTGCTGCTGGGAAACAACGAGACAGTATGGGGAGGAGCGATGGCATTAGCGATCACTCCTCCCCATACTCTGGAGGAGCTGGAGGAGGTCTCCTCTGCTAGCGATCAGTAGATTGTGGAGAAGGAATGCTTCTTTCCTGACAATCTGCTTCTACATCGTCCCGTGTAAAGGGGCCCTTAGAGACAACTGGCCACCACAGAAAGGGCAACTTCTGGGGAAATATTTTGCACAGTTTTTTGGTGCTACTGGGGCAGTATTTTGAGTTGCACCATGGTATTTAGTTCTGCTGAGTATTTTGTGCTGCACTGTGGTATTTAATGCTACTACAGAGGCATTTTTTGCGGTTTTCTGATGCTTGTTTGGCACTATTAATGAGGTATATGATGCTGCACTGTGAAATCTGTTTGGTGCTACAATAGTATCATGATCTTTCTGAAATGTATACACTTTCAGCCTGTGTGACACAATTGGCCATTGTCCACTTGCCAACATCTTGACACCATCTGTAGGAAGAGAAAGTGTGCAGCCACAATTGGGGAGTCCAATAAGGATTTTTTGCTGCGGAAAATCTGCAGCGTACCTTGCCAAAGTCTGCAGTGACAAAATGTGCGGTATGAAAATGTATGGAGAATCTATGATGAAGGAAGCAAATATGGGGTGTGAGTTTGTTTGAAAGATGAGGGACAATCATGTGTAGATTAAATATATGGTCAGTTGGACATGTACAAAGGAAATAATATGTGGTAAATGGAGACACTATGCTGTATAAACTTATTTTTGACGTTTGATCTATGTTTGTCCTGTGATCGCTCCAACATCACCGGGCATCGCCTGAGCGTTTTTCATTTCAGCAAATCTTAATGTTTTTATTCAGCCACCAACTCCACCAATGTTTATTAGCCCTAATCTTGGGATAATGTTGACATGTTATTATTTTAACCAGTGCCAGTGACATTAGGGTAGATCTAGTACCGCCCACTTCTACCCCTTGACCTCTATTCTAGTGGTTTTGGCGTTTTTTTTAGGGTGTGTATAGTAACAGTTGTATTGTTATGTATAAGCAGTCTGTACCTGATGAAGGGGACCGTTGTCCCTGAAACACATTGTACCCCCTGCCAAATACATTTCTGGAGTTTTGAACTTTACTATTGGATGGTTCTTTGCGCCGCGGGATATCTCTCTGCTGATCTACTTTTAGTTTTTTTTCTTTTAACTACTGAAAGAAATCATACTCTGACATCCAGAAATATTGCAGTGCAATATAGAAGAAAGTATTGTTCCTTAATGTCCAAGTACATTAACTTTACTGAAAAAAAATGATTGTTTAAAATGATAAAAAGGAAAAGTAAGAAAAAACACAAGAAACAATTTCTCATTTAATAATGGTTTATTCTGTCAAAAATGAAAAAAAAAAAGTACACATAATTGGTATTGCCACATCCTTAATGACCCAAACTGTAAAATCATAGCAAAAAAAAGAAGCCCTTACACAGGTCAATTGGAAAATTTCAAAAGGTTTTGACAACACAAAAAACAAATGTTTTTTTTTTTTTTTTTTTTTTTTATAATGTTGTAATCATACTGTGGCCCAGATTTACTAATCCTATAGATGATGTAATCTTAGACAGGCTGTCTAGTCCTGCGCCAGGTTTATCACAGTGGGTCAGGCTAGATGATAAATGGGATGCAGGGATAGACACTTTTCTCTGATTCTATACCAACTATTGGCGTAATCTGAGACAGATTTTTACGTTAGAATTGTGGGGCAATTTTGGTGCAAAATGGTGCATATTAGGCCCTGCCTTTTTGCTATGAAGCTTCCCCCTTTCCACTAAGCCACTCCCCTTACCGAACATGTTGGAAAAAAGTGTAGAAACCCTAGATGCACCGAATTGTGCCAATTCGTGCCACTTTCTAGACAGATTAAAGGCACAGACACATTAGGTAAACTGGCCCTATGTCTCTTGCAATGTTAAGATAGAAAATAAAAGTTGATAAATCTGGATAAAAGTAATTAACATAGCCCATGCTTACTTTTCCAATCCACTTTTCAAGGTGTTGATACTGGCATAAAATCACATGAAGTCGCATGTTGAAATTCTAGCCCATTTCAGCTAAGAATTTGAAATTGGCCTATTTTGCTGAGGTATTTGCCTGGCCGATGCTTGGCATATTTGCCGGGTTGCAGTTAAATTCCCGCTGGTCCCTATTATAATTAATGGGGCCAGCAGGCATTCAGGTAGCTTCCGGCAATGCCGGATCCAGAAAGTTCCGGTAGGCTGTTCCTTTCAGGAACAGCCTGTCAGACCTCTTAAAGGCTAGCGTGAAACTAGCCTAAGCCAGTCTCACATGCAATCATAATATGACCATGCTCTTGGTGTTTTTCTCCAGCTTGCAATCATGTCCATAAATATTGGGACATTGAGACAATTCTAATATTTTTGGCTCTATACACCACCACAATGGATTTGAAATGAAACAAACTAGATGTGATTTAACTGCAGACTGTCAGCTTTAATTTGAGGGTATTTACATCCAAATCAGGTGAACGGTGTAGGAATTACAACAGTTTGCATATGTGCCTCCCACTTGTTAAGGGACCAAAAGTAATGGGACAGAATAATAATCATAAATCAAACTTTCACTTTTTAATACTTGGTTGCAAATCTTTTGCAGTCAATTACAGCCTGTAGTCTGGAACGCATAGACATCACCAGACCCTGGGTGATGCTCTACCAGGCCTCTACTGCAACTGTCTTCAGTTCCTGCTAGTTCTTGGGGCATTTTCCCTTCAGTTTTGTCTTCAACAAGTGAAATGCATGCTCAATCGGATTCAGGTCAGGTCATTGACTTGGCCATTGCATAACATTCTACTTCTTTCCCTTAAAAAACTCTTTGCTTGCTTTTGCAGTATGCTTTGGGTCATTGCCCATCTGCATTGTGATGTGCCGTCCAATGAGTTCTGAAGCATTTGGCTGAATATGAGCAGATAATATTACCCGAAACACTTCAGAATTCATCCTGCTGCTTTTGCCAGCAGTCACATCATCAATAAATACAAGAGAACCAGTTCCATTGGCAGCCATACATGCCCACGTTATGACACTACCACCACCATGCTTCACTGATGAGGTGGTATGCTTAGGATCATGAGCAGTTCCTGTACTTCTCCATACTCTCCTCTTCCCATAACTCTGGTACAAGTTGATCTTGGTCTCATCTGTTCATAGGATGTTGTTCCAGAACTATGAAGGGTTTTTTAGATGTTTTTTGGCAAACTATAATCTGGCCTTTCTGATTTTGAGGCTCACCAATGGTTTAAATCTTGTGGTGAACCCTCTGTATTCACTCTGGTGAAGTCTTCTCTTGATTGTTGACTTTGACACACATACACCTACCTCCTGGAGGGTGTTCTTGATCTGGCCAACTGTTGTGAAGTATGTTTTCATCCACCACAGTTGTTTTCCGTGGTCTTCCGGGTCTTGGTGTTGCTGAGCTCCCCGATGCATTCCTTCTTTTTAAGAATGTTCCAAACAGTTGTTTTGGCCACGCCTAATGTTGTTGCTATCTCTCTGATGGTTTTTGCTTTGTTTTTTCAGCCTAATGATGGCTTGCTTCAATGATAGTGACAGCTCTTTGGATCTCATCTTGGGATTTGACCGTAACAGAGTCCAAATGCAAATAGCACACTTGAAATGAACTCTGGACCTTTTATCTGATCATTGTAATTGGGATAATGAGGGAATAACACACACCTGGCCATGGAATAGCTGAGAAGCCAATTGTCCCATTACTTTTGGTTCCTTAACAAGTGGGAGGCACATATGCAAACTGTTGTAATTCCTACACCGTTCACCTGATTTGGATGTAAATACCCTCAAATTAAAGCTGACAGTTTGCAGTTGAAACCCATCTTGTTTGTTTAATTTCAAATCCATTGTGGTGGTATATAGAGCCCAAAATGTTACAATTGTGTTGATGTCCCAATATTTATCGACCTGACTGTATGTGACTTTTCCTACTGATTATCTGGTCCTCTGTTGAATGGGAGGTCACATATCAAATGCCTGGTATCTCCACAGATCCCTGACTCTTCACCCTCTCAACTGACTCAGGAGACAGCATGTTTCACATGTTGGTCCATAGATAATGCAGAGTCATTGAGCAAAAATATAGCAGTGAGTAGTTTCAGTACTATCTTACAAATTGTAGTAAAGGGACATGCAGGCAACTGTGAGTAGATGCAATGTTTGTGAGAGGAAGAGAAATCTTGGGAACTGTAGTCTCACCATCAGAAAGTCTTAGCAGCATCAATACAATGGTGCATGTCTGTAGGTTCTCACTCAGGCAATGGTATACCAATAGTAATAGGTCAAAGCAACTGAACTTCTTGTATTTGTTCTTGAAGATGTTTCATTGGTTATCTGACTGGCTTTCTCAGTTAGAACGACTTGTACAATAAATGTCTAGCATTAAATACTGGTGACTCATGCTTCAGTCAGCTTGGTTCTTCCATATATAGCGGGGGTGTCTGAAAAACTCAGAAGAATTACATCCATGTCTGCTTTAAACCCGCAACTCACTGATATTCACCCAACTGGTTCACCCAAAAGAACCAATTTCAAAAATGTAAAAAGTGCAATATTGTGTATGCAGTCTAGTGCAATGAGGAGTGCCAAGACTTGTACATCGGGGAAGCAAAACAGCAGCTACACCAGTATATGGCCCAACACAGAAGTCAGGACCCAGCTTTGTACCTACATCATAAGAACAAAAGACATTTGATGACAGAGAAATTCACATCTTAGACAAGCAGGAGGACTGGTTTAAAAGAGGTTTAAAATAAACTAGCATATGACGAATTGGAGAAACAATTCTTTTCTAAGGGTGCATTTACACCAACAGATTATTTGACCAATTTCTGTCCAATCAGACCAATAGCTGGCGTGTACGGTATAACAAAAGATCTGTGTATGTAAACGGCCATCTGACCAATGATTGGTCAGAAAATCTTTCAGATAATCTGTTGGTGTAAATGCCACCTCACCCAAGACAGTTTAGTCACATTTAATAGCGTCAGTCATGCAGCTTGCAGTTAACATCTTAACTCCATGAGGTCCTGACCTCGTGTTGATTATGATAGATTATGTTTACTGAAACATGAACCACCGGTATTTCTTGTACAAGTCATTCTAATTGAGAAAGCCAGTTGGATGACTTGCAAAATGTCTTCAAGGCAAAATACAAGTTCAGTTACCCTGACTTACTACTACAGATATAATGGTGCATCATAGAACTGCACAAGAAAGCTAAGTAAAACGTACCTAACTCTGCTGAATTTATTAATACCTTTTGCTTAGCATTCCATTGCTTTAAAAAGTACCTTTGATACATATGCAAATGAGCATTTAAGTGCACTGAGGAAGGGCCCAGGGCACTCTGTGCTCCTGATGGTTCCTCTGCCAAACCTCTTCTTGATTGACAGGGACAGGTTCCTGTATAGTCATGTCGCCTTCCCCTGACAATCAAGAAGGAGAGGGAAGGGCGGGCAAAGGAAACAGGAGGAGCAGGGGTGCACAGAGTTGCTCCAATTTAACCCTGGTGCAGTTTTTCCCAAGAAGGAAGCAATGGATCATGAAGTGAAAGGTGTTGTCAGCATCAGTGACTCAGGATGTGAGCTTAAACAGTCACCCAGATTTTAACGTCAAGCTACCACTCTGCTACTTTGAGAAGTGTTGAGCGAAGCAAGCTTCAGATGCTTCATCCGAAGTTGCTTTATTCAAAACTTCGGAATAATACTGTACGGAGATCTGTCTCTGTACAGTATTAGAATGTATGGGCTCCGATGAGCAGAAATACGTTATTCGCGAAGTCGAGCGTGACTTCGTTGAATAACTTTGGTAGTTGATTTTTAAAGTGGAAAACCATTTTAAAACTTGAAACCGAACTCGCTTTCGGATCCGAGATACCAGTCGGAACCGAAGCCGAGTTCCGTTTTAAAGTGGTTTTCCACTTTAAAAATCAACTACCAAAGTTATTCAACGAAGTCTTGCACGACTTTGTGAATAAATAACTTCGACTCATCAGAGCCCATACATTCTAATACTGTACAGAGATAAATCTCCATACAGTATTATTCCAAAGTTTTGAACGAAGTGACTTTGGATGAAGCAACTAAAGCTCGCTTCGCTCAACACTAACTTTGAGCCATAGGGTTACGCTTCAGCTATCTGACATCCACATCTAAGGCATCTTAGCTGCCACTACTGTCATATCAGGTGGACAAGATGCCTTGAACTAGGTAACACAATTACCCACTCAAACCCGCTATGCTCTCTAGCATTCACAGAGTTAATACACAAATATATGTAACGCTTCTTGTCGTGGAATCATTTAGAACACAAGAAGGCTCTTTTTAAAGTGAAGTTTTATTATCCACAGGACAGTGCGTACGAAAAATGCAGTTATCAAACTGTAAAAATACATTGACATGCAAATACAATACAACAAATAGCAGTTTGAAAATAACAGTTTGACACACACCTTAAGAAGGTCTGCTGATTCCACCACTAGCCCCACTTCCTCTGATATCATGGAGATTGAATTTTATGAGGTCAGCTTTACCCAAGGTTTTGGCTCAAAGTCTGTCCACTAAGATATATTTTCTGATCGGCATCATAGCAACTTTATACTACCTTTATTCAACTCGCCATAACGTTCCACATACATGCATATCAAACATGGAGGGGTTAGAGGCAGTATGTTTTGTACTACTCTGCTATCTAAAAATCATTTCGATATCTATATCACCACAGGAATCACTACATTCAGCTGAGCTAGCCCTACAAGACATCGGTTCCTGGTTTACCAGTGAGTTTCATGTTGACAGGCTCGCTTTTATAGATCACACTTCTGTGACTGCGGTCTATAAATTATATTTCATTTTCAGGTTTTAGAATGGCTATTTGCTGAAAAGAAAAAAATGTATTATTTATGTGGATATTAAAAGTAAAAATGCTGTCTGATATGTTTTCATTTTTTTCCAGTAGGAATTACTTTCAAACACTATACTACACAAGCTCAAATTAAATATCAACATTTATATAACAATTCACTTGATGAACCCTATGGTCCGTCAGGGTTCTGCTGTGATGTTTGGCATTTTGGTAGCAAAGCATATTGCTGCAAACTGGCTTTTTATGCTGTAGAATATGGTGGGATTGTTGACAGAAGCTCTTATGTGTCAATTAACCCTAATACTGTGCTTTATATAGGTATGATGCTTTTATTATTATTATGTTTGCTTGTTTTTTTTTTCCTACTGGATTTTGGCTTGGGAGGCAACAATCACTGTTGGATGTGGTGTTTGAGTGTCCACAAAGTCTTTTGAGCATGGATGTATAGTTAATGAGGATATCTCAATCCCTAATATTTCACAGAAGAAATCAGTCACAACAGAATATCACTGACTAGTCCAGAGTAAATGCATAAAGGCCCCTACAAACATAAATTGTGTCTGACATTTATGACCAGTAACATCATGCCATTGAATCAGTGGTGTTTTTTTTCATGCTACATGCAGTTTTTATGGCATTTTTGTTCAGGCATTTTTCCCCATAAATAAGGGGATGAGAAAACGCCTTGCATTTCATATTTCCCATAGACTTTCAGCTAGCATCTGGAGCTGGTGTTTATATTGCAAAAACTGCACCAAAAACTGCATGTGTAAAAAAAATGCAGCAAAAGTACATAAAAAAAACACAAAATACCTATAGTATGTGTGTTGTCAGACTAATACAGCTTTGATGTGATACCTTATTTTCCCATAATAACATAATAACAAAGAAATTGGTTGCACCACCTTTAGCAACATTTAAGAACATTTAAAGGACACCTTTGGGACATTTTTTTATTATTGCGTTGTACTTATTTTAGGCAAACAAATATTTCCAATTGGGGTCTTTGTTTAAATATTTTATTTTCTCCAGCTTGCACCTTTTGACATATACAGGAGTGTAGACTGCTCTATCTCCTTTATAATGAAATCCATTAGCTGTCTGACGGTCCTATTCTTGTCCGTTTTCCTATTCTTGTCCGTTTTGCATAATTTTCAAATGTTTCTTCCCATAGTCCTGTAAGATTTTAAACATGCCACATATGGTAAACCTAAAATGTTACAAACTGAAAAACGTCATGACAATTTCTTATAATTTGTGTATTTCTTTTTTACAGACAATCAAAAAAATCAAAAATACTGAAAACATAATGAAAAAATAAAGAGCACTTTTGTAAAGAAATCCTTAAAGGGGTTGTCATAAGAAACATATTCTACATTTTTCAAACCAGCACCTGGATCTGAATACTTTTGTATTTGCATGTAATTAAAAATTTAGTATAGCCACGAGTTATTCAATAAAATGTATCAGTATAGTGACACAGACTGTCTTTTTCTTATTTTTTTGGTCCGCCTGGATGGATGCACATGTTCAGTTCCATCCTTAAACTTTCTCCAGAGCTGTTATAGGGAGAGAACTGCAGCTGAAAGGGCATCCCCCTTGAGCAGTAGCAGTAAGGACATGCCCCTGAGCTGTGATAGGGAGAGCTGAGACACGCCCCCTTAGCTGCAGCAGAAAAGACACTCCCCTTGAGCTGCCAGCTTGATATGAATCTAGCAGAGCAATGAATGGGGAGATCTTAGAATCCATGTGAGGTACAGGGCAGGTTCTAGCTCTGTTAGAAAGGGGTTATCATGTACTACGTGATTTTAATTTTTTACATTGATCATAGGATAACCCCTTTAACCCCTTAAGGACCGAGGACGTACCGGTACGCCCTATTTCCCGAGTCCTTAAGGACCGAGGACGTACCGGTACGTCCTGACTTAAAATCTGCATTCCGGCGCCGCGGGGGTTAATCGGAACGGGACGCCGGCTGAAATCATTCAGCCGGCATCCCGTAACAATGCAGGGGGGGGTCATTTGACCCCCCCGTGTCGGCGATCGCAGCAAACCGCAGGTCAATTCAGACCTGCGGTTTGCTGCGCTTTTTGCAGTTTCTGATCCCCGCGGTCCCTGACCGCGGGGATCAGAAACTTCAGAGTGCCTAAAATCAATATTGCGCCCCCCCCCCTGCACCCCTGCATGATTTGATGGCGGCGGGTGGTGCAGGGGGGGTGTCGCAGGCAGTGGGGGCGTTGCGGGAGGCGGGCGGTGCGGCAGGCGGGATCGCGATCCCCCGCCCGCCTCCCATTGCATAATCGTTGGCGTCTAGTGGGTTATACCAGGGTGCCAGCACATTGCTGGCACCCTGGTATAAACGGCTGACATCGGTGATGCGATGCCAGCCGTTTAACCCTTTCCATGCAGCGGTCCGTACGGACCGCTGTATGGAAAAGGTTAACAGCGCAAGGAGCTCCCTCCCTCTCCGATCGGGGGGCTGCTGTGCCTTTGCAGCCCCCCGATGGGAGAGGGATAGAGCCCCCAGAGAGCCCCCCGAAGCCCCGTCCTCACCCTTCCCCGTCTGCGAAGTTGTGACAGACGGGGAAGGTTCCCATGGCAACAGGACGCCTGCTCAGGCGTCCTGCTGTCCATGGTGCTGAACAGATCTGTGCTGAAAGCATAGATCTGTTCAGTGTAAGTAAAATACAGTGCAGAAAACTATATAGGTTCTGTACTGTATTTTACAGACATCAGACCCACTGGATCTTCAAGAACCAAGTGGGTCTGGGTCCAATTTTTTTTAAAAAAAGTGAAAAAAGTTAAGATAAAATAAAAAAACATTTATCACTGAATAAAAATAAAAATAAAAAAATACACTACACATATTAGGTATCGCCGCGTCCGTAACGACCTGATCTATAAAACGGTCATGTTACTTTCCCCGCACGGTGAACGCCATAAAAATAAAAAAATAAAAACTATGAGAAAATTGAAATTTTGCCCACCTTACTTCCCAAAAAAGGTAATAAAAGTGATCAAAAAAGTCGCATGTACGCCAAAATAGTACCAATAAAACCGTCATCTCATCCCGCAAAAAATGAGACCCTACTCAAGATAATCGTCCAAAAACTGAAAAAACTATGGCTCTTAGACTATGGAAACACTAAAACATGATTTTTTTTGTTTCAAAAATAAAATAATTGTGTAAAACTTTTATAAATAAAAATAAAGTATACATATTAGGTATCGCCGCGTCCGTATCGACCGGCTCTATAAAATTATCACATGACCTAACCCCTCAGGTGAGCACCGTAAAAAAAAAGAAAAAAAAAAGTGTAAAAAAAGCAATTTTTTGCCATCTTACGTCACAAAAAGTGTAATAGCAAGCGATCAAAAAGTCATATGCACCCCAAAATAGTGCCAATCAAACCGTCATCTCATCCCGCAAAAAATTAGACCCTACTCAAGATAATCGCCCAAAAACTGTAAAAACTATGGCTCTTAGACTATGGAGACACTAAACAATTTTTTGGTTTTAAAAATGAAGTTATTGTATAAAACTTACATAAATAAAAAAAATTGTATACATATTAGGTATCGCCGCGTCCGTGACAACCTGCTCTATAAAATTACCACATGATCTAACCTGTCAGATGAATGTTGTAAATAACAAAAAAAAAAAACGTGCCAAAAAAGCTATTTCTTGTTACCTTGCCGCACAAAAAGTGTAATATAGAGCAACCAAAAATCATATGTACCCTAAACTAGTACCAACAATACTGCCACCCTATTCCGTGCTTTCTAAAATGGGGTCACTTTTTTGGAGTTTCTACTCTAGGGGTGCATCAGGGGGGCTTCAAATGGGACATGGTGTCAAAAAAACTGTCCAGCAAAATCTGCCTTCCAAAAACCGTATGGCATTCCTTTCCTTCTGTGCCCTGCCGTGTGCCCGTACAGCAGTTTACGACCACATATGGGGTGTTTCTGTAAACTACAGAATCAGGGCCATAAATAATGAGTTTTGTTTGGCTGTTAACCCTTGCTTTGTAACTGGAAAAAAAATATTAAAATGGAAAATCTGCCAAAAAAGTGAAATTTTGAAATTGTATCTCTATTTTCCATTAAATCTTGTGCAACACCTAAAGGGTTGACAAAGTTTGTAAAATCAGTTTTGAATACCTTGAGGGGTGTAGTTTCTTAGATGGGGTCACTTTTTTGGAGTTTCTACTCTAGGGGTGCATCAGGGGGGCTTCAAATGGGACATGGTGTCAAAAAAACTGTCCAGCAAAATCTGCCTTCCAAAAACCATACGGCGCACCTTTCACTCTACGCCCCGCTGTGTGGCCGTACAGTAGTTTACGGCCACATTTGGGGTGTTTCTGTAAACAGCAGAGTCAGGGCAATAAAGATACAGTCTTGTTTGGCTGTTAACCCTTGCTTTGTTAGTGGAAAAAATGGGTTAAAATGGAAAATTAGGCAAAAAAATGAAATTCTCAAATTTCATCCCAATTTGCCAATAACTCTTGTGCAACACCTAAAGGGTTAACGAAGTTTGTAAAATCAGTTTTGAATACCTTGAGGGGTATAGTTTCTTAGATGGGGTCACTTTATGGAGTTTCTACTCCAGGGGTGCATCAGGGGGCTTCAAATGGGACATGGTGTCAAAAAAACTGTCCAGCAAAATCTGCCTTCCAAAAACCATACGGCGCACCTTTCACTCTACGCCCCGCTGTGTGGCCGTACAGTAGTTTACGGCCACATTTGGGGTGTTTCTGTAAACAGCAGAGTCAGGGCAATAAAGATACAGTCTTGTTTGGCTGTTAACCCTTGCTTTGTTAGTGGAAAAAATGGGTTAAAATGGAAAATTAGGCAAAAAAATGAAATTCTCAAATTTCATCCCAATTTGCCAATAACTCTTGTGCAACACCTAAAGGGTTAACGAAGTTTGTAAAATCAGTTTTGAATACCTTGAGGGGTATAGTTTCTTAGATGGGGTCACTTTATGGAGTTTCTACTCCAGGGGTGCATCAGGGGGCTTCAAATGGGACATGGTGTCAAAAAAACTGTCCAGCAAAATCTGGCTTCCAAAAACCATACGGCGCACCTTTCACTCTACGCCCCGCTGTGTGGCCGTACAGTAGTTTATGGACACATATTGGGTGTTTCTGTAAACAGCAGAGTCAGGGCAATAAAGATACAGTCTTGTTTGGCTGTTAACCCTTGCTTTGTTAGTGGAAAAAATGGGTTAAAATGGAAAATTAGGCAAAAAAATGAAATTCTCAAATTTCATCCCAATTTGCCAATAACTCTTGTGCAACACCTAAAGGGTTAACGGAGTTTGTAAAATCAGTTTTGAATACCTTGAGGGGTGTAGTTTATAGAATGGGGTCATTTTTGGGCGGTTTCTATTATGTAAGCCTCGCAAAGTGACTTCAGAGCTGTAGTGGTCCCTAAAAATTGGGTTTTTGTAAATTTCTGAAAAATTTCAAGATTTGCTTCTAAACTTCTAAGCCTTGTAACATCCCCAAAAAATAAAATATCATTCCCAAAATAATTCAAACATGAAGTAGACATATGGGGAATGTTAAGTCATCACAATTTTTGGGGGTATTACTATGTATTACAGAAGTAGAGAAACTGAAACTTTGAAATTTGCTAATTTTTCAAAATTTTTGGTAAATTAGGTATTTTATTATGCAAAAAAATTAATTTTTTTGACTTTATTTTACCAGTGTCATGAAGTACAATATGTGACGAAAAAACAATCTCAGAATGGCCTGGATAAGTCAAAGCGTTTTAAAGTTATCAGCACTTAAAGTGACACTGGTCAGATTTGCAAAAAATGGCCTGGTCCTTAAGGTGAAAATGAGCCCGGTCCTTAAGGGGTTAAGTAGCAACATATACCAGATAGAAATAGTCTGGGGGCAACCTAGTGACATGAAGAGTGAGCAACATCATATCTAAAGACTGCCAATGGGGTTGCCATGTGACACGTGACCTGCTACCATTGTAAAACAACAATCACTGAACGTTCAAACCTGTTGGATTTTTCGTTGCAGGTTGAAAGTTGCATGCGACTTTACCCTCATAGACTTGCAATCTTTCAGCGACTTTGCTGCGTTTTCACAGCCAAATCACCACTCTAAAATAGCCATTTAGTCATATAACAGTTTTTGGTTGTGAGACTCTTCTGAGACTTGATGTCACGCAACACATGTTGCTGTGTTGCCCTGCCATACTAATAGGATGGTCTACTTCTAGCAGAATTATAACAAAATTTAGCATGTGTTTTGAGAGCACCAATGTGACAATAAGAAATTAGCTATATACTTCCCATATAGATCCATTAAAAAACGTGCATATTCTACTTATAAAATGACAAATGCTTTTCTCTCTGATAATTAACTTGCATAAAACTTTGCTTCGTAGGAAATTTAAATCATGACCGCACTTTATTTTTATTTTGCTCAAGGAAAAATCATAGCTAAAAAAATCCAACACCTGCCTTTCACATGTGGGCAAGAAATGACACAAAAAGGCATCATGCACGCGGCCGTTGCCCGGCCGTGCCATATTGCGGCCCGCAGACAGTCCGTCCATGTGCTCCCCGCATCAATGGGTCTGCAATCCAGAGCTGCGGAACGGAGGCACGGAACCCCACGGAGTGATTCTGTGGTGTTTCTGTCCGTGCCTCCGCACAGCAAAAAAATTCTATTTTTTTGCAGTGCGGATGGATCACGGATCCATTCTACAAATGGGTCTCAATCCTTCCCGGCGCAAGTACGTTGCCAGTGCGTTGGGGACTGTAAATTGCGGTCCCCAATGAACGGAACGGTCGCACAACAGCCGCGTGCATGAGGCCTAAGCCATTATGCAAGACGTTTTAATGCTAAATGTGAATGTGGCAATAGAAGAATGTCTTCAAAAGATTTCACACCAATAAGCTGCTTATAGCTGGCACTGTGCCAGCAGATTAGAATCTAAATAATAACACTTATGAGATTCAGATGTTAGCTTCATTTAACTTCACATTTTTAACTCATTCTTGAAAATATAATCTGTTCTCATACCAGGAAATTTAGCAGGGTGCACTTTTTGATGGTAAGATACAATTCCGCCTGTGGGACATTCCCGAGCCAGTGTCTCATTTCCATTCATAAACAATGCTCAAAACCAGAAATCTGTCCCAACACGTTGCTCTGAAATTCTCTAGATACACAAAATGATTGACCATCAATAGTGGTAATGGGCTAGGAGCAAGATGAGGAATTTGCTTGATCAAGTGACTCATCTATTGATGTGCAATTAAGTCATAAAGGAGAGGGCATGACAGGACAAAGAACATAGCAAGGAATGGAGGCAAACAACTCAGAGGAAAAAAATATTCATACGGTATAGATACATTTATGTCTGAAATTCATATAGAATTAATGTAATGCTAATCAGAGGAAGTAAAAAAAGTTTAACCTTTTAAAAGTGCAAGCATTGACTTGTCTGAATGATGTACCTATAACTGAGCTGATTGGGTACCTGGCTGTTAGTGACATTCGTGGATTCAGCTGAGAAGATAGGAGCAGTTTATTAGTCCTTCTGCCTTCTTTCCTCTATGTACAGTGTTCAATGAGTGCTATGCAGTAAGTAGAGAAGGTGTCTATTCTGATTCATCTATAGGACCTAGTGATCAAATGATTGCTGGATGTCTCAGGTATAGCAGAGCTTCAGGGTCTTAGCAGACCCTGATCAGCTGTGTCTGTGTACAATCAGATAGCTTATTTCTCCTGTAACTGGGGCTCCTTTGGATTCCCCCTGTTACAGTGGAAAAATGCAAAATAATAATAATAAAGTATCAGTGGGACCCAGAGGTCTTTTAATGACCTCTTGAGGGACATATTATGTGCCAAATATATGTTTTCAAAAATAGTTAAAAAATAAATTAAAATACAAATAAAAGAAAAACGCGACGTCAAAACTGTTGCCATAGTCATCCCGTTCATACAAAACTATAAATATTATATATCAAAACAACCAAAACAAAATAGGGAACCCATTCTAATAATTTATTTTGATGTCAGTTTGCATATTTAGAAATCTAAAAAGATAGTTTGAAAGAAAAATGATTTCCCAAAAGAAAAATTAACAAAAATATATTTGTGGTCCTGGCTACGGCGCGCAGCCTGGAGAGTGAGACTGAACCTGAACTAGCTACAGTGGCTGGTGGTGTGCCTGTTGCCACGAGATGAGGGTAGGCCAAATAAAGGGGGCATACCCTATGGGAGATGTAAAGAGAAGGGTCGGGAGGGAGGGGCGAGAGAGGACGTGCACCCGGACGGCTGGGCGGCTTGAGCTTAAGAAGCCCCCTACGCCCCTCCCACAAAAGCAGGCTGGATTCAGCCTGCTGCATTTGTGGTCCTGGCTACGGCGCGCAGCCTGGAGAGTGAGACTGAACCTGAACTAGCTACAGTGGCTGGTGGTGTGCCTGTTGCCACGTGATGAGGGTAGGCCAAATAAAGGGGGCAAAATACGAGTAGGAAGGTGTAGGGAGCGACTCTTTATTGTGAAGATGGTACTACAGAACTAAGTCAGAGAAAGCCGCGGCGATTTCGGCCTCTGGATGCGGGATGTATTGTGAGAAACAGAAGGACTTCCAGCGGCCCATTTTACGGATGATGTGGGCCGGGACCCCATGTTTGGAGGCAGCGGAGGCGGCTCCGATCCTGAATGAATGGCCCGTGATGGCCTGGGGGTTGAACCCTAACCCAGACGCGAGGCTGCGAATGTGTTTGACAAACTGCGAAGACGTGAGAGGTCGTGACGGGAAAGGAAGGAGAGGGCTGGCGGGAGCCCGATTACCCAGGGTGGCGAGTAACCTGTTGAGGACGGCCACGGGACACCAGGAGTTGGAAGTAGGGAAGTATTCTATGTGCACTGGGGGCCCGGTTTGTGAGGTTTTGGAGACTGGCAAGGTGAAAGTGAAATGCTCGTGACTGCGGGTGAGTTGGTTTAGGGCAGGGCCCGAGTTGTGAGGAGAGGTGCCGGTGAATTCCCCGGGCCGGAGGAAGCCGTAAAAGCTTAGGTAGAGGGCGGCTTTGAGAATGCAGCTCCTGAAAGGGCCAAAAGGACTGCCGTCTAGGGAGGATGAGAGTTTCCTGAACAGGTCCCCTGAGACGGGTTGCCTGGAGGGTCCGGATTTGTGAGAGCTTTTTTGAATACCCCGCAGTGTGGCTTTGATGGCGTGGGAAGAAAAGATGGGGTTGCTGTCTGGCTGATGGATCATGAGGTGATGCTGGACTCCTGACAGATATGATCTGATGGTGCTGAAAGAGAGATGTAGGTCCTTGTGGCAGTATGCCAGGAAAGCCATGATGAAAGCAGTTTCGCTTACGTTGCCCCTGGGGTGAAGGCGACGAAATACCTCGAAGGCTTTCCAGCCGGACTGGTAGTTCCTTGTGGAGTTTTCGGACAGGGACTTGCGGATGAGGGTTTGAGCCATGACTAGGTGCCTGTCTAGTCCAGGATCAGAGAGCCGAAGTCCGGGGGTGGAATCCCAATTCTCTCGGCTTGTGGCATGACCTGGAAGAAGAGAGTTAGGTTTAGGCGAGACAAGGCGTCTGCTGCGACGTTCCTGATACCCTGGATGTGGGTGCAAGAAACATGGAAATTGTACTTGAGGGCAAGCCAGGTTAGCTTGCGTAGGAAGCGCATAACTTTGGGTGAGCTGGATCTGCCTTTGGAGACGATGTCGACGACCGTGTGGTTGTCGGTGATGAAACGCACGGGCATGTTGCTCCATACTTCGCCCCAGACTTGTGCGGCTGCCACGATGGGGTACAATTCAAGTAGAGGAGAGGACTGGATGGCTTGAGGATCTGAGAGGATCTGGGAGGGCCAGGAATCGGCGAACCACTGGTGGCCGAATAAGGCGCCGAACCCGACGGATGCTGCCGCATCGGAGTACACGGTCGGACAGGTGGGACTCCAGCGAGGGACGAACATGGAGATGCCATTCCATGCTGACAGAAAGACCCTCCACATGTCCAGGTCAGCCAGGGCTTCCCGGTCCAGTTGGATCAGCGAATCCTGGGTTGTGGCAGTGGGTAACAATTGGAGGAGTCTTGCTGTGAAGGATCGTCCCTGTGGCATGATGCGGGTCGCAAAGTTGAGAGAGCCCAAAAGTGACTGCAGGTCGCCCTTGGACATGGTTCGGGAACCGATGTGAGCAGAAATGGATGACTGGAGCCTGACTAGCTTGTCCTCTGGGAGTCTGGCTTCCATTCTGCAGGTATCAAGCGTGATACCCAAGAAGGTGAGGACCGTGTTAGGGCCATCAACCTTTGATGGCGCCACTGGAACCTGTAAGGCGGAAAAAATGCTGAGGAGGCTTTCCAATCTGTCGGGCACGTGGTTCGGGTTCTCGACCAGTAGGAAATCGTCCAGGTAGTGTATGACTCTGGGACAACAGCCGTGGTTTACCAGGATCCAATGGAGGGCCTGGGCGAACTGATCAAAGAGCCAGGGGCTGCTCTTTGACCCGAACGTGAGGCGGGTGGCAAAGTAGTACTGGTCCCTCCATTTGATTCCGTGAAACCTCCAGAGGTGGGGTTGGATTGGTAGAAGCTTGAAAGCGTCCGAAATGTCCGCTTTTGAGAGCCAAGCACCTGCCCCTACCTGTAGGATGAGTTGGATTGCTTCGTCCAGGGAAGAGTAGTGCATGGAGTATTCTTCTGACGGTATCAATGAATTGAGGCTCGGGGTGCTGGATGCATGAGGTGCGGACAAGTCATATATTAATCGTTTTTTATTGGTGTTTTTTTTTGCAGACCAACCCGATGGGGCTCACTCTGTAGACCTGGAAGGGAGGGGTGGGAAAAGGCCCTATGATGAAACCCTTCTGCAGCTCGACCTGCAGGAGGGAATCCACCGAGGCCGGGTCCGTCATGGCTGACATGAGATTGGGGGTCTCCCAGGAATCTCGGGGCAGGGTGACCAGGCCGGTGTGGAAGCCTGTGGAAAAACCGGAATGCAGGAAATGGACGAAGGCGGGATTGTGGTGGGTATTGAGGAGGGAGATGAGAAGGGGGACATTAATGTCGGCCAGTCAGCTTTTGGCTGAGCGCTGGGAGCAGGAGGACTGGGGGTGGGCCCGGAAGCAGGTGGGACAAATGTGGAGCGCCTTGCATTTGCTATAATTGCAGAAGCTGGAGTTGAAGTTATTGCACAACTGGTTTTTTCCTAGGTACACGATGGGGCGACCTAATTTGTCCAGGAGCGGGCCCGGTTTCTGGGGGGCAGAAGTGCTGGGCTGTTGTTTGGGCAGGGGGGAGGCGTGGGAGCTTGGGCACCAATCGGAGGCATGCAGGACTGACTGGCAGTGGGAGCAAAAAGGAGACCTGAGACCTGCAAAGTGTCTGCAGAAAAGCTCCATGTCGAGGGAGGCCCAGTTGGTGATATGCTGGAACTGGGCGAGGGCTGCAGCTGCCTTCGCCGAAAATGACCGGTGGTAGTCATAAAACGCGAATCCTCCGTATTTGTGCCCAAGCTCCGTGACCCTGTATAGGTATGCGTCCAACTCCTCTCTTCTGGCTGGGTGTGCCGCGCAGATGATGTCACGGTAGAGGCTGAACGCGAGCACGAACTCTGGGATGGAGAGTTTTTTGTTCAACCTGGAGTCTTTGGCCTTCAGGACGACGGACACGTCCCCGCAGGCGATGGTCCGGTTTTCCACCGTGTCGTGCGTGGAGATGAGGACCGCAGCCAGGTTCACGTCCTTGCCTGCGAGAATGTCCCTGCGCAGGTTTTCGGGGACGAAAAAGGAGGGTGCTATTTCGGGCGCCCCTGATGACCTACCTGGGGAAGACGGCTGGGAAGTGGAAGGACCAGGGGCGGGACTGGAGGATGCGGCAGGTGAAGCGTCCCTGCTTTCGACCGCCTGGAGCCTGGTGTTGATGTCACAGATTGAACTGGACAAATTATTGATGGTGGCGTGTAGTTGCGTCAGTGACAACTGTATGGTAGACATGGAGATCTGCTCCGTGGACCCTGTGGATGATTCGGGAAACAAAAGGCGGTATAATTCAGCCTTTCGGGCTGTAGCCGAATGGCGGATTCCTCGCTTGTTCAGCTCGGCAATCATCTTGGGAATGGTCCATGTCCGGTAAGAAGAGCGACTTGCCCGTTCCGATACCGCGGACTCTACGGTCGATAGAGCGTCCTCGAGATCAGAAACGTGGGACATTATGAGAGCTGAAAAACGAAGAGGGAAAAGAAAAAGCTGGAGGGGGAAGCGGGGGTGCGGGTGGTATTACGGAGAGAGGCGCGTAGCGGGACGGTGGAGCCCTGCGTTAGGGCGAGGCCGGAGGACGCGAGGTCCCCTTGCTGGGCGTGGATTACCAACTTACCTTGAGATACTGGAGCCGTTAATGTCGTGACTGGAGGGGATGGAAAAAGACCTGGTGAAGCCGAGATTATCCCTAGTTCACCTGAAAAGAACAGTCAATGATGCCACGATTGGCTATGCCGGGCGACCAGAATAGCGAATCGTGACCGCTACTTACCTGGAGGGAAAAACAAATGGGATCAAGGGAGTCTAAGGGAGCACTCACGGAGTAGCTTAATCACCTGAAAGGACAAGACCGAACGTATTGATTTGGGAAAAAACGCGACTGGTGCGTGACCAGAGGATTTCCTGGGATATGACCGGGCTGGTGCCGGGAATGACGCGTGACTGCTGCGGCGGCAGCCCAAGGAGTGGGGAAACACGTACCATGGGTGGGGTTGCGTCCCGGCAGAACTGATGGAGTTGTGCGAGGGATGGCTGAGTGAAATGTGAGCCAGGGCGATCCTGGGTGGACGGGTTTGAGGGGCGGTTCAGGACGTACCTGTGAAGATGACTGCTGGGACAAGGTGTGGCCTGGGCGTACCAGGGCCGGAGTAGGGGTGAAAACACATGGGTTGCGTGACCCGAAGAGAGAGACGGACACAGACAGGTGGAGTGGGAAGGACGGAGGGGAGCGACAAGCGACAGAGAGAGAGGAAAGAGATGAGAAGAGAGCAGGGCGTTCCTGCGGACAGAAGAGTGGTGGAGGACGGAGGATGGACGGGTTGGAAAACATAAATTTTTTTTTTTTTTTTTTTTTTTTTTTGTTCCTTTTTCTTTTGAACCTTGACCCGGCCACCCGGAGGGGGATGACGCCGGCTGCCTGGCGGGTGCTGGGATGGCGGACCCCGGAGCAGCCGGTCCCCCCCCCACCCGGCCCGGGAGGAGAAAAAAAAAAAAGGGGGGGGGGCCGCGGCGCCCGGCAGGGGGGGCACTGGACCAGCATGGGGAAGACAAGCCCGCGTGGGGACATGCCCCAGTGGTGGTTGGTGTGTGGACCAGAGTGAAGGGGGGCAAAAGTGGGAGGGACAGAGGCCGAGCAGGAAGGCCGCACTGTCCCTCCCCTGATGGCGGGGTGTCATGGGAGATGGAAGGTGGCGAGTGGGGGGGGTTGTGCGTGTTTGACATGGATGGCTGTGGCCATGTGATGGCGGTGTTTTGGGTGATGTACGGTTTATTTGAATGTTTTTTTATTTTTATTTATTTATTTATTTATTTATTTTTTTGTCTCTTCCCTGACTCCCTGCCGCGGTCGGGAGCGGGGTACCGGCCTGGGCAGGGTGACAGGAGGAAGTGGGGGTGGCGGGGGCCTGGGCAGGGGCACGCCAGGCAGCCGAGCAGCATGCTGGGCTGTCTTCCAGGACCCCCCCTGCAGAGGGCGCCTGCGCATGCGCAGTGCCTCTCCCCCAGCGCTGGAGATAGCTGCAGGCCCCCCCCCCCCCCGACCAACGGCACCGGCAGCGGTCTGGCTGGGTTCGGGGGGGGGGGGGGGTGCCGCTGAAGCTTGTGGGATCCCCAGACGCTCGTGGATATCTGTGCATCCACGAGCGGTGAGAGAGAAAGGAGGACTGAGCCGGGGCCAGAGAAGGAAGCGCCCGCTCCTGCCGACTTCCGGGAAGCCGCGCTGCGGTCACGTGATGCGCTCCAGGCTGGAGCGCATGCCGGCGAGACGGAAGCGGCAGGAGAGGGGGCAAGTGACCGGGCGAGGTGCGGAGGTGACTGGTGGCGGGGCGACGGGCGGGAGCTGAGGAGGGAGGGGGATGGGGATGAGGATACCGGAGGGGGGATTTACCTCGGAGTTGGCGGTTCTGGCGTGCAGAAACCGCTGCACGTGCAGGCAGCTTACGGCCGGAAATGCGATTGAAAGGTGCAGCTCCTCCTACCAGCGTCAGCGAGAGAGGACGTGCACCCGGACGGCTGGGCGGCTTGAGCTTAAGAAGCCCCCTACGCCCCTCCCACAAAAGCAGGCTGGATTCAGCCTGCTGCATATATCTAAAAACATATTAATAACAAGCCCTAGGTGTCATATACAAAAATCTCAAAAATTATTTTGACAGTCCAACAAATAAAAAGTTAGGACTGTTAAGTCACCAACTGCACTACATCTGAAAATAGTGTCTGGTCATTAAAGCCTTTCCAAACCTAGTTATTAAAGGGTTAATTGTTAGAACTCTTTATAAAACAAACACATCAAAAGGAATAATCCACTGTCCCATGCTCAACTAAGTGGTGTGGCTAAGGCTAGGTCTACACGACGACATTTGTCGCGCGACAAAAAGTCGCGCAACAGATAGGGCGCAACAGTTGTCGCGCGACATATTGTTGCACCAATGTCGCGCAACAATTTTTATAATGGCAGTCTATGGTGTCGCACTGCAACATGCGACATGTTGCGACTGCGACGCGACAGTCGCAGAAAAATCCATCTTGAATGGATTTTCTGCGACTGTCGCGTCGCAGTCGCAGCATGTCGCATGTTGCAGTGCGACACCATAGACTGCCATTATAAAAATTGTCGCGCGACATTGGTGCAACAAAATGTCGCGCGACAAATGTCGTCGTGTAGACCTAGCCTTAGTGTGAAAACGGGTGTGGCCTTGTAGAGAAAAAATGGTGCCAAAAATGTTAATTAAAGTAAGCTACCCAGTAGTTTGTGTCTAACCACATACTAAGGGCTCATTCACATGGCTGTTGTTCGGCTGTTCCGTGCATTAGGGGCCGCAATTTGTTGTCCCCAATGCACGGGTACATTCCGTGAGGCTTCCGCAATGGATTCAGATCCATTCATCTGAAATAGGTCCGTGATCCACCGCAAAAAAATTGTTCTATAGCTCTAACATGTTTTGTTTTTTGCAGTTCGGAGACACGGACAGAAACCCCACAGAAGCACTTCATAGTTCTTCCGTGAGCAGGGGCGTAGCTAAAGTCTCATGGGCCCTGGTGCAAAAGTTCAGCTTGGGCCCCCCTTCCTCATTGCTTTGTGGCAAGGGGTAGAGAAGCAGAAAGTCTTGACGCTGCGCACTCCCACTCCCCTCCAGCCAGAGGTGTAACTTGACCAGCATGCATTTTCTATAATACCAGTGTCTTCTTATGCACCACAACGTTCTTTGAGCCCCCTCAGGCTCCTGGGCCCGGTAGCGACTGCTACCTCTGCACCCCCTATAGCTACGCCCCTGACTATGTGATTATCAATATAGGCATGCAAGCAAAGGGCCAGTCCGAGTCTGTGTAAGCGGATCCAACTTGACAGAAGGCAAGGGCAAAACAGGTAGTCAGGGGCCAGTGATACCACAGTGCGGCACAAAATACTGCCGCCCCCACTGCGGTAGAATTCAGGAGGGCACCTGGTGCTCCTAGCATTAAATAATGCTGACAGCACCAGAGTGTTATGTACCCATCCAACGGCTGTGAGGAGGGCTCGGGCGGCCCCCAGGGGTAGGCAACCTCCGGCACTCCAGCTGTTGTGAAACTACAACTCCCAGCAGTCATAATTGCTCTGCTCTTAAAACTGCTGGGAATTGCAGTTCAACAACAGCTGGGGTGCCGAAGGTGGCTGACCCCTGATGTAGGGTCTGTGACAGGTCTGCCCTTACCCCCCCCCCCAACGAGTTCTAGCCAGGAGCATGATATGATGGCGGTTAGGGCTCATGCACACAGCTTTCAAATATATATAATGAAAGCGATAATTGGGAGGAATATGCGGTGTCAGGCCATTGCTGAAATACATGAAGCCCACGGGGGCACTCAGGAAAGCGGCATTTGATATTTGCCATTCGGTGTTCTTGGAAAGGAGGGTGACCACTTTTTTGCGCGCAGTAATGGCGGACATATTGCTTAAGACTCATAGTCATTGGTTATTATTTTTGAACTTTTATTTTTGAAGAAAATTTTCCACAGCTCACAGATAGAACATTTTCCCTCAGAGCCTATGTTCATTTTTGAGGGCTATTTTCCCTCAGCACAGTTCAGTCATTAATCCCAATTCATCCCTGTTTACTAAAACTTCCCCCGACGTTAGTCTCCACACCTCCCCATTGACTGCGACCTTCATCTGTATTAGTACTGTAGAGGGCCCGGCCAGAGGCTATTCAAAACTCACCTCGCGCCGCCAGCCACCGCACGTCCGCTCAGTCACTACCGGCTGCTGCTTCTGAGTGTCTGACTGGGAGGGAGCCGGAGATGCGCGGAAACCACGCCTCCGGGCGGCTCCTCCTCACTCAGACCTCACTCAATGTCTGCTTCCGCGGCCGCCCCCTCTGACACACGTGAGCTGCCTACTGCGCTGCGCCGTGCGCACTGCCCCCGGCACTATTAGATCCCATTTTGAATAGGAGGCGGTGGGGGGGCCGTGGGCCCCCCTGGCTCAGGGGCCCGGTCGCAATTGCGACCGCTGCGACCCCTGTAGCTACGCCACTGTCCGTGAGGTTCTGTGCCTCCGTTCTGCACCGACCTTCAAGTGAATGGGTCGGCATCTGTGATGCGGGGTGCACACGTCCGGTGCCTGCATATTGCGGACCCGCTGTTTGTGGGCTGCAATACGGGCACGACGAGCGATGACCGTGTGAATGAGCCCTAAGGGGGAGATTTATCAAACTGCAGCAACCAGTCACATTCCACATTTTATTTTTCACAGCTACTTTGGAAAATGAAAGGTGAAGTCTGATTGGTTGCTATGGACAACTAAACCAATTCTACTTTACACCAGTTTGATAAATCTCTCTTTAAATGTATCATTCACATGACCCACTGAGATAAAATTTGGCGGATCGTCAGACTACCTATTAAAGGGGTAATGTATTAAATGTTCTGTGCCTGAAAAGTTTAGTATTTTTTTATTGTTTTGTTAATGGAGTAGGCATTTGTGACACATTTATAATGTGTCTGCGTCATTTTTAGTGTGGTTTGCGTCATACTGGGAAGTTTACATTTACTAACCCATGACCAGATGTTTATCAAAGTAGTAAGATTACTCCAGTCCCCTAGTGGAGAACGAACCGATTTGCCCTTTCAATTACATAAGATTAGACTCTAGACTGTGAAATCACTATGCAATTCGTGTAACAAATTAAAAACAAATGGAGTGGAACATTTTATAAATTTATTGCAAAAAACTAACAGGGTAATTTATTAATCTGAAATACAGCTAAATTAGGAGCATTTCAGGCGAAGATGCGACTTTTCCCCACTCACTCCAGGTCTAAAAAATTGGGCATGGTGTGGGTGGGGAAGGGGTTTGGGCCAGGAGACCCATCCCCTGTTTCAGGCTTAGAAAAAGCTCGGAAGCTGTCTTACATTTAGAACTGGCGCTGGATGCGCTGAAGTTATGGAGAGGCCGGCGCCTCCTCATAATTTCGGTGGATCCTCCGCCAGCTATAAGGCTTTATTAAAGGGTTTATTATTTATTAAGCCTTAATAAATGTGCCCCAAAAAGTCTTCAAACCAAGCAGACACTCCCAAAAAATATTGCATTTGAAAAATGACCTCTTAAGATTATGTATGCTGTC
This sequence comes from Bufo gargarizans, assembly GCF_014858855.1. Classification (NCBI taxonomy): domain Eukaryota; kingdom Metazoa; phylum Chordata; class Amphibia; order Anura; family Bufonidae; genus Bufo; species Bufo gargarizans. Next base: position 466,907,581 of record NC_058080.1, read on the forward strand.
TACCTTTTAAATCTCCCCGGTGTGTTGTTCTCGTGTATTCCTTGCTTTTACAACTAATGTAATTTTCAGAGAAACATTTCAGTAGCCTTAACAGAAATTATAAAATCACTGCATTGCTAAAGGAGGCCAGCAGCCTACATAATAAATCCAATCCACACATCTGCAGGGGTTGCATAGTTATACAAAGAGTTGACCAGACCATACTTTTGCAATAAGGTGGCCGGAGTACATTCTTTAAGGTTGGAGCAGAACAGTTGAGTTGGTGTTATTTTTGGTTGATTTGTTTTTACAAATCACTAGTCAGGCCACACATGGAGTACTGTGTCCAGTTCTGGGCTCCTGTGAACAAGGCAGACATAGCAGAGCTGGAGAGAGTTCAGAGGAGGGCAACTAAAGTAATAACTGGAATGGGGAAACTACAGTACCCTGAAAGATTATCAACATTAGGGTTATTCACTTTAGAAAAAAGACGACTTAGGGGAGATCTAATTACTATGTATAAATATATCAGGGGTCAGTATAGAGATCTCTCCCATCATCTATTTATCGCCAGGACTGTTACTGTGACGAGGGGACATCCTCTGCGTCTGGAGGAAAGAAGGTTTGTACACAAACATAGAAGAGGATTCTTTACGGTAAGAGCAGTGAGACTATGGAACTCTCTGCCTGAGGAGGTGGTGAGTACAATAAAGGAATTCAAGAGGGGCCTGGATGTATTTCTGGTTATAGCTACTAGAGAGGGGTCATTGATCTAGGGAGTTATTCTGATTGCCTGATTGGAGTCGGGAAGGATTTATTTTCCCCTTCAACGAAGAAATTTTGCTTCTACCTTACAGTTTTTTTTTTTGCCTTACTTTGGATCAACTTGCAGGATAACAGGCCGAAGTGGATGGACAGATGTCTATTTTAAGCCTTACAAACTATGTTACTATGTTACTATGCATATTTATTTCAGTGGGGAGAAGGAAATAAGCTGCTGCCAGACTCCTTGATACCTCCAGATATATATTGTATCATGGCTCCAATTGGCAGTTTTAAATACTCTGTATTGATATAGGAGTTTATAGTTGTGGGGTATCAAAACTGTTGTAAGGGAAAACTGGCTTAGGCTACTTTTACACTTGCGGCAGGACGGATCCGGCAGGCTGGTCTCCCTGTCGGATCCGTCCTTCCGCTGTTTCGCCGTATCGCCGGACCGCCGCTCCGTCCCCGTTGACTATAATGGGGATGGGGGCGGCGCTCCGGCGCAGTACAGCAGTTCACGGCGAAAGGCCGCCGGACTAAAAGTCCTGCATGTCCGACTTTTTAGTCCGGCGGTCTCTGACCGCGAACTGCCGTACTGCGCCGGAGCGCCGCCCCCGTCCCCATTATAGTCAATGGGGACGGAGCGGCGCTCTGGCAAAACAGCGGAAGGACGAATCCGACAGGGAGACCAGCCTGCCGGATCCATCCTGCCGCAAGTGTGAAACTAGCCTTAGTTGCCCATAGCAACCAATTAGACGGATTCTTTTATTTTTCAAAGGAGCTCTGAAAAATGAAAGGTGGTATCTGATTGGTTGCTATGGGCAACTAAGCCAGTTTTCCTTTATACCAGTTTTGATAAATCTCCCCCATGTGCCACACAAGACATTAAAGGGCTTCTGTCACCCCACTAAACCTTTTTTTTTTTTTTTGCTTACTTATAATCCCTATAACTGCGATTTATAGCTACATGATCTAATCAATCATTTTGGTCCTGTAGATTTTGTTAAAAACATGCTTTTAAAATATGCAAATTACCTTGCTACCAGCAAGTAGGGCGGCTACTTGCTGGTAGCAGCCGCATCCTCCGATCCTAAAGACGCCCCCTCCGTATTGTGATTGACAGGGCCAGGGAACGGGATCGTCCTCTGCTGGCCCTGCCTGTTTGCATTCAAAACCTGGCGCCTGCGCTGCGGCCGAACCTGTCTTCAATCGGCGCAGGCGCACTGAGAGGCGGCCGCTCGCTCGGCCGCTCCATCCTTAATGCACCTGCGCCTGGTGTAGATGTGGCGTCATCGGCTGTAGCGCTGATGTGGGTCTGCTAAGACGCAGCAGCTCTTACTATACCTTATTATGAATGGAGCAGGAAGCTTCATGATCTGCATACACAGTGCTCATTTAGTACTAAAGTAATACAGTGATGGGGAAGGCAGCGATGATAAAAAATGGTCTCCAACTTCTCTATGGGGAGTCTAGATGTTGCCGCCAAGAGACTCCTTTCTCCTGCAGCGGCACTACTGCGTGCCACTGCCATCCCTACAAGGGCATTCAGAAATGTTGCAGAGATAAACGTTAATAAAGAGCCTCATTGTATTTTAGTCAAATAAGATCAAATAGCATGCAGCGCCTTTATATTAAATGAAATTATTAAAAGCAAACATCTCATAAATTGTATTTGCATATGAAACATTTCATTTAGGTAATGTGAGCAAAAACAGCATAGTACAAATTATCCTCCCAGGAATTTTTGTTTGCATAGATTAATCTCAATAAGCAATAAGCATACATTATCTCTTTATTATCGTCTCTACAAAATCAAATGTACTAAGCCCCTCCTGATGAAGCAATAAAGCGAAACGTGCATCGAGGAGCACGCCAAACAGAGCCAGCCCACATCTATACAGCACTAAATACAGGGTAAGAATAAGAGACTTTGACTGGCCCGATCACATACACTGCAGTTTATAGGTTGTATGGTGTCGGCCATAATATAAGAATGTAATCTATACCCTGTCTATATCTATGCTAGATGCACTGTAAGTCTAGATAGCTGTAAACACAGCCAGAGCCAGCTCTGATATTTTATGCTGACCTGGGCGCTTCTATACAGCTTTCTGATAGTTATATAGCTGAATGTATAGCGACCATTCATTGTTATTAAGTGATGTTAATGTGGACTGTCTTTTATGGCACTCTGTATGATCTCTGCATTCATGTTTTTGTATATGTTTTTTATGTCATTTAATAATAATAAATAAAAAATTTTTTTTAATGGATATTATATAGTACCTATTTCTCTTTTGTTGATATAAATTTAAATGTTCTTCTATGTGCTCTAAATGTGCACACCTAAATCCTCTTGCACATGACCGTATGGCTTTTACAGTATCTTGCGGACCGCAAAAAACTGATCCGCAAAAAATACGGATGACGTCCGTGTGCATTCAGTTTTTTTCAGAACGGAACAGCTGGCCCCTGATAGAACAGTACTATCCTTGTCCGTTATGCGGACAATAATAGGACATGTTTTATCTTTGAACGGAAAAACTGAAATACGTAAACGAAAGGCATACAAAGTACCTTCTGTTTTTTTTGCGGATCCATTGAAATGAATGGGATGCAAAAAACAGAACGTAAACGGAAAAAAAAAAGTTTGTGTGCAAGAGGGCTAATGGGAAGAAAGTATGGCTATGTAGTATAAGGGGAGCCACAATAGTAGCTGTCTGCTCTTCAGGAGCATCAATGATGGAAGCTTAGAAGTAAATTCATATGATGCATGCCTCACCCTCTTCATGCTAGCGAGGCCTTGAAAGCAATCCTAGTTATAACCATAAGGGCTCATGCACACAAGCGTATTTTCTTTCTGTGTCCACTCCGTTTTTTTGCGGACCGTATGTTGAACTATTCCGCAAAAAAAATGATTATTAAAGTTATTCCATGGGCATTCTGTTTCCGTATGTCTGTTCCAAAAAAAGAGAACGTGTCCTAATATTGTCAGAATTACGGACAAGGATAGTACTGTTCTATTAGAGGCCAGCTGTTCCGTTCCGCAAAATACGGAAAGCACACGGACGCCATCCTTATTTTTTGCGAACCGCAAAATACATACGGTCGTGTGCATGAGCCCTAAGGCAGTATTCTCAGAGTGCTCTGACTCCTACTCCACTGTGAGCACCACTATTTAGAAAAATTGAAGGAGTTTTCCGGGACTTTAAAGGGGTTTTCCAGCTTTTAACATTTTCAGTTTTAATTCCAGGGATATCTGTGGAGAAAAATACTCACTTGCTGCCTTGCACTTTGTTAAGGCATCCTGTCTTTCTTAACCACTTTTCTGGTCCCCATCTGTAAACTTTTGGATGAACAGGGTCACATGCCTGTGCAGCCAATGACTGACCTCAGAGGTGATGTGTCCCTAAGTGGAACATTACTGCTGGTTTATGTGCCTCTTGGTGACATGTCATCGCTGAGGGGAGCTGTAATGAAGTGGTGGGGTGTAGATGTATACGGATTGCTTTTTCACCAGGTAAGACAGGCTGGTGTTGAAATAAAAAATAGTAAAGAAGCTGGACAACTCAAAGTGAATCTGTCACCTCCCACAAGCCCTGTTAAGTTTAGTACTACATGAATAGTACTTCTGCCGCTGACTCCAGATCAGTAATTTATATGTAGATAATCACCCTCGTTCCTCCACTGTGTACTTGCAAAATTACCCTGGAATACATTCAGAGGACTGCTGGGCAAACACATATAATGGAGAGGACTCCAGGAGAAGACCTCTCAATGTGTAATAGGGGACCAAGGTTGAATATAGACATACAAGTAAGTGATTTGGAACCAGTGGCAACAGTACAATTTATGTAGTACTATACCTAATAGCACATGTAGGAAATTATATCAGATCAGTGGGGATCCAACCAAACCACCCCCACTGATTAGCTGACTGCAGAGGCGACAGAGCACTGGAACCAGACATGCCTGGTCATGCCTGGATACTGCATCTCAGTCTCATAAAAGTGAATGGTGAGAGAGCTGCAGTAGCCAAGGCCACTATACAGTGCATAGGATAGAACTGTGTCTGATTCTGTTGTGCTGAGGCTTCTGCAATTACATGATCAACAGTGGTTCTGAAAGGTGTAAGGCTACAGATCGGATATTGATGACCTAACAACAGGTTTGATCCGAAGAATAGGTCATCAATATAAAGGTCTTGGAAAATCACCTGGGGCATGGGTTCTTCTAAGCAGCTCCCTTACACTCTGAAAATAAAAATGGTGGGGCCCGCAAAGAAGAAGAAGATAGGAAAGCATTTTCAGGTTGACATTTCCTCAGATTAAAATGTAATTAAGAAATGGAAGTTAACAGTAACAGTGTAGGTCAAGAGAAGGTCTGCCCATAGGATTGCTAGAAAGGCAAATCAGGACTCTTGCTTGACTGCAAAAGACCTTCAGGAATATTTAGCAGACTCTGGAGTTGTGGTGCATTGTTATATTGTTCAGCAACGTCTGCACAATTATGGCCTTTAACATCAGAAGAAAACCTCTTCTGCATCCTCACCAAAATATTCAGGGTCAGAAGTTTGCAAAAGAACATCTAAACAAGCCTGATGCATTTTGGAAGCAAGACTTGTGGAAGTTAAAATAGAACTCTTTGGCCACAATGAGCAAAGGTATGTATGTATAAAGGGCAAATATTTCATTAAAGGAACACCTCTCCAACCATTAGGCATGGGGGTGGATCAATCATGCTTTGGGGTTGTGTTGCAGTCAGTGGCACGGGGAACATTCCATGGATAGAAGAAAGAATGGATTCAATGAAATTCCAGCAAAGTCTGAAAGCAAACATACCACCAACTTAAAAAAGTGATGTAACTACCACTAAAGCAGCCATAGTGGCTGTTGTGGGGCCTAAAGTGTTTAGGGGGGCACCATCGGGCACACAGACAATAAAAAGAGTGGAGGATGTCCAGCATTACTTACAATGTATGCAGCACATCCTTCACAGTCCTCTTATTCCTTAGCTAGTTAGCTGGCTTAAATTTAGACTGGCGCTGGATGCGCTGAAGTTATGTAGAGTCCTGCGCCTCTTCATAACTTCAGCGGATTCACCGCCAGATATAAGGGTTATTAAGACTGGCATCTAAAACACCATTCTTAATAAATGACCCCATACTCTTTCTTGCTACAGGTCTAAAAGTATCCACAAGTAGATACTATTAGCATCAAATAACGCAAATTATTATCAAAAACATGGTACTAAAAGCATCTGTAAATTTCACACAAAGAAGACTCTTTGGGAATACCGTCTTGTTATACATGTGTTCAACATTTTTATTGTGTGTTGTAGCCACCCTTTGAAATTGGGATTTCGCTAATGACCGGATGGGTAACTTGTTCCGATCTGTCTGGTACTAATATTTTCAGATGGACTGTTTCTGAAGTATAGTTTTGAGGAGCACAGTGGGCATAGTATTAGGGGTGGCAGGATGGGGTGTTCAGAAGGTGGGGAGAAGGATGGAAGAGTAGTAAACTAAGATGTCTTTTTGTCATATTCTGCAGAGGCAAGAGATGGCTGAAAAAAATCATGGCAGTCTGGTCTGAATGGAGAAGATAAGGAAAGAGGATATCTACATCAGAGGAGACGTCACTGGATGTAAGAGGTATGTGGTGCTGCATTACCCTGTATCTTTTTTTAGCTCTGTATGTAAAGTTTTTTTTTATTTAGCATGGGGGGCGCCATTTCAGTTTTTGCCTCAGGCAGCAAAAAGGCTAGGTGCACCCCTGGATATTCACATGTTACAGTCTCTCAAACCAAAATGAATAAATGAGTATTACAACACAACAGCTTTACTGTAACTGAAGCATGATGGAGGGAGCATTATATTGAGGGGATACTTTCGCATTGAGGAATAATAAAGTGTATGAAAACATTTTATAGGGAATATATGTAAGGGCTGCATTCCATGACCACAAGCTGAAGAGATGTTGGGTGATGCAAGAAGACAATGACCCAAAGCACATAAGTAAAATAACTAGAGCATGGTTGAAAAAGATTTGTATTTGGAATGGCCAAGACAGGATCCTGATCTTATCCCTATCAAGGTGCTGTGGTATAATCTGAAGAAGACTGTGCATGCAAGGAATACCAGAAATATTGATGAACTGGAACACATTTGCAGTTGGAAATGGTCCAAAATTGCTCCTCAATCTTGTGTGAATTGTATTTGCAGCTACAGGAAATGTTTGGTGACTGTGATTGCTTCTAAAGGCGGATTTCGAGGTTATTGAATTCAAGGGGTCATGTACTTTCTTGTCCCAGCACTGTGGATTTTTACTGCATGTGCTCAATAGGACATCAGTGGGACAACTGTTGTGTGTTATTACTGTTGCCAGATTGTTATGATTGTTACTTAACAGACATTTTATTAGTAACCAATGCAGAAATCCAAGTAATTTCCAAAGTTTCACTTACTTTTTCTTGCAACTGTATATGAACCTTGCATTTCAAAACCTGTCTTCTTGTAGAAACTGGCCTATACTGTTTAATTCATCTTAGCCCCATTCTAGCCTTTGCATTCTGTTTTCAACACTCAATAACTCAATCAATCAATCAACACTTCTTCTTACTTCTCTTGTATCCTCCCATCTTCACTTTTCTTATTCCAGTTTTACTACCAGGACTCTCCTATGTTACCCATCAGTGGTGGTCAGTTCCCAATGTTTGCCAGCAAACACATGCGGGCTGCCATCTTTAGTAAGGTAGACTCACCCGTCCGGCGATGCACAGGTAAGCCCTTACCTGTGCCTGTGTCGGGAGCCGGTCTGAAATCAAATGCAGTCACCGGGAGCAGCCAGTTCCGAGAACAGCCCGATGAAGGCCCCCGGTGGCTGTTCTCGGAACTGCCTGCTCCCGGTGACTGCATTTGATTTCAGACCGGCTCCAGGCACAGGATCGGGTGAGTCTACCTTACTAAAGATGGCAGCCCGCATGTGCTCGCTGGCGAACATTGCGAACTGACTATCACTGTTACCCATATTCAACTGTACTGATGTACTAGGAAGACCATAATTGAGGTTCTTGGGGCCTACAACTAGGGACTGTTCTTCAGAACTACCCCACCCAGTATTTTCTAGTTACACATCTTGAAGTCCTTATATGAGTAGAACTCCACCTTATGAAAAATGAGAGTTCCTTGATAGCTGTTTGACAAACCGTGAATATGTTGAGAGGCAGCCATGTATACATGTGACTCACGCTTTTCAAGTAATTTTTTTTACCTCCACTAACCTTAATGTAGATCTGCTACTGTTCTAACTGTTCTGTACAAACAATCGAATTTAGAAACAGGAGGACCATTCTAGAATGTACGGAGCTAACATAAATATATTAGCAGATTTTCTCATTATCGATATAGTAGACCATTCATTTATTTTATCTTTTTAAATTTTATCTCATCTGCCAATTTCGATTTATTTTGTAGCTGCAAAAACAATATATATGAAAAAACACAGATGGAGGTGCATTGCAGACTACACCCTCTATTATGACGTGCTTACATGGGATTATATTACATAAACTGACATACTTTACAAAATCTTGCCTTGGGCAAGACGTTAAAATGTTCCTCTGCCTTGGGTTTGGTGTAGGTATAAGTCATTTCCCTGTATTGTTTAACACATTGTATTGCAAGTGTACAGACTTCCTATAAGACACGTGTGAAGATCTGGTGTGAATGAAAAAACAAAATACATAGAAATAGGTTGTCGCTCCCTTAGAAATGTGTACTAGAATGATTATTTGACAGGAAGCAAGCTGTCACTTACAGCATCAGTTTATTAAACAAAAGTAGCCATTGCTTATTGTTAAAAGGCATTTACACAATGTAGGGCTTGTTCACATCTGCTTAGGAGGCTCTGTTTGGGCATCTATTGCATATAGATCAAAATAGCTGAGAGAAAAGTCCTGAGAAAAGTCACCGCTAAAAATGCGGACTCCTTAACAGATACTGAAAGGAACCCATTATAGTCAGTAGGCAAATCACTTCAAACAGATAATAAAGGATAATGCTAGAGTCCTTATAGAAAGGGGAATACTTAACATTGGAAAATTGGACCCTTAAAACATAACTTTTAATAAAGATATAACTAAAATCGTCCCATATAGAGTAGCGAATAGATACTTATTGATTGTGGGCAAACATATATACCTGTCACGGCCACGGTTATGGCCGTGACTCCTTGGGAGCCGCATACAGTTGCCCGCGGTTTGGGTAGTTGTTTCAACCGCAGCTTGAGGCATGATGTTGTTTGCCTCAAGTGCGGTTGCCGCGGACAACAGCTATGTGTGCGGTTCCCTTGGAGTTGTGTGCGTGTGTGTATGCACGTTTGTATGTCTGGTGTGCACTTTATGTTGTCTGGTGTGCACTTTGACATCTTCCTTCACTGTGGCTGCCCGTGGCAACATTTGGTATGTTGTACATGTGGTGGCAGTGTCCCGGTCTTCGGGCTGTCTCCCAGGACGGCTGCCACCCATGTCGTTGCCTGCAGGCAACAGCCACAGTGTGATCGTAGTTTGGTCACTTCCCCTTTATGTGTGTTTCCCTTCTGTGGTGCTGGAAGGGTTAACTCCCTTCCCAGTGTGTGTGTGATGTCACTGGGTGTGTCCGACTGTGGGCTGTGGCTTCTTGGCCTATATAGCCTTGGTGTTTGGCATGGCTCAGTAGGTTGCTTCAGTCATGCTTGGCTGGAGCAGCCTCCTGTGCATATTACCTGCCAGTGAGAGCCACCCCTGTGGTCATAAAGATATTGTCGTTATGTTTATGTCTTGCTGTGTGTGATGTTGTATGTTATGTTCTGTTGGGACCTTCCTATGTGATTTGGTGCAGCTTACGGTTCTGGATTCCTGTTTGTACAGGGATCCAGTCAGCAAGGCTGTGGCAGGTTGGTGGAACTACTAGTTCGCCTGCCATACCCGTAAGGCTGTATGAGTTCCCCTTTTCCCAACAGCTTGGCCATTGAGACTCCTGCTCCTCCGTGTCTTGGAGGAGTAGGTCGTCTTACCCAGCTCCTAGCTCAGGGATCTGCGGAGGGTAAGTCAGGGCTCCGAGGTTCCTGTGCATGGGTCCTCCTACCATCAAGGTCGGCCCATGCAGGTAGGAGTTAGGGTCAGGTTAGGGATGCTTGAGGAGGTGACCTGCTCCCTATCCTGTTCTCCTGGCCGAGCAGCCACTACATCATCTGGCAGCACACGGCTGAGGGTTTCCCCCATCCTCAGCCGTGACAATATCCCCAGCTACAACTGTACATATAACATCCACTCAATAGCTTGGATGATGAAATGTATAGATACCATGAATTAGGGACAGAGCACTTTAGTCAGGTCCTGGGGCATTAATGCTAATGCCGGGGAAGATTCTCCCTGCACGAACCCTGACTGGACCTCTGCCCAGGGACAACCCCTGATGGTGGGATTTCCTTGTCCTCGTGCCTACCCTAAATGGCCCTTTAAGACCCTAGATGGTAATAGGTAGAAGTTGAGTTGGTAATAATAACCTGACACGTTTCACTCAATTGGGTTCCTCAGGGGGTCAATACAATCTGAATACACTCAAACTACATGGATGGCATACTTTATCCAAAAGATAATAGCTGAATACAGGCTGAGAACACTCAAACTATGTGGACAAAAAACATTTTTGTCCAACAGATAATAGCTGAGTACATTCCATCATTGTGGATGACAAACTTTGTCTGAAAGATAAGACAAATGAGGCAGACCTTAAAATAGGGGCTGGGTACATCGCATGTTCCCTGCTGTGTGGTAGGAAGAGATGCAACAAGTGAAGCGCCCCATCCGTCGCCGGACTGCCTCCTATCGGGTGCTTGATAAGGCAGTGGCATTATAGTCAGTAGGACCTGTTTGGCTGCATTAGGGTCAGTTATGTGCCGACTTTGATACTTCTGTTATTTTCATCACTTTGCTCCTCTAATGGAGCTAAACAATGGAAATCAATAGTGGTGGTGTGAACTGACCTTAACAAGAGCAAATGTGCCCTAGTGGCAAGTCATGTGACTCCAAGTTGGGCTTGTTCACAGTTTAATGTGTGTGTATATGGCTGCATTTTGAGCAGATTTTTGAAAACTGTCTAAATAACAAATTGTCATTTTTGCCCATAGCATCCAATCACATTGTGTTTAACCTGTACAATTTCCAACAAATTCAGGTTTAAACTGTAGAATAAATGTCTACATTTGCAGAAGTAAAACCAGTTCAAAGCTGGTTCAGTTCAGCCCTATGGAGCTAGGAGACAGGCAGGTGACCTAGATTTATACCACTTTGTACTTTATCACAGAACTCCATGTGCATGAAAGTTCATTTTGTACTATCATCAGCTTTACATCCAGCCTATCTACAGCTTAGGTTTCGCAAGTGTTCTCTTGAGCAATGTGGACAAGTCCAGAATAGGTTATGTAATAATGTTGCTTCATGTCGGTACTCTGGGTTCCTCAAGCTATACCTTTCTTCTGTTATCTTCCTGTATCTACCATACAATACCAAAAATATTAGATTATATTGAGTAAGTGTATGCACATAACAAATGCCAGAAAGCACTTCAACCACTTTCACTGTTGTCCTTCCATAAGAGCTAGTAAAAGGCAAAGCCAAGTTGGACTTCTTTTGTATGTGACTGCAGCCAACAACTTCAAAGATGCTTCCCTTTATAACTCTAAGGAAATGCAAGTAAGTTTCTTTCCCGCCGTATCATCAGACTTAATTATTAACATTAGGCTAGAGCTGGCAGCCGCCCGGCGTCACATGGTTACATTTCAGCTTCAGAAAAGGTCAACATATGGCACAAACACGGCTAGAGTTATACAACCTTGTTCTCTGATCACATTGCACATGCTCCAGAAAGCATTATGCAATGTTATGTTCTGTGATTAATGACTCCTTGCACAAGAAGTTTCTCATTACAGTTTCCAGCATCCTGGGAATGATTAACACAGTGACATAACTCTCATCACATGAATATGGAAGACTCAAGCCAGGCTTCAGAGTAATGTGTTTCAGAAAGACTCAACATCTTTATTGGAGTGCAATATACTTGATTTATAATGGTTTTAAAATTGCCTTTGTCCCTGTCAGGATTTGACTTGACATTTACAGAACTGCATGCTTTTTCTTAAAGCTGGATTGCCACTTAAACAACTTTTAGACAGTTTGTCAAAAACTTCCAGAACTGTCTACCCCCAGAAGAAAAGGAAACCGTGCTAGAAAAAACAGTATGAGAAAACAGAGGATTGTGTTATAGATGGATTAATAGGAGGCCTGTAATAAATGTGCAAGTGTTCTGTGTAATAGCCTGATTAGTCTGATATTATCATTGAAGCGTAATCTGCTACAAGATATTACATTCTGTTGTCTACAAGAAAAACACACATATATATATATATATATATATATATATATATATTCTCATGTATTCAGGGGCATACTGAGAAATCACTGGGCCCCATGGCAAGAATCTGAATTCAGTCCCCTTGTGAGCGACCCATCGCACCCCTTAGGGTATGTGCACATCTGCTGCAGAGGTTCCAGCAGAAGCCTCTGTTGCAGATTCTGGCCAAAACAAAGTGCAAAACACCGCTGCATGTGGGATCTCGAATGACCCCACGATTGTGAATGGGATCCGGCAGGTGCCAGCAGTGTTTGGCATATGCTGGATCTGGCAATTCTGGAATTCTGTTGGTATGCTGGAACAGAATACCAAAATCTGATCGCAAGTAATTACCTAGCCTTACCCGATTAATTGTGCCCGCTACTTTTTATATAGTGTGTCATCCTTCCCGCATAGATGGTGCCTGCTCCTGCTTCACCTCCTCCCCGATGCTGACTTACTGTTTGTGCTTCTGGCAGAGCTCAGATCTGGCAGATCTTCACTGAGCTGTTCTGGAGTCTGGACTGGTGACGCTGCTGGATCAGGTTAGGTCCGGACTGGTCAGTCAGGTCACAGTGTGACGAGTGATGGCAGAGGAACAGTACAGGGACATTTTACAAAGTGCAGACACAGAAAACTAAAGGATTTAATCCAGTCAGAATTTATGTTTCTTTGACTGCTGCAGAAACTCCTAATACACACCTCAGCTGCTGCAGAAACTCCTAATACACACCTCAGCTGCTGCAGAAACTCCTAATACACACCTCAGCTGCTGCAGAAACTCCTAATACACACCTCAGCTGCTGCAGAACCACACAATACACACCAGCTGCTGCAGAACCTCAGAATACAAACCTCAGCTGCTGCAGAACCTCATAATACACTCCACAGCTGTGGTAGAACATCATAGCACACACCTCAGCTTCTGCAGAATATCATAATACATACCTCAGCTGCTGCAGAACTTCATAATACACACCTCATCTGCTATACTGTAGAACCTCCTAACACATACCTCAGCTGCTGCTGAACATCATAAATATAAATGCTGGACAAAATATTATAGCCTGGTATATTAAAACCCATCAGATCTAATCCCAGTCAGCTGGATCCGTCAGGTGTTGACGTCCATAAAGTGCCAGATCCGGAATTGCAGTGATTTTCGTTGTTCTGCTTCGATGACAGGACAGAACAGCAATTCCGGATCTGAAAATCACTGCAATTCCGGATCTGGCACTTTATGGACGTCAACACCTGACGGATCCAGCTGACTGGGATTAGATCTGATGGGTTTTAATATACCAGGCTATAATATTGTGAACAAAGCCTAATACACACCTCAGCTACTGCAGAACATTATAATAGTGACAAGTCAGTATTCTGCGCAGGTGCAGTAAGGAAGTCGGCAGCCAGTGAGCGTCCTTCGTTCACTATGCCTGCGCTGAATACTAAACGGCATTGCGCAGGCGTGAGATTTACCATGCACTCAGGGCTGGGAGGAGGATGCGAACGCTGCCTGGCCCTGTCTAACAAGACTTGGAGGGAGGTGACAGAGGTGGAGATTGGAGCCTCTAGGAGCAGGAGCAACGCCCCCCCTGCTCCTGGATGCTAATTTGCATATTATAAAAGTTACATTTATGGAGTAACAGGGGCATGGAGAAAACTAGGAATAGACTAGTTAGGTTCAGCTGTCATTAGCACATCGCTATTGTCAGACAGTTTTATTTAGGTATTTCTGGTGAGAGAAACCCTTTAAAAGGAAATAACTATAACCCACAGTACGGCTAGACTTATTATGGGGCATCAGTATACATTACAGAAAGGGGGTATAAGAGGAGAGAACTACAACTCCCAGCATTACCAGACTTTACTAGGGCATAAGTTGAAATTACATGGAGAGTGATATAATAGGACAGAATTACAACTCTCAACATTACCAGACTGTACTAGGGCATAAGTTAAAATTACATGGAGAGTGGTATATTAGGACAGAACTACAACTCCCAGCTTTCCTAGGATGTTATGGATTATCCCATGACACCACCAACCTCTACTCCAGGCACCACAAAGAAGCTCCACCCCCTCACAGCAACATCCCATAGGTCTTTCACCAGTCCTCTGCACTAGTCACATGATGATGACATCACAAAGGTCCTTCAGACTTCTGCTGCTCTGCTATTCCTTGGCTTCCTGCACTGGTCACATGGTTGATGACATCACCAAAGGTCCTTCTCCTCTTCTTACATTCTGTTTTCACACAGGTAGCTATACAACTGTAATTAGCGGGTGGGGCCTACCCTCCACTGCGGGCCCCTTTCCTTCAGGGGCCCCATAGCAGCTGCGTGGTCTGCCTCTATTGGAGGTATGCCACTGTATGTAGTAATGTCTTGTATCAAGATGACGACTGGAGTTGAGATTGATGAATGATTGCAAATGATAAATATGAACTTCATAGTCTTTTGTGCTTGTGTTATTCAGCCCTATAGAAGGCAATGCATTGTAGTGGTAGGCAACCTGACTTTAATCGGCCATACACATTCGATAAAAGGTGGCTGAACCGTTGCATTTTGTCATGATTGGTCGACTACCAGGGAGGATTTGGACATTATGCAGACAGGACAAATTTCCAGCAATCATGAGGTTCCCTGCTGTTTACAAACTGCAGCAGTGTAACTCTAGAGACAGTATTTGGTTTCCTGTCACTGTGCACCTCCCAGTGTCAAAGATGTGCACAGCGACGCACTGGCATATGTAATGTCACCATAGGGCTATTATTAGGAACCTTTCATTCCCGAAACTTGACCTGTGTATGGGGACCAGCTCTGGCCTCCATACAGATTGATCAGATCCCCTCCTTTTCAGCCCCGCAACAGCATACACTCATGCTCTCTTTTCTTCTTCTCAGTCCCCACCCCATCAGCCTCCACCTTTTATTATCATGTCAGTCCTCCTTCCAAGATGGCATTGTGTGCCAAGACACAGTGCCATTTTCGGGAAGGAACCTTTCCTTCCTAATAACGGCCCTGTGTGTGAGGACCAGAGATCTGCAGCCATTGCAGGTCCCCATACAGATCATTCAGATCTTCTCCTTTTATTCCTGCCACCAATGGCCTATCATCCTCTCTGTGCTGCTTCTGAAACCCTCGACTGTCCTTCATTCTCTTTGGAGATAGCTTATGGTAGAGAAATTAACATTCATTGCACAGGCAACAGATCATGCCAATTGCACGCTCCCTCAAACATTGCAACATCTGTGGCATTGCGCTGTGTGATCAAACTGCATATTTCAGAGTGGCCTTTGATTGTGGGCAGTCTAAGGCACACCTGTGCAATATTCATGCTGTCTAATCACCACCTTGATATGCCACACCTGTGAGGTGGAATGGATCATATCGGCAAAGGAGAAGTGCTCACTAACACAGATTTAGACAGATTTGTGAACAATATTTGAGAGTAATGGGTCTATTGTGTATGTAGAAAATGTTTCAGATCTTTGAGCTCAGCTCATGCAAAATGGGAGCAAAACCGGAAGTGTTGCGTTTATATTTTTGTTCAGTGTATTTAGAGGTTTATCTTTCCATACTTAGCAAATTTGAGATGCACTTGCTCCTGCTTTGGAAGAATGGAGCGGAGGATGAGAGTGGTAGTGGCTCTGGCTGCAACAGCTATTAACTTAAACCACAATGGCAGTCCGCACATCAATGCTCCCTAAAGCATGGCAGTGACACAGGACGCACCCTTTCTACCCTCGGGGCCAGTGGTGTACACACAATCCATGGGGCCCCAGTGCGAAACTGATCCATGGGGTCCCCTCCCCTTCGCCCCCCAACTTGCCTCCACCCCCGCACTACCTCCCATACCTTTCACCCAACATGCCTCCCAACAGTACCGCTTTGTGCGGATGGCTGTCCTGCCAAGCTCTACCTCTGCACAATTTGCCAGGGGCAAGAGTTGGGAGATATGTACATGTACATAACTGCTCACAGCTGTAAAGTATACCGTATTCATGTAGAGCTTAAAGTGTAACTGCCATTTAATTTTTTTTTCTGCTAAAGTGTAGGGCAAGTGATAGGTAACATTTTTGTAATTTACTTTATTTAGCCAAAACATTTAATTTTAGTAGTAAACTGGGGCTGAAATGGCCCTTAGCAGCGCTATCAGAAATGAGTGTTGCTAAGGGCCATCCGTCATCTATTTGAAAAGGGGAGACGGACTGTGCGGGCGCTGTGCTTCTGCCTCCCGTGCTCCCCCGTTGGCCACAGGCATCTTGGGAGTTAAAATAATATGTATATTCACAATTTCTATGAAATCTAATGCTCCGGTACACTTACTAACCTGCCTTCCCTGCGATAATCACTCATGAAGCAGCCGTCGGAAGTAAGCGCTCACTGCACACAGTGCTTCAACTCCCGGCGGCTGCTTCATGAGTGATTATCACAGGGAAGGCAGTGTTAGGCCTCTTTCACTCGACCGTTCATTTTTTCTGTTTACGGGCCATTTTTTGCGTTCCGTATACGGTCCATATACGGAACATTCATTTCAATGGCTCCGCCCAAAAAACCGAATGTACTCCATATGCGTTCTGTTTCCGTATTTCCGTTTTTCCGTTCCGTTGAAAGATAGAACATGTCCTATTATTGCCCGCAAATCACGTTCCGTGGCTCCATTCAAGTCAATAGGTCCGCAAAAAAACGGAACACATACAGAAATGCATCCGTATGTCTTCCGTATCCGTTCCGTTTTTGCAGAACCATCTATTGAAAATGTTATGGCCAGCCCAATTTTTTCTTTGTAATTACTGTATACTGTATATGCCATACGGAAAAATGGAACGGAAAAATGGAACAGAAACGGAAACACAACAGAAACAAAAAAACGAACAATGGATCCGTAAAAAATGGGCCGAAAAACACTGAAAAAGCCATACGGTCGTGTGAAAGAGGCCTTACACTGTATATTGAACGGCATGGTGTATGGATTATAATGTATATTGTATAGCATTGTGCAGGGATTATAATGTATACTGTACAGCAAATGTTTGGAGGTTACACCATGCCGAACAATATAACCCCTGTGGGATAGATAGATATGAGATAGGTAGCTAGATAGATATGCCTATACCTATATACAGCCTATATCTATATACACCTATGTACTGCAATATATAGTTGTAGGCTGTATATAGGTATATGCTGTACATAGGTATAGGCTGTATATAGGTATAGGCTGTACATAGGTATAGGCTGTACATAGGTATAGGCTGTATATAGGTATAGGCTGTACATAGGTATAGGCTGTATATAAGTGCTGCTGCAGAACACAAGGGGTGAAACCTCTGGCAGGAACACACCATCCCAGTGATAGACTATCACTGACATAGTATGGTGTGTCCCTGACAGTGGCTTCACCCCTTGTTTTCTGCAGCGGCATGCCCTCCAGGTCTGTCTCCACTCCCAGCATACTTATGCAGCAGGTGCAGCAGGCAGCTCTCAGTCTCAGGAGGGAATCTAGCTTCTAAGATGGCGACAACGCCGCCTCCACATTATCTCTCCCTGTGAAATGCCGCTCCTTCTCTTCAGTCAGAAAAAGAAGGAGGAGGCAGCAGCAGTGGCGCTGAGAATATGTGGTAGGCGGCGCCCCACTTACCTCGCACACAGGAGGAAGTTTGGAAGAACTCATCAATAGTGTGGGCAAGTGTGTGGGCTTTTTGCATGGCAGGTGAGTGGGCACGCTGAGCTGACATAGTAAACTTGAGAGGGGGGCACAATAATTGCTGCGCAGGCGCTCACCCGCGCAGCTTAGAGAGAACACTGCCCAGTGGCCAGTGGTGTAATAGCACTGGCCAAAGGGTCTACAGCCCTGTGAGTCTAGTGTAGAAACAATCTTTTAGGACCACAATAGGATATCCCGTAGATGTTATACTTCTACACCAAAAAGGAGTTTTTGTGGTAGGGTGCATTTAGGAATCAGCATATAATTGGTCTGTAAGATTCCAGTCCACCCTATCAGCCTATTAATGTGGAGATTAACCTTTTTTAATAAACTAAATAAAGTGTTTTTAATGTACTTCAGTTATGCAGTAAACAACAATGCTGGTATAACCTAAAGGGCTTCTTTCGGTGTGGTCATTGCAACAATTGCAAAACCACCAAGTTCCCCAAAAAACATCCAAAATTCATTCATCTAACAGTACATTTTCATGGGAAATCAAAGACCTTTTAGCCTGTAACTCAACCAGTGTAATTTATATAATAGAATGCCCATGCAAAAAACAATACATTGGTAGGACAAAAAGGACCTTGGAAATAAGAATCTCAGAACACATATCCAAAATAAAGAAAGGATATGAGAAACATCCTCTATCAATGCATTTCAAAAAACAACACGATAAAGACCCCAGTGGGATTATTTTTGAGGCCTTAGAGAAAATTGAAACGCACTGGAGAGGTGGCAATCATATTTTAAAGATGTCGAGATAAGAATCAAGATATATCTACGACTTCAACACATTAAAACCAGGAGGCCTAAATTCAGATTTAGGGTCCATTCACACGTCCGTTTTTTCTTTCCTGATCTGTTCCGTTTTTTCAGGAACAGATCAGGACCAGATCTGGACCCATTCATTTTCAATGGGTCCTGTAAAAAATCGGACAGCACAATGTGTGCTGTCTGTTTCCGTTGTTCCGTTCCGCATGTCCGTTTAAATATAAAACATGTCCTATTCTTGTCCTGAAAAATCGGATCCTGGTACAATACAAAGTCAATGGATCCGCAAAAAACGGATGACATTCGGATGTCATTCCGTATGTCATCCGTTTTTTGCGGATTCCGTTCCTGGAAACACATAACAAATATTTTTTTTTTTTTTTTTTATTTTTTTTTTCAATTTTTTTTCAAAGAAATACAAACAACTTTATTTGATTATTGAAATGTATACATGCTCCCGTTTTTTGCGGATCCGCAAAAAACGGATGACATACGGAAACATTTTCAGGAACAACGGATCCGCAAAAAACGGACCGTTTTTCAGGATGAAAAAAAACAGGACGTGTGAATGGACCCTTAGAAATATGGGGCTTTGTATAATTTAGGGGAGTGCGCCTCTCCCTGACGTGTGTCCGGCAGTTTTTTCAGCACCATGACCCCTTCCTTGGGGGAAGGCTCTCTCCACCACAAACTCCTATCAAACTGACAATTACCTGACAATCAACACAGCATGACAAGTAAAATAATTAAAACTGTCTTGGTAGTATACAAGGAAAACGCACATAAGTTCTAGAAATCTTTTACATATTGTTGGACAAAAATAATATAGGTGCCATGTCCCTTGTAACAAACAATAAATATATATAAAGAGAATGTTAAAAAAATACAAAGAAACTAAAAAATGCATGCAAACCGCAGTTAAAACGCATATGCGTTTTTTCAGGTTTTTCCCTTTTTGTACATTTTACAATACGTTTATCAATGTCATTAATTGTACCATTTAATTTTATCATTTATCATTTTACATTATTGAAGTTTTATCATTGTCTATATTAGTGAAATATTATATGGGAAAAAAAGGACCTATAAAACAAGACAATCTTAAATCGCACAGATTTACCATTCTAACTGCTAGCTATATAGAAAGAAAATACTATGTCAAGAAAAAAAAAATCAAAGAACAGTTTAAAGAAGAAGTCCACAATAAATACACAGAGAATAGAGAAAATACAGAAATAATCTGCAAAATCATATATAAGTTACATGTGTATACAAAATATATAGACTTCATTCATCCATATATATTTTTCTGAAAACATATGGACATAACCAGATGGAACACATAGAATATGTTCAGTGCAACATCAATAACATAAAATATCGAAAAACGCAAGACTGACGAAAAAATACATATGCGTTTTTTCGTTTTTTCCACATATTTACTGAATATACATCCGGTAATGTCCTTTGAAACTATGTTCAGAGGAAATAATTGTATTTTAAACTTATATGATGTATCTTAAATATATTGATTTCCATTATGAAGATAAGAGATACCCCAAAATCCATACCAGACTTTCCAATGCTCAGAAAACTGGGTTTTCTATGGAACCACCAATAATATATAAAAATAAAGTAGTTTGGATTTCATTTAAGCCACTGATGAAGAGGTGAGGTCACCTTGAAACGTGTCTGGCGTGAATAAGAACCCAAACTACCCAGCTTTTGACCTGCAGGATTAAAAAGCGCACTCAAAAATCCGAGAAAATAAAAGCAGGGAAAATTTAACAACATTGCTGCCTCCGCCATATAATCGAAGCCAAGTCACGTGACTACACACCATACCACGTGGGACGCCGATTCTGAGCGCAAAAACACAATACAACGGAGGAAAATCTCCTGGCTCGGGTGAGTAGCTGTACTACAGGTAAGAAGCCCCTACAGTAAACGAAACCCAGTCTCATGTGAGTAGAGACAATCGAACATCTCACAAATTCGCAATATTAATTAGAGTGATACTATCGATAAGAGTCATACCGTTTGTCTGCATGTAACATCAATCCAAAATCGGTCAGCTACATTACTCAGTTACTTTGCTCAAGTGTTCCATCCGATAACACAGTATCTAGTAGCTACAAGAACTATACAAAGATAACATCATAACAGTGGACTGACTCACAAGATATTGTCAACAAAATTATAATATACCCTGATGGCTATATATACTACTGTTTGGGACAATATTTGAGTATATATACTAACAAACTTAAAATTGACTACTAATGCACTTTTTTGTTTATTACCGTTTATGTGCATACTATCAACATTGGAACTACGACACTTACAATTGGTGTCGCTGCATGGACTTCATTGTCATCCATTTTAACATATTTTCCAGATTTTATGTTATAGGGTTCAGATTTTATGTCATAAGGTATATGTTTATTGAAAGTTTTATTCAATATTGTATGTTTTTAACCATTTGCACGACAGATTTTATAACAATTACCTTTTATAAATAAATTCAATATATGTATGAAATGCAGATGGTGAGTGCCTGCTAAATCAATTATACTAGTTTATTATTACGAAGTGATTAGGTGAACCACTTATAGCAGAGCACCATTGCCATAGTGATAGGAGAGGTGAGCCACTATATACCACAGTGTTACCATTTATCTTTGCATTATATCGGTGTATCTTTCAATTTTCACATCATCCGGCAAGTCAGAGCTGTGTTAAATACCGTTAACTTCATCATGCATGCGTTGTCTCACGCTCTGCCTTACACCGGCCAGTGGTGTACGGTAAAGACCTGACTTATCCTCTTGAGCTTGTGTTTTGGAACCAAGTACATTTTCTCCGCATGATCCATTATTTGTTAAAAAGCAAACTTGTTATTAGCGGAATTGCAAACCCCAATAACTGTCCTATGAAAACCACCCGTCTGATTCACTACTTTTTCTTTATGGGTATTGTTTTATCCCACAGTCTCCTTATACACCACTTCTTTAGTGTCTTTTTATGATGTAATTCTTCCTTTTAGGATATTTAAAGCAATCTCACCTATGGCTGCTATTCAATCATCACTCGCATGGCGCAAAATAGATTTTCTGACAGATGGTGTCACTTTTACAAACGTTTTTAAGAGAGCCCAATTACGGCGTAATCTCTCAGACATCTTGTCGCTGCTGTGTAAGCGTCCTAGAATGCGTCCTTCTGAATCTCAGTTTATCAAAACTATTTATCTTCTGAATATACAACCCGGCAATGCTGGTGGTAAGAACCCCGACCTTAAACGAAGTTGCTCAGGTGTATTAGCCCTTAAATCTACTAGCAAGTGGCCATAAGGCTCCTGCCTGGCGTCCTCAAAAGCCTTCAAAAATGTGTTTTCCCAGGATACATTTGTCTCGCTAATGTTAGAATTTGCTATTTATCACGCGGATTATTAAAGAGAACCATATACTTGGTGTTTAAATTTATCGTTCTACTTTTTTTACGCTGACAAAATATGTTCTGCACCAGATACAATATACTTAGATTTCTATGATGCACGTACTTGGTGAATGCCTTTTCAAGCTCGCCATTATCACTAGTGGAATCCATAAGATCATCAACAATAGTCAAATTTACCTTGTCGGGTGGGAATAACTTATTATCTATAAATGTATGGAGAAGGCCTTCAATAAATCTGATGTGTGGAAAGCATAGAGAAAGTTTGTCATAAAGTTTTTGCCAACAAGCGTAAAACCAAACAATATTATCGGGTTTGTGTGATAAATGTGTGTCAGTATTTTCTAACAGTTTTATTACAAAATAACTCTTTCCAGAGTTGGACGGACCTGCTAAAATGCATGAAAAAGGGTGTTGTAGGCGGGTGTCCATGGCATTAAAATCTGAACGACCTTGTTGTAAAAACATGCGATGGTGGCCTTTCAGATGCCTCTTTGTGTATACACACCTCTGCGTTTTGCACAATGGTCTTGTTTCAATCTATCACAACTTCTTATTTCTAATAAAACCTGGTTGCTCCACAGATATACATTTCTGGGATTCAAGATCACGGTTTAGGATGTAATCCAGAACTTAATCCTTTAGGCTGTCAAAATTAATATCCCTAGCATTAGCAACATTTAGTGTGATCCCCTTAACCTTTAAAACCGTCTTACAGTTCAGTTTGTACCTGTAGGATTTTTGACCCGTAGATACAAATTCTGCAATGTACTGTATGTGTTATCTGGTATTTCGCTGGTTAATTCACCCAAATAATCGCCTAAAGGAAGAGCCAGTGATCTTCATGATGAACAAAAATGACGGAATCCGTGTCGTGGATAAACCGTAACCCTGACAATACCATAGTAATTTTTAATGTAACCAAAATTGTTATAAATGATGTTGGGATGGCCTATCGGATATGTTTTTGTTTTGTAAACAAAGGGATACAGACTCGTGAAATCGTAGTAATGTTAGTCCTACCGCCATAAAGCGCATCACGAGGATCTAGCAGGGTTGGGAACCACATGTTAAGGAGGTATGCTTGAAGGCTAGAATCTTTCTCTACCATTTCATGCCGCTCATGTTCCCAAAGCACAAGCACTACGTAGCCACAGCTCTGTAGAATTTTTGTTTGGATACATGTATGTTGCGCACACTGAAAACATTGACGTTCAGCACGCTTTGAGAGGAGGTGAAAAACAAGTAGGCAGATATTTTCTAGATGGATATGCCAGAGTTAATGGGGAACACATAGCGTATGAATTTCAGGGGTGCTTTTACCACGGGTGCCCCGTCTGCTATAACGAAAATGACACCAATACTGCTACAAACACCAGCTACGGTCAGTTGTACCACACATTTTTCATTAAAAAACATTTTCTACAGAGCTGTGGCTACGTAGTGTGTGTGCTTTGGGAGCATGAGTGGCATGAAATGGTAGAGAAAGATTCTAGCCTTCAAGTATACCTCCTTAACATGTGGTTCCCAAACCCGCTTGATCCTCGTGAAGCGCTTTATGGCGGTAGGACTAACGCCATAAGACTCTATCACAAACAGGCTGAAGGGGAAACTATACATTACTACGATTTCACGAGTCTGTATCCCTTTGTCAACAAAACAAAATCTTTCTGGTAGGCCATCCCAACATCATTTATGACAATTTTGGTTACATAAAATTACTTTGGTATTTCCAGGGTTACGGTTTATCCACCGAGAGACTTGTTTTTCCCTGTCCTGCCAGTGAAAATTAACAATAAATTCATGTTCCCCCTTTGCAACACCTGTGCCGCAAACTTTTTGACGGATGTCTGCACGCATAGCAATGAACAGCGCTCTCTGACAGGTACTTGGTGTACGATAGAGTTAGAGTTCACCTAGAAAGGGTGAAAAATACCCTGTAAATATGAGTAGAGAGCACATTTTTCAAAAATTTGATTCAGAAGGTTTGCCGGATTTCCCAAAAAGTTTGATTCATTTTGAATTTATTTGTGAGGAATCACCATCAAAAACAGCTATCCATAGGTAGTCCACTGTGGTAGTGAAACAATTACTTTATATCTGTATGACAGGCAGCTAACAGGCGTCACTCTTAGAATCATTTTACACTTCACTTATTTAGTCAGTTATGGAGCCAAAACTAACTAAATAAGTCTAATCTGTAAGTAACCAAAATTTGTAGTATCAGACCGCAATTTCACCCCAAAATCAAGGATGAATGGATGTACTTTATATATATATATATATATATTGTAAGAAGGTACCTGGAATCATCGTGGATGGAAGGTATGTGTCACCGAGGCTCCTGGACTAGCTATTGTTAATTGACACCTAAAAATTTAGCATGGCTGTTATAGCTGATCTGGGACGGCAATTATTGGGAGTAGTCAAAGTGCTGGGTAGGTGACTACTCCACATGTTCCAGGCAGGGTTTTACCAGGCATAAAAACCAGCCAGCACTGCCAGATGTGTGGATTTACCTCCTTCTGACAGTGGAGCTCAGGAGTCTGTGTGCTGAGAACTGAGGGCTGTGCTGGGATTTGATGTTTGAGCCGGGCTGGAGGACTCAGGCCCATCTAAAGGCGAACAGGCCGCCTATGGACTTGATGAGGCTGAACGGCTAACAGGGTGTGAATTAACACTCAGGTGAAAAGGTGACTTTTATTGTTTATGGACTTTCCTTGTGTGTGAACAAACAGCAAGCCATCTGCGTTTTGTGATTGATACACCTTATCTGCATTTTGTTATACACCAATGTGTGAATAAACACTTTTGTTTGATTTAAGAACTGTGTACTTTGCCTCTATACTACATCCGCTACTCCTAACTACCAGAGCGTATCCCAACTATATATATATATATATATACAGTACAGACCAAAAGTTTGGACACACCTTCTCATTCAAAGAGTTTTCTTTATTTTCATGACTATGAAAATTGTAGATTCACACTGAAGGCATCAAAACTATGAATTAACACATGTGGAATTATATACATAACAAAAAGTGTGAAACAACTGAAAATATGTCATATTCTAGGTTCTTCAAAGTAGCCACCTTTTGCTTTGATTACTGCTTTGCACGCTCTTGGCATTCTCTTGATGAGCATCAAGAGGTAGTCACCTGAAATGGTTTTCACTTTAAGACCCATTACTTAAATATTGTTCACAAATCTGTCTAAGGCTACATGCACATGACCGTTCCGTTTTTTTTGCGGTCCGCAAATTGTGGATCCGCAAAAAACGGAAGCTGCCCGTGTGTCTTCCACAATTTGCGGAACAAAACCGGCGGCCCATTGTAGAAATACCTATTCTTGTCCGCAAAACGGACAAGAATAGGACAAGTTATATTTTTTTTGCGGGGCCATGGAACGGAGTAACGGATGCGGACAGCACACAAAGTGAAAATCTGCGGCTTAGATGCGGACCTAAACAACGGCCATGTGCATGAGTGAGCACTTCTCCTTCAGGGGCGGATTAAGTGTCCCAAATGCCCGGGGGCCCCACGAGAAAAAAACACAGTACACTGAACAGTATATCCTTCTCCCCACAGCTAAAGACATACTGTACGGATGGACATAGGGTCACACATACAGGATAATACAGCACCACATACCTGTTACATCCAGTGACGTCTCCTCTGATGTAGATGTTCTCTTTCCTCATCTTCTTCACTGGAAACAGAACGCCATGTTATTTTAGCCATGTCTCGTCTGTGCAGAGTTTACCACAAAGACATTTTACTTTCCTCAGTTTTTATCATCCACCCCCTAAAATACTCTCAGACGTTATAAAGCCCCCCTAATAGCAACCCCAATGGTTACCCTACCCCCTATAGCTCCTCCAGTAGGTATGTGCTCCCAGTAGTTAGATGTTCCCCAATAGTGCCTATTCCCCCGTTAACATAACTGTATAAGGGCTTGTTTGTTGCGGGACAAATTGCACTTTCTAATGGCACTATTTAATATGGCACACAATTTAGGTGAAAACTGGAAAAAGCTTGAGGTGAAAATAGTAACATGGGTTTTGTTTGTACAGCGTTCCCTGTGCGGTAAAACTGACCTGTTACCTTAATTTTCCAGGTACAGTCAGATTATAGCGACACTGCCTTTGTTACCAATTTGATGTGTATGACATTTTCATTCCTTTTTTAAGGCAGATGAAAAGACAAAAGAAAACGCATATTGGTGGGGTGTCTGTTGTTTTTAAAAACTATATCGCTGACATACAGAGTCGTATGGTGGTAGGGTAGCGGATAATCATGCTAAGGCTACTTTCACACTTGCATTCAGAGCGGATCCGTCTGAGACGGATCCGCTCATATAATGCAGACGGTGGCTCCGTTCAGAACGGATCCGTCTGCATTATATTGTCAAAAAATTTCTAAGTGTGAAAGTAGCCTCAGACGGATCCGTCCAGACTTTACATTGAAAGTCAATGGGGGACGGATCCGTTTGAAAATTGAGCCATAGTGTGTCATATTCAAACGGATCCGTCCCCATTGACTTACATTGTAAGTCTGGACGGATCCGCACGCCTCCGCACGGCCAGGCGGACACCCGAACGCTGCAAGCAGCGTTCAGGTGTCCGCCTGCTGAGCGGAGCGGAGGCCAAACGGTGCCAGACTGATGCATTCTGAGCGGATCCGCATCCACTCAGAATGCATTAGGGCTGGACGGAAGCGTTCGGGGCCGCTTGTGAGCCCCTTCAAACGGAGCTCACAAGCGGACACCCGAACGCTAGTGTGAAAGTAGCCTAATTAAGGGTTACTATTGGGAGGATGATTAAACAGGGGTATACATGTATAATAGTGCACATAAATATCTTTTTATTCTGCAGCATCTTCACATACAAGTGCAGCAGTGTCTTTATTATTTGGAGACATTTTTACACGCCAATCCACCATTTTTCTGCCATTACATAAACAGTGAATTTCGTGGCTGTTTTGCGTTGTCCCTTATCTGCCTCTCAAGAAACTGCATGGCCAACAAGAGAGAACATCAGAAGAGCCCGATTCTCCCCTAGGCCATGCTGTTTCTTGAAAGGTCACTAAATTCAGTGGTTATGTAACTGCAGAAATAAACATATGGCTGACTGGCATTCAAAATGTCCCTCCCAGCCTGTAACTCCCAGCCCCACATTGCCCCATACTACACAGCTCACACTTGAAGCTGCAGCCAGCACTGATGAACTGCAGGCTTGAAGCAGCATTGTGTCAGGGCAGTGCCTGACTGCTGAAGTTGCCCACAAGTGCTCTGTGTTCCGTGTAGTGCTCTGAACATTGTGCTCACCCTCAAAGAAGCTGCCACCCGCCACCTCTGTCTTCTTTTCTTGCCGTTATGCACCTGTTCTTTCAGCCGGCCAGGAGGCGGTGCTGACTTTAATTCCCGTGCAGAACGTCCCGACTCAAGCGTCAGGACATTATCCACTCTGGGTTTAGCTGTAGGTTGTTAGCGCGGCACTGCGGCTCATGGCAGTGCTGCGCTTTACACTTTGTGACTGCAAGCCAATAAGGGGCGTTTGGAGCGGCGATGGGCCCCATAGAGTCAATGGGCCCGGGGCTGCCGAACCAAACGCCCCTATTATAATCCACCACTGTTCTCCTTTGCCGAGATAATCCATCCCACCTCACAGGTATGGCATATCAAGGTGCTGATTAGACAGCATGAATAATGCGCAGGTATAATGGAGGTCTGGCCGCAGCATGGTAAACATGCCGAGAGGCAGCTGGACAAAAAACGCAGGATTCTTTTTGTAACCACGATTAGTGCAGCAAGGTGAATTAGAATAGCTCCTATTAGCCAGGCTTTACACTTTTCTATAATGCCCTCCCTATTATATCCCTACACTATCAATAATCTTTCCCTGAATTGCTCAATATTAATTTTTGGTGATCACTGTCCCTAGTGCCTGTAACATCTCTACCTGCACTAGGTTCACTTTAAAATGGTGGAGACAGGGCAGGAGGAGACTTTTTATAGGGCTGGCTAGCTTCTCATGCATGGCATTATGGGTGATCCCTCATTACTGGGCTTCTTACTTCCTCTTTCTAACATGTGCAGCAGCCATTTTAGAAAAAATATGATTCGACTTCGGGATGAATCAAATTTTTCCTGAAGTTCGGATCGAATTCCACTTCCTCAACTTTCTATTCGCTCATCTCTAATCATTAACTTTGCGCTGGTTGTGCTTCTGGTGTTTGGGCCTCTGTTTGGACGCGTTTTGTGATTCATGTGAGTAAAGAAGCAGACTTCACACAAGCAATGTCTAACTACATTAACCCCTACATTGATCAGCCTGTTTTGGCCGAGCATTTTTCTTCCTTTTTTCATGGTTGCCTTCCAAGAGCTATAACTTTTTTATTTTTCTGTCTATGTAACTGTATGAGGGCTTGTTTTTATGGGACAAGTTGTAGTTTTTAATGGTGTCATTTTGGGGTACACATAACTTTCTAATTAACTTTTATTAACTTTTTCTGGGAGGGAGACACAGCAATACTGCCACTGAGTTTTTATGTTATAAATTTTACAGCGTTAATTTTTCAATATAAGTAACATAATATATTTATTATCGGGGTCAGTACAATTACAGTGATGTCAAATACTTATAGTTTATCTTTATTTATTTTTTCTACTTTTGTGCAATAAAGCCTCCTTTTTTTTTAAAGGATGAAAATCTTTTGACATCGCCGCTTCCCAAGACCCATAACTTTTTTTATTTTTCATTCTATGTTATGTTGTGTGAGGGTTCGACTTTGGCAGGACGACTTGTAGTTTTAATTAGTATAATTTTTTGGTAAATTACACTTTTAGATTGCTTATTATTAGATTTTTTTGGTGGTGACTAAATTAGGAATTCTGCCTTTTTTATTTATGGCATTCACCATAGGGGATAATTTACATAATATTTGTGTAGTGCGGGTTGTAATGGACGTGGCAATACCAAACATGTGGGGGAAATGTTTTTTTTTTAAGCGTATTTTAAATAGAAAAAAAAGCATATTTATTTTTACTGGAATTTATGGTTACTTTTACCACGTAATAGTTCCAGAGGACAATAACAGGCAGTATTAAAATTGCTTTTAAAATACAATGCTTTGCATTTACTGTCAGTGCTAAACTGATATTGATGAGCAGGCTGCGCCTCTCTGGCGCAGCCTGCTGGAAAACATGCAAGGCTGGCTTGGGGTCTATACAAGGCCCCAGCCAGCCTTTACACGCATCAGCACCGGTGTGCGATGGGGGACACTGTCACTGTTCCCTCTGTCACTGCTTACATGCCACGGGCACCATTGCCTGCTGCACGTAAGGGTTTAAACAGCCTGGATCAGCACTCCTGCCATCCGGGCTGTTAGAGCAGGAGAGCGACTGTCACGGACGTTCCCGCGACAGGTGGCAGGAGGTCTGTGAGACTGGCAACACGTGGTTTGATCTGACATGTTTTCCTTTTGGATCAAATGACATCTGTGTTGTTTCTGGTGCTTGCCACTCCTTCTATCCCCAGATGTTGCTATTGTAGTTATTTAACCTTCTCTATTTATTGTTGTTTCTCCCACTATTCTATGCGGTTTATAGCTTCTTTTGGACTTGTGGTTAGCTTGTGTTTGGTTCTCAGCTGAGTTCCTGGTGCTACCAAAGCTTCATTAAAGATAAGTGTTTCCATTACCTTTTGTAATCTGTTTTGCTATATATGTGTGTGTTGCCTTTCCCTGTTTTTTGTGATTAGGCCTGAGGGAGACTTCTGTTCGTCCTTCCCTTTGGAGGAATAGGTAAACTCAGTCCTGATATTAGTTCCAGTGTCCTATAGAGTGAGATAGGATTCTAGGTATCCGGTGTATGAACTTGCCTACCTTTGGGGCCTGTTTATACTGGTAGTCTGTCAGGACTGGAGTTAGGGTTTGCTTTAGGAGGTATCCATCTTCCTTCCCTAGTTTCCAGGCCTTATTTTGGTATCCCCTTTCCCTCCTATGCTCAGTGTGGTGTTTTCCTCCCAGACACAAGCGTAACAGCGACTACTATTTGTGCTACCACCATTCCCCTCCTCTTCTTGCTGTTTACAGTTACACAAATGCTTCTAATTGCCAATTAGCTTTCTGCTATAAGACTGTGTCGATTACCTAATTTCCTTGCCAGAGAATTTGGGTTCCTAACTTACTAGATTTCTGCTGAGGCATTTGTCTTCTGTTGTCTGCCATGTGTCGCCCTGTGCCTGTTTACCAGATTCTGACTCTCAGATGACTGCCCTGAGTGTGCCTATTTATGGTTCAATCTCTTTTTTATTAAATAATTTTTATCATCCAATAAACACAGGTTGAGGTAACATCGGTTTTCTAACAATATAGATGAGGGCATAGCTTAGTCATACAACAATGTAATGAAGAGAGGACGTCAACTAGGCATATAAGGAAGAATGTGGAGGAAACAAATCACTAGAGTTGAGCGGACAACTGGATGTTCGGGTTCGACGGGTTCGGCCGAACTTCACAAAAAAGTTTGAGTTCGGGACCCAAACTTGACCTGAACTTGACCCCGAACCCAAACCCCATTGAAGTCAATGGGGACCCAGACCTTTGAGCACTAAAATGGCTGTATAAATGTCATGGAAAGGGATAGAGGGCTGCAAATGGCATCAAAATGTGGTTAAGAGCATGGCAAGTGCTCTGCAAACAAATATGGATAGGGAAATTACTTTAAAAAACATAAAATACGTACAAATAAAAAATTATAACCTTGATCGAGGAGGACGAGGTCCATATGGAGTAGGAGGCTGAGGAGGCGGTGGATGTGGCAGTGTAGGTGGAAGCGGCGGTGGGGGAGGAGGAGGTAGCCTACACTGCTTTTTTTTTAAATTAGGGTACACCCCAAAACATTGGGAAATATAACTTGTGATAACCCCCTCCAGTCGTGCTAAATACACGTTCAGACAATAGACTAACTGAAGGGCAGGCCAGCACCTCCAAGGGGTAAAGGGCAAGCTCAGGCCATGTGCCCAATTTGGAGACCCAGAAGTTGCAGGGGCTGACCCCTGTCAGTCAGTTCGTGTAGGCGTGTGCATACTTACTGCCCCACCATGTCGCACATCCCCGTGATGTTCACAATCCAATTTGATATCTGCTCTATCAACTTTCGATGTTCTTTTATGCGCCTACCATGGTGATCACAGGGTAGCAGGGAATCAGGGTTCCAGGCCGGAGAGGGAGTGTGAGAAAGAGAGGCCACATCCAAGGGAGGATACATTTTTTCTAATTTAAAATTATAGAGCGGAAATATGGGACAAAGTATTAAAGCGCAAAAGTGGGACAACTATTTAAAGTTTAAGCATTGAATGAAAGGATGTGTCGCGCATCAATTAATGAAGAATTTCTTAAATTTTATTCCCTGTCAACTATGCAAAGCAGGGGTTTCTATCCGGCAAAATTTGAAAAATGTCACCTGACAATGTAATTGACGATTTTTTTAAATTTATGTTCCTGTCACCTATGTAGAGGTGCCCCAGTGACATCCACATTCGATGTTCTTTTCTGAGCCTACCATGTTGATCACGGTTATTGGAGAATCAGGGTTCCATGCCGGCGAGGGAGCGTGAGAAAAAGAGACCAAATTTAAGGGAGATAAATTAATAAAAAATGTTTGGGATCGAGTGGAAATATGGGAAAAGTTATTGAGGCGCAAATGTGGGCCAAAAGAGTAAAGCGGAAATGTGGGACACATTATTGAAGCGCAAATGTGGGCCAAAAGAGTAAAGCGGAAATGTGGGACACATTATTGAAATTAATAAAAAATGTTTGGGATCGAGTGGAAATATGGGAAAAGTTATTGAGGCGCAAATGTGGGCCAAAAGAGTAAAGCGGAAATGTGGGACACATTATTGAAGCGCAAATGTGGGCCAAAAGAGTAAAGCGGAAATGTGGGACAAATTATTGAAGCGCAAATGTGGTACAACTTGTTAAAGTTTAGGCATTGAATGAAAGGAGTTGGCGCGCTTTATCTAAAGAATTTCTGAAATTTTATTCCCTGTCACCTATGCAGAGAAGGGGTTTATTCACGTCAAAAATTGTAAAATGTCAACCCAAGAATGTAACAGAAAAATTACAGAAATGTATTAACCTTTCTACTTGGTAGAGCAGGGGTCTATGACAGAAAAAAATTGTTTATTGTCACCCAAAAATTACGAAAGAAAAATTATTGAAATGTATTAAGCTGTCAACTAGGTAGAGGAGGGGTATATTACACCCCCAAATTTTTTTTTTTTACCTGTCTACTCGGTATAGCAGGGGTACATCACACCCAAAAATTGGTGAATTTGACCAGAAAAAAAACCTGACAATTTTTATTTATTTTTTCACTGGTCTAATAGGTATAGCAGTGGTACATCACACCCAAAACTTTGTTAATTTCACCATAAAATGTAACTGACAATTCTTTTTTTTTTTTACCAGTTTACTAGGTATAGCAGTGGTACATCATACCCAAAAATTGTTGAATTTCAACCGAAAATGTAACAGCTGTGAACATGGTTCCTCCTCCTCCATCTCCTCCTACTCATCCTCCACCTCGTCATCCTTCAGAACTGTGCCCTGGCTGGACAATTGTGTACCTGGCGTTTGGAAACCCTACAAAATGATTCCTCCTCCTGGGCCACATCCTCTTCCATCATTGCCAGCAGCGTTTTTTCAATTCGGCATAGAAGTGGGATAGTTACGCTGAGATCGGCCTTATCGGCACTGGCCATGTTGGTGGAGTACTCGAAACAACGCAACAAGAAACACAGGTTTCGCACGGAGGCCCAGTCATTGGTGATGAAGTGGTGCTGTTGTGCAGAGCGACTCACCTGTGCGTGCTGCAGCTGAAACTCCACTATAGCCTGCTGCTGCTCGCACAGTCTGGCCAGCATGTGCAAGTTGGAGTTCCACCTTGTGGGCACGTCACATATGAGGAGGTGAGCGGGAAGGCTGAAGTTACGCTGCAGCTCTGACAGGAGGGCAGCAGCAGGGTGAGAACGCCGAAAGACGGCCCGCACTTTATGCAGCAGCTCTGACATATCAGGGTAATTTTTAAGAAATCTCTGTACCACCAAATTCAGCACATGCGCCAGGCAAGGGATGTGCGTCAAACCGGCTAGTCCCAGAGCTGCTACGAGATTTCGCCTATTATCGCACACCACCAGGCCGGGCTTGAGGCTCACCGGTGCAAACCACTCATCGGTCTGTTGTTCAAGGCCGTCCACAGCTCCTGCGTGGTGTGGGGTTTGTTCCCCAAACAGATAAGTTTTAAAACTGCCTGCTGTTGTTTACCCCTGGCTGTGCTGAAGTTGGTGGTAAAGGTGTTACGCTGACCGGATGAGGATCCGGTAGAGGATGAGGAAGTGGAGTATGAGTAAGCAACAGGAGGCAAACTGAAGCGCTCTACAATCCTCGGTGGGGGATCGACATGCGCCAATCTGCTATCCGCCTCAGGCCCAGCCACCACTGCATTTACCCAGTGTGCTGTTATGGAGATTTAACGGCCCTGACCGTGCTTACTGGTCCACGTATCCGTAGTGAGGTACACCTTGCCACAGATGGCGTTGCGCAATGCACACCTGATTTTGTCCCCTACCTGGTTGTGCAGGGAAGGGATGGCTCGCCTGGAAAAGTAGTGGCGGCTCGGCGCAACGTACTGTGGGACAGCCACCGCCATAAGGCTTTTAAAACTATCTGTCTCGACCAGACGGAATGACAGCATTTCAAAGGCCAGTAATTTAGAAATGCTGGCATTCAGGGCTAGGGATCGCGGGTGGGTAGGGGGTACTTCCTCTTCCTCTCCAGTGTTTGGGAGATGGAGAGCTGAACGCTTAGGACATTGTGGAGATGCTTGGTGACCCAGGTGGTGGTGTTGCTGGAAGATCCTCTGTTTGCGGGGTGGCAGGTGGCACTGTCACTCCAGAGGTGGATGAAGAGGCCGAGACTGCAGCAGAAGAGGAAGCAGGAGGAGCCAGAGACCTTTCTTGGTTTTTGAGGTGTCTACTCTACTGCAGCTCATGCTTAGCACTTAAATGCCTGGTCATGCAGGTTGTGCTCAGGTTGAGAACGTTTATGCCTCGCTTCAGGCTCTGATTGCACAGGTTGCAAACCACTCGTGTCTTGTCGTCCGCACATTGTCTGAAGAACAACCTTGGAGATGGCTTTGGTGTGCTCGGTCCCTTGCTGCGGTGGGCAGTAGCAGGCGTACTGTCTAGTGGACGGCCGCTCCGCTTTTGCACCCTGCTCCCTCTTCTGCTGTGCTGGTTGCTCTGTGCGACCACTGCCTCTTTCTCCGAACTACATAGGTCACTCGCATGACCTTGATTCCATGTGGGGTCGAGGACCTCATCGTCCTCCACATCATGTTCCACCCAGTCTTCACCCCTCCCCTCCTTGTCGGTCTGCACACTTTCGAAAGCCCCAGCAGTTGGCACCTGTGTTTCGTCATCATCCAAGATGTGCTGCAATGGTCCTCCCATGTACTTATCTTGAAAGATATTCAATTTGTTTTCCCAAAATGGCAATATTTCAAATACCTAAATAGAACCCCTGTATATAAAGGATGTATCTCACAATGACATCTGCAGCAAAGACTGCCAAATAAACTTTTTTTTGCACAAACGGGTGTTTGTTTAAAAACTGAATATGACAGCAGTATATAACCCTGGAATTTCAAACGTCTTGATGCTGCAAGGGCGCAACAATTGTGTATTTTGCCCAAAAAAGGGTGTTTTATTAATAGAAGAATATAAGCCCTGTATATACATGGTGTATCTGACACGCCCTGACCCACACTAGGCCGCAATTAAAGATTTGTGCACAAAATGGCGGTATTTCAAATATCTTAATATAACCCAATGTCCATATATGGAGTCAGTGCTTGTGTATTTCAGAAAAGTTTCTGCTGGGATTCGAACCCACAACCTTCTGTATCAAAAGTAAAGCACTTACCCACACAGCCATAAGAAGTGCATTGCCACTGACTGAAAAAATATGAGACTTCTACTGTTATAGACTACTTTCACACTTGCGTTCGGAGCTGATCCGTCTGGTATATGTGTTTGAAAAATGCACCATATTGTGTCACCTTTGAACGGATCCGCCCCCATTGACTTCAATTGTAACTCTGGATGGATCCATTTGCCTCTGCACGGCCAGGCGGACACCCGAACGTTTGGGTGTCCGCCTGCTGAGCGGAGCGGAAGCCAAGCGGAGCCATACTGATGCATTCAAACGGAACTCACAAGCGGAGCCCTGAACGCTAGTGTGAAAGTAGCCATAGCTGGCTAAGTGTACATCTATACACATGACAGCTGCTCCAACACACCCAGCACTGCTATGTCTCTATATGACAGCTGTCACAGCACACTCAGCTCTGCTATATCTCTATATATGATAGCTGCCCCAGCACACCCAGCTCTGCTACATCTAATACACATGACAGCTGCACCAGCACACTCAGCTCTACTATATCTCTATATATGACAGCTGCCCCAGCAAACCCAGCTCTGCTACAACTATATACATGACAGCTGCCCTAGCACACCCAGCTCTGCTACATCTATGCACATGACAGCTGCCCCAGCACACTCAGCTCTGCTATATCTCTATATATATATCTACTGTATAGCAATACTTAGAGATATATAGATATAGCAGAGCTGAGTGTGCAGGGGCAGATGTCATGTGTATAGATGTAGCAGAGCTGGGTGTGCTGGGGCAGCTGTCATATATAGAGATATAGCAGAGCTGAGTGTGCTGGGACAGCTGTCATATACAGATATAGCAGTGCTGGGTGTGTTACAGATGTACACTTGTCCAGCTATGACAGTAGAAGTCTCATATTTTTTCAGTAAGTGGCAATCCACTTCTTATGGCTGTGTGGGTAAGTGCTTTTCCTTCAATACAGAAGGTTGTGGGTTCGAATCCCAGCAGAAACTTTTCTGAAATACACAAGCATTGACTCCATATATGGACATATAGGGCGGGACACAGGAAGAGGCTGCATCGCATCGCTGACATGGAGGTAAGTATAAGTGTTTTTTTTTTTTTTAATACCCGACTGTTACTGCCATGGGGGGAGCAGGAGGCACTTGATACTGGCACATGGGGGGGGGGGGTGGGTTGGCACTATGATACTGGCACATGGAGGGGAAGGAGAGAGGCACTTGATACTGGCCCATGGGGGGGAAGTGGGTTGGCACTATGATACTGTCACATGGGGGGGAAGGAGAGAGGCACCTGATACTGGCACATGGGGGGAGGGGGGTTGGCACCTGATACTGGCACATGGGGGGTTTGGCACTTGATACTGGCACACGGGGGGGAGGAGAGAGGCACTTGATACTGGCACTTTGGGGGGGGGGGAGATGACACTATGATACTGGGACATAGGGGGGAGGAGAGAGGCACTTGATACTGGCACTTTTTTTTGGGGGGGGGGGAGATGGCACTATGATACTAGGACATGGGGGGGGGGTTGGCACTATGATACTGCCACATGGGGGGTGGGAAGGAGAGAGGCACTTGATACTGGCACTTTTGAGGGGGGAGATGGCACTATGATACTGGCACATGGGGTGAAGGAGAGATGCACTTGATACTGGCACTTTTTTTTTGGGGGGGGGAGATGGCACTATGATACTGGCACATGGGGTGGAGGAGAGAGGCACTTGATACTGGCACTTTTTTTTTGGGGGGGGGGGGAGATGGCACTATGATACTGGGACATGGAGGGGGGAGAGAGGCACTTGATACTGGCACATGGGGGGGGGTTTGGCACTATGATACTGGCACATGGGGGCTGGGAAGGAGAGAGGCACTTGATAAATTGATACTGGCACATGGGGGGGAGATGGCACTATGATACTGAGACATGTGGGGGGGAGGAGAGAGGCACTTGATACTGGCACTTTTTTGGGGGGAGGGGAGATGGCACTATGATACTGGGACATGGGAGGGGGAAAGAGGCACTTGATACTGGCACATGGGGGGGTTGGCACTATGATATTGGCACATGGGTGGGAGGAAGAGATGCACTTGATACTGGCACATTGGGGGGGAGATGGCACTATCATACTGGGACATGTGGGGGGGGGAGAGGCACTTGATACTGGCACATGATGGGGGAAATCTATGGGGACACTTACTGGCACATTATTGTGGGGCATTATGGAGGACACTAGGCTGGCAGCCTATCAGAGGCCGGACACTGAGGGCATCTACTGGGGCACTATATATGGGGCATTTTATACTGGTAAATTATGGGGGGGCACTAGCAGGAAGGGGGGAGAGGAGCACTATGGGGGAATTTACTGGGGGCACTATATAGGGGTATTTTATACTGGGACATTATGGGGGCACTATGGGGACATTAGCTCAACTGGGGGCATTACAATGGGGTATTTTTTGCACTGTCACATTATAAGGAGAATTATTTCTACTGGGGGGGCATTATGGTGGGCTTTATTACTCCCCCATGGTATGACCCCCTAGTAGCAGCACCAGCCTCTCCCTGCTCTGCTATCCCTCTGCCCCTTCTCCAAATCCTTATTATGAAATCTTTCTCATTAGGATAAAAAAGATCATCAGCTCCACCGAGCCCCCGGCCAAGTGTTGAAGTGGTGTCCAAGATCCCCAAGGGCCAAGCCAAGTAATTGTAAGTTTTCATATGAAATATGTTTGTTATACACATATAGCATACACTGTGCCACACAGTATACCGCTACACTGTGCCACACAATATACAGTATACCGCTACACTGTGTAGTCTGTTCTATAAGCACCATTGTTTTGTGGCAGCGGACAGAAAATAATCTGCAAGTGCCCCTCCTGAGACCAGGCTCTGACTGCTAGGGGGGTTCTGCTGAGCTAACGGATGCCCCCTATAGCAGTAGCACCACCATAGCCCCCATATATGGCTAAAAAATTATGGCTTGGGGGGGGGGGTGACACAATTTTCTACCGCACCGGGTGACACCAGCCCTAGCAACGCCACTGGCCAAAAAGTGGATTTTGCCCAAAAAGTGTGTTTTTAAAAACCCAGAAAATTATGGCTGTATTTCTAGCTTAAATTGCACACTGACTAATCCAGATTTTGTATATTACCAAAAACATGTTGTTGTTTTTTTACTTACAGAATAAGAAATCTGTATATAACGTTTGAATTTCACACGTCCAGGTGCAGCTAGGGATGTAAAATAGTGTATTTTGCACAAAAAGGGTGTTTTAAAAACCCCAGAAAATTATAGCTGTATTTCTAGCTAAAACTGCACACTAACTAATCCTGCACATGTATATTGCCAAAAAAGGGTGATTTTTTTACAACCAGATTATTAGTGCAGTTTTTCAAGCTTGGATTAGAATGTCACCAAAGCTCAGATGCAGTGCTGGTGCACTGAGCTTGCATAAAATGGCCGCGGCCGCCACCCACCTAACAGACTGATAAAAAAAAAAAAAATTGGTCAATGGGCTCAGGGCAGGGTAAAAAGATTGTGCCCTGCACCCACACAACTAATTGTATGTAGATCGCTGAGTTAGATTCCTATTCTCTCCCAGTCCAGCAGCATCCTCTCCCTGTAACAGCAGGGTGACGTACAGCGCTACGTGACTCAAGCTTATATAGAACCTGGGTCACATGCTGCACTGGCCAATCACAGCCATACCATTAGTAGGCATGACTGTGATGGCTTCTAAGGGAACAGAGTTAAATGCTTGTTGATTGGCTGCTGTGCAGCCTTTCAAAAAGCACTGAGAAATCACCGAACACCGAACCCAAACTTTTACTAAAATGTTCGGGTCTGGGGTCAGAAAATCCTTAAGTTCGGTACGAACCCAAACTTTGCAGTTCGGGTTTGCTCAACCCTAATGAAGACAAACTAGTAAGAAGAGTGTTGTTACAAATAGGAGACTCAAAACTTGACAAAAAGGGAACACGTCTCACTACTCCACTCAAGTTGGAACGTCCTAGACAGAAGTTAGTTGTTCTACTTGAGAGTGATGAAAGACACTTTGAAGTTGAGAACCTGATGGAAAATTCCTTAAATTCATGTTCAAGTCCTACCACTAAGAACATAGAATTATAGGTAATTTTGGTGGGAGTGTAGCTGGCCAGCTAAGACGTGTCCTATGTTGCTAGTATAGCTTATATGTGTATACAGCTAAACCTGCCAATAGCCTTAATACAGTTCCTATGTTTATGTGTTAAAGACAAAAGCAGAGTTATTTACTGTGACATCATGTTTTGGATGTCATATTATTGTTATATTTTGTGTTCACAGAAGCAGAAAAAGATAATATGCCTTTAAGATCCATTTTGTAATGTAAGTTAAACTCAGTGACACAACAGAAAGCAGTGTTGTTGTTGTTACTGGGCAGAAGTCTAGACCAATCACAGCCAGCTTCTCATACAGCAAGAGTTTTCACCAATCACAGCCAGCCTCACAGACAGCCTGTCTGGGAATTCCCCCAGCTCCTGCTGCTAGAATCATTATTCACTAGAGACAGGAGCTGAAGAGACATTAACTCCACTGAGAGCTGAATTTTATGGGAACAAGAGGCCAATATCGGTATTTAAAACTGTTATATAATGTTCATATTGTTAATATTGTGTTTAGAACTGTATACTGAACCAGTTATATGTGTGTTTACTTACAGTTCCACCAAACTACAATTGCAACCATACAATTGCAAACTACAAATAGCATACAAATAGCAATCCATACAAATCGTATACAGATCAGTAGAACTATCGGTCAAATCTCAGATATACCTCTCAGAGAGATCATAAAGCGCTTAAATAACTTAAAGTGACAGTACAGATACCCAAGAGCGAAATATATCCACCATTTTATGTTGAATGACAAGATTGAACAGTTGAACCACCATCTTATGCATGCACCATTTTGTGATATCTTTTCAACACGTGTTTGTACATGGACTATATGCTGCGGAGGCGGCAGTGTTATATATGAAAAAATTTAGAAGTTAATAAAGAAGTTAATTAAAGCATTTGGTGTGCTCTTTAAACCTACTGTTTCCATAGACCGGCGCTAGAGGAATTACAGAGTAATAGACAGTCTGGTTAGACTAAAAGTCAGAAATATCAAAATTCTTCTAATGCCAGAGCGCAAAAGGCACTTTATAGTGCTGCGCCTGCCACAGGAACCTTGACTGCCTGAAATTGGGTGCGTGCCACTGGTTGATGCAGAGGTTGCTGCGGCACGCTGGACCACCACATCGGAGCCGCGGTTTTCTCAGGATACTTTATGGTGACGCTGCATATGTTGACGCAGGGCCCACAGATTCTTCAAATGGCAATGTTCACCTCCTCCGGCGGCTTAACTACCACACCTCCGAGTAGGTTATTTTACTCTCAACACTCTGCACTGACTGACTACTTTCGCTGCTGCTTCTGTGAACCCCTGCACCACTACTGCTATCGATAGGTGTGATATACTGAGGGTTGTGATATACTTATAATATACTTTCTAACATTAAAAGTATATTATAGTGCATTTGTATTGTGCAGCAGTTGTGTGCGGTTCTGCTGCGATACCGCAGCTATATAGAGGGACAAACGCTATTGGAACAACTAATTGCAATGGGTGTGATATACCTGTTGCCCCCCAAAAAACTGTTTGAGGGGTGTGATATACCTATACTATACTTTCTAACATAGAAATTATATAGTGCATTTGTATTGTGCGGCAGTTGTGTGCGGTTCTGCTCCGATACCGCAGCTATATAGAGGGACAAGCGCTATTGGAACAACTATTTGCAACAGGTGTGATATACCTGTTGCCCCAAAAAAACTGATTGAGGGATGTGATATACTTTCTTCCACAAAATTCTGATTAAGGGCTGCTATATACCTGTTGCCCCAAATAAACAGAGTCGTGTGATATAACTGTTGTGGGGAAAAAAATAATTGAGGGGTGTGATATACCTGCTTCCACAAAATACTGATTAAGGGGTTTGATATACCTGTTTCCATCAACTATTCGTTGAGGCCTGCGATATACCTGCTTCCACAAAATACTGCTTAAGGGTGGTAGGGGCCGGGCAGGTGCACCAGGATGGAGCCTAAGTGGGAAGTTTGAGAAGGCACGTGCGATTACTTCAAAGGGCGCACCAGAGTTGGTTGAGTGGGTCACTCACCCTTCCGCTTCTGCACACTCCTCATCCTCTGTATCTGCACCCTCCTCACTCTCTGCTGTGTGCACCCCCCCAAATACACCACCACCTCCATCATAGCCCCTCCACTCAAGGAATGATTTTCCCATCCATTCCCAGACCTAACTGATGCGCAGCCATTCTTGACATCAGATGAGGAAGAGGAGGTAGCAACGGCCGCCACCCATCAATCTGACGACAGTACCCAGATCAGCTGAAGGAGGGAGGCCCCCGCTGTTGCTGCCTACTCCGAGATCTCAAATGTCAGTGGTGGTGAAGGTGACGATAATGACGTGTCGATGGATGTCACGTGGGTGCCCACAAGAGAGGAAGAGGAGGGGAGTTCAGAGGGAGAGACGGAGCTGCAGAGAGAGAGGAGAAGGAGGAGAAGCAGGCAGAGCTCGCATGGCACAGGAGGCAAAAAGCAGACTGCAAATGTATCTGGAGCGAGCCATCCAACATGCACAGTCACTTCTGGCACTCCCAGGACGCCGGCACATGGCTCTGCAGTGTCGGCTTTTTTTAACGTGTCAGCTGCTGACAATAGGGTTGCCATCTGCAGCCTGTGATGTCAACGCATAAGTCGCGGTAAGCCCAACACTCACCTAGGGATGACCGCCTTAAGAAGTCACGTGGTCTCCCATCATCAAGCCCGATTGGGAGCAATGCCATCAGAACCCACAAAGCCACACTCCCGGCACTCCACGTCCTGCCTCTTCTTTTTCTCCTCTCTCCTCCCATTTGTTCTCCACTCCACCTTCCATTGTGCTGTCGTCGCATTCATCTGGCAGAAGGCAGGCTTACGTGGCCCAAATGTTCAAGCGTAAAAAGTTTATGACGCTTAATAACCCTCTTGTCCAATGGCTGACCGCTGGCATGTTGGAACTGCTAGCAGTCTTAGTTGGGATTATCTCCTTTACTACTGTAGATTAAAACTTGGTCAGTACTCTACCCTCTAAATGAACAACTTTTAGCAAATAAGGCAGTGGACAAATGGCCCAAGGATCATTAAAAAGGGTTTAGGCAGAAACCATTCTGATGCGACAATGTAGAGAAGGTATAAAGTAGGATGCGGGACTCACCGGAGTAACTAATAAGTAACTCTTTATTCTTCCTTCTTGAGGATAATAACAGACGGGATACTGGGGCGGACACACTGTTGCAGATTGTAGCGGCTATGGCCGTTTCGCGCGTACTATCGCGCTTCTTCTGGCCGCTCTAGACGTCATCGCGCATTGTTGCACTTTATGGAGGCGGCGCCCTGCAGCCAGAGCCATCGGCAAACAGCTGTGCGCCGTAGGTTAATAACGTTAAAACCATAACATGTGAAAAAGAAACAAATACATGCGAGTCAGTACTAATAATGAATTCAAACTTGACTAATATAATGTGTTTTGCTGTACAGTGATGTTACTCCTTCATCTAACATATGAAAGCAATTGCTATGCAAAAAGGGATCCGACTCTCTAAGGGATAAAAAAAATCTTAAGCTATCAAGACACAACTCAGGTGGATATCTTAACGTCTTACTTCGAATCTTAAAGGAATACAGACATGTCATTTCTGTCGTTCAGCCCCGCTGCTCCCATGGCTCTAGTAAGTAATATCCACCTTGCTTCCCTCTGCACGAGCAGACGGTGCCGATCCCCTTCCCTACGGATGGGTCAGACCTGTTCCACTCCCGCAAAGGAAAGACAACGAAGACGACCGCCATGGGCGGCTCTGATATGCTCGATCAAGCGGGGACATCCTCTACCTGAACAGATAGAATTGACATGTTCTCGTATTCGCTCAAAAAGTGGACGGATTGTTTTACCAATGTAAAATCTCTTACATGGATAAAAAACAACATAAACGACATATGGCGTGCGGCACGTAATAAAATCCTGCACTACATATTTGACTCCTCCTATCTGTAACCACTTACTACATACATTTAGTGCGCAAAAAGAGCAATGTCATAGTTTCCTCTTGTGGCTGGTTAGTCGTCTGATATTGTAGCAGTGCGCCGTATTCTTTTCTTATTCCATAGAAATCATTCTGTCCTGTGTCGGGGGCCTGGTGTGATCCTTGCTATGGGGCCCTTACTTCTCTATGTACGCCACTGGCTGGGTCTAAAGGCCTCAGGCTCCCATTCATATTATTGAGATAGATCACAGGTTGCTTTCGGGTAGAAAATGGTGTCACAACCCCACAAGCCCCCCCCCCCTTTCTGAAGCAATAATATTTTATCCATATATGGGGGCTGTGGGGGTGCTACTGCCGTAGGGGGGCACCCGTTAGCTCAGCAGACCCCCCCCCCAAAGCATAGAGCCCCAGCACCCCCCTTTCCCTTTATTTTTACAATGTGTAGATAGTATTGTACCCCTTCATTCACCCCTCCCTCCCCCTTCTCCACCCCCCTTCTCCAACCACCCAGCACCCTTACTCACATAAAACAAGTAATATACAGTATATAATATAGCTTACAGTGAATGACGGTAAATACTTACAGTTCTGAAGACTCCAGCAGGCTCAGGATCAGTGCTCTGGGCAGCTGGGCTCAGGGATGGAAGTGGGCACTGCTCTGCAGTTCAGGAAGGAGACCTATAAGACGCACCTAGGTTTTAGAGGGGGTAAGACCACCAATTAGACCCCCAATGTTAATCAGACCTCAGCTGACAGCCCTAATCAGACCCCCAATGTTAATAAGACCCCAATAAGACCTCAAACCAGACCCCCAATCAGACCTCAGACCAATTTATGCCTCAGCCCCCCCCTTCATTATGCCTCTCAGCCCAATTTATGCCTTAGCTCCCCCCATTATGCCTCTCAACCCAATTTGTGCCTCAGCCCCCCATTATGCCTCAGCCCCCCCATTATGCCTCTCAGCCCAATTTATACCTCAGCCCTCCATTATGCCTCTCAGCCCAATTTATGCCTCAGTCCCCCCCATATTATGCTTCTCAGCCCCCAGCAACCTGGCCATTATGCCACGATTGCCCCCAGCAGCCTGAGATAAAAAAAAATAAAGCACTTACCTCTCCTGCTCCTGGATGCCGCTGCTCCTCACCAGCACCTCCCGGGATCTTCTTCCTCCTGCTGTCATCTGGCGCACACAGCATGACATCACAGAGCGACTTACGCTGTGCGCAGCCCTGCACAGCAGACAGCCGGGGGCCAGGAAGTGGTGAGTACAGATCCTTCACCGCTTCCCTGTCTTTCGGTACTAATAGCGCTTCCAAAATGGAAGCGCTGATTAGTATTCACAGCGTTAAAGGGGAATCACGCCTATGCACTCACCCCATCAGACTGGTGTCACCCGATGCGGCCCAAACCCACCACACCCACGCCACTGATGCAACCTACAGTTGGGCTCTGTAGACAAAAGTGTTCAGAGAATAGCACCACTCAGCTGGATTGGGAAGTTTGGAACTGATTATTTTAAAAGTCTAACTCTGCAGGGTGCTCCTGAAATCAACCCTGTAAACCTATTGGGAACTTTGGGAACTGTTTAAACACTGAGCCTCATTTCATGGAAGATAACCTAAAGCTTTAGTAAAGACTAGTTGATTGTTCAAGTAATTCACACTGCCTCATTATTTACTGTGACATTTT
The DNA here is from genome assembly GCF_014858855.1 of Bufo gargarizans. Taxonomy (NCBI): domain Eukaryota; kingdom Metazoa; phylum Chordata; class Amphibia; order Anura; family Bufonidae; genus Bufo; species Bufo gargarizans. The sequence continues at coordinate 466,952,503 of NC_058080.1, forward strand.
AACATTTCCTGCACACCAAGGGCATTCCATCTTCCAACAAGCAGAAGATCTTCACCAGGTTTTCTCCGGTGTACAACGGTGCACCCCGTCTTCACAATGCATGGCCCATAGAGTTCTGTATTATGGCCACAGCCACCGTGAGTACTAACACCTGTAACAGGACTACTGTTCTCATTCTCTCTCTTAATGCCTCTGCAAATGTTGTGTGACGTTTACATTGACCTGCCATTGACAACTTATGTTTTTAATGGTTTTAGCGCCTTCCTAGCCACAACTACGAGTAAGAGCCCATGTGGCTCAAAGTAGGTCAGCAGGCTGTGTAGTATGATGTTTGCATTTTTACTTGAATATATAATAGAATAAAGCTTGACATTTTAACAGAGGACATCCCTTTACTACCATGGACATTATATTGTGTACACTAGTGGGCAAAATTGAATAAAATGAGTGGAGGATATTAAGAATGGAATTTTAAATTTGTTATACAGCAATGCTTAAAAGATTGTGAACCCTTAAAAATAGCTGCCTTACATCTGGGGGCATTAGAGGCAAAGCTTGTTAAGAGCTTGCATTCCTAGTAGAAGAATATAACCAAAATAAAACAAATCAATAAAAAATATTACACTTGGTCATTTATTTATTGAGTAAAATGATTCAACATTACAGGTCCCTCAGTGGCAAAATTAAGATTAGCAGATAATTTGAAAGTAAAATTGGAGTCAGATGTTTTCAATCAATGAAATGACAATCAGGTGTGAGTGGGGGACTTGTTTTATTTAAAGTAAATGGATCTATAAAAGTCTGATCTTCACAACACATGTTTGTGGAAGTGTATCATGATGGGAATAAAGAAGATTTCTGAGGACCTCAGAAGAAGAGTTCTTGATACTCATCAGGCTGGAAAATGTTACAAAACTATATCTAAAGAGTTAGGACTCCACCAATCCACAATCAGACAGATTGTGTACACATGGAGGAAATAAAAGACCATTATTACCCTCCCCAGTAGTGGTAAATCATCAAAGATCAAACCAAGAGCACAGCATATAATAGTCTCCAAGGTTACAAAGGAACCCAAGGTAGGTTCTAAGCAACTAAAAGACTTTCTTACATTAGCTAATGTTAATGTTCATGAGTTTATCAGGAGCACAATGATAAATAATGGTGTACATAGCAGTATTGCAAAGAGAAAGCTACTGTAAAAGAACATTCTACCCATCTACAGTTTGCTAAAGATCACCTGGAAAAGCCAGAAGGCTTTAGATTCATGTTTTGTGTATGGATAAGATCAGACTAGAATTTTTTTGGTTCAAATAAGAAGCTTTCTGTTTGGAGAAAGGAAAACATTGTATTCCAGCATAAAAAACTCATCCTATCTGTGAAACATGGTGGTGGTAGTATCACGGTTTGAGCCTATTTTGCTGCAATGGGGTTAGGATGGCTTGCCATCATTGATGGAACAATAAATTCAGAATTATACCAGCAAATTGTAAAGGAAAATGTCAAGATATCGGTTGAATTTCAAGAAAAAATGGGTCATGTAAGGCAACAGCCCTAAGCACACATGTTGTTCTACTAAAGAATGGTTAAATACAGGGAGTGCAGAATTATTAGGCAAGTTGTATTTTTGAGGATTAATTTTATTATTGAACAACAACCATGTTCTCAATGAACCCAAAAAACTCATTAATATCAAAGCTGAATATTTTTGGAAGTAGTTTTTAGTTTGTTTTTAGTTTTAGCTATTTTAGGGGGATATCTGTGTGTGCAGGTGACTATTACTGTGCATAATTATTAGGCAACTTAACAAAAAACAAATATATACCCATTTCAATTATTTATTTTTACCAGTGAAACCAATATAACATCTCAACATTCACAAATATACATTTCTGACATTCAAAAACAAAACAAAAACAAATCAGTGACCAATATAACCTTTCTTTGCAAGAACACTCAAAAGCCTGCCATCCATGGATTCTGTCAGTGTTTTGATCTGTTCACCATCAACATTGCGTGCAGCAGCAACCACAGCCTCCCAGACACTGTTCAGAGAGGTGTACTGTTTTCCCTCCTTGTAAATCTCACATTTGATGATGGACCACAGGTTCTCAATGGGGTTCAGATCAGGTGAACAAGGAGGCCATGTCATTAGATTTTCTTCTTTTATACCCTTTCTTGCCAGCCACGCTGTGGAGTACTTGGATGCGTGTGATGGAGCATTGTCCTGCATGAAAATCATGTTTTTCTTGAAGGATGCAGACTTCTTCCTGTACCACTGCTTGAAGAAGGTGTCTTCCAGAAACTGGCAGTAGGACTGGGAGTTGAGCTTGACTCCATCCTCAACCCGAAAAGGCCCCACAAGCTCATCTTTGATGATACCAGCCCAAACCAGTACTCCACCTCCACCTTGCTGGCGTCTGAGTCGGACTGGAGCTCTCTGCCCTTTACCAATCCAGCCACGGGCCCATCCATCTGGCCCATCAAGACTCACTCTCATTTCATCAGTCCATAAAACCTTAGAAAAATCAGTCTTGAGATATTTCTTGGCCCAGTCTTGACGTTTCAGCTTGTGTGTCTTGTTCAGTGGTGGTCGTCTTTCAGCCTTTCTTACCTTGCCCATGTCTCTGAGAATTGCACACCTTGTGCTTTTGGGCACTCCAGTGATGTTGCAGCTCTGAAATATGGCCAAACTGGTGGCAAGTGGCATCTTGGCAGCTGCACGCTTGAATTTTCTCTGTTCATGGGCAGTTATTTTGCACCTTGGTTTTTCCACACGCTTCTTGCGACCCTGTTGACTATTTTGAATGAAACGCTTGATTGTTCGATGATCACGCTTCAGAAGCTTTGCAATTTTAAGAGTGCTGCATCCCTCTGCAAGATATCTCACTATTTTTGACTTTTCTGAGCCTGTCAAGTCCTTCTTTTGACCCATTTTGCCAAAGGAAAGGAAGTTGCCTAATAATTATGCACACCTGATATAGGGTGTTGATGTCATTAGACCACACCCCTTCTCATTACAGAGATGCACATCACCTAATATGCTTAATTGGTAGTAGGCTTTCAAGCCTATACAGCTTGGAGTAAGACAACATGCATAAAGAGGATGATGTGGTCAAAATACTCATTTGCCTAATAATTCTGCACTCCCTGTAAGCATAAAGCTAAAGTTTTGGAATGGTCAAGTCAATGTCGTGACCTTAATCCAATAGAAATGTTGTGAAAACACCTGAAGCGTGTGGTTCATGGGAGGAAACCCACCAACATATCTTCTTTGTACAAAGGAATCTGTTAAAATTCCTCCAAGCCGATGTCAACAAAAGCTAAGCCTAATCAACAAAAGTTTAGCTGCAGTTATTCACATACTTTTACCACTCACCAATATTGGATCATTTTCCTCAATAAATAGGTCTAATATTTTTGACTGATTAGTTTGATTTGATTATCTTTATATACGTCTAGGACTTATGTGAAAATTTAAAGTAGTTTTAGGGCAAACTTATATAGAAATACAGAAATTTGAAGGATTCACAATTCTTTTGGTTTTTTCTTCTCATTTTATTACTAATTTAGAATGAGAACTCATGTAAATGTACATTAGGTTATGGAGTGATTTTCATGTGTGGGTGGCAGACTCAAAACTGACTCATAAACGTTAATGCAGATAGGTGTTTATTTTTTCTGAGTGAAAAAAATTCCAGCATGTTCTATATTTTGTGTTTTCCATGTAAGATTTGTCCATTCAAATCAATGGGAGTGATTTATCAAAACTGGTGTAAAGGAAAACTGGCTAAGTTGTCCATGGCAACCAGTTAGTTTTCACCTTTCAGTTTTCATAGCTTCTTTGAAAAATGAAAGGTGGAAATGTAAAAGGTGGCTATGGGCAACTAAGCCAGTTTTTCTTTATAGCAGTTTTGATAAATATCTCCGTTATTTCATGTGTTATTGTTATTTTACTTATGGGCAAGAAAACAGTGTAGTTTTATCCTATATGTTCTGCACAATTTTTATTTTACATTACTTACATAGCTCCAACAGTTACTTTCCATTATGAGCCTCATAATGAAGGCAATTATCACGGATTTGTTCCTGATAAATACATGATTGTCAGCGGAAGTGAGACACGCGTTTACATGCAGAAAGTTTCTCCTTTGTATGTGGAGGAGCAATCGCTCATTCCCACATAAATGCTTTTTCCAGGACGATCTACTGCTTATGAATTATGATTTTGGTGTTTTCTCATTCATTGGGTGATCGGTGGCTCCTTTACTATGTAATGCAGTTAACAGGCAGTAACAACCAGTTGCTTGCGGGGGGGGGGGGGGGGGGGGGCTGTATAACTCTCCCCAGGGAGAAATGCCTCAGTTAGTTAGTGTCTAGTAAAGAGAGCAGATGCAAGCTAAGAACAGCACTAGACTATAAAACCAGCCATAGAAGAGCAAAAACTAAAGATGTGAAAAGAAAAGATATTTGAAAACATTTCAGTTTGGTGAGGAAGTGCGTGAAGAAGTTCTGTGATAATAAATTGCTTACAAAAAGTTTAGAGGCTCTACAGAGAACTTGTTCAGGGGATTTAAGCCTTATGGTACCTGGATATACTTTACAAAGCACAGTGTGAACTTTGCTAAAGATCCACATGACGACTTTGTGGAACCATTTACTGTAAGCACAACAACTTGTGAAAAAGGTGCAGAACTTAGTCTAAAGCTAGGGACTTTCCAGTGGTTAAATGGGGAAAGTGAAAAGATTTGCACCAATATTTCTGGATGCTCATGCAAAATCAGCTAGAGAATTGCAGTGTGAGAAAAATTGCTTAAAAAGTCTGTCACCAGTTTTATGGTGTCCTAACTAGGGGCAATAACAGATTCTGTTAGCAAAATGCTGGGTATCTTTGCTTAATTGAGCTAAACAGCTCCAGCGCATGCCGAACGAGTCCTGATATTGATGAGCTGCTGGCTATCCCCGTCCATCTGCTGCTGATTTATATGGAAAAAAAACCTGTCAATCGGAGCCAGGGGCGTGAGCTCATGAAAGTGGGGACTCAATGGCATGTGCAGTATCTGTTAGAACCTAGCAGCATAAGGCTACATGCACATGACCATTGTGTGTTTTGCGGTCCGCAAATTGCGGATCCGCAAAACACGGATGGTGTCCGTGTGCGTTCCGCAATTTGTGGAACGGCACGAACAGCCATTAATATAACTGCCTATTCTTGTCCGCAAAATGGACAAGAATAGCACAGGTTATATTTTTTTTGCGGGGCCACGGAACGGAGCAACAGATGCGGACAGCACACAGAGTGCTGTCTGCATCTTTTGCGGCCCCATTGAAGTGAATGGGTCCGCATCTGAGCCACAAAAACTGTGGCTCGTTTGTGGACCAAAACAACGACCATGTGCATGAGGCCTTACACTGATGACAGATTCGCTTTTACACCTTCTCAGCTGCCCCACTTAAATTTACATGTTTGGCCATTTAAAAATGCTGTGCACTAGTGAGCGGGCTATGCGAACGCTCCCCACTAATCACCACCTTTCCCAAAAATAAAACTTAAAATACATAGATAATTAAAAAATTAACATCATGGGCATTGGCACGTGCAAAAACACCCATGCTCCACAAAAAATGTAATAAAAAGTGATCAAAAAGTTGTTCACACACCAGAATGGTACCAAAGAAAAGAAGAGATTGTCCATGCAGAAAATAAGCCCTCACACAGCTCCATATACACAAAAAATGTATGGCAGTGCAAAGAAAAAATGTTTCCTAAAGTTTTTAAGTTTTTTTTTCAGTATTAAAAGGGAAGAAAAACTAAACATATGTGGTATTGTTGTCATTGTACTGACCTAGAGAATAAAAGTAAGAGGTCAGTTCTACCGTTTCTGCCATTTGCCCCCTTCCTGACCAGGCCTAATTTAGCAAATCTGACATATGTCAATTTATGTGGTAATAACTTTGGAACGCTTTTACTTATCCAAGCCTTTCAGAGATTGTTTTCTCGTGACACATTGTACTTCATGCTAGTCATAAATTTGAGTCAATATATTTTAACTTTTATTTATGAAAAAATCCCAAATTTACCCCAAATCTTAAAAAATTTGCAATTTTCTAAATTTCTATTTATCTGCTTTTAAAACAGAAAGTGATACTTTATAAAATATTTATTACTTAACATTCCCCATATGTCCACTTTATGTTGGCATCATTTTGGAAATGTAATTTTATTTTTTTAGGATGTTAGAAGGCTTAGAAGTTTAGAAGCAATTATTAAAATTTTTAAGAAAATTGCCAAAACCCACTTTTTAAGGACCAGTTCAGGTCTGAAGTCACTTTGTATAAACTACACCCCTCAAGTTACTTAAAACCGATTTTACAAACTTTGTTCACCCTTTAGGCGTTCCACAAGAATTAAAGTAAAATGGAGATCAATCTTTAAAATTTCACTTTTTTGGCAGATTTTCCATTTTAGATCCAATTTTTTCTTTAACACATCAATGGTTAACAGCCAAACAAAACTCAATATTTATTACCCAGATTCTGCGGTTTACAGAAACACCCTACATGTGATCATAAACTGCTGTAAGGGCACATGGCAGGGCGCAGAAGAAAAGGAGCGCCACATGGTTTTTAGATGCCATGTCCCATTTATAGCCCCCCTGATGCACCCTTACAGTAGAAACTCCCAAGTAGTGACCCCATTTTAGAAACTAGGGGATAAGGTGCCAATTGTATTGGTACTATTTTTGGGTACATATGATTTTTTGGCACTTTATGGGGCAAGGTGACCAAAAAATTGGTTGTTTTAGCACAGTTTTTATTTATTTATTTTTACAGTGTTCATCTGAGGGGTTCGGTCAAGTGACATTTTTATAGAGCAGATCGTTACGTGCGATACCCAATATGTATACTTTTTCTTATTTATTTAAGTTTTACACAATAATAGCATTTTTGAAACAAAAAAATTATGTTTTAATGTTCTGAGAGCTATATTTTTTTTTATTTTTTGAGCGATTTTCTTATATTGGTATTATTTTGTGGGACATACGCCTTTTTGATCACTTGGTGTTGCACTTTTTGTGATGTAAGGTGACAAAAATGGCTTTTTTTTTACACCGTTTTTCTTTTTATGGTGAAACAAAAAAAAAGGTGTTTTAGTGTTTCTTATGTAGGGGCTTATTAGAGATTTTCTTATGTAGGGGCTCATTTTTTGCAGGATGAGGTGATGGTTTTATTGGTACCATTTTGTGGGACATATGCCTTTTTGATCACTTGGTGTTGCAGTTTTTGTAAAGTAAGGTTTTTTTTAATGATGTTTATCAGACTGGGTCGATCATGTGATATATTTATAGAGCTATGTCTATTTTATTGTATTTTTTCTATTTTTAACATTTTTTTATTCCTTACCTAGGGATTTTCTTTTTACATGTGAAACCTTTTTTTTGTTTTTTTGTTTTTTTGTTTTTTTGTTTTACACTTTGCATCCCCCATAAGGTCATACAAGACCTGGGGGGGATTTTTAACTTCACTTTTTTTTTCCCTTACTGTAGCCCCAGTTACAGGAGAAATACACCCCCCAGAGAGGCTGTACAGTGCAATACAGCGCTGTACAGCGTCAGTGCAGGGCTGATCGAGGTCTCTGAAAGACCTCACAGCTCCTGCACTTTCCTGGCCTCGGCGATCACATGATCGCCGGGCTGGAACAGGAAGCGCATAGCGCTTCCCGCTCTGTATACACAGCGCTCGGTGAGTGCTGTGTATACAGCGATCTAAAGGGCAGGGACACTTTGGCACTGTCCCTGCCTTCTCTAAGGGTTGCCCTGCTGTCACTGCAGCTGCGATCTCTGAATGGACGTTTTAAAATGTCCATTCAGAGAGAGAACCACCTCCCGGACGTTTATAGTCTATGGGCGGACGGAAGGTGGTTAAGGGTCCATTTACACGTCCACATAATGGGGCCGCATTCGTTCCACAATTTTGCCGAACGGGTGCAGGCCCATTTTTATAGTGTTGGCCATGTGAGGTCCGCAAAATGCGTAACGCACATGGCCGGTGTCTGTGTTTTGTGGATCCGCAATTTGCGGACAGCAAAACTGTTGCGGACACGTGAAAGGATCCTAATTCACATGCCGATGAGTCACGAGTATTCAGGATTTTCTCTTCCCCCTGCTGCTTATTCATTTGGAAATAAACTGTCAATCAGTGGCCGGAGGGTGGAAAAAGCCAGAAGCTAATGAATATCAGGACTTATCTGCGCTGCAGTGGTAGAACTCAGTGGCGTACATAGAGAAGTAAGGACCCCATAGCAGGGATCAAACCAGGCCCCCCACACAGGACACAAGGGTTTCCGCCTAAACCCTTTCAATGATTCTTGGGCCACTTTTCAACTGCTTCATTTGCTAAAAGTTGTTCCTTTTAGATGGTAGAGTCCTGACCAAGTTTTCACCTCCAGTAGAAGAGGGGATAATCCTAACTAAGACCGGGCCCCCTCTTGCCCTGGGTCCCATAGCAGTCGTCTGGTCTGCCACAGGTGCTATAATAAGGTAGACCAAGCGGCTGCCTTAGGGCGCAGAGACGAGGGGTGGAAAAATGAAACTACCCCGTATTTTTCACCCCTGGGTCTCATGGGGCGAATACTAATGAAGCGCTTTCATTTTGGAAGCGCTTAATTAGTACCGGAGGACCGGGAAGAGGTGAAGGATCTGTACTCACCACTTCCTGGTCCTCCGATTGGCTGTCTGCTGTAAAGGGCTGTGCCCCATGTGACCTCAATGTGCGCAGCCTTCACAGCTGACAGTCGAGAACCAGAAAGAACAGAGAGAGCACTGGTGGTGAGGAGCGGCAGCGTCCAGGAGCAGGAGAGGTAAGTTTTTTTTGTTTGTTTTTTGCACTGATGGCTGACATGGGGGGGGGGGGGGGCATGATGGCTGACATGGTGGCATGATGACTGACATGGGGGCTGATATGGGGGCATGATGGCTGACATGGGGGCATGATGGCTGACACCGGGGCATAATGGCTAACATGGGGGTCTAATGGCTGACATGGGGGTCTGATGGCTGACATGGGGGTCTGATGGTTGACATGGGGGTCTAATGGCTGACATGGGGGTCTAATGGCTGACATGGGGGTCTAATGGCTGACATGGGGATGATGGCTGACATAGGGGGCTAATGGCTGACATGGGGGCTTATGGCTGACATGGGGGCATGATGGCTGACATGGGGGGCTGATGGCTGACATGGGGGGCTGATGGCTGACATGGGGGGCTGATGGCTGACATGGGGGCATGATGGATGGGGCTGATGTCTGACATGGGGGTCTGATCTGAGGCATTGGTGGTCTGATCTGAGGTCTGATAACATTGGGGGTTTGATTGCTGGTCTGACCTGAGGTGCAATGGAAAATATTTTTTTCTTATTATCCTCCTCTAAAAGCTAGGTGCGTCTTATGGGCCGATGCGTCTTAGAGGGCGAAAAATACAGTCCTCAAACCAGCGATTGTCTGAAGCAGAGAGAAGATACCAGAACCACACAGTTGAGAAGCCAGCTGCTGCAGACGGGACTAGGGCCAGGTGAGCTGCGAGGACGCGGGGTGGCACCAAAATGTAGCTCCGCTTGTGTTGGCGAAAATCCTTGCACCGGCCCTGGTCTGCTGCTATGGTAGTTATGCCCATGGTTAGAACCTAGCAACTTAAAACTGGTGACAGATTCACTTTAACACCTTCCAGTAGCCATTACTTTTTTATTTCCCAATTAAGGAAGTCATAAGAGAGCTTTTTTTGTGTGGGAAAAGTTGTACTTCTTAATGGCACTCTTTACTGTTGCATACAATGTAGTGGGAACCTAGAATAATTCCAAATAGGCTGGAATTGGTAAGAAAAAAAAAAAAAAATGTAAAACACAACTCCGCAACAGTTTTATGGGTTTTGTTAGTCTAATTAGTGTTCTCTATGTGGTAAAACTGAACCACGTTCCTAATTCTCCAGGTCAGTACAATTACAACGATACTACGTTTATTTAGTTTTTCTTCTTAACACTAGAACCCCCCCCCCCTACAAATTTGGAAGAAATTCATTTTTTCTCTTTATTGCCATACAAAGCTACTTTTTGCAGGGCAATCTTTACTTGTATGACTTATGGATCACTTTTTATAAAAGGAATTTGTGAGGCGAAGTGACAAAAAATAGTGAATTAGCTATTTCACTGTTTGCTATACGAGATAATTATTTTCATATGTAATTAATATTTTATTTGGGCATTTTGGGATGCAGCAATGCATATGATGCCTTTTGTTTAGTCCCCTAGAGTTTGCCTTTTCCGTGCTCTAAAGTGATTTATACATTAGTGTGTTAAAGAATTCAATATATTCCAGTGAAGTGCTGCCACCTGCAGGCCTACAACGCAAAAACAAACAATGCAACAGCTCTTTGCAAACACAAACAACAAAGCAAATACAGTGGTGCCATATTCATTATAGAAAATAAACAAATGCTAATGCTATGCTCATTGTATTAATGTGAAATTTGTGGGAAATACATTTGTAACACCCCAGAGTGGTGTTACTACTCCTGCACTCTGCTACTGTCTTTACTGGTCTAACCTCATGTCATCTTGTGTATTTATTCCAGGTTCTACACAATGTGCATTCCTATTTTGTTATGTAACTGTTATGTTCACATGTAATATGCCTGGTTCACCAGCAGGTGGCAGCAAACACAGCAGAGCTGTATTTAGATACAGTCAGGTCCATAAATATTGGGACATCATCACAATTCTAACATTTTTGGCTTTATACACCACCACAATGGATTTGAAATGAAACGAACAAGATGTGCTTTAACTGCAGACTGTCAGCTTTAATTTGAGAGTATTTAAATCCAAATCAGGTGAACGGTGTAGGAATTACAACAGTTTGCATGTGTGCCTCCCACTTGTTAAGGGACTAAAAGTAATGTGGCAGAATAATAATCATAAATCAAACTTTCACTTTTTAATACTTGGATGCAAATCCTTTGCAGTCAATTACAGCCTGAAGTCTGGAACACATAGACATCACCAGACGCTGGGTTTCATCCCTGGTGATGCTCTACCAGGCCTCTGCTGCAACTGTCTTCAGTTCCTGCTTGTTCTTGGGGCATTTTCCCTTCGGTTTTGTCTTCAGCAAGTGAAATGCATGCTCAATCAGATTCAGGTCAGGTGATTGACTTGGCCATTGCATAACATTCCACTTCTTTCCCTTAAAAAACTCTTTGGTTGCTTTTGCAGTATGCTTTGGGTCATTGTCCATCTGCACTGTGAAGCGCTGTCCAATAAGTTCTGAAGCATTTGGCTAAATATGACCAGATAATATTGCCCAAAACACATCAGAATTCATCCTGCAGCTTTTGTCAGCAGTCACATCATCAATAAATACAAGAGAACCAGTTCCATTGGCAGCCATACATGCCCATGCCATGACACTACCACCACCATGCTTCACTGATGAGGTGGTATGCTTAGGATCATGAGCAGTTCCTTTCCTTCTCCATACTCTTCTCTTCCCATCACTCTGGTACAAGTTGATCTTGGTCTCATTTGTCCATAGGATGTTGTTCCAGAACAGTGAAGGCTTTTTTAGATGTCGTTTGGCTAACTCTAATCTGGCCTTCCTGTTTTTGAGGCTCACCAATAGTTTACATCTTGTGGTGAACCCTCTGTATTCACTCTGGTGAAGTCTTCTCTTGATTGTTGACTTTGACACACATACACCTACCTCCTGGAGAGTGTACTTGATCTGGCCAACTGTTGTAAAGGGTGTTTTCTTCACCAGGGAAAGAATTCTTTGGTCATCCACCACAGTTGTTTTCCGTGGTCTTCCAGATCTTTTGATGTTGTTGAGCTCACCGGTGAATTCCTTCTTTTTAAGAATGTTCCAAACAGTTGTTTTGGCCATGCCTAATGTTTTTGCTACTTCTCTGATGGGTTTGTTTTGTTTTTTCAGCCTAATGATGGCTTGCTTCACTGATAGTGACAGCTCTTTGGATCTCATCTTGAGAGTTGACAACAGATTCCAAATGCAAATAGCACACTTGAAATTAACTCTGGACCTTTTATCTGCTCATTGTAATTGGGATAATGAGGGAATAACACACACCTGGCCATGGAACAGCTTGTCCCATTACTTTTGGTCCCTTGACAAGTGGGAGACACATATGCAAACTGTTGTAATACCTACACCATTTACCTGATTTAGATGTAAATACCCTCAAATTAAAGCTGACAGTCTGCGGTTAAAGCACATCTTGTTAGTTTCATTTCAAATCCATTGTGGTGGTGTATAGAGCCAAAAGTTTTAGAATTGTGTTAATGTCCCAATATTTATGGACCTATCTGTAGAATTGAACTTACCATTCCATTCTAACCCCCATCTGGAGAGAGGTGGGCGAGTCCCACTTCCTGCAGGAAGGGTGGGAACCAGTTTCTAGTTAGTCTAGTTTACCCCATGCTTGGGGAAAGGTGTTCAGGGGCACGTCTCTGCTGGACATGCCCACGCAAGTCAGAGCACCTTAAGCTCTGCTGGTCATGGAGGCCAAAGCTTGAAGCCTCAGGAGCCAGGAGGAAAGTTCCCTGGCATCACCTAGAGTCAGGTCAGACTACAGAGAGAAAGTGCAGCTTGCAGAGGAAGCCAAGTTACCTATTCAGCTTATCAGTACAGCAGAGAGAGAGAAAGCAAGCACAGTTTTGAAGAAGCCTGCCAGTTTAATGCTAAAGCCTGCTGGAACCAAGACAGAGCTTGAAGATTGTTTTGATGAATGCTTTTGCAAGTAAAGCTGCTATTCAACCACATATTCAACCATTCTATTATCCCTCACTTATTTCTCCCATTTTTTGCTTTGGAGCCAAAGCTTGGAGTCCAGCGGTATCCAGATGGGAGCATCGTGACACATAAAGAGACATTTGGGCCACACCATTACACCACTCAGCATTTCCTACATCTGGGATGTGATTTATAGTAAGGCCATGGGGGGAGGCCACCCGTTGCAAAATTATTTGTGCCTGTTCACCTCGGCAAGGCGATCACTTTAAGACAGGAACCTACGCTAAATACTACCTCGTTTGGCGCCATACTGGACTTTATTACATTCAGGGAATGCAGATACAACATGCCTGCTGAGCCCATTCTGTATTGTACCTCTTTTGGTGCCACCATGGCCTCCATTAAATTCAGGGTACGCAAGTTCCAGCTGTATGCTGGACCCACTCTGTATTTTAGCTCTCGTGGTGCCACCAGGCTTAGCCAAAAATGAACCCTCATACAGCTCCATAATTTTATAATATAGAATATGATGATGCATATTAAAATACAAGAAAAAAATATATAAATGTGGTATCTCTGTACTAACCTGGAGAATGAAAGGAACAGGTCAGTTAACACATAACACACAGTAAAAATAGTGCAATTGTTGTTTCTTTTTTTAATTATTCCACCCCATTTGAAATTTGTCTTCTCGCTTCCCACTACATCATATACAATATAAACTTGTGACATTAGATAATGCAACTTGTCCTGCAAAAATCAAGCCCTTATATGTCTAGGTGAATGGAAAATTTAAAAAATGTTATGGCTCTGGTGAGGCAGGGAATAAAAAAAAACAACATGCAAAATCCAAGAATGACGATGTCCCCAAGAGGTGGAAATGTGTTTTTAGAAAATGACCTATTGTTTAAATCATGTCTTGTTAAATGTATTTTCAAACATTGCTTTGGTGGTTATTTTTAATTTTCCATGTCAGTATAACAGTTAACGATATATATATATATATATATATATATATATATATATATATATATGAAAAAAACAAAAAAAACAAAACAAAAAAAAAACAAAAAAAAAAAACACAAAAAAACACAACCAGCAGCACAAGACCAAAAAAAGGATGTGGGTGCAAAGATATCCTCAAAGCCGCAGGCTCAAACGGCTATAGATGAATATAGATAGCAAAAGGATGAGGCAGCACTCCAACTTCAGGTGAAAAACCGGTCATTTATGTGTTACCAAAGATACACAAATCTATGATAGACCCTCCAGGCCGGCCTATCGTTGCTGGCACCGGATCCATCTTTTCTAACATCTCTATTTTTTTAGATCGTTTACTTCGCCATTATGCAGTTGATGCTAGATCCTACATTAGGGACACTGGGGATTTCCTTGACAAGATCTCTGATATTAGACTACCTGATGGATGTCTGGTGGCGTCTTTTGACGTTACCAGTCTATACACCTCCATTGACCACACAAGAGGTTTGTCTGCTGTCCGGAGACAATTATCCGGTAGTAACTACTCCTGTGATTGTCAAGACTTCATTGTCCAGTTGTTGGATCTAGTCTTGAAGAACAATTATTTTTTGTTCTTAGATAGTTTCTATCTACAACTGAGAGGGACCGCTATGGGGTCAAATGTGGCGCCCACTTACGCCAATGTCTTCATGGCGGCCCTCGAGGAGGACCTTGTCTATGTGTCCCACCACTTCAGTAAGGTACTGGGGTGGTGGAGATACATAGACGATGTCTTCCTTATTTGGCATGGTGACCCAGTTTCTCTGGAGTCATTCCATACATTTTTGAATGGATTGGATCCAGACATTACATTCACTTTGGTCTATTCGGAGACCCAAGTACAATTTCTTGACACCACAGTCATGATAGTTGGAGATAAATTACTTACCGATATTTACACAAAGCCTACAGATTGTAATACATTGTTGCACTACAACAGTTGTCATCCCAGGTCAACTATTAACTCATTGCCGTATAGTCAGCTTCTTAGGGTGAAGAGAGTGGTACAGGAGGTTGATAAATTGCCTGATAGATATACACAGATGGCACATAAGTTCAAGGAACGAGGTTACCCTTCCCAAGTCATTGAGAAACATCTCTATAAGGTTAAACAGACACAGCAGGGGTCACCAACATTGACACAAAATAAGGTGGAGAGAATCCCTTTTATATCCACTTATTCAGAGCAAAGTGGATGTATTGCTAAAATTGTCCGTAAACACTGGTCCATTCTGAAGAGTAATCTCCCTAATATTGCAGCGTTCACTGTACCCCCTCTTTTCTCATACAAACGCCCCACGAGTTTTCGTGATAAATTGGTTAGGGCTGACATTCCAACTAAAGTTTTTTCACAAACGTACATTGGACCGCGGAGAAAAGGGAGTTACCCTTGTCTTGGATGTGTAAATTGTTCGTACATGACAAAAGGGGAAAAATTTATTCATCCCCAAACAGGAGTTTCCTATGCCATTGGTCACTATTTGACATGTGACAGTTCATTTGTCGTGTATGTGCTTTCCTGTCCATGTGGTCTCCTCTATGTGGGGGAGACCACATGTGACATGAAGACACGTCTCAATAATCATCGCTTCTCCATTAGACGTAAGAGAAGAGATTTGCCAGTCCCCAAACATTTCGTTGAAGCTAATCATAAAGAGAAGGATCTTAAATTTATGATTCTGGACCAGATCACTCAGTCCAGGAGGGGAGGTGATAGGACAAGGGCTCTCAAACAGAGGGAGCTTAGATGGATACATCGCCTTAATACCTTGAGACCCTCTGGCCTTAATGTTGACTTCAAGTGGAGTTTGATATAATGTAGGGCTGGCTTGTCGGTTTTGCTTTTCCTTTCCTCAGGCTCTATTAGTGTATGTGTGAGATGTATAAGTGTCATATATTTTACCATTTATTACAATTACTGATTTTACAGTATTTATTTAAACCTTTTTCTTCTAGATTACTTCTATCAATGCTTTGACAGCAGTTCTGTTGTACGGCGGTTCCGGAATCCTGCGATTCTCCGTGTATGTTATCCTGTGATTGTGGGGTTCCATGGGGCACATTAACTATATACTAAGTAATTGTGTTAAATGTCACAATAAATATCTATGAATACGATGCTGGTTGTCTGTTGATGGCTCTATACATGGAGTGGTGGTCTCTTTTTATTGTCTCTCCTGAGAATATGGGGTGAAACTGGGTGTTGGGGTACGGGGCACTCACATGCCCTTTACCTCTTACCCTCCATGAGCTTCTGGCTAGGACCATGGAAATGGGATAACCACTGGCTCCTCCCCTTTCTTCTCCTTCACATATTGGACTGTAGGGCACCGATCTTGAGTGATTCTATATGGTGCTGATATACGGTGTACCACGCTCACTCCGTTTTCTGAGCTCTTATCACAGCGATCTAGCATGTTTAGTCAACACATTGCTTGTGTTGACTTTCATTTATAATCTATCCTTGCTGACCATCTATTGGATTGTGCCCTCTGGTTCTCCCTCTCCTTGTGGGCTCCGGCTGCTCATGCCCGCCCCTAGCATGGGCTCGTCTGGTGGGCGGGGACGTGCGGATGGTTACTGTGACAACGACGCCAGTCAGCTGACGCCGTTGTCGCTTTGACGTTCGTTACTCTCTCGCCCGGATGACGTGGTCCGACGCCGCCCTCTGACGTGACGGGTGGGTGTTGCTCTGGTCATGTGGTTGATCAGGTGATTGATCTCGTGACCGGCGTGACGCCTCCTGTCTGGCCTTGTGGGTAGCGTAGCTTGGTGCTTGGACATGCGCAGTTGGAGTGAGAGGACGCAGATTTTGGCGCCGTTAGTCAACTACTGCTGTGTAAGTTTATTGTATGTCTATAATTATGATTATAATTAACACATCTACACATGTGGTGGATCATTGGCTAAATGAGCTTCATTTAGAATATCAATGCTGCGGTATCTATATGATTATGTATACTGACATTTCACATTATATGTACTATTGTATGTCTCCACTGTAATGTTGTTTTTACCTCAATAACCACTTTTTGTTAGTCTAAAATGTGTTTTTATGTTCATATATTGATGTAATTGAATAATTTTCACTTTTATTGGCACAATGCACTTTGGGTATATATACCCCTGTATGACACTTGTAAACCATGCTTGATAAAGATCGCAATGAGCGATTGAAACGTTGCACAAGGGAATAAAGGATCCACGGTTTTTCACCTGAAGTTGGAGTGCTGCCTCATCCTTTTGCTATCTATATATATATATGGATATGGGTCATTATCTGGTTTTAACTGGAAACAAAAAATCAGTGACACATTTCCTTTGAAAGGGTTATATAAAGTAGTGTGGTAAATGAGAAGTCCAACCCAAGCCCCACCCCAATCTATTATCTAAACTACTGCTTAGCAAACACCTAGCTTTGTCCTTGCACACTGTATGAAAAAGAGATAATCATTTCCCAATGTGAGTTGCTTAAAAATTTATTTATTCTCTCCAGTCTCCATGAAACCTGATATTTTGTCTGGTTGCCTTCCTCATGGCTGACACATAAATCACTGGGCTTTGTACAATAAAATACTTGTGTTTTGTGGAAAACTCTTAACCGCCCTTCCTTTTCTAATCATTATGCAATGCATGTCTGCATTCTGTATCTGCATTGTTCATAGCGAAGTGATTCAGCGTCTTGATTGTTTCGCACAATGTGTTTCATTGAACAAGGGCCACGGAGTACTTAATGTTAAATCAAACAACGTTTGTGCTAGAATGCTTCCACTCATGCTTCCTCTGCAGCTCATCAGCATTTATGCACTATTATTCTCCAGCCGTCTCCCTTTTAGTCGTCTGTGTTAAAAGTAGTGTTTACAAGACATTCTGGTCACACAGACAATACAGTGATGATTAGGCCTTTTCTGTCTTAGAGGTGTACGTGAGAACATAAGTGTAGGCAGATTACTACCCATGCCTTCTTCACTTCATATATGACATCACTGGCTGTAATGAAATAAAGAAAACTAAAATGTATACAGCCAAATCATGTGGCATTCTAATCATCTCCTAATTTATGTGCTTATGACTGCAAAGCTTTTCATTCTGGTTTTTTAGTCTAATATAGTAAATCTAACAATCTCATACTATTCTACAGCCTTACTGACCAGGTCATGATGAACTATAGGATAATTTGCTATAGCTTTATATAGATTACTATGCAAGTGAAATTTTTTTTTTTTTTCTTCTAATTTTATTACTAAGTTGACATGTACATAGCAGGAAAATTAGGTAAGTGTCAGGGTCTGAATGACTTTTGACAAGGGCTCAGTTGGGATGGCTAGATGGCTAAACATTGCCAAGATAGTAGGTCTTGTTGGGTCTTCATGTGAATGTTACTTTGAAACCTATGAATTACCTAAACTTTGTTAATAGAGACTCATGGCAACAGTATCAACTAATTCCAGTGTCCACTTTCATCAGGATAATGCACCTTGCCACATTTCAAAAATTGTTTAGGAATCGTTTGAAGAATATGACAAAGGGGACAAGATGTTGACTTGGCCTCAACATTCCTCAGATCCCAACAATAGGTCTTGTGAAGTCAATGCCTAGATATGTGGCACAAGGGGAGCATACGCAATAAGGTGAACCTACACCTACATGTGGTATTAATGTTAATTCTATGTATATATTTATCTGTCTATCTACATATACACACAGATAGAAAACTTTACATTTGATATCACGATGTTGCTTTTGATCCTAGATCCAATGCTCTGCCAGCTATCTATGGTATGCTATAAGTTGCCTTTATATTGGAATATACGAAATGCTAAAAAAACTGCTAACACTACAATATGTGGGTGCATCCGTAGTCGATTAATTTGAACATCTGTGATTTCTTCCACTAATTGTGTTAAAACATTGGAGAACATGATGTGGTGAGAGTCTGGGAGTTGGTTAACTTGAAGAAAATACTTGACAAACTAAGCCATCCAGTAAGAGGTCATTCATACCTGTTCATAAGTAATGACTATGTTTTTGCTGTGCCTGAACAACATTACTGCCTGACTTTTAGTATGAGCACTTTCATATTTGTTTGACCTTTAGACAGAGTTTTCTTGTCATATGGGTACATTAAAATAATAACTTCATGTTCAATAGACTGTAGTGCTCTAAACTGTCCTCTTTGTGGACTTCCTGCTTTTTAATAGCAAACATTAATAAGAGGGTCGCTTTTTTGTAAACCTACATCATTATTACAGTACATTTTACTGATCTCTGCCTTTTTTCAAAAGGGCCACAAGTGGTGGTTGTAAAAGAAAGTTCTGACTAAGCATGAACGACCACTGCAACCTAAATATAGTTAACAGGACTTATTCCCCCTGTGCCTACGTGCAGAGCCAGAGTGTCTTTCAGCTGTGATGATGAAATGCCATACATTTCTTCCTGGAATAGTACAGATGAAAGGCCTGTTATGCTGAGGTTTCAGAGCTTACAAAACACAGTGTCAGTAATCTACTGGGTGTGTTTAGTCACTACTTTGCAAGATTTTATGGAAAATAAAAATACAGAAGATCAGAAGGAACATAGAATCACTGATGAGGTATTTCAGGCCTACACATTATTTGCTTTTCATGTATTCACAGGTAGACAAATTGTTTAATATACTGCAAGCCTCAGCAACATTTTTTTAAAATTATGTAAAATTCAGGACAGGGGAACAACTTGTTACAAAAGAGCAACCTGTCCGTTTACAGTCATGACCTGTGCCCCATTAAATTAAAAAGGAAAAATAACTTTAGACAAGTAAACAAGCACAAGATCATGTTCAGGAAATGTAGGGTAGATTGAAGGTTCCTCTATAATGACAACATTGATGGTCAGGGCATTAGACTGACTCTGTTCCATATATCCTGAAGTATAACTAGACTTGGTTGCTTTGGAATTGGGTTGTAGCTTTGATGTTCTTCAAAGTTCTACAGATATAAGATGCTCCTTTCCAATTCATACACAACTACCAGGATTTTAGAGGACAGCTACTAACATACGTTGGTTTAAGTTGTATTTAGCCCCACAAACCATCAAAACAAGGTTTCTATGAAGCTCCTCTTGATGTCTTTGGACTGTATACAATTAAGCCCCTGAATATGGTAGAGCACTGCATATGAAAGTGCAACACCTAATATAATAATAATAATAATAATAATAATAATAATGTGTCAGAATCTTCCATATAGGCTTTTACTCAAATTTAGATAGCTGAGCAGTTATTGCCAGTTATTACATATTTTGTGGCAAAGAATTCCAATGAACACTATATGAACAGTCTTATGAGTATAGCCTTCGCTGCATGGTTGTAGTGATTAAAGCCACCCATCATGTCCCTTTGAATTCAAGTGATGTGGTCATCGTGGTATCTAGTACCATATGTCAGCACCTATTCCTTTCTGAGCCTTTGTGTAGGGCAGCTTGAGCACTTCTAGAGATTTTAGTTGTAACTTTGATAACTCCTATGCTTTGCTGTTGCAGTGCCCCAGACCAGGGGGAAGGGGGTGTATCTGCAATTGTTGTTTTATTGTATATAGTTATGCATTGTTATATATTAGAATTGTATGTTATTTGGCCATAAATACTAGCAAAGGATATGATTGGCAAATGGTTGACAGGAACAGAGCTAACCACACTGTTCCTGCCCTCCTGGTAGGAGTGGGCTGGTCCTGCTTCATGGCAGGAGGAGGAGAAGAAGCAGACATGAGAGATCCTGCTCCTGTTGCAAAGTTTCTAGAGAGATTAACTTTATTCAGCCTCAAGAACAGAATTCAGAAATCAGAGAGCAGAGTGAACAGCTGAAAACCTGCTTAATAGACACTGCTGTAAGGTGAGGGACTACAGCTCAGAAACTCCTCATCCAAGACTACTACTAGGCTTGGTAAAACTAAAGTCCAAACTGTATATTGGACATCTACACCCACAAGTGCTAAGCTGCGGCCATCCAACCTGCCTCCATAATTCCTTACTGGTGCCAGAAATCCTTGCATCCTTTGAATCTGCTTCTATTGAATGTACTAGAAGTTATATTTTACATTTATGTTTCTGGCCTCATTCTTCAAACTACATTTCCACTGCACTGATCCTTAGGGAGCAATGGCCTGAACTAGTACACCGTGATACAACATTTCATCAGGGTCACTAGTAGAGATGAGCAAATCGAATTGACAAGGTGTAATTCGTTACGAATTTCAGGAAAAATTCGATTTGCACCGAATGCGAATTTCCTCGAGCTTCGAAGTGACGAATCACATTTTGCCTAAAATGGCGACTGCACGTGTGATGACATGGAGAAAAGAAGGCTGGGAAGGCCGGATCACCCATACTGACATGCATGCAGCCAACTAGCAACCAGCCCTGTGATGTCACAGCTGTATAAATACGAAAACCATCTTAGATTCTGCCATTCACCAGCATACTTAGTGTAGGGAGCGACGTGTCTGCAGGTGCAGTGATAAAAGAATCGTCATTGTGCTAAAAAAATGATTTAAAAGTGCAGGAAAAGATTATTCAAGGTATAAGGAAAGGATAGGGAGGAACCATTCCACAGCATTTATGTTGAACAAGGTTCTGTAGCGGAGATGACAGCCTGGTTAATAGGAACAATCATATTACACCTTGCTGCAGTGACTGGCGATACAAATTGCTATTATACAGCTCTGTAATTCCAGCAAACCGTTCTTGTTATTAGGGTGCAAGTGCTGTTTGATACAGGCATTAGCAGGGTTCATTACAAGGAAATATTTCTACATTTTATTTGCCCTTGTGCGGTGCAGTTATATGTTCTAAAGCATTTTTTGGCTTTTATTAGTGGGAAAAAAAGGGCTTATTAGCCATTGTGTGGTGACGTGTGAAAATTACAGCCCTTTTTGTCATGTATAAGTGGCAAAAGTAAAATATATTTGCCGTTCAGCGGTGCACTTATCTGTTTTAAATCCCTTTTTTGTGTGTATTAGTGGAAAAAGGAAAAATATATTTGCCGCCTAGCGGTGCAGTTATCTGTTTTAAAGCCCTGTTTAGCTTATATTAGTGGAAAAAGGAAAAATATCTTTGCCGCCTGGCGGTGCAGTTATCTGTTTTAAAGCCCTTTTTTGCATGTATTAGTGGAAAAAGGAAAAATATATTTGCCGCTCAGAGGTGCAGTGAGATATTTTACAGCCCAATTTGCCATGTATTACTGGTGAAATACAAATATATTTGCCGTTCATAGTACTTATCTGTTGAAATGCCTTTAGTGTAAAATAAAAAAAAACTTGGGCCTAATTGACGTTCAGCGGTGCAGTGAGATATTTTACAGCCCAGTTTGTCATGTATTTCTTGCGAAATACAAATATATACACCTTTCATTGTTGCACTTATCTGTAGAAAAACCTTTTGTGTAAAAATATTATAAAACTTGGGCCTATTTGCCGTTCAGCGGTGCAGTGAGATATTTTACAGCCCAGTTTGCCGTGTATTACTGGCAAAATACAAATATATACAACTTTCATTGTTGCACTTATCTGTTGAAAAGCCTTTTGGGTAAAGATATAAAAAAATGAGGGCCTATTTGCTGTTCAGCAGTGAAGTGAGATATTTTACAGCCCAGTTTGCCGTGTATTACTGGCGAAATACAACTATATTCGCCTTTCATCGTTGCACTTATCTGTTGAAAAGCCTTTTGTGTAAAAATATAAAACAAAATTAGGGCCTAATTGCTGTTCAGCGGTGCAGCTATATGCGGTGTAGCACTTTTCGCGGGATGGACCGAATGACGCAATGGTGAAATTTTTTATGTAAAAGAGGCTTTTTGGGGGGAAAATTGCTGGGTGATAGTACACTTTCTTTTGTATGAACCGAATTCCAGTTTCTAGAGATCAGGAGTTCCATTAGAATTGTGCGTAACAATCTTGTTCCCTGTGCGAAGCCATAACAAAAGCACTCTGTAGGCATATACATCAGAGTAAGCCGAAGCTGGTTGCCCCAATTTTAATTCAGGACTAGTAAACAGCGGGAAGCAAATAGAGGTGGTTGAATTCTGCTGCTCTGTATCTCTTGTAAAGTCAATGTCTCCAGCTATGCCCCTCTTGCGATTTAAAGCAAATACATTATTTTCATCAGAGATCCAAAAATTATGTGGGAGGCATGTATTGTATGCAAGCCATGTCCGACCCCTCTCAATTAAAGGCCTACTTGCCGTTCAGTGGTGCAGTTATAAGTCTTAAAGCCCTTTTTGCAGTGAAATTTGTTATGTGACACTGGCTCTTTTTTGGAAAATGTATGTGTGAATGTAGACCTTCTTTTGCAGTATGGAACGACTTACTTAGTGGTAAAATTCTTTCTGTGACTCTGGCTCTTTTCTGGAAAATGTATGAGTGACTGTATGCCTCCTTTTGCGGTATTGGCTGAATTACACAGCGTTGAAATTTTTAATTTCAAAGTAAACTCCGCTGCTCTGTATCTCTTGTGAAGTCAATTTCTCCAGCAATGACCCTCTCGCAATTTACACCAAAATTTCATGTAGAGATTCAAGAATTATGTTGGAGGCATGTAGTGTATGCAAGCCATGTGCAACCCCTCTCATCACTCTCATGCTTTTCTGCACTAGTTTTTCCTGGGCGAAAGGGAGTCACAGGGGAGGAACTGCTCCGTGTCCTTCAGCAAGAAATTTAATCCTGGCTTTCTCCGCAACAACTCAAAATCGGAACGATGGTGACCGACAACAGGAAGAACATGGTGTCTGCTCTGCTTCAAGGATGGCTTAGCCATGCGCCCTGCACGGCACACGTGTTCAATCTGGTTGTCAAGCGGTTCCTGAAGTCTTCCACCCATCTGCAAGACATCCTAAAAATGGGCAGGAAACTTTGCATGCACTTCAGCCCCTCGTACACCGCAAAGCACACCCTCCTTGAGCTGCAGCGGCAGAACGGCATCCCCCTACATAGGCTGATATATGAGGCTTCCACCCGTTGGAATTCCTCCCTCCATATGTTGGACCAAGTGTACGAACAGAGAAAGGCCATAAATGATTTCTTGATGATCCAAGTGGGCAGGAGTCGTCCCCTGTGTAACTTTGATGCCAGCCAGTGGCAGCTCATGCGTGAGACCTGCCGTTTGCTCAGGCCCTTTGAGGAGGCCACGTTATTTGTCAGTCGCCAGGACTACGGGATGAACAATGTCATTTCACTGCTTCATGTCCTGGAACAGATGCTGGTAAATCTGGCTGGTCAGGGGACTGGAGACATGGCGCCTAGAAAGATGGCGGCAGAGTTTGATACGTTTGTCTGTCAATATCTCTGTTTACAGTCAGTGAACGGGAACATCATTTATCGCTAGGATATGCAAACACCAACCGATGAGGTGTTAACTGTCAGAAGTAGGTCATCTGCACGAAAGAGCAGTCATTTTCACAGCTTGATATATCCTTCCGGAAGCTTGACCTCTGCATGTCGACAGTCTGCATTGCAAAGCTTGTCTAAAAGAAAAATCCCTCAGTGCACCCCCTTGTAGGAAACTCTTCATCCGGCACAGGCTGCTTTGCTCCTTCAAAAAAAATGGACTCTGTACAACGTGACACCGATGTATAATTTCTCATACACCAGACTGAAAGAATATTCGAAACACCTGTCTGCCCACATAGCTGCCGAGAAGCAGAAGGGTCTTGCCATTGAAATAGGCTCAGAGATAAACCTTATAGCCAAATTTTTCTGTTTACCCGGATTCAAAGGAAAGGACAGAGATCTACTGGGTGTGCTCATACAGATTTCATCCAAGCCTTCACTCACCAAGGCAAGCACAGAGGACCGGATTGTGTGGACAGGTTCGTTCTGCAGGACGTACAAAGAGGACGATCTATTGGAGATGTTACCTAAGATATTTATGTGCCTCCTGCTCTTCCTGTATAACGGCTCCGAGGCACTCATGGCTATCGTAGGTACGTGGTTTCAAAGAAACTTTGACTGTTGTTTCGGTAATCTGGTGATCAGTTCTCAGGACTAGAGTTGAGCGAACACCTGGATGTTCGGGTTCGAGAAGTTCGGCCGAACATCCCGGAAATGTTCGGGTTCGGGATCCGAACCCGATCCGAACTTCGTCCCGAACCCGAACCCCATTGAAGTCAATGGGGACCCGAACTTTTCGGCACTAAAAAGGCTGTAAAACAGCCCAGGAAAGAGCTAGAGGGCTGCAAAAGGCAGCAACATGTAGGTAAATCCCCTGCAAACAAATGTGGATAGGGAAATGAATTAAAATAAAAATTAAATAAATAAAAATTAACCAAAATCAATTGGAGAGAGGTTCCATAGCAGAGAATCTGGCTTCCCGTCACCCACCACTGGAACAGTCCATTCTCAGATATTTAGGCCCCGGCACCCAGGCAGAGGAGAGAGGTCCCGTAACAGAGAATCTGTCTTCATGTCAGCAGAGAATTAGTCTGCATGTCATAGCAGAGAATGAGGCTTCACGTCAGCCACCACTGCAACAGTCCATTGGCATATATTTAGGCCCAGCACCCAGGCAGAGGAGGGAGGTCCCGTAACAGAGAATCTGTCTTCATGTCAGCAGAGAATTAGTCTGCATGTCATAGCAGAGAATGAGGCTTCACGTCAGCCACCACTGCAACAGTCCATTGGCATATATTTAGGCCCAGCACACACACAGGCAGAGGAGAGAGGTCCCGTAACAGAGAATCTGGCTTCATGTCAGCAGAGAATCAGTCTGCATGTCATAGCAGAGAATGAGGCTTCACGTCAGCCACCACTGCAACAGTCCATTGGCATATATTTAGGCCCAGCACACACACAGGCAGAGGAGAGAGGTCCCGTAACAGAGAATCTGGCTTCATGTCAGCAGAGAATCAGTCTGCATGTCATAGCAGAGAATGAGGCTTCACGTCAGCCACCACTGCAACAGTCCATTGGCATATATTTAGGCCCAGCACCCAGGCAGAGGAGGGAGGTCCCGTAACAGAGAATCTGTCTTCATGTCAGCAGAGAATTAGTCTGCATGTCATAGCAGAGAATGAGGCTTCACGTCAGCCACCACTGCAACAGTCCATTGGCATATATTTAGGCCCAGCACACACACAGGCAGAGGAGAGAGGTCCCGTAACAGAGAATCTGGCTTCATGTCAGCAGAGAATCAGTCTGCATGTCATAGCAGAGAATGAGGCTTCACGTCACCCACCACTGCAACAGTCCATTGGCATATATTTAGGCCTAGCACACAGGCAGAGCAGAGAGGTCCCGTAACAGACAATCTGGCTTCATGTCAGCAGAGAATCAGTCTGCATGTCATAGCAGAGAATGAGGCTTCACGTCACCCACCACTGCAACAGTCCATTGGCATATATTTAGGCCTAGCACACAGGCAGAGCAGAGAGGTCCCGTAACAGACAATCTGGCTTCATGACAGCAGAGAATTAGTCTGCATGTCATAGCAGAGAATGAGGCTTCACGTCAGCCACCACTGCAACAGTCCATTGGCATATATTTAGGCCCAGCACCCAGGCAGAGGAGAGAGGTCCCGTAACAGACAATCTGGCTTCATGTCAGCAGAGAATTAGTCTGCATGTCATAGCAGAGAATCAGGCTTCACGTCAGCCACCACTGCAACAGTCCATTGTCATAAATTTAGGCCCAGCACCCAGGCAGAGGAGAGAGGTCCCGTAACAGACAATCTGGCTTCATGTCAGCAGAGAATTAGTCTGCATGTCATAGCAGAGAATGAGGCTTCACGTCAGCCACCACTGCAACAGTCCATTGGCATATATTTAGGCCTAGCACACAGGCAGAGCAGAGAGGTCCCGTAACAGACAATCTGGCTTCATGACAGCAGAGAATCAGTCTGCATGTCATAGCAGAGAATCAGGCTTCACGTCAGCCACCACTGCAACAGTCCATTGTCATAAATTTAGGCCCAGCACCCAGGCAGAGGAGAGAGGTCCCGTAACAGACAATCTGGCTTCATGTCAGCAGAGAATCAGTCTTCATATCATAGCAGAGAATCAGGCTTCACGTCACCCACCACTGTAAGAGTCAATTTTCATAAATTTAGGCCCAGAACCCAGGCAGAGGAGAAAGGTCCCGTAACAGACAATCTGGCTTCATGTCAGCAGAGAATCAGTCTTCATATCATAGCCTAGAATCAGGCTTCACGTCACCCACCACTGTAAGAGTCAATTTTCATAAATTTAGGCCCAGAACCCAGGCAGAGGAGAAAGGTCCCGTAACAGACAATCTGGCTTCATGTCAGCAGAGAATCAGTCTTCATATCATAGCAGAGAATCAGGCTTCACGTCACCCACCACTGCAACAGTCAATTGTCATAAATTTAGGCCCAGCACCCAGGCAGAGGAGAGAGCTCCCGTAACAGAGGATCTGGCTTCATGTCAGCAGAGAATCAGTCTGCATGTCATAGCAGAGAATGAGGCTTCACGTCACCCACCACTGCAACAGTCCATTGGCATATATTTAGGCCTAGCACACAGGCAGAGCAGAGAGGTCCCGTAACAGACAATCTGGCTTCATGTCAGCAGAGAATCAGTCTGCATGTCATAGCAGAGAATGAGGCTTCACGTCACCCACCACTGCAACAGTCCATTGGCATATATTTAGGCCTAGCACACAGGCAGAGCAGAGAGGTCCCGTAACAGACGATCTGGCTTCATGTCAGCAGAGAATCAGTCTGCATGTCATAGCAGAGAATCAGGCTTCACGTCAGCCACCACTGCAACAGTCCATGGTCATAAATTTAGGCCCAGCACCCAGGCAGAGGAGAGAGGTCCCGTAACAGACAATCTGGCTTCATGTCAGCAGAGAATTAGTCTGCATGTCATAGCAGAGAATCAGGCTTCATGTCAGCCACCACTGCAACAGTCCATTGGCATATATTTAGGCCTAGCACACAGGCAGAGGAGAGGTTCATTCAACTTTGGGTAGCATCGCAATATAATGGTAAAATGAAAATAAAAATAGGATTGAATGAGGAAGTGCCCTGGAGTCCAATAATATATGGTTATGGGGAGGTAGTTAATGTCTAATCTGGACAAGGGACGGACAGGTCCTGTGGGATCCATGCCTGGTTCATTTTTATGAACGTCAGCTTGTCAACATTGGCTGTAGACAGGCGGCTGCGTTTGTCTGTAATGACGCCCCCTGCCGTGCTGAATACACGTTCAGACAAAACGCTGGCTGCCGGGCAGGCCAGCACCTCCAAGGCATAAAAGGCTAGCTCTGGCCACGTGGACAATTTAGAGACCCAGAAGTTGAATGGGGCCGAACCATCAGTCAGTACGTGGAGGGGTGTGCACACGTACTGTTCCACCATGTTAGTGAAATGTTGCCTCCTGCTAACACGTTGCGTATCAGGTGGTGGTGCAGTTAGCTGTGGCGTGTTGACAAAAGTTTTCCACATCTCTGCCATGCTAACCCTGCCCTCAGAGGAGCTGGCCGTGACACAGCTGCCTTGGCGACCTCTTGCTCCTCCTCTGCCTTGGCCTTGGGCTTCCACTTGTTCCCCTGTGACATTTGGGAATGCTCTCAGTAGCGCGTCTACCAACGTGCGCTTGTACTCGCGCATCTTCCTATCACGCTCCAGTGCAGGAAGTAAGGTGGGCACATTGTCTTTGTAGCGTGGATCCAGCAGGGTGGCAACCCAGTAGTCCGCACAGGTTAAAATGTGGGCAACTCTGCTGTCGTTGCGCAGGCACTGCAGCATGTAGTCGCTCATGTGTGCCAGGCTGCCCAGGGGTAAGGACAAGCTGTCCTCTGTGGGAGGCGTATCGTCATCGTCCTGCCTTTCCCCCCAGCCACGCACCAGTGATGGACCCGAGCTGCGTTGGGTGCCACCCCGCTGTGACCATGCTTCATCCTCATCCTCCTCCACCTCCTCCTCATCCTCGTCCTCCTCGTCCTCCAGTAGTGGGCCCTGGCTGGCCACATTTGTACCTGGCCTCTGCTGTTGCAAAAAACCTCCCTCTGAGTCACTTCGAAGAGACTGGCCTGAAAGTGCTAAAAATGACCCCTCTTCCTCATCCTCCTCCTCCTCCTCCTGGGCCACCTCCTGTTCCATCATCGCCCTAAGTGTTTTCTCAAGGAGACATAGAAGTGGTATTGTAACGCTGATAACGGTGTCATCGCC
Source organism: Bufo gargarizans (assembly GCF_014858855.1). NCBI lineage: Eukaryota > Metazoa > Chordata > Amphibia > Anura > Bufonidae > Bufo > Bufo gargarizans. The sequence continues at coordinate 466,981,474 of NC_058080.1, forward strand.
ACTGGCCATGTTGGTGGAGTACTCGAAACAGCGCAACAGGGCACACAGGTCTCGCATGGAGGCCCAGTCATTGGTGGTGAAGTGGTGCTGTTCTGTAGTGCGACTGACCCGTGCGTGCTGCAGCTGAAACTCCACTATGGCCTGCTGCTGCTCGCACAGTCTGTCCAGCATGTGCAAGGTGGAGTTCCACCTGGTGGGCACGTCGCATATGAGGCGGTGAGCGGGAAGGCCGAAGTTACGCTGTAGCGCAGACAGGCGAGCAGCGGCAGGATGTGAACGCCGGAAGCGCGAACAGACGGCCCGCACTTTATGCAGCAGCTCTGACATGTCGGGGTAGTTGTGAATGAACTTCTGCACCACCAAATTCAGCACATGCGCCAAGCAAGGGATGTGCGTCAAATTGGCTAGTCCCAGAGCTGCAACGAGATTTCGCCCATTATCACACACCACCAGGCCGGGCTTGAGGCTCACCGGCAGCAACCACTCGTCGGTCTGTTGTTCAATACCCCGCCACAACTCCTGTGCGGTGTGGGGCCTGTCCCCCAAACATATGAGTTTCAGAATGGCCTGCTGACGTTTACCCCGGGCTGTGCTGAAGTTGGTGGTGAAGGTGTGTGGCTGACTGGATGAGCAGGTGGAAGAAGAGGAGGAGGAAGCCGAGAAGGAGGAGGTGGCAACAGGAGGCAAAGAATGTTGCCCTGCGATCCTTGGCGGCGGCAGGACGTGCGCCAAACAGCTCTCCGCCTGGGGCCCAGCTGCCACTACATTTACCCAGTGTGCAGTTAGGGAGATATAGCGTCCCTGGCCGTGCTTACTGGTCCACGTATCTGTGGTTAGGTGGACCTTGCTACAGATGGCGTTGCGCAGTGCACACTTGATTTTATGGGATACTTGGTTGTGCAGGGAAGGCACGGCTCTCTTGGAGAAGTAGTGCCGGCTGGGAACAACATACTGTGGGACAGCAAGCGACATGAGCTGTTTGAAGCTGTCTGTGTCCACCAGCCTAAATGACAGCATTTCATAGGCCAGTAGTTTAGAAATGCTGGCATTCAGGGCCAGGGATCGAGGGTGGCTAGGTGGGAATTTACGCTTTCTATCAAATGTTTGTGAGATGGAGAGCTGAACGCTGGCGTGTGACATGGTTGAGACGCTTGGTGACGGAGGTGGTGGTGGTGGTGTTGGTGGTACATCCCCTGTTTGCTGGGCGGCAGGTGCCAACGTTCCTCCAGAGGCGGAGGAAGAGGCCGAGGCGGCAGCAGCAGAATAGGCCGAGGCGGCAGCAGCAGAAGAGGTAGCAGGGGGAGCCTGAGTGACTTCCTTGGTTTTAAGGTGTTTACTCCACTGCAGTTCATGCTTTGCATGCAGGTGCCTGGTCATGCAGGTTGTGCTCAGGTTCAGAACGTTAATGCCTCGCTTCAGGCTCTGATGGCACAGCGTGCAAACCACTCGGGTCTTGTCGTCAGCACATTGTTTGAAGAAGTGCCATGCCAGGGAACTCCTTGAAGCTGCCTTTGGGGTGCTCGGTCCCAGATGGCGGCGGTCAGTAGCAGGCGGAGTCTCTTGGCGGCGGGTGTTCTGCTTTTGCCCACTGCTCCCTCTTTTGCTACGCTGTTGGCTCGGTCTCACCACTGCCTCTTCCTCCGAACTGTGAAAGTCAGTGGCACGACCTTCATTCCATGTGGGGTCTAGGACCTCATCGTCCCCTGCATCGTCTTCCACCCAGTCTTGATCCCTGACCTCCTGTTCAGTCTGCACACTGCAGAAAGACGCAGCAGTTGGCACCTGTGTTTCGTCATCATCAGAGACATGCTGAGGTGGTATTCCCATGTCCTCATCATCAGGAAACATAAGTGGTTGTGCGTCAGTGCATTCTATGTCTTTCACCGCTGGGGAAGGGCTAGGTGGATGCCCTTGGGAAACCCTGCCAGCGGAGTCTTCAAACAGCATAAGAGACTGCTGCATAACTTGAGGCTGAGACAGTTTCCCTGGTATGCATGGGGGTGATGTGACAGACTGATGGGGTTGGTTTTCAGGCGCCATCTGTGCGCTTTCTGCAGAAGACTGGGTGGGAGATAATGTGAACGTGCTGGATCCACTGTCGGCCACCCAATTGACTAATGCCTGTACCTGCTCAGGCCTTACCATCCTTAGAACGGCATTGGGCCCCACCATATATCGCTGTAAATTCTGGCGGCTACTGGGACCTGAGGTAGTTGGTACACTAGGACGTGTGGATGTGGCAGAACGGCCACGTCCTCTCCCAGCACCAGAGGGTCCACTAACACCACCACGACCATGTCCACGTCCGCGTCCCTTACTAGATGTTTTTCTCATTGTTATGGTTCACCACAACAACAAATATATTATTTGGCCCAATGTATTGTATTCAAATTCAGCGGGATATAAATTTGAGGCCTAGTATTTAGGCGCTGGGTGACCGGTATGGATTTAGTGACAGAATTAGACTTGGAAATGCACAGAAGCGTGTGTGTGAAGTTATTCTGAATGACCCTATGTGCACCTTCAATATTATATACCCTTTTAGGGATAGATTTCAAATAGCTCTGATATAGCAGAAACCACTAAATTATGAAATTGCTAAATTGGGAATTGTACTTCAACCCAGAACAAAAAATGTGCTTTGACGGACACTAAATATCTTGCCCAGCAACAACAGTACAGCGGTGGGTAACGAGAGATTTAGAGGGATTTAAATTTGAGGCCTAGTATTTAGGCGCTGGGTGACAGGTATGGGTTTAGTGACAGAATTAGACTTGAAAATACACAGTAGCGGGTGTGTGTGAAGTTATTCTGAATGACCCAATGTGCACCTTCAATATTATATACCCTTTTTGGGATAGATTTCAAATAGCTCTGATATAGCAGGAACCACTAAATTATGAAATTGCTAAATTGGGAATTGTACTTCAACCCAGAACAAAAAATGTGCTTTGACGGACACTAAATATCTTGCCCAGCAACAACAGTACAGCGGTGGGTAACGAGAGATTTAGAGGGATTTAAATTTGAGGCCTAGTATTTAGGCGCTGGGTCACCGGTATGGATTTAGTGACAGAATTAGACTTGGAAATGCACAGAAGCGTGTGTGTGAAGTTATTCTGAATGACCCTATGTGCACCTTCAATATTATATACCCTTTTAGGGATAGATTTCAAATAGCTCTGATATAGCAGAAACCACTAAATTATGAAATTGCTAAATTGGGAATTGTACTTCAACCCAGAACAAAAAATGTGCTTTGACGGACACTAAATATCTTGCCCAGCAACAACAGTACAGCGGTGGGTAACGAGAGATTTAGAGGGATTTAAATTTGAGGCCTAGTATTTAGGCGCTGGGTCACCGGTATGGATTTAGTGACAGAATTAGACTTGGAAATGCACAGAAGCGTGTGTGTGAAGTTATTCTGAATGACCCTATGTGCACCTTCAATATTATATACCCTTTTAGGGATAGATTTCAAATAGCTCTGATATAGCAGAAACCACTAAATTATGAAATTGCTAAATTGGGAATTGTACTTCAACCCAGAACAAAAAATGTGCTTTGACGGACACTAAATATCTTGCCCAGCAACAACAGTACAGCGGTGGGTAACGAGAGATTTAGAGGGATTTAAATTTGAGGCCTAGTATTTAGGCGCTGGGTCACCGGTATGGATTTAGTGACAGAATTAGACTTGGAAATGCACAGAAGCGTGTGTGTGAAGTTATTCTGAATGACCCTATGTGCACCTTCAATATTATATACCCTTTTAGGGATAGATTTCAAATAGCTCTGATATAGCAGAAACCACTAAATTATGAAATTGCTAAATTGGGAATTGTACTTCAACCCAGAACAAAAAATGTGCTTTGACGGACACTAAATATCTTGCCCAGCAACAACAGTACAGTGGTGGGTAACGAGAGATTTAGAGGGATTTAAATTTGAGGCCTAGTATTTAGGCGCTGGGTCACCGGTATGGATTTAGTGACAGAATTAGACTTGGAAATGCACAGAAGCGTGTGTGTGAAGTTATTCTGAATGACCCTATGTGCACCTTCAATATTATATACCCTTTTAGGGATAGATTTCAAATAGCTCTGATATAGCAGAAACCACTAAATTATGAAATTGCTAAATTGGGAATTGTACTTCAACCCAGAACAAAAAATGTGCTTTGACGGACACTAAATATCTTGCCCAGCAACAACAGTACACCGGTGGGTAACGAGAGATTTAGAGGGAATTAAATTTGAGGCCTAGTATTTAGGCGCTGGGTCACCGGTATGGATTTAGTGACAGAATTAGACTTGGAAATACACAGTAGCGGGTGTGTGTGAAGTTATTCTGAATGACCCTATGTGCACCTTCAATATTATATACCCTTTTAGGGATAGATTTCAAATAGCTCTGATATAGCAGAAACCACTAAATTATGAAATTGCTAAATTGGGAATTGTACTTCAACCCAGAACAAAAAATGTGCTTTGACGGACACTAAATATCTTGCCCAGCAACAACAGTACAGCGGTAGGTAACGAGAGATTTAGAGGGAATTAAATTTGAGGCCTAGTATTTAGGCGCTGGGTCACCGGTATGGATTTAGTGACAGAATTAGACTTGGAAATGCACAGAAGCGTGTGTGTGAAGTTATTCTGAATGACCCTATGTGCACCTTCAATATTATATACCCTTTTAGGGATAGATTTCAAATAGCTCTGATATAGCAGAAACCACTAAATTATGAAATTGCTAAATTGGGAATTGTACTTCAACCCAGAACAAAAAATGTGCTTTGACGGACACTAAATATCTTGCCCAGCAACAACAGTACAGCGGTGGGTAACGAGAGATTTAGAGGGAATTAAATTTGAGGCCTAGTATTTAGGCGCTGGGTCACCGGTATGGATTTAGTGACAGAATTAGACTTGGAAATGCACAGAAGCGTGTGTGTGAAGTTATTCTGAATGACCCTATGTGCACCTTCAATATTATATACCCTTTTAGGGATAGATTTCAAATAGCTCTGATATAGCAGAAACCACTAAATTATGAAATTGCTAAATTGGGAATTGTACTTCAACCCAGAACAAAAAATGTGCTTTGACGGACACTAAATATCTTGCCCAGCAACAACAGTACAGCGGTGGGTAACGAGAGATTTAGAGGGATTTAAATTTGAGGCCTAGTATTTAGGCGCTGGGTCACCGGTATGGATTTAGTGACAGAATTAGACTTGGAAATGCACAGAAGCGTGTGTGTGAAGTTATTCTGAATGACCCTATGTGCACCTTCAATATTATATACCCTTTTAGGGATAGATTTCAAATAGCTCTGATATAGCAGAAACCACTAAATTATGAAATTGCTAAATTGGGAATTGTACTTCAACCCAGAACAAAAAATGTGCTTTGACGGACACTAAATATCTTGCCCAGCAACAACAGTACAGTGGTGGGTAACGAGAGATTTAGAGGGATTTAAATTTGAGGCCTAGTATTTAGGCGCTGGGTGACAGGTATGGGTTTAGTGACAGAATTAGACTTGGAAATACACAGTAGCGGGTGTGTGTGAAGTTATTCTGAATGACCCTATGTGCACCTTCAATATTATATACCCTTTTTGGGATAGATTTCAAATAGCTCTGATATAGCAGAAACCACTAAATTATGAAATTGCTAAATTGGGAATTGTACTTCAACCCAGAACAAAAAATGTGCTTTGACGGACACTAAATAACTTTCCCAGCTACAACAGGACAACGGTAACGAGAGATTTAGAGGGATTTAAATTTGAGGCCTAGTATTTAGGCGCTGGGTGACAGGTATGGGTTTAGTGACAGAATTAGACTTGGAAATACACAGTAGCGGGTGTGTGTGAAGTTATTCTGAATGACCCTATGTGCACCTTCAATATTATATACCCTTTTTGGGATAGATTTCAAATAGCTCTGATATAGCAGAAACCACTAAATTATGAAATTGCTAAATTGGGAATTGTACTTCAACCCAGAACAAAAAATGTGCTTTGACGGACACTAAATATCTTGCCCAGCAACAACAGTACAGCGGTGGGTAACGAGAGATTTAGAGGGAATTAAATTTGAGGCCTAGTATTTAGGCGCTGGGTCACCGGTATGGATTTAGTGACAGAATTAGACTTGGAAATACACAGTAGCGGGTGTGTGTGAAGTTACTCTGAATGACCCTATGTGCACCTTCAATATTATATACCCTTTTTGGGATAGATTTCAAAGAGCTCTGATATAGCAGGAACCACTAAATTATGAAATTGCTAAATTGAGAATTGTATTTCAACCCAGAACAAGAAATGTGCTTGAACGGACACTAAATAACTCGCCCAGCTACAGCACTAGGGACAGATTTAGCTGGATATAAATTTGAGGCCTAGTATTTAGGCGCTGGGTGACCGGTATGGATTTAGTGACAGAATTAGACTGGGATATGGCCAAAAAATGAACAGACTATTGCTGGTTAAATGCACTTGGTGTGACAGCTTCACCCTGATGTAGGCTTTAGCCAAAAAACAACCACACCATTGAGGGTTAAATGCACTTGGTGACAGGCGCAGCTTGCCCCTGATTTTGTATATGGCCAAAAAATGAACAGACTATTGCTGGTTAAATGCACTTGGTGTGACAGCTTCACCCTGATGTAGGCTTTAGCCAAAAAACAACCACACCATTGAGGGTTAAATGCACTTGGTGACAGGCGCAGCTTGCCCCTGATTTTGTATATGGCCAAAAAATGAACAGACTATTGCTGGTTAAATGCACTTGGTGTGACAGCTTCACCCTGATGTAGGCTTTAGCCAAAAAACAACCACACCATTGAGGGTTAAATGCACTTGGTGACAGGCGCAGCTTGCCCCTGATTTTGTATATGGCCAAAAAATGAACAGACTATTGCTGGTTAAATGCACTTGGTGTGACAGCTTCACCCTGATGTAGGCTTTAGCCAAAAAACAACCACACCATTGAGGGTTAAATGCACTTGGTCGCAGCTTGTGCTGGCGCACCACAAGACACAAAATGGCCGCCGATCACCCCAGAAAAATGAGACTGACAAACGGTCTGTGCAGCCTAAAAACAGTGAGCAATTGAGGATCAGCAGCTCAATGATCCACAGCTGCAGATCGATCAGTTAATCAAGTCCTTTGGAGGAGTTAATCTGCCTAATCTCGCCCTACTGTCGCAGCCGCAACCTCTCCCTACGCTAATCAGAGCAGAGTGACGGGCGGCGCTATGTGACTCCAGCTTAAATAGAGGCTGGGTCACATGGTGCTCTGGCCAATCACAGCCATGCCAATAGTAGGCATGGCTGTGATGGCCTCTTGGGGCAAGTAGTATGACGCTTGTTGATTGGCTGCTTTGCAGCCTTTCAAAAAGCGCCAAGAAAGCGTCACAAAAGCGCGAAGAAAGCGACGAACACCGAACCCGAACCCGGACTTTTACGAAAATGTCCGGGTTCGGGTCCGTGTCACGGACACCCCAAAATTCGGTACGAACCCGAACTATACAGTTCGAGTTCGCTCATCCCTACTCAGGACCATATGTGGCTAGCAGCGATGTGGACCAAGTATGACGTGTCTGGATCAGTGCCGGCCACAGAGCTTGTTTTCTCTGTGCCCGTGGACATTTCTTATGCCATCCACGCAGAGGACTTCAAGACTTTATGGAATGATTTTCATAAATCAAAGGACGAGGTCACGTTGGAGGAAGTGGACAATTTATTCCTATGTCTTTACTCACATTTCTTCATACACTTTAGAATCCACTTATCAGCAACCCAGCTCATCAAGGAATGAGCTGGAGTCGGCTTGTTTGCTGGACTGTCCTCCAGTTATCAACCATAACCCCATACATTTCTTGATCCGTACGCATTACCCTCGTGGTCACCCCGACACTGGTCGTCAATCCATTCTTGTTGATGAAGCACTTTGTTTTTCCAGTTTGTCTTTTAAATCTTGTGGTTTTGCCCCTTCTGTGTAGTATTTTATGTGTGTTAATATCCTGTTTGTTAAATAAACTTTTTCTTCATCCCCTTCAAAAAAATTAAAAATGGGTTTGTGATTTGGTAGCCCAAAGCAGGAGTGAGTACAAGAAGACATGCAACTATTCCATTCACGTGTCATCTCTGTTTTGGATCCACTCCAGTTTTTTTGGGCATTAGCAATACTGATGGATTACTGACCAAATGCTGACCGAGTGAAGGCGGATTCTCAAAAGACAGGGTCAGTTTTTTGGGTGTTGTTCTTATGACGGATCAGACGAAAGGCAAAATAATCAGTGACATCAACACAAACTTACTCCTGATACCCTCTCCACTCATGTGGAGCATGGGGGCACTACTTGTATCAGCTTGTAAAAGAACAAGTTTTGTAGACATCTATGTGGAATCAGCTGATGACGGTGTAAAAGGAGTGCGCTTCTTCTTGGCGCTAACATCGACCTGTAAGGCTGAGTTCATATTAGAGTTATTTGGTCAGTTTTGACCCCGTAACTGCCCAAATAAATGAAGTGTGCAGTGATTCTAAGTGCGATGCCTGTCATCTGCATGTCATATTTCACTACCACAGCAGACTCCCTATGCATTGTACTGCGAGGCACAGTGTTCTACACCACTATAAAGATTCTCTGCAGGTAGAAAATAGCATTTTTTGTAATGTAATTTTCGCGAAACCAAATTTTTCCCAAAACATTCTGCGAATTGGTGAATTGAATTTTAGAAAAATTCACTCATCTCTAGTCACTACCACTCCCATACTTTAATCAGGCTCCTCAGGGGCTTGCTACACTGACTGCAACAATACATGTGAAATCCATGTGAAATATCTCCCTGTTTAAAGGGAAAATTACATTAGAAAGGAGTATTTTCTTTTTTTAACTATTCATAGAAAACTATTTTTTTTTTAATGTTTGGTGTTTTTTTTTACGTTTTGGCGGTATTGTGCTATTGACAATGAATTACATAATATTGTCCTTCTGATAGAAGTCAACACATAGAGATAAAACACCTATATAGATATATATAGATAGGGGGGCCATTGTTAGTTTACTGCTGCTGCTCTATTGTTCAGATACTGGATAAAGACTTATCAGTGTAATGCTCTAATTCAGTCACTCATCCCCCTTACTACTCTGGCCACATTCAATGGTCTGACTGAGAGAGTTAAGACAGTCTGTCTCCCATGATAAAAGTCAAAACAAAGGAAAGTTAAAGAGTTAGGAGCTTTAATTCCTGGGGGTTTATAAAGAATATTGCTCTTTATTAATTACAGTTATATATGACATACAGCAATATTACATAGCTCCTTCATTTTCACAGGATCCGAAGAAATTGGACAAACTAACTTAATTATATATGTAAGGATTATTTGCAACGTTTAGATGCAGTCAATGACTACCAGAAGCCAATGACCATTACCGAATGCTGAGTTTCCTCCCTTGAGATACTTCGCCAAGCTTGTACTGTAGTTGTCCTCAGTTGCTGCTTGTATGTAGGTCTTTTTACTTTCAGTTTTGCCTTCAATAAGTGAAAAACATATGCAGTCTGGTTGAGGCCAATGAAGAATATTGTATATCTTTGCATGAAAAGAGGTTATCTGCATTTCTTTGCCTTAAAGAGGTTATCAACCAAAACATATTCTGGTTTGTTTAACACTTTTTTGATTGCTTCCTAATTCCACATTTTCCGTCATCATTTTATGTCTTCAATATGAATCTACAATGTAGAAAAAAAAAACAAAAAAAAAAACATGGAATGAAAATGTGTGTCCTAACTTTTGACTGGTAATGTATACATTTTTGTAATGGATTTTATTGGCAGAATTAGGAAAACCTATAAGCATACAGTAATTGGGTTCTGAGGTTCACGCATGTATTAGGAAGTAACAGCAGTAGACTTCATATATTATTTAAAAGGGTTTTCTCACTTCAGCAAATGGCATGTATTATGTAGACAAAGTTAATAAAAGGCACTTACTAATGTATTGTGATTGTCCATATCGACTCCATATTGCTTCCTATGCTGCCTTGATTCATTTTTCAATCTCAGGGGTTATGACAACCCTCACTGCAGTGGTGGTCATAACCCCTGGATACAGGCAGTGTATAATGTGATGGAAAATGAATGCAACCAAAGGAAACAATATGGACAGTAGCATATAACTGCTTTAAGTGCTATTCTCTGAAAGGACATAGATTTCCAGTCACGATGATATAATGAGCTACTTTTGTAACAAGGCTGTGAGTCAGACATTTCAGAATTTCTTGATTCACAAATGTAATATCGTCATTCTGTATTCACTGAGATGTACAATATCTTGGGGGCCAACATGTCAGTACAGGACAGCTTGTCTGTGTATTTTCCCAGGAAATTGTTATAAAATCAATTTCCATACTCTAGCTTAGCTCATTCTTTACAATATATTGTTAACAGACGTGTTATCTAATCTTATATCAATAGTGATCTGTTCTTTAGAGGCATGAGTATATAGTTTTCTTTACTTTACTTGGAAATGCTGTACATTTCCATTGGTCGCAATCTGATAATTAACCACTTACTGTCAATAGGTAAAGAATCCCTCCCAAAAATAAACAAACCACCGACTGATACTGTTGGTGGAGCGGTGTGGGGCCGAACACAATAAATAACACCAACCAGAAAATCAAACCCCCACAATAAATAGTAAACAGATACTGGGTAACAATATCTTTATTTTCTGGTTGGTGATATTTACTGTCAATAGGGCAGATTTTCATAGCCCGGCATACACCGGCATGTGCCTGATTTATGACGAGGTGTACGCCTTGTCATAAATTAGACACAGCATCTGGCAGTCTGTGCGCCTGAGCTGAAATCTACGCCAGCCCCCTACAGCTCCGTCCCTCCCTACCTTCGCCAGGCCCCCTCCCTACCCTCATCAGGCCCCCTTATCAGGAAAGTGGTGAGGTGGTTGAGAAACGGCACACGGGCAAACATTTTTGCACAAGTGCTATTGAAAAAGTTACAAATGTGAATCTTGCGACTTTTTTACGCCACAAAAGTGCCATATCTTGATGAATCTGACCCAACCATTTAGGCCAAGTTCACACTTCAGATATTTGGATCAGTTATTGTGAGCCTAAACCAGTAGTGAAGCCTACTCAGAGGTGAAATCTAAAGATCTGTTCTGTATTTTAGACCCGTACCTGGTTTTGGCTCACAATAAGGCCTCTTGCACGCAAACGTGTGCTGCCCGTGCCCATGCTGCAGACCGCAAATTGCGGTCCACAATGCACGGGCACTGACTGTGGGCCAGCCGCATGCGGATCGCGACCCCATTCACTTGAATGGGGTCAACGATCTGTCCGTTCCGCAAAAAGCACGTAACGGAACCCCACAAAAGCACTCGGTGTCCCGTGCATTGTGGACCCGCCGTATGCCTAAGGCCTCTTGCACACGATTTGAATGGGTCTGTAAATCCGGAGATACGGTGCAGAATGGAGCGGAAGCACTACAGAATGCTTTCATGGGGCTCCGTTCCGTGCTTCAGTTCCGCAAAAAGATAGAATTTGTCCTATCTTTTTGCGGAACAAATGGATCGCGGACCCCATTCAAGTGAATGGAGTCGCGTTCCGCATGCGGCTGGCCGCAATTTGCAGTCCGCAGCACGGGAACGGGCAGCACACGTTCATGTGCAAGAGGCCTAACTGATCGAAATAACGCACCAAATAACTGAAGTGTGAACATGTATACTGCATCACATTAGGACATGGCATATCGATTGTGAAGGAGTGATTTTTACATTATGGTTGATATACTACCATACTATTGTGATAGAAAACCGATCATAACAGTATAGTATATATGAATAAAATGAAGGCATAACTGGCTGGATTTCCATGTGTTGGGCTACATACACCCAAACTTTGCAGAACAATCATGACAACATCTTACAGATAGGATAACTGCACGAATACCAGTTTCCTGCCCTAATCTACATTATCAAACTTCTAGTTATGCACTGACGTTCATCAAATGTATTGATAATACAATAAAATAGTAATAATATATACGGTATCTGAAGTTCAATTATCTACACATCATAAATATAGGCCTGGCTATCCATCCACTATTGGGGTCCACCATTCTGAACCCCACCAATCACTAGAACACTTTGTCCCAAGCCCCTGTTCCTCCTCACACAGGAATTTGAATGGAGGGATGGCAGTGCATCTATGGGACTGACTGAGACAGCTGACTACAGCTCTATCTTTGTCAGTCCCACAGCATGGCTTATACACCAACACATTCAAACTCCTTTACATAAATTCAGTGAGGAAGAAAGAAGACTCAGGACTCACATTTTAGTGATTTCTGGGGCCACATGCAATCATACATTTTTCACATAACCTGTGAATTGTGGAATTGCTCTTTAAATAGTTATACTTTAGGTTATACTTTTACATTTTGTTAAAGGATATGTCAGTTTTGACACCATATTAAAAATCTTTTAACTCCTTAATGACCGGGCCATTTTGCACCTTCGAGACCAGGCTTATTTTTGAAAATATGACGTGTCACTTTATGTGGTAATAACTTTGGAACACTTTTACTTATCCAAGCCATTCTGAGACATTTTCAAAATTTCAATTTCTCTGCTTTTAAAACAAAGTAATATCTCATAAAATATTTACTACTTAACATCCCCCATATGTCCACTTTATGTTGGCATCACTTTGAAAATGTCATTACATTTTTTTGGAACATTAGAAAACTTAGAATTTTAGAAGCAATTCAATTCAATTTCCAAAACCCACTTTTAAAGGACCAGTTCAGGTCTGAAGTCCCGTTGTGGGGCTTACATAGTAGAAACCACCCATAAATGATCCCATTTTGGAAAATACACCCCTCAAGTTACTCAAAACTGATTTTACAAACTTTGTTAATCCTTTAGGTATTCAACAAGAATTAAAGGAAAATGTAGATGAAATATCAGAGTTTCACTTTTTGGGCAGATTTTCCATTTTAATCCATTTTTTCTTTAACACTTTGAGGGTTAACAGCCAAACAAAACTCAATATTTATAATTCTTAGGCTACATGCACACGACCGTTTTGTGTTTTCCGGTCCACAAATTGTGGATCCACAAAACACGGACGGTGTCCGTGTACGTTCCACAATTTGCGGAACAGCGCAGACAGAAATTAATATAACTGCCTATTCTTATCCGCAAAACAGACAAGAATAGGACTAGTTATATTTTTTTGCGGATCACGGAACGGCGCAACAGATGCGGACAGCACACGGATGTGGTTTTTGGAAGGCAGATTTTGCTGGAGTGTGATAAGCTGGGTATAGATAAAGATGACCTTCCTGATGTGAGATTGCTTGCTGATCTACTGATGGAAAGCGAGAGGAATCTAGGGGAAGGACCATTTACTGACCTGAAACCCATTTCAAGAAAGTTTCCTCCGCTACCCAACAATTCACCCCTTGATGTCTTTCTCACTGTCGTCACCGAACGTTTAAGATCATTATACGTTCAGAATCCATATCCCAAAAATTTGTCAGAGCAAGAACAGCTGGCATTGATGCAACTACAGCAAGATACCACTATTATCATCAAGCCCTCAGATAAGGGGGGCAATGTGGTCGTTTTAGATGTCAGCTGTTACGTTCAGATGTGCATGAGGATTCTTGATGATAAAACCTGCTATGCAAAATTGGATCACAATCCCCTTGAGGCCTACAAAGGAGAATTGGGCCAGATTCTCAGTAGGGCAAAATGGCGTAAGCTGATAAGTGCAAACGAATTGGCATATCTTATGCCTGCCTGCCCGACACTACCGGCCTTCTATAGTCTACCTAAAATACATAAGGGGACTACACCCCTTAAAGGGAGGCCGATAGTGTCGGGTATTGGTAGCCTTACGGAAAAAATAAGTATTTATGTCGATCAAATTTTGAGACCCTTTGTGTCCAGTCTACCGTCCTTTGTGAGGGATTCAATGGACGTCCTCAGAAGACTTAATGACATCAGATGTGAAAAAGATACCCTACTTGCCAGCTTGGATGTGGAAGCGTTATACAGCTCCATCCCACACAAACAAGGCTGTGACGCAGCAAATGCGTTTTTACTGGAAAGGGGATCACAATATCGTGAAAACAATGAATTTGTGATCACTTTGTTGAATTTTATTTTGCATCACAACATTTTCTTGTTTGACCGTTCCCTCTACCGCCAGCTCAGGGGGGTGGCGATGGGGAGCCCATGTGCTCCCACTTTTGCTAACCTCTACCTGGGCTGGTGGGAGAGGGAGGTTTTCTTTAACGAGGAAATGGAACAATGGACCTCGTCCATACTATTATGGATGAGGTTCATTGATGATGTCTTCATTTTGTGGAGAGGCACGAAGGAGGGGTTTGTGAGTTTTGTTTCAAGACTAAATAACAACTCTCTTGGTTTGTTTTTTACATCAGAGATTGATGAAAAACGACTCACCTTTTTGGATCTTATGATTGAGATTGACCCTTCGGGTCATATTGCAACTAAGGTGTTCCGAAAAACCGACGGCCACGAATGCCCTCTTGAGATGGGAGAGTGGACACCCCCAACCGCTCAAGAAGGGCATCCCAAAAGGACAATATCTCAGGATGAGACGTAATTGTTCCCAATGGTCTGACTTCAAGGCCTCGGCTGATGACCTTAAAGTACGGTTTACAGATAAAGGCTATCCTAAAGCAATTTTGAAGGAGGCGTATCAACATGCAGCAGCATGTAATAGAGAAGAACTGTTGCATCCGAGGAACAGAACATCTGATGAGCCACAGATACGAATTATTGGTACTTATGACACAGCAAGCAGGGAGATACGCAGGCTCCTCACTGAAAATTGGGATATTTTGAAAACTGACCCGGATGTTGGTCATTTGGTAGGCACTAGCCCCATGATTACATACAGACGCAGGGGAAACATCAGGGACAAATTGGTTCATAGTGCCTTTACCAGTCCCAGAGATGTCACATGGCTGGGAACCAACAAGCCTAAGGGTACCTATCAGTGTGGGAGCTGCGTTGCCTGTAAAGCTATCTCTAAAAGTACAAAATTCAGGAGCTCCATCACAGGACACGAATATGCTATCAAGTCCTTTATCAATTGTAGAACAGTTGGAGTGGTGTATCTAGCTACCTGTATCTGTGGTATTCAATATACAGGCAAAACGAAACGCGAATTTAGGAGGCGTGTTGGTGAGCATCTCCTAAAAATTAAAAACTCAGGAGACACCCCGATAGCACAACATGTAGCCACCTGCCATCCCGGCAATCTGGATTGTTTTAAATTCCAAGGTATAGAACACGTTCGGCCACCACCGAGGGGAGGTGACATCGACACTTTGTTGCTCAAAAAAGAGGCACAGTGGACATTTGTTCTAAATACTGTGAAACCCAACGGCCTCAATGACACTATATCCTTTGCCTGTTTTATTGAGTAATCTCTAGTTGCGAATATCACTCTCTTAACATTTATTAAGGAGTGATATACTTGCCATTTTGTTATCCTTCATTATCCGATTAATATACTGTATCTGCTATACTGGATTATTCTGGTATTACTGTGTATACATTTCCTTTTCAGTAATGCTGTTATTCTATTGTAATTTGATATGGGAGATGTGGGATCATCCTCCTGAATTAATTATAATATTGAAGAGATTCATAATACTGGCCATGCATATTTGTATTATTGATGTCCTCTGGCGCTTATAAAACCAGAGCAATCTTTACAGAACAACCATATGTCCTCCTTTCTGCTTTAACAATGCAGTAGAAGCGAGAAGACATCAGTCATTGGCTTCTTCCCTCCCCTATGGATGACGCGGAGAGGTGGGTGGAGCTGCAGCTTCCACAGTCCTTTGCTGATGACGAGATGGGATGCGCGTCATCCGGCCGCGACGGGATAAACAATGCGCGGCCGGATGACGCGCTCTGCTCCGGATTGGGTATCGGTAATGTCGCCTCATAGATGGGAGGTGTCTCCTCCATTTAAACAAGCCCGTGCTACGCGCGGGTCACGGCCATATTGCCGAAGGCTCTCTGCTGCACGCACGCCATCAGTGGCGTCCAGCACTCTCTGTTAGAACACTTAGTTCATTAAGTGACCGTTATCCCCAGTGTAAGGGGAATGAAATCAATACGGTGACAGTGAATTTGATGTGTGACATAGGGCTATATGCATCACACCAACTGCATATAGTTCAATATCTAGTCAGATGATCTCTGAGGCCTCTTGCTGCTCTATAATGCACCCTGTGTGAGAGGGTGACATGCGGTGATAACAGAGGCTTCAGCTATTTGCTCCTGATGAACCAACCAACAGGTTGGATAAGAGAAACGCGTCGAGCAATCAAATGCTGTGATAACAACTACAGATTGACTTGCTGACTATAGAAGCCTACGGCCTGTTCCTATACCTTTATTGATTGGGATTTGGGCTATCCTAGTAGTGCTACTTGACACTGTGTGATGTGCAGAGTCTCTCCCACTGGAGACCTGTCACATTCACCCACTGTATAAATCAGGTGCCTATGTATGGAAGCCAACCATATACCCCAGAGCAATAAAGGAACACGCCGTATATTATTAACTCCTTACAATTTGGAGTTCTAGTGGTAGGGATGATTTTTAGGGATCAGCATCATCAGTCTGAGATATCCCATTTCACCCTACCAAGCCTAATGCGTTGCAGACAATTTTAATATATAATTTAATAAAGATAATTTTAACGTACTTTATTTAGGCAGTAAAAAGATACACGTGAGTTAGTACGTAAACGCTATTGTGAACCACCAGTTAATCCGACTGGATTGGTTTTTAGACACAATGTCCCATTTGAAGCCCCCCAGATGCACCCTACAGTAGAAACAATCAAAAAGTGACCCCATTTTGGAAACTAGGGGATAAGGTGACAGTTTTATTGGTACTATTTTGGGGTACATATGATTTTTAATCGCTCTATATTATGTATTTTCATTAACAGTAAGCCTGTCAGGCTTACATACCATGGCAAGCCTGGATGCCTATGTAAGGCATCCAATTGCCATGGTAACCATCGGGACGCTCCCACAGCAGAGCAGAGGCACAATCAGAAGGGGGGAGGAGGGAGCTCCCTCTGTTATGATCAATCGTGATGCTGCCACAGCAGTGCAGCGCCTGATGAAACATAGAATGTGTCGGCAGATAAGAACCATTTGGCCAATCTAGTCTGCCCAATATACTGAATACTATGGATAGCCCCTGGCCCTATCTTATATGAAGGATGGCCTTATGCCTATCCCATGCATGCTTAAACTCCTCCACTGTATTTGCAGCTACCACTTCTGCAGGAAGGCTATTCCATGCATCCACTACTCTCTCAGTAAATTAATACTTCCTGATATTACTTTTAAACCTTTGCCCCTCTATCTTCAAACTATGTCCTCTTGTAGCAGTTTTTCTTCTTTTAAATATTCTCTCCTCTTTTACCTTGTTGATTCCCTTTATGTATTTACTAGTTTCTATCATATCCCCTCTGTCTCGTCTTTCTTCCAAGCTATATATGTTAAAGTCCTTTAATCTTTCCTGGTAAGTTTTATCCTGCAATCCATGTACCAGTTTAGTAGCTCTTCTCTGAACTCTCTACAAAGTATCAATATCCTTCTGGAGATATGGTCTCCAGTACTGCGCACAGTACTCCAAATGAGGTCTCACTAGTGCTCTGTAGAGCGACATGAGCACCTCCCTATTTCTACTGGTAATGCCTCTTCCTATACTCCTCCCTGTTAACCCCTTCCATACAGCGGTCCCTATGGACCACAGCATGGAAGGGGTTAAATGGCCGACATCAGTGCCAGCACCGATGTCGGCCATTACAGTAGATTGTCAGCTGTATGTTAGATCTGACAATCTACTACCGCTCGGCCATCCTGAAGCATTGTGGGGGCAGTGAGGGGTGGGGGGGTCGTACTCATTATTACCTGGTCGCTTGGCCATCCTAATGGGGGGGAGATTGGGGCACAGTAAACACAGCAGCGCAGCCCCGATCTCCTCAACACTCACTGAGGAGATCGGAACTGCGCTGCTGAACGCTGCGATTGGTCAGTCAATTCTGACTCTCCAATCGCAGCGATCGAAAGGCAGAGTGCTCAGCTGTCCGTAACTCATCTCATGGTGTACTGTGCACATCATGATGCGGTAACTAACACCACATCATGACGTACACAGTACGTCATTAGTCACTAAGGAGTTAAACAGAATTAGCAGCATTTGTTATTATATTTTAAAATTACTTGCACTGTTAGTTACAGTCCACATTATAGCCCAAAACTGCACTCACAGTTCTACTGGTTGTTACTGAAAACTGTCAACAGACACGTCTCTAACAGCTCATCTGAGATCCTATAATGCAGTTATGTTCACCCTACGATTCAGGCCCATCTGCCTGATGTATAAACATAAATTGAAAATTATATATAAATATGTATTCCTGGTTCACAATGTCCGTTCAAGTTCATCCCAAAAATGTTTGATGGTATTAGATCTCGGCTCTGTGAAGGCCAATCCAGTTCTTCTAAACCAAACGTAATCATGCCTTCATTGACCTTTCTTTGCGCACTGGGCCACATTCATGCTGGAACAGAGAAGGGACTTCCCCAAACTGTTTCCACAAAGTTGGAAGCATACTAATATCCAAAATGTGTATTTTTTGGCGCTGGTTACGAGAATGTTTTTATTTGTTACACTAATTAATTAATCTATGATTAGATCATTTCAAGATCTCTGATTCACATAGGAGTCTTTTTAGTTACTTACTTACTTTCAAGCCAATGCGGACGCCACATTCTTTATTCCACAGCAATGCTTGTACAGCTGCACGGTGGCTCAGTGGTTAACACTGGTTCCTTGCAGCACTGAGGTTCTAGGTTCAACATTGGCATGGAGTTTGTATGTTGTCCCCATGTTGTGTGGTTTTATTCTAGTTTTCCCCCTACTCCATAGACATACATATAGATTGTAAGCCCTTGCAGGCAGTGCCCTCTCTCCTTCTGTACCAGTCTGTAACTCGTCTTGTTCATGCTTATTGCAGTTGTCTGCGTTATGTATGTATATCCCTTATCAAAGGAGGATAGGGATGCAAATTAGCTCCTAACAAGCTCTGCCTCTAATCCCACCAGATGTAAAGCAGCTATCCTGTAAGTCGTCTGTGAAGGTTCTAATTTATCCAGGTCATGGTATATCTGTAAAGAATAAATCAAGGCAACTGGACTTACTGTAGATTTCGTGAAAACGTTTCACTTGTTCTTCCAACGAGCTTTCTCAATTCTGAGAAAGCTCGTTGGAAGAACAATGTAAGTCAATGTTCAGCTCTTTAACTAAGCCTTGAGACATGACTTGGATATTAAATAAGCCAGCACTTCATCTGCAGACAGCTGTTTCAGGGTGATTGCCCCCTCATCATTGCAGAGCAGAGAGTACTGGGTTGACTGGGTGAGAGGCCTGTCAGGGTTAGGGGGTACTATCTCTCCTTAGCTGTTTGCAGATGAGGTGCTGGCTTATTTAATATCAAAATCATGTCTCAAGGCTTAGTTAAAGAGCTGAACATTGACTTACAGGATAGCTGCCTTACATCTGGTGGCATTAGAGGCAGAGCTTGTTAAGCGCAAATTTGCATACCTTTTCTCCCAGAATTCCAGAGGGCGCTCTCTCCCTAAGGAGAGATAGTAACCCCCTATCCCTTTTCATATGTGCTTTAATAATTAAAAATAATAATAAAAAATATCTTATTTGAATTGTGGGCTCCACTAGGAGCAGAAAACAATAGTAATGTTGACACTATACAAATGAGTCAAATGTTAGGTAACTATTTAAATTTATTAATATATGTGTATTTATATTGTGGGCAATCACAGCTGATTCCTATGAAAGATGCTTTCATTTGTGCATACCTGTTACTTATACTTTAGCCTGGCTGCTGATTTTTTTTTTTACTTTTTATTATTTTTATGCACTTACATAGAACTACTATATTCCGCAGCGCTTTACAGACATTAGCATCACTTACTAATCCCCAATGGGGCTCACAATCAAAGTTCCCTATCTTTGGAGGGTAGGAGGAAACCGGAGTACCCAGAGGAAAACCATGCAAACATGGGGAGAACATACAAACTCCATGCAGATGTTGTCCTTGGTCATATTTCAACCTAGCACCCCAGCACTGCAATGCACCAGTGATAACCACTCAGCAGTGCAGCTGAGCCTCATTCAGTGGAAGAAGACTCCCATGGACGAGAGGTGCTGCATTTAATATCAGACACCCCCATTTTAATTGCCCCCCTTGGCCATGTGAAATGTCAGGAAGGATATGTAACATATATATGTGCTTCACATTAGTGATGAGCGGCAGGGGCAATATTCGAATTTGCAATATTTTGCAAATATATTGTAGAATATTCGTCATATATTCATGAATTTGTGAATTCGATATTATATTCTTGTAGATATCAAGATGGTGGCTCACTCCAAACGAAATACAGAGACAGGTGCTCCTAGCCCAAATTAGAGGGACACCCACCGTCTAGTAGTATTTGGTTGAAATGAAAGCTATAGTAATGGGCGAGCACACTTCATTTGGACATATATACGATTTGTAAAATTTAATTAAATCACACAATGTTATATGTTGAGATATAAAACAATATGCTATAAGATACGATAAGATCAAGTAAAAATAAAATGCACTTCATGAAAACTAAAACCACCACATATATCTGGCAAGGTCCATGGAAATTGTCTATAGTTGCCGGAATAGTTCCTTATTTGCACAGTAACGGGCTGACTGTATTATGCCGAAGTTCTTAATAGTATTAAAGTCCCGTGGGGATAAATCCACATGTGAATACAGATGTATATCAGAAATATTGCTGTACGGGTTTTCAGACACTTTGGAGTTTCATAGATTATTAGAACGTCAGTCTCTTGTGCTGATATAACCCAATGACCGTTAATGTTTGTTTCACCCTCATATATTATAGGTGTTTTACTTGTAGGCTAAGTCCTCTTACCTTCCTCGACGTTGGTGATTTATTCTGGCGAGGGTCGAGCAGCGCGGGACAATGCCGGCGTCTCACTCCGTACTCCTCTAGCCGGCTTACCCGAGATATTGCTGGAATTTGGACGAGACTTCAGTGTATGCTTCGTCCGTGCATGTTTCTCTTCCGGCACAGTGGGAAAGAAGGTATCTTTTCGGTCTGTAGATCTTAGTTCCGATCGTTTTTCATCTGTCCTTTAATTACATTCTCATAGCGTGGCCACGCTTATGACTGCGTAGGTGCTCTTTACAGGTGTCCGATCCGGCCCAGACGCGTTTAGGGAATTAACCTTCCCCTCATCAGTGGTATCGCAGCCACCTGTTTGCCTCCGCCTTTTATTTCAAAGAGAGCACCCAAAATATGGATAGGCTGGATTTCCTTTTGGATAAAGGGACTATTCATGCGTTTTTATGCATGCGTTTTTTTTGATACATGTGCGTTTTTTGTGCTATATGTTCCTTATATCCTCGTGGACTTCTTTTATAAACAGAATTACTATTTTTGATTGCCTTAAAGAGTTATATCATTTTAAAGTTTGACATCACATAAATATATGCTATATATAACTCTATGTAGCTATATCATAACATCAATCTTTTCAACCAATATTCTTTGTGCATTCTATATCTATATCTACATAGATTAAAATTAAAATACCAATGTTAAAATTACACTTTATTAAAATATTAAAGAATACAATTCGAGAAAAGGGTTGATAGCGGATCCTTGGTCATATATGATGTTCGGAATCTTTGATAATATACCCGTAGTTGTATGCCATATTATAAATAATTTTAATTGAATCAATATGCCACATAAATGGCCTCTAAATAAAACTGATTTGTTGATGTGTATGAGGTTGGCCCAGCCCTATACAACTAGATCAACATCCCATCCAACCTCAGACACATCAACAAATCAGTTTTATTTAGAGTACGGAGTGAGACGCCGGCATTGTCCCGCGCCGCTCGACCCTCGCCAGAATAAATCACCAACGTCGAGGAAGGTAAGAGGACTTAACCTACAAGTAAAACACCTATAATATATGAGGGTGAAACAAACATTAACGGTCATTGGGTTATATCAGCACAAGAGACTGACGTTCTAATAATCTATGAAACTCCAAAGTGTCTGAAAACCCGTACAGCAATATTTCTGATATACATCTGTATTCACATGTGGATTTATCCCCACGGGACTTTAACTAATACTATTAAGAACTTCGGCATAATACAGTCAGCCCGTTACTGTGCGAATAAGGAACTATTCCGGCAACTATAGCCAATTTCTGTGGACCTTGCCAGATATATGTGGTGGTGTTAGTTTTCATGAAGTGCATTTTATTTTTACTTGATCTTATCGTATTTTATAGCATATTATTTTATATCTCATTTTATTATTACATGTTATACACATGTGCAGCATATCATTTCAACCAGATATTATATTCTTTATTGCCAAAATCGGCAATGTATTATTCGCATAATGCGCGCGAAATACCGGCGTGGGGTAGGCAACTTTTCTATTGGTTGCTATGGATGTTGCTAAGCTGTGACAAAGCCTTCTCATTGGCCCACAAGCTAGAAGAAGGGATGGATGATCACCTGATATGTACTGTGTTAAAAAAATAACAAAAAAACAACGAATATTCGTCATTACAAATATATAGCACTATATTCTAAATATTCGCAAATTCTCGAAGTGCCAATATTTGTAAAAAAAATTAGCTTTTCGAATATTTGCGGTCAACGCTACTTCACATTACTATAGTTTTATGCACTGACCTGTCTATCCTGATTTATTGACAGTCCTAGCTTTAGTCATCAGACTTCCTGTCTACTTCACTGAATTGTTGTTTCCTGGTTCTACTCGATTTACCTCACAGATCTCTTGCACCTTTTCTGTAAGAAGGCATTAAAAGCTTACACACCTTTTTCTGAGAAATTAGGATATGTACTCCCTACTGCTGCAGAGGGATTCACAGAAGAGAAGATTATTTCTTAGTGTTTTACAAATTCTTAAGAAATTGCTTAGACCAGTGAAAACTTTCCACCATCTCCTCTGAAGAACAATAGGATGTTTCATTAAATTTCCCTTTTTTCACTGACATGGCTACATGTGGCCAGGGCTACACGGTGACACGTGTCGGGTGACTTCTTGACACAGAAAAGTCGCACAATATCTTTTATAATAAAAGTCATTGATAGTCAATGCTCTTATCTTTTGTAATGATAATAGTGTTGCAATGGTCAATGGTGTTGCATTGCGACATGCTGCAACTGGATTTTTGTGCGACTGTTGCATCACAGTTGCAGTATGTTGGATGTCGCAGTGCAACACCATTGACCATTACAACACCATTGTCATTACAAAAACATTCACGTGAAATTGGGGCAACAGGAACATCAAGCAACACATGTTGCACTGTAGTTGTTCCCTTATTGTCACATGACATATGTAGCCCTAGCCTAAAGTTTTTCATAGATATTTTATGTCCGTTAGCCTATCCAGCTGATTTTAGAGAGCAATCCCTCTGTGGTACCGGACCCTGCCCCAGTCTTACCCTTAAAAAAACAGTCACCCTTTTGTTCTGCAGTCAGTTTCATAGGTACAAGTCTGCTTACTGAGGCCCTTTAATGCCTTGTAATGTGACAACATATGTCTGTATGGATCATTCAGGGTTAATGATCTTGACTAAGGACCTGTAGGAGGTTGGGTGTGGGCTTAGGTCTGCCACTGGCTCAATCTGGAGTTAGCTCAGGAAGGGAGAGAAGCCACATGTGCTCACTACTCAAGAAACTAGGCCTAAGTTTTAGAGAATCACCGTCTCTGAGTATATTTGCATCAAGTAAGCCATCGCTACTTTACAGTGCTCCAGAGGGTGAGGATAGAAAGAACCAAGAAGGGCCTGGGTCTGCATGGTCAAGCATTGAAGTCGGTCAGTGAGGTATTTACCGATGGAGACTTTACTGCAGTGAGAGGAAGATTGATAATACACCCTTCATGCTTGGACACAGTCCTAGCCAGCTGTAACTCCAACCTGTAGCCCTCAGCTGGGAATTACAGTCACCGTTGCAAGAATAACATTGTCAGCATTAGATTCTGCAGAGAGAGACTTTGGAGAGATAGAAGGAAGGAGTACTACAATCCCTATCCTGGCCTATATCCATACATGATATCTGGGAAGATTTGTACAAATAATTGTTTGGAACTATGTTTTAATACTGTCAGATGTACTACAACTCCCATTCTACACTGTAGTAACAAGAGACTTTTTCTACACTGACTCCAGACCCATTCGACAGCTACTTCACCTACATCTCCTGCCTTGCAAACATACCAAACCCGCAACACTAAGGACACCCCAACTACTATCAAACAGGGGCCGCAGCATTAGGGTTTTTGCAATGGGCGGCCTCCTCCCAGGGCCCTCTATATATAAAATCGCATCCCAGGTGTAGGAAATGCCGAGTAGTATAGTGCAGCCTGAAATGTCTCTTTATGTGTGTCACGGTGCTCCTACCTGGATACGGCTGGACACCAGGCTTTGCAAAGCAATAAATAGGGAGACTACTTAATGGATTTGAAGAAATAACTTGAGTCCAGACCTTGAGAGTACATATTTACTTGAATAAATGTTTCGCAAAATAGTTTCAAGCTTTGTCTTGGTTCCAGCAGGCTTTAGCATTAAACCGGCAGGCAAACTCAACTCTGCTATAACTGTTTCTCTCTGACCCTGCTGTACTGACAGGCTGGCTGTATAACTCAGCTTCTTCTGTATGCTGCACTTCTCTCTTTAGTCTGACTCTAGGTTATGCCAGGGAACTTTCTTTCTGGCTCCTGAGGCTTTAAGCTTTGGCCTCCATGGCCAGCATAGCTTAGGGTGCTCTGGCTGGGGTGGGCAGGTCCAGCAGAGAGGTGCCCCTGCAGACCTATCCCCTAGCTGGGGTAGACTAGACTAACTCTAACCGATCCCCACCCTTCCTTCAGGAAGAAGGGCAAGCCCACTTCTCTCCAGAGGGGGGTTAGAATACAATGGAAAGCTATATGCTCTCTAAGTACAGCTCTGCCGTGTTTTATGCCACCTGCTGGTGAACCAGGTACATTGCATGAACAAAACGGTTGCAAACAGATAAGGAATGCATAGTGTGGAGGACCTGGACAAAGATGTATAAGATGACATTTATATTAGCCCATTAAAAACAGTAGCAGGGTGCCGGAGTGTTAACACCACTCTGGGGTGTTACATTTGTCCTAAGGAAATGAAATGTGCGCCCTCCTATAACTGCCCTGGCCTTATGGATCATCGGTCTGAGGATTGTCACTGTGAATGACTATTGCATTCAAAGCCACCGCCACTTCCATCCTCTGCTTCTTCTCTTCCGGGCTTGAGGTAGTAGCACACTGTTCTGTGTAAACAGCATCTACTTCTGGCAAACAATTAATATGTATGGGGATATGCCATTACAGCAGGCATCATTCATCCCCATACAGAGGGGTAGGTTTCTGCAGGTAAATCTCCCTTTGAATCAATGATCAGTCAGTTATCGGGAACTAAAGGTTCTTTCCTGATAGCTGCCCGTGCATCAACCTGAGTATAAAGGTCTTTACAGTCATGACACATTTCTGGTATATGAATACCATTGTTTGGTCTGTTTGCAGTACACGTGCAACACCATTTCAGAATTTCTGTATTAAAGTGACTTCATTTGGTTTTCTTCGTGCTGACATAATCTAATAAATATTGCAGGAACAATGTTCTCCTTGTTATTCACAGGCGTCTTATGTAAGCATAATCATGACACAACATGCTGTAAATGACGAGACTCCTGCTGTGATGGAATACTGACACCCCAGGCAAACTCCAGCATTCTATGCTGAAGTCATTAGTAAAATGGTTTATTTCCCTGTTAGGTAACAACTGGTGATAAAGGATAGTTACTAAAAAAAAAATATGACTGCCGCAGACTACCAGCACCCACAGCCATACGACAACAGCCACACAACATTCAATTACACTTCCAGAGGGGAACAAAGAGGTATGAGGACTGGTCTAATTAACCCAGCCTGAGGGCCACTGCAGAGAAGATACTTTTCTAATATACCTGAAGTCTAAAGACGTGCTGGGAAACAGCTCTTCTGGCAAAAGCTTATGCCGATTAGATTTTGGTAAAACTAGAAAGTAAAATATGGCAGCCCTAATTCTTTTTGTATATCCAAATGGAAATCCAGGCGCCTGATGTAAAAACACTTGTACGAAAGAACTTATTTTCAGTTGTAGACATTTCTGTAATAAATCTATTGCATGAAAACATCCCCTCAGTGTTCTGGTATTTCCGTGTAATCTCTGCCTTATTTCTATGCCACATCTTTTTTTTCCCCACAGTAGAACCTGTGACTGCAGCCAGGGGTGAATTGGACATAGACCTTACAGGGACATTTCCTGGTGGGCCAATGCCTCACGGCCGGCCAGTGGAAGTTTTTGGGGATGTATTTTGTGCTGCTGGTGGCAGTATTTTATAATGGACTGTGGTATTTGGCTCTGTTGGGGTGGTATAATGTGCTACAATATGGTATTTCTGGCTCTGCCTATTTGTGTTGGCCCTGCCTTCTATCAAATCCGACTACAAAACGAGGCCACTTTAAGTTCCTAGTCCGCCCCTGACTGCAGCTATCAAAATCTGGCCGGACATACTGATGTCACTGCTACAGTCAACTATTATCTATGGGGTCTCATGTTTTGGGTCACATCAATGGGTGACATCATTTTGTCTTTTCTCCTGGTGATAGCCTCACCAGGAGATCAGGTTATCAGGACTCAGATCAGAGTCGGTGTACAAAAACTGAAGCTGGTGGAAACTGTTGGCTGATGAGATCTAATGTGAAGGAAACATTAGTGGTTGGGGATCTCCAGGCCACTATTAGACTGGCAGTAGCTAGAAGAGGGCTTTGGACAGGTCTCTGCCCTTCAAATAGTCTGCTATGTGTGGTTGAGAATGTGACAGGGAAAGCCACCTAATACCCCTAGAACAAAAAGCAAGGAACAAGTTGGCAAGTAGAGGTAAAGCAAATCTAGTGAGGTCAGCAACTGAGATGGGGTGATACAGAGGTGCCAGTCGCACATACTGTAGGTCCTTCCACTTAATTTAAATAGATACCAGCATTATAAATGGTAAATAGGGGATCTATCTACATAATTTGCATTGGGGAACAGGAGCTTCAAGTTACACCTGTGGCTGCTGGTAGGTGTGAGGATACATTACATGACAAAGAATTGCAGTCTATGGGTCTATTCACATGGCTATTTTTAACATCCTGTGAATAATGTTCATAAAAAAATAGGACATATCCTATTTTCTTCATTTTCACGTACAGACCGCCCCCATAAAATGCTAGGAGACCATTTTTAACAGGCGTTTTTCAGCAAAAACAGAGAGGAAGGTTTTAATGCTTAGAAGGAAGCCAAAAGAGGTAGTTAGGTGAGAAGGACAGAAGGGACGGGGACTCCTGGGATTAGGGCTCTGAGGATAGTGGAAGATATTAAGGTTTTTTGTAGAGCGATAATAGTGATTACAAAAATACAGTTAGAAGAAATAGGACTGATGTATGGTGTTGGAAGTTACCTTCTGGTTCAATTCTGGTATAATTCTGCTGCACACTTTTCGGCCCAGATTTTCTAATCCTAAAGATGGAGTCATCTTAGACAGGCTGTCTAGTCCTGCACCAGGTTTATCACAGTGACTCAGGTTGGATGATAAATCTGGTGCAGAGATAGACACTTTTTTCTGACTCAATACTAACTACTGATTGGCTTACTTTGAGGCAGATTTTTATGCCAGAAATGTGGAGACATTTTGGCACAAAATGGTGCATCTTAGGTCCTGCCTTTTCCCTGCAAAGCTCTACCTCCTTTCGACTAAGTCGCACCACTTGCTGAGCATGTCGGAAAAAGTATAGAACCCCTAGATGGGCCACACTGTGGCACTTTTATAGACATCTTTTTGTCGCAGACACATTAGTAATTCTGGTCTTTGTAGTTGCACTTTGAATGTTGCAAAGAAATGACCAATGTCAGAAAAAATACCCTAGGTAATGTGTGAAGTGTCTTTAAGTTGTACTCCCACTAGACTTAGGTCGAATGCACACGGCCGTTGTTCACGGCCGTGAGCAGTCCGTGGAACCGCGGCCTGGATTCCTCCTGGTTGCTATGACGCCGTGCGCTCCCTGCTGCCGCCGCAATACAGTAACACACTGGTATGATCTATACCAGTATATTACTGTACTGTGGCGGCAGCAGGGAGTGCACGGCGTCATCGCAACCAATGATGCCGTGCGCTCCTGCTCTCAGGAGGAATCCAGGCCGCGGTTCCACGGACCGCTCACGGCCGTGTGCATTCGGCCTTATGCAGTGGTAATACATGGTTGAATCATGGCCTTCAAAGTACTTTGATGTCGTTTGTTGGTTAATAGGCTTATAAATAGAGTTGAGCGGACACCTGGATGTTCGGGCTCGACAGGTGTTGCCGAACTTCACAAAAAAGTTTGAGTTCGGGACCCGAACTTGACCCCAAACCCCATTGAAGTCAATGGGCACCCGAACTTTTGAGCCCTAAAATGGCTGTAAAAAAGTATCGGAAAGGGCTAGAGGGCTGCAAATTGCAGCAAAATGTGATTAAGAGCATGGCAAGTGCTCTGCAAACAAATGTGGATAGGGAAATTACTTTAAATAACATAAAGTACGTAAAAATAATACTCTTGATCTAGGAGGACGAGGTCCATATAGAGTAGGAGGTTGAGGAGGCAGTGGATGTGGCAGTGTAGGTGGAAGTGGCGGTGAAGGAGGAGGAGGTAGCCTACACAGTTTTTTGGTTTTACTTTTTATTTGTTTAAATTCGGGTACACCCCAAAACATTGAGGAATATAACCTGTGATAACCCCCTCCAGTCGTGCTAAACAAATGTTCAGACAATACACTGGCTGCAGAGCAGGCCAGCACCTCCAATACGTTGAGGGCAAGCTCAGGCCATGCGCCCAATTTGGAGACCCAGAAGTTGAAGATGGCAGACCCGTCATTTAGTACGTGTAGGCGTGTGCAAACATACTGCCCCACCATGTCGCACATCCCCGTGATGTTTGCGATCCAATTGGATATCTTCTCTATCAACTTCCGATGTTCTTTTCTGCGCCTACCATGTGGATCACGGTTAGCGGCGAATCAGGGTTCCACGCCGGAGAGGGAGCGTGAGAAAGAGATACCTACATCAAAGGGAGGTCAATGAATGAAATTCAATGTGACCAAGCGGAAATGTGGGAGAAGTTATTAAAACAGACGAATGAAAGGAAAGGAGGGGGAGCGCGGCCATTACCCACTCCCGACTCGGGGAGGTTGTGATGATAAATAACAATACAGGACTCTTAAGATGCCCTGTTATTGGAATGATTACAAAAAAATTATAGGGAATGTCACTGGGGTATTTTGGATTTGGAAATGTTAGACAGGAGAGGCCCTGCTGCTGCTTTGTTGACTCTAGATAACTTCTGCCTGATCGCATGTCCCCTGTGACGTCCACAACCCATTTGGATATCTTCTCTATTAAAGAAGAATTAAAGAAGAATTTTTGAAATTCATGTCCCTGTCACCTATGCAGAGCAGGGGTTTAATCACGGCAAAAAATTGTCAAATGTCACCCAAGAATGTAACAGACAAATTAGTGAAATATTTTGACCTGTCTACTAGGTATAGCAGGGGTATATCACAGCCAAAAATTGGTGAATTTCACCCGAGAATGTAACAGACAAATTAGTGAAATTGTTTTACCTGTCTACTAGGTATAGCAGGGGTAAATCACAGCCAAAAATATGTGAATTTCACCCGAAAATGTAACAGACAAATTAGTGAAATTTTTCTACCTGTCTATTAGGTAGAGCAGGGGTATATCACACCCAAAATCTGGTGAATTTCACCGAATATGTAACAGACAAATTAGTGAAATTTGTTTACCTGTCTACTAGGTATAGCAGTGGTATAACACAGCCAAAAATTGGTGAATTTCAGCCAAAAATGTAACAGACAAATTAGTAAAAAGACATAAAATAAAATACGTACAAATAAAATAAAAATAATCTTGATTTATAAGGTGGAGGTCCATATTGAGTGAGAGTTTGAGGAGGCGGGGGACGTAGCGGTGAAGGTGGAAGCGGCGGTGGAGGAGGACGAGGTAGCCAACACTGGTTTTTGGTTTTAATATTTTTTTATTTTTTATTAGGGTACACTCCAAAAGAGTGTGCAATATCCAAAGTACAAAAATTATCAATTGTGCTGTAGTATAACAATGGCTGGTAAAAGCCGGTATACATGTCTATTCTGCAGAAGGTACGGACAAGTCCTGTTGGATCCATTACTGGTTCATTTTAATGAACGTGAGCTTGTCCACATTGGCTGTGGACAGGCGGCTGCACTTGTCTGTGATAACGCCCCCTGCCGTGCTAAACACACGTTCAGACAATACACTGGCTACAAGGCAGGCCAGCACCTCCACATGATCAAGGGCAAGCTCAGGCCATGTGCCCAATTTGGAGATCCAGAAGTTGAAGGAGGCAGACCCATTATTCAGTACGTTTAAGCGTGTGCACACATACTGCTCCACCATGTTGGTGAAATGCTGCCTCCTGCTAAGATTTTCCATATAAGCTGGTGGTGCTGGTTGTTGTGGCGTGCTGACAAAGCTTTTCCACAAGCTAACCCTGCTGGTGGTGCCCCAGCTGTGTTGGCAACCTCTTCCTCCTCCTCTGGCTTCGACTTGTGCTTCCATTGTGCCCCTGGTGTCAGGTGGGAATGCCACCAGCAGTGCGTCTACCAGCAAGCGCTTGTACTCGCGCATCTTACGATTCCGCTCCAGTGACGAAATTAGGGATGGTACATTGTCCATGTGTAACGGTCAGCAGAGGAAGAGACCGTAGAGCAGGACTCAAGTACAGTGCAGCAGACAAGGAGGCTGAAGTAGAAACCGGCTTTATTAAAAGAGAACTCTAACTGCCGGAGAAGCAGATTTACAATATGAACAGCTTGGGAATTCACAATAAAGATAATGGAAATTTGCATAAAGAACACAAATGAATCACAAACACAAGTACAGACAATAGCAGGCTACTCTCTTCTAGGTAGTCCTATCTGTCCCCACTACCCGGGGTGCACCTCTACGGTGCACTAAACTAAATCCTATTCCACTATGCCCTAGCTCAGATTAGCATCAGTGCACTCACAGTTCGGTGTCCGCACATGCAGGCAGGTACAGTCTGGGTCCCGATCTGGTTGCTTGCTTGCTTGCTTGCTTCAGCGTGGCTCAGCTCTGGCCTCTCTTTGTAGTCTCTGTAAATCTGGTTAGAGATAATCAGCAGCTCTGGACGTGTAATCAGACAGGGCCTGGAATTCACTCACAGTTCCTCTGGTAAGTGCCTCACACTACAGCAGTCTCTCTTCTGCACCAGGAAACATCAGCTCAGTCAGGGAGCAAACACACTCTAATGTCCCAGATACGGTGTCACAGCAGGCAGGGAGAAATCGCTCTAATCTTCCCTGTGGATCTCCCTCTCAGTGCACAGCGTCCTTCTTCCTGTGTACTCAGACACCTTCAGCCCAGGCTCTCTGCTCAGCCCGGGAAAAACACTTAACTCCTTGTCCTCTGGAAACAACTCCTCTCACTGTCCTACTCAGCCACAGTGGCCTCTGGTGGCTGGAGGGAAACATGGCAGTCTGCTATATATATATGTGTTGGAAATGTTGCTGGATGATCAGGGCTGCCTCTTACATGCCTCCCCACTTAAAGGTGGCCGTCCTCGGCCTTGCTATATAGTCCATAGAAATAATGGTTAATGTAACTTTTTATACAGCAGTACAACATTGTCCACAATACATACAGGTGGACCAAATGAACTCATCATCAGCGTACCTGTTTGGTGGAACCCCTGCAGTAAGCCTACTGGATCTCCGGAGGTCCTGGCTATCTGTTACGACCTGACTCTCTCCACTAGGAACTGCCAGTCTGGATTCATCCACCACAATAGGAGGTTCGGGTGTGTCCGAGGGCCCCTCTCCATTACGGGCTGGCAATGGTTCTGTGACAGTGCCTTCATCACCTGTAACCTGGGAGGCTTCTTCAGTGTTGGGAGCAGTCCACCAGTCTTCACCATAATCTCCATCAGAGATAACAAGTTCTGAGTATGGGGCAGGAGGAGGTGTCCTCTGAACAGGTGCGGGATCTTTGGACCGGCATGGCCGTAACATATTCCTATGTAGAGTCCGTGAAGCAAATTCCTCATTCTCAACCTGCACTTCGTAGACCGGACCATTAGGGTACACTCTCTTGATCACTTTATACGGCTGTACTTCCAACGCTCACTCAACTTGCCTCTGGGACGTTTCTCTCGTACCAGTACCCGATCCCCAGGCTGCAATGGAACCTCCTGAACTGGAGGACAGGTCTGTATGAGCTCTCTCCTGTAACCGCTGACCTGCCAACCGGCGAATGGTCTGGAGACGCCGACGGTGTTCTTTCACCCATGAGGTGGTTGATCGCTCTATTAGGTCTTCTGGCTGTTCTAGGTTTAATTCCACGATCTCTCGACCAGCCCTACCGAACAGTAACATGTATGGGGTGTAACCGGTGGTGGTGTGGACACGATTATTGTAAGCCCAGACTAATTCTGGCAGGTAGTCAGGCCAGTGTGCCCTCTTGTCTTCCTCTAGTGTCCTCAGCATTTGCAGCAATGTGCGGTTAAAGCGCTCACAGGCTCCGTTTCCTTGGGGATGATAAGGAGTTGTCCTGGATTTTTCAATGCCGTACAGTCGATGTAGCTCTTCCATCACTTTTCCTTGAAAGCACGCCCCTTGATCTGAATGGATCCGCTTTGGACACCCATAGACCCGAATGAAGTCTTGACAAATGGCTCGTGCAGCGGACTCGGCCGTCTGGTCCCTGAGTTGGGGTGACTACTGCAAACTTGGAGAAGTGGTCGATCATGACCAGGCAATACTGTGGACCTCTTGACGATTGTCCCACAAGAAGATAGTCTATCATCAACACTTCCAGCGGTTCTGTGGTCTGGATGGACTGTAGGGGTGCTCTCTGTTCTGTACTCTTCGTGAGTTCACACACTCGACACTGTCGGCAAACTTCTTCAACTGTGGCCTCCAGTCGCGGACAATACACATAACGCTGCAGCCACTGGTATGTCTTGACTGGCCCGAAGTGAGCTCCAAACTCATGAGCCTCTTTGGCTATCTCCCGTGCCATTCTTCTGGGTATCACTACCTGCCACCTCGCCTCTAGGTCGGCAGGCTGTTGCCACTTGCGGAACAAAACAGCTCCATGCACTTCCAGTCTGTCCCATTGATGTAGAACGGACTTCATCTCGGCATCCAGATCAGTCCTTTCTTCTTTGTTGGGTTTCCTGCACTGGGTTACCCAGCTTTTCATTTGCTGCAGTCCAATGTCTTCATCTTGCAATCTGCCCCATTCTTCATTAGTTCTCCCCAATGCTTTGGGTAGCTTACGGGCCTCCCCACTTGTCTGGGCCGCGACTGTTGGGGGAGCGAACTTGCGGAAGTCAGGAGTTTCATCTTCTTCCTTTTGTTCATCCATATCCCCTACTGGAGTTTCAAAAGTAACCCTCGAGAGACCATCAGCATTAGTGTTCTCTGTAGCGGAGCGGTAGCGAATTGAGAAGTCATACTTTGCGAGGCGAGCCGCCCAGCGTTGCTCCAGGGCTCCCAACTTGGCAGTACCCAGATGGGCCAGGGGATTGTTATCCGTCCGTACGAAGATCTTAGCTCCTGTCAGATATCCTGCAAATTTCTCTGTCATAGCCCACACCAGGGCAAGGAGTTCCAGCCGGAAGGAACTGTAGTTATGGGGGTTTCGCTCCGTATCTCGCAAGGATCTACTGGCATAAGCGATCACTCTCTCATGTCCATCTTGTACCTGCGACAGGACTGCCCCAAGTCCGTAGAGGCTGCCATCAGTAGCTAAGATGAATGGTTTATCAAAATCGGCATAAGCCAAGATGGGGGCCGATGTCAGGGCTTCTTTCAGGGCCTGGAAGGCCTCTTCCTGTTTCTGTCCCCAGGGGATACTTTGGCCCTTGGGTTGCCCAGCCGTTCCTCTCAACAACTCATTCAGAGGGCCCGCTATTTTTGCGTAGTCTTTGATGAACCGCCGGTAGTACCCAGTCAGTCCCAGGAAGGCCTTCAACTCACGCAGTGTTCTCGGCACTAGCCATTGTCGTATTGCAGCCACTTTGTCTTGGGACGGTAGCACTCCGTCTTGGGACACCCTATGGCCCAGGTACTCGATCTCCCTCTTGAAGAGATGACACTTCTTTGGCTTTACCTTCAGGCCATGGGATCGCAGTCGCTCGAGTACCTGCCCTAGCCGATTCAAGTGTTCTTGAAAAGTAGCAGAGTATACGATGATATCGTCTAGGTATATCAGAGTGGCTTCAAAATTCAGGTCTCCCAGGCATCTCTCCATCAGCCGCTGGAAGGTTCCAGGGGCATTAGTCAGTCCGAATGGCATCCTGTTGAATTCAAATAACCCCATGGGGAGTATGAATGCTGTCTTTGCCTTGTCCTGCTCAGCCACTGGTACTTGCCAGTACCCACTTGCTAGATCCAGGGTGGAGAAGTATTTGGCTCGTCCTAGAGCCGTCAGAGACTCCTCGATGCGTGGCAGAGGATATGAGTCTCGCGCAGTGCAAGCATTCAACCGCCGGTAATCCACACAAAATCGAATAGTGCCGTCCTTCTTCTTGACAAGCACCACTGGGGCTGCCCAAGGGCTCTGGCTTCCCCGCAACACTCCGGAATCTATCATCTGTTTCAATAGCGTCTTCACTTCCTGGTACAACTTGGGCGGAATCTGTCGATATCTCTCTCGAATTGGTGGAGTGTCCCCCGTCGGTATATCATGTGTGATAGCATTCGTGCAGCCAAAGTCATCGGCGTGGCGGGCAAACGCAGCCTGATTCTCCCACAGCATGGTTTCAACTGCTCGCTGTTGGTCTAAACTGAGAGCCTTAACATCTATCTCCATTTGACCCAAGATGGTTCCCCCATTTCATTCTGGGGTCGGCGCCTCTTCTGCACTGGCAGTAACTGCCAGGGTCCAACCAGCATCCCCTACCGGAGCTAGAGTCACTTCTCTCTGACTCAGGATTTCTCCCTGATGTAGGTACACACGAGCCAGTTCCACCCCTGGCGTCAAGGGAACTTCTAGATATCCCACATTCACAGCTCTTATGGGTACTCGTCCATTCTGGACCACTCCCAGTGTCCGGGCCACCAGGACGTCCTGACCCAGCTCTCCTAGGCCTGTTGGTTCAACGAACACCTCCATGCCTTCAAGATTACGGAAAGTTCCCACGGGTAACGTCAGCACGGTCTCCCGACCAGGGGGAAGGGTGAAGGTAGCCTTTCCTGGCGCTCGGATCGTTCCCACCGCCTGGTGTGCTGGTACACTTTTCTGTGTTCCACAAAAACGGATTAGCCGTTGAAATGCTTTCTGGGTAGGTTTGTGCGGGGTGGCTTGTTTCCAGTAACCCGGCCCCCGTTTGGTGAACATGATCTGATCCAATTCTCGCAGGATATTCATGCCCATTATCACCGGCACATCTTCTTTGAACGTTTCGGGGACCAACAAGATACCTTTCCGCCCCACTTCCTGTCCACATAGCCGTACATTCATCCACACGACCCCTGTGACAGGAATCTGCTGTTGGTTAGCCGCTGTAACCCGGACCAGTGTCTCTCGTTCTGGCTTGGCCAGCGCTTGAAAGTAACGGTAGAAGAATGACTCGGGCATAGTTGTCACCTGAGACCCAGTATCCACTAAGCAGTCGACAGGAACACCTTCGAACTCAGCTCGTATAGTGGGGCACCCTGCGACCAGGTGTTCGGAGCTTTGCTGGGTAACTTGGCTCTCCACCTCCCCTGCAGTACGCCCCACTACTGCAGGGGTCGGTAGTTTAACGGCGGCTCTTGGCGTCCAGCTGGATTATTCCGACACTCTCTGGCGAAATGTCCTAGATCTCCACACCGCCAACACTGTGCCCCTTGATGGCCCACTTTTTGCCTGCGAGTGGGAGGTGCCCTCAGAGCTTGGCTGGATGGCCCCACTGAAGGGTAATGAGGGGCTTGATGGTATGGGAAACTAGCATAAGGGCATTCGGGTGTAGGAACCCACGGAGTCGTCTGATAGGTTTGTTGTCGGGCTGGATAGGCAGCCTCAGTAGTATGGCGCGACTCTATCCGTTTCTCCAGGTGTGTCAACTTTTCGTGCATGGCACTCAGGGAGCTCTGCAAGTCTTGTACCACTCTGACCAGGGCTTCCTCATTTCTCGTAACCCCGGGGGGTGTAACGGTCTGGGTCCGTATTACTCCAGAAGCATAGCCGTCTTCTTTGTTTCGCGTTACGGCCTCTGCCAAAATTTGTCGAAAGGTTAGGGTAGGGTCTACTCTGACTCGTTCCCGCAGAGCCTGTTTCAGGGGATTGCTGTAGAGCCCCAGAATAAATTGTTCCCGCAGTATCCGGTCTATGGGTCCCATGCCAGTAACCCCATCTGCCTCTTTTTTTTGTACCTCGGCCAACACTTCCTGTAGGGCTGTAGCGTACTGAGAGACACCCTCGTCTTCCCGTTGAATCCGGTAAAAAAACTTCGCCCGGAGGTGCCCTGCACTGGCTGTTTCCCCATATATTTCTTCCAGGAATCTCACCATCTCTTGCAATGTATTGCGCGTGGCTTCTGGTTGTAGGAGAACATTTCTTCGGGCCTCACCCTCGAGAGCGGCCAAAGCAATTTCTACTTGTAGTTCTGGGCTGACATTGTAAATCCTAATAGCACTCTGTAACCTTGTCACCCAGTCTGACAGTGTCATGTTCTGGCCATCAAATTTGGGTAGCAAGTTGAACAACGTGCCAATAGGAAGGGCCCTTGCAAGGGTTCCACCATTGCCTGAGGTACTCACATTAACATCATGCACATTGCCTTCAGCCGCCTCCATCTCTGTGACTGTACCCTGCTCGCAGCGCCACTTGTAACGGTCAGCAGAGGAAGAGACCGTAGAGCAGGACTCAAGTACAGTGCAGCAGACAAGGAGGCTGAAGTAGAAACCGGCTATATTAAAAGAGAACTCTAACTGCCGGAGAAGCAGATTTACAATATGAACAGCTTGGGAATTCACAATAAAGATAATGGAAATTTGCATAAAGAACACAAATGAATCGCAAACACAAGTACAGACAATAGCAGGCTACTCTCTTCTAGGTAGTCCTATCTGTCCCCGCTACCCGGGGTGCACCTCTACGGTGCACTAAACTAAATCCTATTCCACTATGCCCTAGCTCAGATTAGCATCAGTGCACTCACAGTTCGGTGTCCGCACATGCAGGCAGGTACAGTCTGGGTCCCGATCTGGTTGCTTGCTTGCTTGCTTGCTTCAGCGTGGCTCAGCTCTGGCCTCTCTTTGTAGTCTCTGTAAATCTGGTTAGAGATAATCAGCAGCTCTGGACGTGTAATCAGACAGGGCCTGGAATTCACTCACAGTTCCTCTGGTAAGTGCCTCACACTACAGCAGTCTCTCTTCTGCACCAGGAAACATCAGCTCAGTCAGGGAGCAAACACACTCTAATGTCCCAGATACGGTGTCACAGCAGGCAGGGAGAAATCGCTCTAATCTTCCCTGTGGATCTCCCTCTCAGTGCACAGCGTCCTTCTTCCTGTGTACTCAGACACCTTCAGCCCAGGCTCTCTGCTCAGCCCGGGAAAAACACTTAACTCCTTGTCCTCTGGAAACAACTCCTCTCACTGTCCTACTCAGCCATAGTGGCCTCTGGTGGCTGGAGGGAAACATGGCAGTCTGCTATATATATATATGTGTTGGAAATGTTGCTGGATGATCAGGGCTGCCTCTTACACATGTAACGTGGATCCAGCAGCTTGGCCACCCAGTAATCAGCACAAGTTAGAATGTGGGCAACTCGGCGGTCGTTGCAGAGGCACTGCAGCATGTAATCGCTCATGTGTGCCAGGCTGCCCAGAGGCAACGAAAAGCTGTCCTCTGTGGGAGGTGTATCATCTGTGTCCTCTGTATCCCCCCAGCCACGCACCAGTGATGGCCATGAGCTGGATTGAGTGCCACCCTGCTGTGAACACGGTTCCTCCTCCTCCATCTTCTCCTCCTCATCCTCCACCTCCTCATCCTCCAGAACTGTGCCCTGGCTGGACAATTGTGTACCTGGCGTTTGTGGGTGCAGGAACCCACCCTCAGAGCCACTTGTGAATGACTGGCCGGAAACCCTATGAAATGATCCCTCTTTCTCCTCTGCCACATCCTCTTCCATCATCGCCAGCAGCGTTTTTTCAAGGAGGCATAGTAGTGGGATAGTAACGCTGAGAACAGTGTTATCAGCACTGGTCATGTTGTTGGAGTACTCGAAACAGCGCAACAAGGAACATAGGTCTCGCATGAAGGCCCAGTCATTGGTGGTGAAGTGGTGCTGTTCCGCAGAGCGACTCACCCGTGCGTGCTGCAGCTGAAACTCCACTATCGCCTGCCGTTGCTCGCACAGTCTGGCCAGCATGTGCAAGGTGGAGTTCCACCTTGTGGGGATGTCGCATATGAGGAGGTGAATGGGAAGGCCGAAGTTACGCTGCAGCGCTGACAGGCGAGCAGCAGCAGGGTGAGAACACCGAAAGCGCACAGACGGCCCGCACTTTCTGCAGCAGCTCTGGCATATCGGCGTTATTTTTAAGGAACCTCTGCCCCACCAAATGCGCCAGGCAAGGGATGTGCGTCAAACCGGCTAGTCCCAGAGCTGCTACGAGATTTCGTCCATTATCATACATAACCAGGCTGGGCTTGAGGCTCACTGGCACCAACCACTCATCGGACTGTTGTTCAAGGCTCGTCCACAGCTCCTGCACGGTGTGCGGTTTGTCCCCAAACAGATAC
The DNA here is from genome assembly GCF_014858855.1 of Bufo gargarizans. Lineage (NCBI taxonomy): Eukaryota > Metazoa > Chordata > Amphibia > Anura > Bufonidae > Bufo > Bufo gargarizans. The sequence goes on from NC_058080.1 coordinate 467,020,618, forward strand.
GTTTTAAAACTGTCTTCTGTCGTTTACCCCTGGCTGTGCTGAAGTTGGTGGTGAAGGTGTTACGCTGACCGGATGATGAGGCGGAAGCGGATGAGGAAGTGGAGTAGGAGGAGGAAGCAACAGGAGGCAAAGAGAAGCGCCCTGCAATCCTCGGTGGTGGAAGGACATGCGCCAAACTGCTATCCGCCTCAGGCCCAGCCACCACTGCATTTACCCAGTGTACTGTTAGGGAGATATAACGTCCCTGACTGTGCTTACTGGTCCACGTAACCTTAGTTAGGCGGACCTTGCCACAGATGGCGTTGCGCAGTGCACACCTAATTTTGTCCCCCACTTGGTTGTGCAGGGAAGGGATGGCTCGCCTGGAAAAGTAGTGGCGGCTGGGCACTACATACTGTGGGACAGCCACCGCCATAAGACTTTTAAAACTCTCCGTCTCCACCAGACGGAATGACATCATTTCAAAGGCCAGTAATTTTGAAATGCTGGCATTCAGGGCCAAGGATCGCGGGTGGGGGGGGGTACTTCCTCTTCCGCTCCAGTGTTTGGGAGCTGGAGAGCTGAACGCTTCCGTGGGACATTGTGGAGATGCTTACTGACCCAGGTGGTGGTGTTGCTGGCAGATCCTCTGTTTTCGGGGTGGCAGGTGCCACTGTCACTCCAGAGGTGGATGAAGAGGCCGAGACTGTAGCAGAAGAAAAGGAAGCAGGAGGAGCCAGAGACCTTTCTTTGGTTTTGAGGTGTCTACTCCACTGCAGCTTGTGCTTTGCACTTAGATGCCTGGTCATGCAGGTTGTGCTCAGGTTGAGAATGTTTATGCCTCGCTTTAGGCTCTGATTGCACAGCACATTGTCTGAAGAACTGCCACGGCAGGGAACTCTTTGGAGCTGGCTTTAGTGTGCTCGGTCGCTTGCTGCGTTGGGCAGTAGCAGGAGTACTGTCTAGGGGATGGCCGCTCTGCTTTTGCACCCTGCTCCCTCTTCTGCTGTGCTGGTGGCTCTGTGCGACCACCGCCTCTTCAGCCGAACTACACAGGTCACTCGCATGATCTTAATTCCATGTGGGGTTGAGGACCTCATCGTCCTCCACATCATCTTCCACCCAGTCTTCATCCCTGCACTACTTGTCGGTCTGCACACTGCAGAAATCCACAGCAGTTGGCACCTGTGTTTCTTCATTATCCAAGACGTGCTGCGGTGGTCCTCCCATGTACTCATCTTGAAACATAAGTGGTTGGGCATCGGTGCACTCAATCTCTTCCATTTCTGGGGCAGGGCTATGTGGATGGCCCTGGGAAACCCTGCTAGCAGAGTCATCCAAAAGCTGAAGAGACTGCTCCATGACTTGGGGCTCTGACTGCTTGGCTGATTTGCAAGGGGGTGAGGTGAAGGACTGATGGACATGGGCTGCAGGTGCCAACTCTGATCTTTCAGCAGGAGACTGAGTAGGAGACAATGTGAAGGAACTAGAGGCACTGTCAGCCACCCAATCTACTATCACCTGTACTTGTTTTGGACTCAACATTCGTAGAGCCGCATTAGGCCTGACCAAATAACGCTGAAGGTTTTGTCGCCTACTTGCACCTGAGGAAGGTGTTTCCCTTGTGCGTGTAGCTGGCACAGATCAACCATGTCCTCTCCCTGCAACAGGAGCTCCACCAGCAGCACCACGACTGGGGCCATGTCCCTTATTCAACGCTCTCCTCATTCTCTACTAATTTTGGATCTTGCCCCAAATGGATGTTTTTTTAATAACAGAATAGAACACCACTATCTAACGCATGTATATTACAATGACAGATGCAGCAAAGGCTGCAAAATTAGTTTCTTGCCCAAAATGGGAGTTTTTTTAATAACAGAATAGAACACCAGTATGTAACGCGTGTATCTCACAATGACAGATGCAGCAAAGGCTGCAATATTAAGTACTTTTTTTTTTTTTTTCTCACGTCCCCACGTGGAGGGAGGGAAATGGGAGAAGGAAGGGAAAAGAAAAGGAAAAGGAACTGTAATCATTAACTGTTAATGGTTGAATTTTGCTTAGTGTTAGAGTAATGTGCTTTCTCTTTTATGGATCTGTTCTTTATGTGAAACTCAAATAAAAATTATTTATAAAAAAAAAAAAAAAAAAAAAAAAAGAAAGTACTTTGCCCAAAGTGGGTGTTTTTTTAAACCCTGTATATTATTGCTGTATTTCAAGTTTGTATCTCACACTTACAGATGCAGACAAAGCCACAAATTTAGTATTTGGCCCAAAATGTGTGTTTTTTTAAACCCAGAATATTATTGCTATATTTCAAGCGTGTCTCTTACTGACAGATGCAGCAAAGGCTGCAAAATTAAGTTTGTTGCCCAAAATAGGTGTTTTTTTAATAACAAAATAGAACACCAGTATCTAACGCGTGTATCTCACAATGACAAATGCAGCAAAAGGCTGCAAAATTAGTTTCTTATCCAAAATGGGTGTTTTTTTAATAACAGAATAGAGGACCAGTATCTAAAGTGTGTATCTCAAAATGACAGATGCAGCAAAGGCTGCAAAATTCAGTATTTTGCCCAAAATGGGTGTTTTTTTTAATTACAGAGTATGACAGCAGTATCTAATGCTTGTATTTCACATTGACAGCTGCAACAAGGGCTGTAAAATTTATAATTTTGCCCAAAAAGGGTGTTTTTTTAATAACAGAATATGACAGCAGTATCTAACGCTTGAATTTCACAGACAGATGCAGCAAGAACTGTAAAATTTACTATTTTGCCCAAAAACTGTGTTTTAAAAAAAAAAAGAAAATTATTGCTGTATTTCTAGCACACTGACAAATGCTGCAAAGGCACCAGATGTAGAATATTGCCCAAAATTTGTGTTTTTTTAAACCAAACCCTGAATATTATTGCAGTATTTCAAGCTTGTATCTCACACTGATAGAAGCAGCCAAGGCCGCAAATTTACTATTTGGCCCAAAATGGGTGTTTTTTTAAAACCTAGAATGTTATTGCAGTATTTCTAGCTTGTATGCCACACTAACAAATGCAGCATAGGCCCCAGGTGTAGGGAATTGACAAAAATTGGTGTTTTTTTTTTAAACCAAGACATTTTTTGAAGTATTGTAAGCTTGTATTTCACACTGAAAAATGCTGCATAGGCACCAGATGTAGGATATTGCCAAAAATTGGTGTTTTTTTAAACCCAGATTATTATTGCTGTATTTCAAACTTGTTTTTCACACAAAAAAAAGGCAGCATAGGCCCCAGATGTAGGGTATTGCCAAAAATGGGTGTTTTTTAAACCCAGAAAATTATTGCAGTATTTCAAGCTTGGATTTCACACTGACAAATGCTTCAAAGGATCCAGATGTAGGGTCTTGCAAAAAAATGGGTGTTTTTTTAAACCCAGATTATTATTACAGTATTTCAAGCTTGGATTTGAATGCCACAAAAGCACATATGCTGTGCTGGTGCACTGAGCTTGCATAAAATGGCCGCCGCTGCCCACCTAACTAACAGACGGATAAAAGTTTTTTTTCTGTGTTACTGGACTCAGAGCAGGGTAAAAAGATTGTGCACTGTACCCACAAAACTAAATCTATGTAGATCGCTGAGTTAACAAGCACTTCTGATTAAAGATTCTCTCCTATTCTTTCCCTCACAGCAGCAGCATCCTATCCCTACACTAGTAACAGCAGAGTGACATGCAGCGCTATGTGACTCCAGCTTGTATAGAGGCTGGGTCACATGCTGCACTGGCCAATCACAGCCATGCCATTAGTAGGCATGGTTGTGATGGCTTCTAAGGTCACACAGCTTAAAAGCTTGTTGATTGGCTGCTCTGCAGCCTTTCAAAAAGCGCCATTAACCTTCCGAACACCGAACCAAAAAGTTTTACTGAAATGTTCGGGTTCTGGTCCGGGGTCCAAAAATCCAAACGTTCGGTATGAACCCAAACTTTAGGCCCCTTTCGCACGGGCGAGATTTCCGCGTGGGTGCGATGCATGAGGTGAACGCATTGCACCTGCACTGAATCTGGACCTATTCACTTCTATGGGGCTGTGCACATGAGCGGTGATTTTCACGCATCACTTGTGCGTTGCGTGCAAATCGCAGCATGCTCCTCTTTGTGTTTTTTTCACGCAACGCAGACCCCATAGAAGTGAATGGGGATGCGTGAAAATCGCAAGCATCCGCAAGCAAGTGCGGATGCGGTGCGAATTTCACGCAAGGTTGCTAGGAGACGATCTGGATGGAGACCCGATCATTATTATTTTCCCTTATAACATGGTTATAAGGGAAAATAATAGCATTCTTAATACAGAATGCATAGTACAATAGGGCTGGAGGGGTTAAATTTTTTTAAAAAATAATTTAACTCACCTTAATCCACTTGCTCGCGCAGTCCGGCTTCTCTTCTGTCTTCATATTTGCTGTGCACAGGAAAAGGACCTGTGGTGACGTCACTGCGGTCATCACATGGTCCGTCACATGATCCACCATGGTGATGGATCATGTGATGGACCATGTGATGAGCGCAGTGATGTCATCAAAAGGTCCTATTCCTCAAAGAAAAAGACAGAAGAGAAGCCGGGCTGCACAAGCAAGTGGATTAAGGTGAGTTAAATTATTTTTTATTTTTTTTAACCCCTCTAACCCTATTATACTATGCATTCTGTATTAAGAATGCTATTATTTTCCCTTATAACCATGTTATAAGAGAAAATAATACAATCTACACAGCACCTAACCCAAACCCGAACTTCTGTGAAGAAGTACGGGTTCGGGTCTGGGTACCAAACATGCCAAGTTTTCTCATGCGCGTGCAAAACGCATTACAATGTTTTGCACTCGCGCAAAAAAATTGCCTATTTTCCCGTAATGCACCCGCATCTTATCTGGGCCAAAAACATGACGCCCTTGTGAAAGAGGCCTTACAGTTCGGATTCGCTCAACCCTACTTATAAAAGTTAAGAAACACTGATCTAGCTGTCAATAGTCAGTATCAGTACATGGATCTTTGGGAGGGTACTGACACATGTTCAAGCTCTTTGATGCATTTTTGAAGCCAAAACCAGAAGTGGATTTAAAATAGAAAAGAGGTAATATTTGCCCTTACTCTTTTTCCTTTTGTGATCCACACCTGATTTTAGCTTCAAAACTGCATAAAAAAACCTGAACGTGTGGCAGCACCCTGATAGACAAGCTAATCACTTTCACTGTGTATGTTCTGCATGATTTTAGATTTATCGGAAACAAGTAGTACACTTTAGCTAGACAAATTCAGCCCAGCAACATCTGTAAGTGCGGAACGTCCTCTATTCCTGGTCACAAAATAGGAAAACATCAAAGCAAGTGAAAAAGCCAACGAGTCACATTGTTATGTAATCAATTGCTATAGCTGAGCACACATTTCAGAAAGCAAAAAGAAGAAGCTGCTGACCAAGCTGTTATCTGGACCACTGCTCTTCATTCTCTCTCCCATTCTGTTCATTGAGCTAAGAGCAGTAAATCCTTACCACAACTGACAATAGGGTATTTACTAGGCCAGTCTGTTGCTAGTTTTAGTTTTTGTTGTGAAAGATGAGGTTCAGCTGAATGTGTGCATGCTTGCGTTTGTGGTTGCATTATTTTTAGAGAATGTTAATGAATGTAGATTATTACTTCTATATTGTAATGACATACTGGGTAGAGTTGAGCGAACACCTGGATGTTCGGGTTCGAGAAGTTCGGCCGAACATCCCGGAAATGTTCGGGTTCGGGATCCGAACCCGATCCGAACTTCGTCCCGAACCCGAACCCCATTGAAGTCAATGGGGACCCGAACTTTTCGGCACTAAAACGGCTGTAAAACAGCCCAGGAAAGGGCTAGAGGGCTGCAAAAGGCAGCAACATGTAGGTAAATCCCCTGCAAACAAATGTGGATAGGGAAATTAATTAAAATAAAAATTAAATAAATAAAAATTAACCAAAATCAATTGGAGAGAGGTTCCATAGCAGAGAATCTGGCTTCCCGTCACCCACCACTGGAACAGTCCATTCTCAGATATTTAGGCCCCGGCACCCAGGCAGAGGAGAGAGGTCCCGTAACAGACAATCTGGCTTCATGTCAGCAGAGAATCAGTCTTCATGTCATAGCAGAGAATCAGGCTTCACGTCACCCACCACTGTAATAGTCCATTTTCATAAATTTAGGCCCAGCACCCAGGCAGAGGAGAGAGGTCCCGTAACAGACAATCTGGCTTCATGTCAGCAGAGAATCAGTCTTCATATCATAGCAGAGAATCTGGCTTCCCGTTACCCACCACTGGAACAGTCCATTCTCAGATATTTAGGCCCCGGCACCCAGGCAGAGGAGAGAGGTCCCGTAACAGACAATCTGGCTTCATGTCAGCAGAGAATCAGTCTTCATATCATAGCAGAGAATCAGGCTTCACGTCAGCCACCACTGCAACAGTCCATTGTCATAAATTCAGGCCCAGCACCCAGGCAGAGGAGAGAGGTCCCGTAACAGACAATCTGGCTTCATGTCAGCAGAGAATCAGTCTGCATGTCATAGCAGAGAATGAGGCTTCACGTCACCCACCACTGCAACAGTCCATTTTCATAAATTTAGGCCCAGCACCCAGGCAGAGGAGAGAGGTCCCGTAACAGACAATCTGGCTTCATGTCAGGAGAGAATCAGTCTTCATGTCATAGCAGAGAATCAGGCTTCACGTCACCCACCACTGCAACAGTCCATTTTCATAAATTTAGGCCCAGCACCCAGGCAGAGGAGAGAGGTCCCGTAACAGACAATCTGGCTTCATGTCAGCAGAGAATTAGTCTGCATGTCATAGCAGAGAATCAGGCTTCACGTCAGCCACCAATGCAACAGTCCATTGTCAGATATTTAGGCCCAGCACCCAGGCAGAGGAGAGAGGTCCCGTAACAGAGGATCTGGCTTCATGTCACCAGAGAATCAGTCTGCATGTCATAGCAGAGAATCAGGCTTCACGTCACCCACCACTGCAACAGTCCATTTTCATAAATTTAGGCCCAGCACCCAGGCAGAGGAGAGAGGTCCCGTAACAGAGGATCTGGCTTCATGTCACCAGAGAATCAGTCTGCATGTCATAGCAGAGAATCAGGCTTCACGTCAGCCACCACTGCAACAATCCATTGGCATATATTTAGGCCTAGCACACAGGCAGAGGAGAGAGGTCCCGTAACAGACAATCTGGCTTCATGTCAGCAGAGAATCAGTCTTCATATCATAGCAGAGAATCAGGCTTCACGTCAGCCACCAATGCAACAGTCCATTGTCAGATATTTAGGCCCAGCACCCAGGCAGAGGAGAGAGGTCCCGTAACAGAGGATCTGGCTTCATGTCAGCAGAGAATCAGTCTTCATGTCATAGCAGAGAATCAGGCTTCACGTCACCCACCACTGTAAGAGTCCATTTTCATAAATTTAGGCCCAGCACCCAGGCAGAGGAGAGAGGTCCCGTAACAGACGATCTGGCTTCATGTCAGCAGAGAATCAGTCTGCATGTCATAGCAGAGAATGAGGCTTCACGTCACCCACCACTGCAACAGTCCATTTTCATAAATTTAGGCCCAGCACCCAGGCAGAGGAGAGAGGTCCCGTAACAGAGGATCTGGCTTCATGTCACCAGAGAATCAGTCTGCATGTCATAGCAGAGAATCAGGCTTCACGTCACCCACCACTGCAACAGTCCATTGTCATAAATTCAGGCCCAGCACCCAGGCAGAGGAGAGAGGTCCCGTAACAGACAATCTGGCTTCATGTCACCAGAGAATCAGTCTGCATGTCATAGCAGAGAATGAGGCTTCACGTCAGCCACCACTGCAACAATCCATTGGCATATATTTAGGCCTAGCACACAGGCAGAGGAGAGGTTCATTCAACTTTGGGTAGCCTTGCAATATAATGGTAAAATGAAAATAAAAATAGGATTGAATGAGGAAGTGCCCTGGAGTCCAATAATATATGGTTATGGGGAGGTAGTTAATGTCTAATCTGGACAAGGGACGGACAGGTCCTGTGGGATCCATGCCTGGTTCATTTTTATGAACGTCAGCTTGTCCACATTGGCTGTAGACAGGCGGCTGCGTTTGTCTGTAATGACGCCCCCTGCCGTGCTGAATACACGTTCAGACAAAACGCTGGCTGCCGGGCAGGCCAGCACCTCCAAGGCATAAAAGGCTAGCTCTGGCCACGTGGACAATTTAGAGACCCAGAAGTTGAATGGGGCCGAACCATCAGTCAGTACGTGGAGGGGTGTGCACACGTACTGTTCCACCATGTTAGTGAAATGTTGCCTCCTGCTAACACGTTGCGTATCAGGTGGTGGTGCAGTTAGCTGTGGCGTGTTGACAAAAGTTTTCCACATCTCTGCCATGCTAACCCTGCCCTCAGAGGAGCTGGCCGTGACACAGCTGCCTTGGCGACCTCTTGCTCCTCCTCTGCCTTGGCCTTGGGCTTCCACTTGTTCCCCTGTGACATTTGGGAATGCTCTCAGTAGCGCGTCTACCAACGTGCGCTTGTACTCGCGCATCTTCCTATCACGCTCCAGTGCAGGAAGTAAGGTGGGCACATTGTCTTTGTAGCGTGGATCCAGCAGGGTGGCAACCCAGTAGTCCGCACAGGTTAAAATGTGGGCAACTCTGCTGTCGTTGCGCAGGCACTGCAGCATGTAGTCGCTCATGTGTGCCAGGCTGCCCAGGGGTAAGGACAAGCTGTCCTCTGTGGGAGGCGTATCGTCATCGTCCTGCCTTTCCCCCCAGCCACGCACCAGTGATGGACCCGAGCTGCGTTGGGTGCCACCCCGCTGTGACCATGCTTCATCCTCATCCTCCTCCACCTCCTCCTCATCCTCGTCCTCCTCGTCCTCCAGTAGTGGGCCCTGGCTGGCCACATTTGTACCTGGCCTCTGCTGTTGCCAAAAACCTCCCTCTGAGTCACTTCGAAGAGACTGGCCTGAAAGTGCTAAAAATGACCCCTCTTCCTCCTCCTCCTCCTCCTCCTCCTGGGCCACCTCCTCTTCCATCATCGCCCTAAGTGTTTTCTCAAGGAGACATAGAAGTGGTATTGTAACGCTGATAACGGTGTCATCGCCACTGGCCATGTTGGTGGAGTACTCGAAACAGCGCAACAGGGCACACAGGTCTCGCATGGAGGCCCAGTCATTGGTGGTGAAGTGGTGCTGTTCTGTAGTGCGACTGACCCGTGCGTGCTGCAGCTGAAACTCCACTATGGCCTGCTGCTGCTCGCACAGTCTGTCCAGCATGTGCAAGGTGGAGTTCCACCTGGTGGGCACGTCGCATATGAGGCGGTGAGCGGGAAGGCCGAAGTTACGCTGTAGCGCAGACAGGCGAGCAGCGGCAGGATGTGAACGCCGGAAGCGCGAACAGACGGCCCGCACTTTATGCAGCAGCTCTGACATGTCGGGGTAGTTGTGAATGAACTTCTGCACCACCAAATTCAGCACATGCGCCAAGCAAGGGATGTGCGTCAAATTGGCTAGTCCCAGAGCTGCAACGAGATTTCGCCCATTATCACACACCACCAGGCCGGGCTTGAGGCTCACCGGCAGCAACCACTCGTCGGTCTGTTGTTCAATACCCCGCCACAACTCCTGTGCGGTGTGGGGCCTGTCCCCCAAACATATGAGTTTCAGAATGGCCTGCTGACGTTTACCCCGGGCTGTGCTGAAGTTGGTGGTGAAGGTGTGTGGCTGACTGGATGAGCAGGTGGAAGAAGAGGAGGAGGAAGCCGAGAAGGAGGAGGTGGCAACAGGAGGCAAAGAATGTTGCCCTGCGATCCTTGGCGGCGGAAGGACGTGCGCCAAACAGCTCTCCGCCTGGGGCCCAGCTGCCACTACATTTACCCAGTGTGCAGTTAGGGAGATATAGCGTCCCTGGCCGTGCTTACTGGTCCACGTATCTGTGGTTAGGTGGACCTTGCTACAGATGGCGTTGCGCAGTGCACACTTGATTTTATCGGATACTTGGTTGTGCAGGGAAGGCACGGCTCTCTTGGAGAAGTAGTGCCGGCTGGGAACAACATACTGTGGGACAGCAAGCGACATGAGCTGTTTGAAGCTGTCTGTGTCCACCAGCCTAAATGACAGCATTTCATAGGCCAGTAGTTTAGAAATGCTGGCATTCAGGGCCAGGGATCGAGGGTGGCTAGGTGGGAATTTACGCTTTCTATCAAATGTTTGTGAGATGGAGAGCTGAACGCTGGCGTGTGACATGGTTGAGACGCTTGGTGACGGAGGTGGTGGTGGTGGTGTTGGTGGTACATCCCCTGTTTGCTGGGCGGCAGGTGCCAACGTTCCTCCAGAGGCGGAGGAAGAGGCCGAGGCGGCAGCAGCAGAATAGGCCGAGGCGGCAGCAGCAGAAGAGGTAGCAGGGGGAGCCTGAGTGACTTCCTTGGTTTTAAGGTGTTTACTCCACTGCAGTTCATGCTTTGCATGCAGGTGCCTGGTCATGCAGGTTGTGCTCAGGTTCAGAACGTTAATGCCTCGCTTCAGGCTCTGATGGCACAGCGTGCAAACCACTCGGGTCTTGTCGTCAGCACATTGTTTGAAGAAGTGCCATGCCAGGGAACTCCTTGAAGCTGCCTTTGGGGTGCTCGGTCCCAGATGGCGGCGGTCAGTAGCAGGCGGAGTCTCTTGGCGGCGGGTGTTCTGCTTTTGCCCACTGCTCCCTCTTTTGCTACGCTGTTGGCTCGGTCTCACCACTGCCTCTTCCTCCGAACTGTGAAAGTCAGTGGCACGACCTTCATTCCATGTGGGGTCTAGGACCTCATCGTCCCCTGCATCGTCTTCCACCCAGTCTTGATCCCTGACCTCCTGTTCAGTCTGCACACTGCAGAAAGACGCAGCAGTTGGCACCTGTGTTTCGTCATCATCAGAGACATGCTGAGGTGGTATTCCCATGTCCTCATCATCAGGAAACATAAGTGGTTGTGCGTCAGTGCATTCTATGTCTTTCACCGCTGGGGAAGGGCTAGGTGGATGCCCTTGGGAAACCCTGCCAGCGGAGTCTTCAAACAGCATAAGAGACTGCTGCATAACTTGAGGCTGAGACAGTTTCCCTGGTATGCATGGGGGTGATGTGACAGACTGATGGGGTTGGTTTTCAGGCGCCATCTGTGCGCTTTCTGCAGAAGACTGGGTGGGAGATAATGTGAACGTGCTGGATCCACTGTCGGCCACCCAATTGACTAATGCCTGTACCTGCTCAGGCCTTACCATCCTTAGAACGGCATTGGGCCCCACCATATATCGCTGTAAATTCTGGCGGCTACTGGGACCTGAGGTAGTTGGTACACTAGGACGTGTGGATGTGGCAGAACGGCCACGTCCTCTCCCAGCACCAGAGGGTCCACTAACACCACCACGACCATGTCCACGTCCGCGTCCCTTACTAGATGTTTTTCTCATTGTTATGGTTCACCACAACAACAAATATATTATTTGGCCCAATGTATTGTATTCAAATTCAGCGGGATATAAATTTGAGGCCTAGTATTTAGGCGCTGGGTGACCGGTATGGATTTAGTGACAGAATTAGACTTGGAAATGCACAGAAGCGTGTGTGTGAAGTTATTCTGAATGACCCTATGTGCACCTTCAATATGATCTACCCTTTTAGGGATAGATTTCAAATAGCTCTGATATAGCAGAAACGACTAAATTATGAAATTGCTAAATTGGGAATTGTATTTCAACCCAGAACAAAAAATGTGCTTTGACGGACACTAAATAACTTTCCCAGCCACAACAGGACAGCGGTAACGAGAGATTTAGCGGGATATAAATTTGAGGCCTAGTATTTAGGCGCTGGGTGACAGGTATGGGTTTAGTGACAGAATTAGACTTGAAAATACACAGTAGCGGGTGTGTGTGAAGTTATTCTGAATGACCCAATGTGCACCTTGAATATTATATACCCTTTTAGGGATAGATTTCAAATAGCTCTGATATAGCAGAAACCACTAAATTATGAAATTGCTAAATTGGGAATTGTACTTCAACCCAGAACAAAAAATGTGCTTTGACGGACACTAAATATCTTTCCAAGCAACAACAGTACAGCGGTAACGAGAGATTTAGCAGGATATAAATTTGAGGCCTAGTATTTAGGCGCTGGGTGACAGGTATGGGTTTAGTGACAGAATTAGACTTGAAAATACACAGTAGCGGGTGTGTGTGAAGTTATTCTGAATGACCCAATGTGCACCTTGAATATTATATACCCTTTTAGGGATAGATTTCAAATAGCTCTGATATAGCAGAAACCACTAAATTATGAAATTGCTAAATTGGGAATTGTATTTCAACCCAGAACAAAAAATGTGCTTTGACGGACACTAAATATCTTGCCCAGCAACAACAGTACAGCGGTAACGAGAGATTTAGCAGGATATAAATTTGAGGCCTAGTATTTAGGCGCTGGGTGACAGGTATGGGTTTAGTGACAGAATTAGACTTGGAAATACACAGTAGCGGGTGTGTGTGAAGTTATTCTGAATGACCCAATGTGCACCTTGAATATTATATACCCTTTTAGGGATAGATTTCAAATAGCTCTGATATAGCAGAAACCACTAAATTATGAAATTGCTAAATTGGGAATTGTATTTCAACCCAGAACAAAAAATGTGCTTTGACGGACACTAAATATCTTGCCCAGCAACAACAGTACAGCGGTAACGAGAGATTTAGCAGGATATAAATTTGAGGCCTAGTATTTAGGCGCTGGGTGACAGGTATGGGTTTAGTGACAGAATTAGACTTGAAAATACACAGTAGCGGGTGTGTGTGAAGTTATTCTGAATGACCCAATGTGCACCTTGAATATTATATACCCTTTTAGGGATAGATTTCAAATAGCTCTGATATAGCAGAAACCACTAAATTATGAAATTGCTAAATTGGGAATTGTACTTCAACCCAGAACAAAAAATGTGCTTTGACGGACACTAAATATCTTTCCAAGCAACAACAGTACAGCGGTAACGAGAGATTTAGCAGGATATAAATTTGAGGCCTAGTATTTAGGCGCTGGGTGACAGGTATGGGTTTAGTGACAGAATTAGACTTGGAAATACACAGTAGCGGGTGTGTGTGAAGTTATTCTGAATGACCCAATGTGCACCTTGAATATTATATACCCTTTTAGGGATAGATTTCAAATAGCTCTGATATAGCAGAAACCACTAAATTATGAAATTGCTAAATTGGGAATTGTACTTCAACCCAGAACAAAAAATGTGCTTTGACGGACACTAAATAACTTTCCCAGCTACAACAGGACAGCGGTAACGAGAGATTTAGCGGGATATAAATTTGAGGCCTAGTATTTAGGCGCTGGGTGACAGGTATGGGTTTAGTGACAGAATTAGACTTGGAAATACACAGTAGCGGGTGTGTGTGAAGTTATTCTGAATGACCCTATGTGCACCTTCAATATGATCTACCCTTTTAGGGATAGATTTCAAATAGCTCTGATATAGCAGAAACCACTAAATTATGAAATTGCTAAATTGGGAATTGTATTTCAACCCAGAAGAAAAAATGTGCTTTGACGGACACTAAATAACTTTCCCAGCTACAACAGGACAGCGGTAACGAGAGATTTAGCAGGATATAAATTTGAGGCCTAGTATTTAGGCGCTGGGTGACAGGTATGGGTTTAGTGACAGAATTAGACTTGAAAATACACAGTAGCGGGTGTGTGTGAAGTTATTCTGAATGACCCAATGTGCACCTTGAATATTATATACCCTTTTAGGGATAGATTTCAAATAGCTCTGATATAGCAGAAACCACTAAATTATGAAATTGCTAAATTGGGAATTGTATTTCAACCCAGAACAAAAAATGTGCTTTGACGGACACTAAATATCTTGCCCAGCAACAACAGTACAGCGGTAACGAGAGATTTAGCAGGATATAAATTTGAGGCCTAGTATTTAGGCGCTGGGTGACAGGTATGGGTTTAGTGACAGAATTAGACTTGGAAATACACAGTAGCGGGTGTGTGTGAAGTTATTCTGAATGACCCAATGTGCACCTTGAATATTATATACCCTTTTAGGGATAGATTTCAAATAGCTCTGATATAGCAGAAACCACTAAATTATGAAATTGCTAAATTGGGAATTGTATTTCAACCCAGAACAAAAAATGTGCTTTGACGGACACTAAATATCTTGCCCAGCAACAACAGTACAGCGGTAACGAGAGATTTAGCAGGATATAAATTTGAGGCCTAGTATTTAGGCGCTGGGTGACAGGTATGGGTTTAGTGACAGAATTAGACTTGAAAATACACAGTAGCGGGTGTGTGTGAAGTTATTCTGAATGACCCAATGTGCACCTTGAATATTATATACCCTTTTAGGGATAGATTTCAAATAGCTCTGATATAGCAGAAACCACTAAATTATGAAATTGCTAAATTGGGAATTGTACTTCAACCCAGAACAAAAAATGTGCTTTGACGGACACTAAATAACTTTCCCAGCTACAACAGGACAGCGGTAACGAGAGATTTAGCGGGATATAAATTTGAGGCCTAGTATTTAGGCGCTGGGTGACAGGTATGGGTTTAGTGACAGAATTAGACTTGGAAATACACAGTAGCGGGTGTGTGTGAAGTTATTCTGAATGACCCTATGTGCACCTTCAATATGATCTACCCTTTTAGGGATAGATTTCAAATAGCTCTGATATAGCAGAAACCACTAAATTATGAAATTGCTAAATTGGGAATTGTATTTCAACCCAGAAGAAAAAATGTGCTTTGACGGACACTAAATAACTTTCCCAGCTACAACAGGACAGCGGTAACGAGAGATTTAGCAGGATATAAATTTGAGGCCTAGTATTTAGGCGCTGGGTGACAGGTATGGGTTTAGTGACAGAATTAGACTTGAAAATACACAGTAGCGGGTGTGTGTGAAGTTATTCTGAATGACCCAATGTGCACCTTGAATATTATATACCCTTTTAGGGATAGATTTCAAATAGCTCTGATATAGCAGAAACCACTAAATTATGAAATTGCTAAATTGGGAATTGTACTTCAACCCAGAACAAAAAATGTGCTTTGACGGACACTAAATATCTTTCCAAGCAACAACAGTACAGCGGTAACGAGAGATTTAGCAGGATATAAATTTGAGGCCTAGTATTTAGGCGCTGGGTGACAGGTATGGGTTTAGTGACAGAATTAGACTTGGAAATACACAGTAGCGGGTGTGTGTGAAGTTATTCTGAATGACCCAATGTGCACCTTGAATATTATATACCCTTTTAGGGATAGATTTCAAATAGCTCTGATATAGCAGAAACCACTAAATTATGAAATTGCTAAATTGGGAATTGTACTTCAACCCAGAACAAAAAATGTGCTTTGACGGACACTAAATAACTTTCCCAGCTACAACAGGACAGCGGTAACGAGAGATTTAGCGGGATATAAATTTGAGGCCTAGTATTTAGGCGCTGGGTGACAGGTATGGGTTTAGTGACAGAATTAGACTTGGAAATACACAGTAGCGGGTGTGTGTGAAGTTATTCTGAATGACCCTATGTGCACCTTCAATATGATCTACCCTTTTAGGGATAGATTTCAAATAGCTCTGATATAGCAGAAACCACTAAATTATGAAATTGCTAAATTGGGAATTGTATTTCAACCCAGAACAAAAAATGTGCTTTGACGGACACTAAATAACTTTCCCAGCTACAACAGGACAGCGGTAACGAGAGATTTAGCAGGATATAAATTTGAGGCCTAGTATTTAGGCGCTGGGTGACAGGTATGGGTTTAGTGACAGAATTAGACTTGAAAATACACAGTAGCGGGTGTGTGAAGTTATTCTGAATGACCCAATGTGCACCTTGAATATTATATACCCTTTTAGGGATAGATTTCAAATAGCTCTGATATAGCAGAAACCACTAAATTATGAAATTGCTAAATTGGGAATTGTACTTCAACCCAGAACAAAAAATGTGCTTTGACGGACACTAAATAACTTTCCCAGCTACAACAGGACAGCGGTAACGAGAGATTTAGCAGGATATAAATTTGAGGCCTAGTATTTAGGCGCTGGGTGACAGGTATGGGTTTAGTGACAGAATTAGACTTGAAAATACACAGTAGCGGGTGTGTGTGAAGTTATTCTGAATGACCCAATGTGCACCTTGAATATTATATACCCTTTTAGGGATAGATTTCAAATAGCTCTGATATAGCAGAAACCACTAAATTATGAAATTGCTAAATTGGGAATTGTACTTCAACCCAGAACAAAAAATGTGCTTTGACGGACACTAAATAACTTTCCCAGCTACAACAGGACAGCGGTAACGAGAGATTTAGCGGGATATAAATTTGAGGCCTAGTATTTAGGCGCTGGGTGACCGGTATGGATTTAGTGACAGAATTAGACTGGGATATGGCCAAAAAATAACCACACTATTGCTGGTTAAATGCACTTGGTGACGGGCGCAGCTTGCCCCTGATGTAGTATATGGCCAAAAAATGAACAGACTATTGCTGGTTAAATGCACTTGGTGTCACAGCTTGACCAACCACACTACTGAGGGTTAAATGCACTTGGTGACGGGCGCAGCTTGCCCCTGATGTAGTATATGGCCAAAAAATAAACAGACTATTGCTGGTTAAATGCACTTGGTGTGACAGCTTCACCCTGATGTAGGCTTTAGCCAGAAAACAACCACACCATTGAGGGTTAAATGCACTTGGTGACAGGCGCAGCTTGCCCCTGATTTTGTATATGGCCAAAAAATGAACAGACTATTGCTGGTTAAATGCACTTGGTGTGACAGCTTCACCCTGATGTAGGCTTTAGCCAAAAAACAACCACACCATTGAGGGTTAAATGCACTTGGTGACAGGCGCAGCTTGCCCCTGATTTTGTATATGGCCAAAAAATGAACAGACTATTGCTGGTTAAATGCACTTGGTGTGACAGCTTCACCCTGATGTAGGCTTTAGCCAAAAAACAACCACACCATTGAGGGTTAAATGCACTTGGTGACAGGCGCAGCTTGCCCCTGATTTTGTATATGGCCAAAAAATGAACAGACTATTGCTGGTTAAATGCACTTGGTGTGACAGCTTCACCCTGATGTAGGCTTTAGCCAAAAAACAACCACACCATTGAGGGTTAAATGCACTTGGTGACAGGCGCAGCTTGCCCCTGATTTTGTATATGGCCAAAAAATGAACAGACTATTGCTGGTTAAATGCACTTGGTGTGACAGCTTCACCCTGATGTAGGCTTTAGCCAAAAAACAACCACACCATTGAGGGTTAAATGCACTTGGTCGCAGCTTGTGCTGGCGCACCACAAGACACAAAATGGCCGCCGATCACCCCAGAAAAATGTGACTGACAAACGGTCTGGGCAGCCTAAAAACAGTGAGCAATTGAGGATCAGCAGCTCAATGATCCACAGCTGCAGATCGATCAGTTAATCAAGTCCTTTGGAGGAGTTAATCTGCCTAATCTCACCCTACTGTCGCAGCCGCAACCTCTCCCTACGCTAATCAGAGCAGAGTGACGGGCGGCGCTATGTGACTCCAGCTTAAATAGAGGCTGGGTCACATGGTGCTCTGGCCAATCACAGCCATGCCAATAGTAGGCATGGCTGTGATGGCCTCTTGGGGCAAGTAGTATGACGCTTGTTGATTGGCTGCTTTGCAGCCTTTCAAAAAGCGCCAAGAAAGCGTCACAAAAGCGCCAAGAAAGCGACGAACACCGAACCCGAACCCGGACTTTTACGAAAATGTCCGGGTTCGGGTCCGTGTCACGGACACCCCAAAATTCGGTACGAACCCGAACTATACAGTTCGAGTTCGCTCATCCCTAATACTGGGTAGAAATCTTATCTTTAGCTTTCAGTTCATCCAATGACTGCATTAGGCTACTTTCACACTGGTTTTTCACGGATCCGTTTGAAAACGCATTTGAAACGGATCCGTCAATAAAATGACTAAGCGAAGACAAACGGAAGCCATTCAGACGGATCCGTACAAACGGATCCGTCTGTAATACAGATCTGTTTGTCACGTTCGGTTCCGTTTTTGCATCCGTTTAGCGGATCCGTTTTGTTATGAGTAGCATCTCAAAGTGTCCCCCCACTTTATGTATTCAGATCCCCAGGGTTGTCATTAGCTTTGAAGCTTTTAAATGCTCCGTTGCTAATCTCTTAAGGGCCATCTGGTTGAAATTCCAAGTCGGTCTGGTTTCAGCTCTGATCACGGACCACACCTTTCGGACTCTTGTACACGACTATGTGCAATAAAAGATGTATAGTGTTCGTTAGCGGGCCATATGTCGGGAGTACATAGCATCATGATGCTGACCATGTTGTGCTGCACACTGGGCTATTGTCCCACACTCATATGATCTATTAGTGCTAGACAATAGCCCCGCGGGCAGCTCGACTTGGACAGCATCATTGTAATCTATGATGCTATTTACTCCTGAGTGCACGATCAATGCCACTACGGGACAGATGGCCTGCTCGCGGATCGTATATATCTCGGAGGGCGTACAGTCGTCTACAAGAGGCCTTAACAGCAGTATGTCGCTTGTGTGTCCCTTGTGGTAATCACACTAGTTGGGGGTGGAGGTGGCGGTTGGGGCGGTGCATAATTTCCCATGACCCGTTTTCTAGCATGATCCTAAACTCATGCAACTGCTTGGGCATCATTGAGTCCATCAAATTGATTATGCTTAGCCCATATTGGTAGTTAGGGCTGCGTTGAATCGCCGACTCCGCCCCTTCCCAGTGGCGAATCAAGTCAGCACTAAATACCTTCTGATGTTCGACAAAACCTTCCAGAGTATTGGAAACAACCTCTACAAGTTCGTTATAATAATTTTGATTTGGCCTACCGGATCTCTGCCTGCTCACCAGGGCTCTCAAATTTGGCCAGAAACCTAAGAGCCTCTGTTGAGCGGATGGATCCGGTAGGGGATCCAGATTGTCCTGAACCGATGCATAGGGGACAGGAGGGCTGGCGGTGGTGATCCGTTCCGGTTCTGCCTCAGGAGGTTGTTCAGGCTCCCAAGTGCTGCTGCTAGTTCTGCAGGAAAAAATAATTAAGAAACTAAAGAATTGTCCTTTAAATACAGCATCCATGTTCTATGCTATGACTACCTTATACCATAGGGGGCTGGCCAACACAGGGGAGCCAAACGCTCCGCTGTCTCAGACAGCCCCTTACACTCAGACGGAGAGAACAGTAGTCCCTCTGACCGTAGGGGGCTGGGCAAAACAGGGATGCCAAATGCTCCGCTGTCTCAGACAGTCCCTTACACTCAGACGGAGAGAACAGTTGTCCCTCTGATTGTAGGAGGCTGGCCAAAACAGGGGAGCCAAACGCTCTGCTGTCTCAGACAGCCCCTTACACTCAGATGGACTGTAGGGGGCTGGCCAAAACAGGCGAGCCAAATGCTCCGCTGTCCCAGACAGCCCCTTACACTCAGACGGAGAGAACAGTTGTCCCTCTGACTGTAGGGGGCTAGGCAAAACAGGGATGCCAAATGCTCCACTGTCTCAGACAGCCCCTTACACTCAGACGGAGAGAACAGTTGTCCCTCTGACTGTAGGGGGCTGGCCAAAACAGGGATGCCAAATGCTCCGCTGTCTCAGACAGCCCCTTACACTCAGACGGAGAGAACAGTTGTCCCTCTGACTGTAGGGGGCTAGGCAAAACAGGGATGCCAAATGCTCCACTGTCTCAGACAGCCCCTTACACTCAGACGGAGAGAACAGTTGTCCCTCTGACTGTAGGGGGCTGGCCAAAACAGGGATGCCAAATGCTCCGCTGTCTCAGACAGCCCCTTACACTCAGACGGAGAGAACAGTTGTCCCTCTGACTGTAGGGGGCTGGCCAAAGCAGGGATGCCAAATGCTCCGCTGTCTCAGACAGCCCCTTACACTCAGACGGAGAGAACTGTTGTCCCTCTGACTGTAGGGGGCTGGCCAAAACAGGGGAGCCAAACACTCTGCTGTCTCAGACAGCCCCTTACACTCAGATGGAGAGAACTGTTGTCCCTCTGACTGTAGGAGGCTGGCCAAAACAGGGATGCCAAATGCTCCGCTGTCTCAGACAGCCCCTTACACTAAGATGGAGAGAACAGTTGTCCCTCTGATTGTAGGAGGCTGGCCAAAACAGGGGAGCCAAACGCTCTGCTGTCTCATACAGCCCCTTACACTGAGACAGACTGTAGGGGGCTGGCCAAAACAGGCGAGCCAAATGCTCCGCTGTCTCAGACAGCCCCTTACACTCAGACAGAGAGAACAGTTGTCCCTCTGACTGTAGGGGGCTGGCCAAAACAGGGATGCCAAATGCTTCGCTGTCTCAGACAGCCCCTTACACTCAGATGGAGAGAACAGTTGTCCCTCTGACTGTAGGAGGCTGGCCAAAACAGGGATGCCAAATGCTCCGCTGTCTCAGACAGCCCCTTACACTCAGACAGAGAGAACAGTTGTCCCTCTGACTGTAGGGGGCTGGCCAAAACAGGGATGCCAAATGCTCCACTGTCTCAGACAGCCCCTTACACTCAGACGGAGAGAACTGTTGTCCCTCTTACTGTAGGGGGCTGGCCAAAACAGGGGAGCCAAACGCTCTGCTGTCTCAGACAGCCCCTTACACTCAGACGGAGAGAACTGTTGTCCCTCTGACTGTAGGGGGCTGGCCAAAACAGGGATGCCAAATGCTCCACTGTCTCAGACAGCCCCTTACACTCAGACGGAGAGAACAGTTGTCCCTCTGACTGTAGGGGGCTGGCCAAAACAGGGGAGCCAAACGCTCTGCTGTCTCAGACAGCCCCTTACACTCAGATGGAGAGAACTGTTGTCCCTCTGACTGTAGGAGGCTGGCCAAAACAGGGATGCCAAATGCTCCGCTGTCTCAGACAGCCCCTTACACTCAGACAGAGAGAACAGTTGTCCCTCTGACTGTAGGGGGCTGGCCAAAACAGGGATGCCAAATGCTCCGCTGTCTCAGACAGCCCCTTACACTAAGATGGAGAGAACAGTTGTCCCTCTGATTGTAGGAGGCTGGCAAAAACAGGGGAGCCAAACGCTCTGCTGTCTCATTCAGCCCCTTACACTGAGACAGACTGTAGGGGGCTGGCCAAAACAGGCGAGCCAAATGCTCCGCTGTCTCAGACAGCCCCTTACACTCAGACAGAGAGAACAGTTGTCCCTCTGACTGTAGGGGGCTGGCCAAAACAGGGATGCCAAATGCTTCGCTGTCTCAGACAGCCCCTTACACTCAGATGGAGAGAACAGTTGTCCCTCTGACTGTAGGAGGCTGGCCAAAACAGGGATGCCAAATGCTCCGCTGTCTCAGACAGCCCCTTACACTCAGACAGAGAGAACAGTTGTCCCTCTGACTGTAGGGGGCTGGCCAAAACAGGGATGCCAAATGCTCCACTGTCTCAGACAGCCCCTTACACTCAGACGGAGAGAACTGTTGTCCCTCTTACTGTAGGGGGCTGGCCAAAACAGGGGAGCCAAACGCTCTGCTGTCTCAGACAGCCCCTTACACTCAGACGGAGAGAACTGTTGTCCCTCTGACTGTAGGGGGCTGGCCAAAACAGGGATGCCAAATGCTCCACTGTCTCAGACAGCCCCTTACACTAAGATGGAGAGAACAGTTGTCCCTCTGATTGTAGGAGGCTGGCCAAAACAGGGGAGCCAAACGCTCTGCTGTCTCATACAGCCCCTTACACTGAGACGGACTGTAGGGGGCTGGCCAAAACAGGCGAGCCAAATGCTCCGCTGTCTCAGACAGCCCCTTACACTCAGACAGAGAGAACAGTTGTCCCTCTGACTGTAGGGGGCTGGCCAAAACAGGGATGCCAAATGCTTCGGTGTCTCAGACAGCCCCTTACACTCAGACAGAGAGAGAACAGTTGTCCCTCTGACTGTAGGGGGCTGGCCAAAACAGGGATGCCAAATGCTCCGCTGTCTCAGACAGCCCCTTACACTCAGACGGAGAGAACTGTTGTCCCTCTTACTGTAGGGGGCTGGCCAAAACAGGGGAGCCAAACGCTCTGCTGTCTCAGACAGCCCCTTACACTCAGACGGAGAGAACTGTTGTCCCTCTGACTGTAGGGGGCTGGCCAAAACAGGGATGCCAAATGCTCCACTGTCTCAGACAGCCCCTTACACTCAGACGGAGAGAACAGTTGTCCCTCTGACTGTAGGGGGCTGGCCAAAACAGGGGAGCCAAACACTCTGCTGTCTCAGACAGTCCCTTACACTCAGACGGAGAGAACAGTTGTCCCTCTGACTGTAGGGGGCTGGCCAAAACAGGCGAGCCAAATGCTCCGCTGTCTCAGACAGCCCCTTACACTCAGACGGAGAGAACAGTTGTCCCTCTGACTGTAGGGGGCTGGCCAAAACAGGGATGCCAAATTCTCCGCTGTCTCAGACAGCCCCTACACTCAGACGGAGAGAACAGTTGTCCCTCTGACTGTAGGGGGCTGGCCAAAACATGGGAGCCAAACGTTCCGCTGTCTCAGACAGCCCCTTAAAATAAATGCTTTTTACAGTCCTTAAAAAAAAAATTACCATCTAGGTGTCATTGTACATCACAGGAACCCCAGGGCTGCCGTATACATGTATGTAGGCCCTGAGGTTGCTCCGGAGCAACTTGGAGCTTGAACCTCCTTGTTATAGTTTCTCCTGAAGCGGTCCCGGATAGATTTGAAAAAATACATATTGCTGTACTTACCACATTTCTTCTGAGCCGTCGCATTTAGATCCTCCCAGGTCTCAAAAAGATCAAAACATATGTCCCTCCAGAGCTGCTGGGTGTGATGATGATCAGCGTGGTGGCGGTCAGAGTGGTCCCATAAAGATGGGCCCGCCTCCACCAGTTGGATGAGGAGCTCGTTATCAACGCGAGGGACAACAAACTCCTCACCTTCGTTGTGGGAGCCTCTGGAACCCTGAAAGAAAAATAAATGCAAAACTAACTGAAAATCCAAAAACAAAATGCTAATTACCTCTACTTAATCAAGACTTACACGTCTACGACTGCCACGCACACTCCCATGAACTCTGGAGGCGACTGGGGGATCTTGGCTGGCGGCTCTAGGCTGTTAAAACAAAATATGATTTACAACCATAATGTATAAAAAATATATAAAATATATATATATATACTTACTACTTGACAGCCCCGGTCCGGGCTTGGTCCACCTCCCCTGATTAATGCAACGAATCAAAAAGTACAAACTCCAAGCGTTGATTTTATACTTACCGGCCTCTGAATACGACAGCGCCTTCTGGGTGGGTGTCTCCAGTCAATTAATCCCACAAGTGCCATCAGCCCCCCCAGAGCCAGCAGCCACGCACAGAGCCAGCAGCCACCAACAGAGCAAACAGCCCCCCCAGTACCAGCCACCCTCCCGTGCCAGCAGCTCCCTCAGTGCCAGCCACCTCCCCCCAGTGCCAGCAGCTCCCCAAGTGCCAGCCCCCCCGCCCCCCCAGGGCCAGCAGCTCCCCCAGTGCCAGCAGCCCCACACAGTGCCAGCAGCCACTGCCAGAGCTAGCAGCCCCCCTAGTGCCAGCAGATCCCCCAGTGCCAGCAGCTCCCCAAGTGCCAGCCCCCCCCCCCCCGGGCCAGCAGCTCCCCCAGTGCCAGCAACCCCCCCTAGTTCCAGAAGCACCCACAGTGCCAGCAGCCACCACCAGAGCTAGCAGCCCCCCAGAGAGCTAGCAGCCCCCACAGTGCCAGCAGCCCCCCTAGTGCCAGCAGACCCCAGTGTCAGCAGCCCCCCCAGTGCCAGCAGCTCCCCCAGTGCCAGCCACCCCCCTCCAGTGCCAGAAGCCCCCCATGCCAGCAGCCAGAGCCAGCAGCCCCCCTAGTGCCAGCAGCCACCCCCAGAGCCAGCAGCCCCCACAAAGCCAGCCACCCCCAGTGCCAGAAGCTCCCCTAGTGCCAGCAGCCCACCCCCAGTGATAGATAGATAGAACAGATAGTTAGATAGAACAGATAGAAAAAGATAAAGACAGACAACAGACAAACTTCCAATATCTACCAGTGTTCAGCAAGTAGCTCCTCCAAGATGGCAACGATGCTGGGAGGGAAAGAAAATTACTGGGCATGCGCAGAGACCTGCGAAACAGATCCGTCTCAAAGCGGAGCCAGTACAAACGGATCCGTCCCCAATGACTTCAATTGTGTTTCCGGACGCATCTGTTTGGCTCCAGCATCGTCAGGTGGACACCAAAACGGTCCGCATCTAAAGCAGAATGGTGACCGAACGCAGCCCAACTGATGCATTATGAGCGGATCCTTATCCATTCAGAATCCGTTTTGGGCCACTTGTAAGAGCCCTTAAACGGATCTCACAAGCGGACCCAGAAAGAGCAGTGTGAAAGTAGCCTTAATAGTATTGCCAGTATATGATTATATGACTACCATGAGCCATTTTTTTTTTTTTACCTGGGCCTGCCCCTTTTGTATACACTGTCATAGCCTTGCTGGAAATCATCTTATCCAAGACATTTATAGATTAGTTATTTTTGGCTTTAGGATGAGGACGGTTTTCTGCAAGAAATAAAACAAACTGAAAATGTTTTAATAGATTTCAAATGTTTGTGGTTTAGGGTACTTTCACACTCGCGTTTGGTGCGGATCCGTCATTGATCTGCACAGACGGATCCGTTCAGATAATACAACCGTCTGCATCCGTTCAGAACGGATCCGTTTGTATTGTCTTTAACATAGCCAAGACTGATCCGTCTTGAAAGTCAATGGAGGACGGATCCGTTTTCTATTGTGCCATATTGTGTCAGTGAAAACGGATCTGTCCCTATTGACTTACATTGTGTGTCAGGACAGATCAGTTTTGGCTCAGTTTCGTCAGATCACACTAAAACGCTGCAAGCCGCATTTTGGTGTCCGCCTCCAGAGCGAAATGGAGACTGAATGGAGGCAAACTGATGCATTCTGAGCGGATCCTTATCCATTCAGAATGCATTAAGGGCAAAACTGATCCGTTTTGGACCGCTTGTGAGAGCCCTGAATGGATCTCACAAACGGAAACCAAAACGCCAGTGTGAAAGTAGCCTTAGTCATTAACCCTTTAACGCTGGGTTCACACCTGAGCGTTTTACAGCGCATTCCTACGCGCTGTAAAACGCTCAACACAGAGAAACCAATGATTCCCTATGGGAATGGTTCACACCTGGGCGTTTTACAGCGCGTACGATCGCGCTGTAAAACGCCCGACGCTCAAACAAGTACAGGAGCTTTTTTTGGCGCGTTTGACGCGCGTTTGGGCCATAGACTCTTTGGACAACACTGCTGTCAATCACCCAAACGCGCGTTCACTATTTAAAAAAACGCGCATAAAGACGCGCGACAAAAACGCGCATAGAAACGCGCGTTTGAGAAACGCCTAGGTGTGAACCCAGGGTAAGGCCCGGATGTTTTTATTTTTGCGTTTTCGTTTTGCACTACCTGCCTTCCCAGAGCCATAACTTTTTTATTTTTCTGTTCACATAGCCATGAGGGCTTGTTTTGTGTGGGACAAGTTGTACTTTCCAATGCCACCTTTTAATATTGCAAATGATGTAGTGAGAAACAGGAAAAAAAATCCAAATAAGGTGAAATTGCAAAAAAAAAAAAAGCAATTCCACCAGTTTTATATTTACGAAATTCTATGTGCGATAAAACTGACCAGTTACTTTTTTACAACAGGTCAGTACGAATCCGGCGATACCTTATATGTATAGTTTTTCTTGCTTTTTGATAGTGATAAAAAAATAAAAAAGTGGGAAAAAAATCTGTTTTATTTTTTGTCGCCATATTTTGACCTCTATAACTTTTTTATAATTATGTGTACGGAGCTGTATGGGGGCCTGTTTTTTTACAGGGCGATCTGAACTTTTCATTGATATAATTCTATGGTGTGTATGACTTTTTGATCACTTTTTATTATTTTTTTTTATCGAAAATGAAGCGACCAAAACAACGCTTTTTCCGTTTTGCTGTTTGCCGTATGGGGAATATATTTTTTATACTATATGCGTTTTCACACATCACGACACCCATGATTTGTATATATATATTTTTAGCTCTTTTATTTATATTTAGGAATAAGTTTTCAATTTTTTTTATTTCTTTTTTTTTTTAAACTTTATTTTTTTACACCTTTTTTATAGTTCCTATAGGGAACTATAACATGCAATCATCTAATTGCTATTATCATAGACTCCAATGCACTTGCATTGGAATCCATGATCATTTTACTAGTTTCCTATGGAGCCCTATTACAGGCAAGGGCTCCATAGGAAATACTATGCAGAAGCCTCCTGTCATTCATAAAGACAGGGGCTGCTGCATACACGCTCCCCCGTGTGGCGATCGGAGGAGCGTCATGACACATGTTTACATATGCATACACCATATATCTCCAAGACACATAAACATAAACACCCTATATACAGTACATGGAACACATACATAAATACACCATATATACACTACACACACATACCACCCAACTAAGGAGCTAAACTATCAGCGGTGCGCAAAGCAATGGAAGTTAACATCTCCAGCTGCCCTGCCGGTAACACGGTTCTCCGATCCAGTTGTAATTTTAACAACCGGATCTGGAGAACTGGAGGGAACTGGCTGAATCCCATGCCTTGTATCACCACCTGAGACATTTATGGCATACATATCTGATAGGTGGCATTTCCACTACCAGGACTCCCAACTATTTGGAAACTGGAGGTTCTCTTCTTCCATGTTTGCACTCCAGAAAGGAGGAGAAAATACATGTCTCTCTCTCCATTGTAGTTTATATGGATTGCTGAAACAGCAAGTATTTCACTACTCCCATACAACTGCAATGAGTATAACCACATGCATGTATGCCCACCTCTCCACCTTATCCACTCCTTTCGGGACAATCTACCAGTATATAGGGATCCCAAAGATGCTCACACAATGTACCATTAGTACGTAGCCAGCACTGGATTCAAAGTAGGGCATATGACCCAGAGCCTCCAGCACTACTGTAGGGCCCGCCATCATATTTGAAGGTTCAAAAGTGGCATCAGTGTGAACCTGCAGATCTGAATGTCACAGAGGAGATTCAACTAAAAATCTAATAAGAGTGATCTGCTGCTGTATGCGCAGTCCGCTTACTCCTAACTCTGTACAGGGGCTCTAAATAAAGAAAGGCACAGCTCTGCCACAGTTGAGCTGACACCTGGATGTTTGGGTTCGACGGGTTCAGCCAAACTTCACAAAAAAGTTTGAATTGGGGACCCGAACTTGACCCCGAACCTAATGGAAAGGGCTAGAGGGCTGCAAATGGCATCAAAATGTGGTTAAGAGCATGGCAAGTGCTCTGCAAAAAATTGTGGATAGGGAAATGACTTTAAATAACATAAAATACGTAAAAATGAAAAAATTATAATCTTGGAGGATGAGGTCCATATGGAGTAGGAGGTTGAGGAGGCGGTGGATGTGGCGGTGTAGGTGGAAGAGGCGGTGGAGGAGGAGGTAGCCTACACTGCTTTCTGTTTTTAAATTTATTAATATTTTTTTAAATTAGGGTACACCCCAAAACATTGGGAAATATGACCTGTGATAACCCCCTCCAGTCGTGCTAAACACAGGTTCAGACAATACACTGGCTGCAGGGCAGGCCAGCACCTCCTAGGCGTGAAGGCCATAAGCCCAATTAGGAGACCCAGAAGTTGCAGGGTGCAGAACCATCAGTCAGTTCGTGTATGCAAACATATTGCCCCACCATGTCGCACGTCCCCGTGATGTTCATAATCCAATTGGATATCTTCTCTATTAACTTTCGATGTTCTTTTCTGCGCCTACCATGTTGATCACGGTTAGCGGCGAATCAGGGTTCCACCCCGGAGAGGGAGCGTGAGAAAGAGAGACCACATCTCCCACAAATGTGGGAGAAGCTATTAAAACGGAAGAATTGAAGGAAAGGAGGGGGCCGCGGCAATTACCCATTCCCGACTCGGGGAGGTAGTGACGATAAATAACAATACAGGACTCTTAAGATGCCCTGTTATTTGAATGATTAATACAAAATTATAGGGAATGTCACTAGGGTATTTTGGATTTGGAAATGTTAGCCAAGAAATTTATTAACCTGTCTACTAGGTAGAGCAGGGGTCTATCACAGCCAAAAATTGTTGAATGTCACCCGAAAATGTAAAAGAAAAATTAGTGAAATTTATTAAGCTGTCAACTAGGTAGAGCAGGGGTATATCACAGCCAAAAATTGGTGAATTTCACCAGAAAATGTAACAAATTAGTGAAATGACATAAAATAAGATGCGTACAAATAAAAACACTGGGTAAATAAAAATTTACCCAGTGTGCTGTTATGGAGATATTAATGTCCCTGACTGTGCTTACTGGTCCACGAATCCGTAGTGAGGTGCACCTTGCCACAGATGGTGTTGCGCAGTGCACACCTGATTTTGTCCCCCACTCAGTTGTGCAGGGAAGGGATGGCACGCCTGGAAAAATAGTAGCAGCTGGGCACGACGCACTGTGGGACAGTCACCGCCATAAGGCTTTTAAAACTCTCCGTCTTCACCAGACGGAATGACAGCACTTCAAAGGCCAGTAATTTAGAAATGCTGGCATTCAGGGCCAGGAATCGCGGGGGTGGGTGGGTGAGGGGGGTACTTCCTCTTTCGCTCCAGTGTTTGGGAGATGGAGAGCTGAACGCTTCTGTGGGACATTGCAGAGATGCTTGGTGACCCAGGTGGTGGTGTTGCTGGCAGATCCTCGGGGTGGCAGGTGGCACTGTCACTTCAGAGGTGGATGAAGAGGCTGAGACTGCAGCAGAAGAGGAAGCAGGAGGAGCCAGAGACCTTTTTTGGTTTTTAAGGTGTCTACTCCACTGCAGCTCGTGCTTTGCACTTAGATGCCCGGTCATGCAGGTTGTGCTCAGGTTGAGAACGTTTATGTCTCGCTTCAGGCTCTGATTGAACAGCGTGCAAACCACTTGTGTCTTGTCATCAGCACATTGTCTGAAGAACTGCCACGCCAGGGAACTCCTTGGAGCTGGCTTTGGTGTGCTCGGTCCCTTGCTACGTTGGGCAGTAGCAGGCGTACTATCTAGGGGATGGCCGCTCCGCTTTTGCACCCTGCTTCCTCTTCTGCTGTGCTGGTGGCTCTGTGCGACCACCGCCTCTTCCTCCGAACTACACAGGTCACTCGCATGACCTTGATTCCATGTGGGGTCGAGGATCTCACCGTCCTCCACATCATCTTCCACCTAATGTTTACCCCTGCCCTCCACCCCCGCACACTTGCGAAAGCCACAGCAGTTGGCACCTGTGTTTCTTCATCATCCGAGACGTGCTGCGGTGGTCCTCCCATGTACTCATCTTGAAACATAAGTGGTTGGGCATCGGTGCACTCAATATCTTCCACTTCTGGGGCAGGGCTAGGTGGATGACTCTGGGAAACCCTGCTAACAGAGTCATCAAAAAGCAGAAGAGACTGCTGCATGACTTGGGGCTCAGACTGCTTAGCTGATTTGCAAGGGGGTGAGGTGAAAGACTGATGGACATCGGCTGCAGGTGCCAACTCTGATCTTTCAGCAGGAGACTGGGCGGGAGACAATGTGAAGGAACTGGAGGCACTGTCAGCAACCCAATCTACTATTGCTGTACTTGTTCTGGCCTCACCATTCGCAAAGACGCATTCGGCCCTACCAAATAACGCTGCAGGCTCTGTCGCCCACTCGCACCTGAGGAAGGTGTTTTGCTTGTGCGTGTAGCTGGCACAGATCGACCACGTGCTCTCCCTGCAACAGGGGCTCCACCAGCAGCACCACGACCGGGGCCACGTCCCTTATTTGACTCTCTCCTCATATTTCTCAAATTTACGATTTTTGCCCAAAATGGGTGTTTTTTTTTAATAGCAGAATAGAACAACAGTATCTAAAGGGTGTATCTAACAATGACATATGCAGCAAAGGCTGAAAATTGTATTTTATTGCCCTAAATGTTTTTTTTTTACTAATAGCAGAATAGAAGCACAGTATCTAAAGGGTGTATCTTACACGTACAGATGCAGACTAGGCCGCAATTTAATATTTTTTTGCCCAAAATAGGGTTTTTTTTAATAGCAGAATAGAACAACAGTATCTAAAGGGTGTAACTCACAATGACATATGCAGCAAAGGCTGCAAAATTAAGTTTTTTGCACTAAGGGCTCTTTCACACCTGCGTTCTTTTCTTCCGGCATAGAGTTCCGTTGTCGGGGCTCTATGCCGGAAGAATCCTGATCAGTTTTATCCTAATGCATTCTGAATGGAGTGAAATCCGTTCAGGATGCATCAGGATGTCTTCAGTTCCGGAACGGAACGTTTTTTGGCCGGAGAAAATACTGCAGCATGCTGCGCTTTTTGCTCCGGCCAAAAATCCTGAAGACTTGCCGCAAGGCCGGATCCGGAATGAATGCCCATTGAAAGGCATTGATCCGGATCCGGCCTTAAACTAAACGTTGTTTCGGCGCATTGCCGGATCCGACGTTTAGCTTTTTCTGAATGGTTACCATGGCTGCCGGGACGCTAAAGTCCTGGCAGCCATGGTAAAGTGGAGCGGGGAGCGGGGGAGCAGTATACTTACAGTCCATGCGGCTCCCGGGGCGCTCCAGAGTGACGTCAGGGCGCCCCAAGCGCATGGATCACGTGATCGCATGGCACGTCATCCATGCGTATGGGGCGCTCTGACGTCACTCTGGAGCGCCCCGGGAGCAGCGCGGACTGTAAGTATACTGCTCCCCCGCTCCCCGCTCCTACTATGGCAACCAGGACTTTAATAGCGTCCTGGGTGCCATAGTAACACTGAAAGCATTTTGAAGATCCGTCTTCAAATGCTTTCAGCACACTTGCGTTTTTCCGGATCCGGCGTGTAATTCCGGCAAGTGGAGTACACGCCGGATCCGGACAACGCAAGTGTGAAAGAGGCCTAAATGGGTGTTTTAATAGCAGAATAGAACCCCCGCCGATCAGATGCTGATGATCTATCCAGGGGTTCTGTAAACAAATTACAGAACCCCTTTAAGTATTTTGCCCAAAAAGGGTGTTTTTTTAATAACAGAATATGACAGCAGTATATAATGCTTGAATTTCACACGTGCATACGCAGCAAGGGCTGTAAAATTTTATATTTTGCACAAAAAGGGTGTTTTTTAAAACCCTGAAAATTATAGCTGCATTTATAGCTTAAATTGACACTGACTAATGCGGCAGAGTCCCCATATGGAGGGTATTGCCAAAAATGGGTATTTTTTCAAAGCCAGAAAATTATTGAAGTATTTTAAGATTGTTTTTAACAATCACAGATGCAGCAAAGGCTGCAATATTAAGTATTTTGACCAAAAATAGTATTTTTTTACTAACAGAATAGGACAGCTGTATATAACACTTGAATTTCACACGTGCAGATGCAGCAAGGGCTGTAAAATTGTGTATTTTGCCCAAAAAGGGTGTTTAAAAGAAAAAAAGTGGGATATTGCCCAAAAAGGGTGTTTAAAAATAAATAAATAATTAATGCAGTATTTTAAGCTTGGATTTGAATGTCACAAAAGCGCATATGCAGTGCTGGTGCACTGAGCTTGCATAAAATGGCCGCCGTCGCCCACCTAACTAACAGACGGATAAAAGTTATTTTTTTCTTTCACTGGGCTCAGGGCAGAATAAAAAGATTGTGCACTGCACCTAAACAATAAAATCTTTGTAGATCGCTGAGTTCAATTGGAGTTCTGATCACAGATTCTGTCCTATTCTCGCCCTCACAGCAGCATCCTCTCCCTACACTAGTAAGAGCAGAGTGACGTGCAGCGCTACGTGACTCCAGTTTATATAGAGCCTGGGTCACATGCTGCACTGGCCAATCACAGCCATGCCAGTAGTAGGAATGGGTGTGATAGCTTCTAAGGGCACACAGTTAAACGCTTGTTGATTGGCTGCTCTGCAGCCTTTCAAAAAGCACCAAGAAATCGCCGAACTCCGAACCCGAACTTTTACAGAAATGTTCGGGTCCGGGGTCCAAAAATCCTAAAGTTTGGTACGAACCTGAACTTTACACTTCGGGTTCACTCAACCCTAGTAATTATCTCTCCTATTATAGATAAATAATTACTGTGACCAGTAGATAACAGCACTACACATCTATACTGCCTCATATTGTTACTGAATTTTCACAGGATGTCCTGCAAGCAAGTAAGAAGAGATGCAAGAAGGAGGGGAAGTGTGCAGCATCCCTCCAGCTTTCCCTACAACCAGAAGTGGCTTAGGCTTCGTTCACATCACCGTTCAGCCCGGAGCAGGAGAATGGAAAATGCACATAACTGACGCCAAACTGAGTCAAACGGAGCCCTTAGGACCCCATAGACTATAATGGGGTCCGTTATGTTTCTGTTCAGAAGATTATTTTTAAGCGGAGACAAAAGTCCTGCATGCACAACTTTTGTCTTCGCTTAAAAATCATCTTCTGAGCGGAAACATAACGGACCCCATTATAGTCTATGGGGTCCTAAGGGCTCAGTTTGACTCAGTTTGGCGTCAGTTATGTGCATTTTCCGTCCTTCCCCCACAGCCTGGATCCTTTATGTCCCCTACACCTCTCACTCAGCATTATATGTCCCTCTCACCCAGAGAAACCCTGACAAATAATGTTAGCCCTCTGCACTGACCGTTATTTATACTACTTTCAATTCTCCTGCCCCTACTTCCCCCAAAAACCTTTCTATGTTGTGCTCCCCACCCCACCCATCAGAATTCTGACTGACCTCAGCATCCACACTAGACTTTGTACTGTCTGACTGCAGCATTCACACGAGACTATGGACTGACTCAGAGCCCTCTCTGTGGGCACCCGCACCCTAGAAAAAGTCTATAGTGTACCAATATGCATTAGACTTTTCCTGCCATTCATTAGCACAGGGCGCACTATGAATAGCACAGGCAGAGGATTGAATGTAGGCATGCTATTATAGCTAAATGATAAAGTACATGGAAGATATACTGCACTATATATACTGTACTATATTGGTATTCAGGTTAAATTGCTGTGTTGGCACTTTGCGATAAGTGGGTTTTGGGTTGCAGTTTAGGCACTTGATCTCTAAAAGGTTCACCATCACTGCACTAGACTATGGACTGACTGACCACAGCCTTTACACCAGACTACGGACTGACTGACCACAGCATTTACAATAGACTACGGACTGACTGACCACAGCATTTACACTAGACTATGGACTGACTAATTGCAGCGTTTACACCAGACTATGGACTGACGACAGCATTTACACTAGACTAAGGACTGAAAGACTGCTATGTTTACAATAGACTATGGACTGACTGACTGCAGCAGTTACACTAGACCAGGGATCAGCAACCTCCGGCACTCCAGTAGTTCTGAAACTACACCTCCCAGAATCCTCCATTCACTTCTATAGGAGTTACAAGAAGTGCCAAGTAAGTGAGCATCCTGGGAGTGCCATAGGTTGCTGGTCCCTGCACTAGACTGTGGACTGACTGCAGCTTTTACACTAGACTACTGACAGACTGATCGTAGCGTTTACACCAGACTATGGACTAACTACAGCATTTACACCAGACTAAGGACTGAAAGACTGCTGTGTTTACACTAGACTATGGACTGACTGACTGCAGCATTTACACTAGACTATTGACTGACTGCAGCGTTTACACCAGACTGTGGACTAAAAAAACTGCTATGTTAACACTAGACTATGGACTGACCACAGCATTTACACTAGACTATGGAATGACTGATTGCATCATTTACACCAGACTATGGACAGAAAGCAGCATTTACACTAGACTATAGACTAAAAGGCTGCTGTGTGTACACTAGACTATAGACTGACTGCAGAGTTTACACTAGACTATGGACTGACTGACCACAGCATTTACATTAGACTATGGACTGACTGACCACAGCATTTACATTAGACTATGGATCAACTGACCACAGCCTTTACACTAGACTATGGACTGACTGATTGCAGCATTTACACCAGACTATGGACTGAAAGCAGCATTTACACTAGACTATAGACTAAAAGGCTGCTGTGTGTACACTAGACTATAGACTAACTGCAGAGTTTACACTAGACTATGGACTGACTGACCACAGCATTTACACTAGACTATGGACTGACTGACCACAGCATTTACATTAGACTATGGACTGACTGACCACAGCATTTACATTAGACTATGGATCAACTGACCACAGCCTTTACACTAGACTATGGATTGACTGACCACAGCGTTTACACCAGACTAAGGGTCCATTCACACGTCCGTTGTTTCTTTCCTGATCTGTTCCGTTTTTTGCGGAACAGATCTGGACCAGATCTGGACCCATTAATTTTCAATGGGTCCTGAAAAAAATCGGACAGCACAATGCCAGATCTGGTCCGCAAAAAACGAAACAGATCAGGAAAGAAACAACGGACGTGTGAATGGACCCTAAGGACTGAAAGACAGCTGTGTTTACACTAGACTATGGACTGACTGCAGAATTTTGATTAGACTATGGAATGACTAAACACAGTGTTTACACTACAATATGGACTGACTGACCACAGCATTTACACTAGACTATGGACTGGCTAACTGCAGCTTTTACATTAGACTAGAGACTGACTGCAATGTTTACACTAGACAATGAACTGACTGACTGAAATATTTACACTAGGCCATGGAAGGACTGCAGAATTTACACTAAACTATTGACTAATGTCCCTTTCACTGCATCGTTTATACTAGACTACGGAGTGGTCACCAAGTTGGAGAGAGAAAAACTGTGGCATGTGGACGTTAGAGTATTATGGCAGCAGTAGAGAGGCATGCAGTTCCCGGACACCCTCATTTCTCTGGCTACATAAAAAATTATATTATGGGGCTTATACCAGATTTTTGCCATGGGGCCTCTACCCAGCTTAATCTGGGTAGAGGCCACTAGGCACCAGCAGTCTGGTCTTGCTGATCCTATGTGTACCAGTAGCCTGGTCTTGCCACTCCTCCTTGACATGAAATATACATGTGTGCAGTCACCAGACACAGACTAGATGGTCAAGGGCCAAAAAGAAAAGAATCCTTGACCACTGGTTGTGCATCCCTGTTTTAAATGCTATGGTAACAACAGATCTGCAGTGAGCCCAGGAGGAGCAGAGCGGAGGATGGAAGTGATGGTGACTCAGGATGCAACAGTTATTCATATTGGCAATCCTCTCACCAATGCTCTCCTAGGATCATGCAGTGGTAAGAGGGTGCACCCTTTCTTTCCTCTGGGTGCACACTGATGCTGGGGCTCCTGTCTGATTGTAGTTGAGTTCAGGACAGGAGATGTAGGTGCGGTGTCCTGCAAATGGTTCTGGAGTCAGTAACCAGGCCAATTGTAAAAAATAAAAATAAAAAAAGTCTCTCTTTACTACAGTGCAGAATGTGAGTAGTAGTACATCCAATCATATCAAAACACATTTTCAAAAAATTCACATTTTCCCTGATAACAATGTATGGATATAAGCAAGGTTGGGGGTTGTAGTACTCCTTTCCTTTCCAAAGTGTCTTTCTCTCTGCAGATTATAAGGTTGGCAATAAGGATCTTGCACACTTGTCTGCAATTCCCCTGTGAGAGGTACAGGATTAAGATATGGTGGGCAAAACCAAGTCAAAGTGTGGAGGGCTATATTAGCAATGTCCCTTTCACTGTAGTAAAGTCTTTATCAGCCTTAAACAGCAAATACTTTACTGGCTGACTCCAATCCTCATCCATGCAGATTCTGGACCTTCTTCTTTCTTTCTCTCTCTGTTTCTCTGGAGTACTGTAAAGTAGAGATGGTTTTCTCTCTGTGAATCTCTCAGAGATAGTGATTCTCTGTGTCAGAGACCTAGTCCTCTGAGAAGTGAGCACATGTAGCTCCTCTTACTTCCTCAGCTAACTCTAGACACTACCTGAACTAGGTCCATCACTTAGCTTCCTACAGGGGCACAGTCATGACTGTTATCTCTGCCATAGTACAGCAATTTGCAAGTACCATATTCTGGGCTACTGCGGAGGCTTCCTATAAATAGTGAGAGAAGTTGTTAAAACATATGGGATTGTCTTCAATGGTCACCTACGGTAATTACTTGTCCACCCATGATGTTGAATACTGACTTATTGGCTGTTCTTGGACACACCAGTAGCCACACCAGAAAAAGCAGCGGGAGATTAGGGAGGTTAATATGTGGCTCAAGAACTGGTGTAGCAAAGAGGGGTTTGGGTTCCTGGAGAACTGGGCTGACTTCTGTGCCGGCTAAAGGCTCTATCATAGGGATGGGATGCACCTCAATGGCAAATGTGCAGCTGTTTTGGGGGAGAAGATGGATAGAAGGTTGAAGGAGTGTTTAAACTGGAGACGGGGGGAGGGGGAGTTGTTACAATTTTGTATTATAGGAGTGGATGATAGTGCAGATAGAGACCTGGGGGAGGAGTATAAGGAGGGACTAGAACAATTCATAAGGAAAGGTGTAGGGTAAAAAATATACAAAAACCTCTTAATTGTATGTATACTAATGTCAGAAGCCTGACTAATAGTAATAATAGTAATGTCTGAGGAAAACTATGACATAGTGGGAATAACATCGCTGGATGATGGCTATGAAAGGGCGGTTATCGTACAGGGTTACCGTCTGTTTAGAAAAGATCGTCAAAACCAGGGGGTGGGGGGTATTTAAAGTCCTGTCTAAATCCCACACTCCGGAAAGATATTTGAGAAGAAAATGAACATGAGGAGTCATTGTGGGTAGGAATACATGGAGGCAAAAACAATAATAAAATACTGACATGCGTTCCTTAGATTGGGAATCATGATCAGTTTGAAATGTTACCAACTTTCATGGTGCCATATTCAACAATAAAACCTTATATAATAAATAAATAAGACAAACCTCAATATGGATGAAAAGGCCGCGGTCTTTATAAAATTCTTGGGGGTTACATAACTCAACCATTT
Source organism: Bufo gargarizans (assembly GCF_014858855.1). Lineage (NCBI taxonomy): Eukaryota > Metazoa > Chordata > Amphibia > Anura > Bufonidae > Bufo > Bufo gargarizans. The sequence continues at coordinate 467,057,737 of NC_058080.1, forward strand.
TCAAACCAATATAAAATTCATATTGAAAAAATATTAAAGTCTGTTACTGAAATAATTTAAGTCCACCCAGAATTCTGAGCGACTAACCCCCCCCCTAAAATAAAACAAAGACCGCAACAAATTTGCAGGGAGGGAGGGCGGGACAAGCCTCTTCTTTGCTATTGACGCGTTGACTGCTCTCCACAGGTAAAATGCCTCCATAAATAGCCGAAATTCCCGCCACAGCTCCGTGCTAACCAATCCAGCATTGTGATAAAATAGCAACTAGCCCAGCAACCGGACAGCAACAGATTTCACCAATAGAAACGCTGACCCATAAGGTAAGTGACCAATCCTGAAGCTGTCCAGTATCTAACCGGCTCACTTAACCTGAGGAAAATAATGAGAAAAAGAAACAAGGGGGGGGGGGGGGGGGTAGAAACACCACAGAAAACCATGTTTCAATGGCACCATGAGGTACAAAGCCCATTCAGGCCATGCCCCTATCATTATGTTCTCCTCAGTACTGCTGGGACTAAAAGAGTACACAGTATGGGGTTATTTATCATTTAAAGGGGTTCTGCACTTTCATTTAACTGATGATCTATCCTCTGGATAGATCATCAGCTTCTGATCGGCCGGAGTCCGACACCCGGGACCCCCGCCGATCAGCTATTTGAGAAGGCAGGAGCGCTCCAGCAGCGCCGCTGCCTTCTCACTGTTTACCGCCGGGCCGCCCGCCCACTGACGTCACGGCTTGTATCAACTAGAGTGGGCGCGGCTAAGCTCTGTTCACTTGAATGTGACGTCAGTGGGCGGGCGGCCCGGCGGTAAACAGTGAGAAGGCAGCGGCGCTGCTGGAGCGCTGCTGCCTTCTCAAACAGCTGATCGGCGGGGGGTCCCGGGTGTCGGACCCCCGCCGATCAGAAGCTGATGATCTATCCAGAGGATAGATCATCAGTTAAATAAAAGTGCAGAACCCCTTTAAGGTTGTTTTTGTCTCAGTTTTAAATCCGTCTGCTTTGTGTACCTGCACCAAATTTATGAAATGGTGCAACTTAATAATATATCTGGCGTGAGTACAAAGCGGTTTACACCTTTAGGAGTAAAAGGATCCCATGGGGTTGCTTGGAGTACGCAGCGACTTTTATGTGACTTTATCAAAAGTTGCACAGAGTAAATGAGCAATAATCCAGGTCTAATCGAACTTTTAGCAATTAAACATAAGCAACTATGAAAAGTAAAGAGGATTACGAAACGTCGCAAATTTAGCGAAATGTCGCAGAAAATACTGCAGTTGCCATGACTTGCAGATTTTTTAAGCCACAAAACTGACTTGATAAATGTCTCCACATGTCCCTAAAATGCCCTTTGTGCACATTTTTGTTACATGTATTATATAAATATATGGTAACTGTACTATTCTATTGACTAAAGCTATTACAAATACATAATAATGACAATTAAAGCAATCATAATAGGCATAGCTGATCTTCTAATAACTTTGTGTAGTCATTACCACTTACTAGAAAGATTACCTAGACATTGTGGTCCCTATAGTATAGCTATACAAACGGCTGCTCATTACCCCCTCTAGAGGAATGAAGCAGTTCTGCGGTTCACCTTTCCAGGAAGGCTACATGCAATACACTAGATTTGTGTAAGACTATTATGGCCTTAGAGTTCAAATAACTTCTCCATTTCATTAAAATTTCCAAACCTATTTCAAGAATATTACAAAAAATGAATAGAAATGTAGTCATTTATTTGAATTGCACATACTATGCATGGATATGTCTTAGTATATTACATCATTTGCTAGGAAATTTATAGCAATACAGAGCAATTGCTTTATTGTGTATAATATTATGGGAATAAGACATGATAATTTAATTCAGGACCTCTAGGGGAAATTATTGGCATCCATTTATACAGCACTTACAGTGCTGGACAGAGATTATCATTACTCACTGTTCCCATTGGGACTCATAATCTAAATTCCAAATTAAGAGTATGTTTTTGGAGTGTCCAGAGCACCCATAAGAATAACAGGCAAGCACAGGGACAATATATGTAGTACTCCAGACCTGAAAGCACTACAGTTGGTTTGTTATGTAACACAATTCATGCTATACACCTTGTTCACCAGCAGATGAGATATGGTTGGTAGTGTTTGGCAGCAAGAATGGGACTTACCATGTAATTCCTCCCCTCTTAACTAGGAGTGGGCTGGTCCAACTTCCTGCCAAGAGGGGAGTGGCTGATCGAGTTATAGGCAATTTAGAGAGGAAAGTGACGAAAGCTCCTCCAGACCATGTGGACCACAGAGGCAGCTCATCTAGGAGGATATCATTGCCCCAGAGAGGCTGCAGGGTCCTAGTCTACACAAGATTTGTACACTATGGCATATTTGTGTAAGCAGAGTGAAACTATCAAGGCTCTACTGCAAGGTGGTGGGAAACACGTTAAGACACCCTCACCACAGTTCAGGATAGGCATAGCTAGAAGCCTGTATCATACAGTGGTCACCTACAGCCACAGGTGCCAGAGTGAAGCAGTGGGAAGGAAATAAAGGGAGAGGCTTGTCTGAATGTCATCTTTTGACACATTGCCAGCCAATACATCCCATTACTTGGGAGAAGAGAATTGCACTCTGCAAGCGGTTGCCCCATTAAGAAAACTTATCCCCTTTCCTCTCACATTTGAAAGAAGTGACCGACATGCAAGCACTGCCTGCTCAGCCCTAACTCTATTACTCTTAGCTAACTCTGAAAACATACAAGCTAAATCCTGCAAAAAAGAAAGATTAGGGTTATCAGACAGCAAAGAATGCCTGTCTGCGATCTCACCCCTGGGAGGCTGGATAGTATCTTCAGGCAGCGACACAGCTATCTCCTCAAAACCAGGCTGCGAGACCGCCGGCCTGGGAGGAGACTGCTGGTGCCTGCCCACATTGGAGCTCCTCTGCGGCGAAAACGACCTCCTGGGCCTCTTCCTCTGGCTTGAAGATCGGGTCGCTGCTCTGGCCTGAAACGCTCCAGAAGCAACCTCCGCTTCCGGTATTGAACCTGGCGCTGACGAACTTCCGGTCGCTGGAATATGACGAAACGAAACTTCTGCCTCTTCCGGCGCATGCGCAGAGCTACTTCCATCTTCCTGCGGCGCACCAGAACTCTCAGCCATCGGCACCTCCCCGGCCAACAACCTGCGCAGCCATTCATCGCCGCCACAGGTAATAGCTCTTTTGCGAATGTGGCCGAGGAGAGCCTCAATGCTGTTAGAGTCCATTTTCACCGCCGCTCTTCTTTCAACTCTAGGTATATGCTCCTTTCAACTCTAGGTATATGGTGGAAATAGTTGAGTACAAGTGCTCAGCTATCTCCGGCAGTGCCATAGAGCTGAACAGAGAGGCAGTGCGCATGCTTAACCACCACTCTGTTCAAACAAAGAAGCAGGGGCCTCCATTCTTTTGATCAACAGGGGCCCCAGCGGTCAGACCCCCACTAATCAAACAGTTGTCTTAATGGGTCATCAACTGTAAACATCAGATGAAATACATAACTGCCAGTAACACAACCAACATTGTAAATATGTAAGAAAATAGCACAAAAGGGGAAAATGTATAACATTTATCAATAGTATAATATCATGCCAACATAACAATGAATACATTTCAATGCAGATATAATGCCAACCATACAATGTTGAAATAACAGCGTAAGAGAAGGTTCATATCGGTGGCACAGACTCCGGTAGTCTCTTCTGGCAGGGAAGCAGACTATCATCATGTACCATATCCAGCATAGCTGGACACCGCCACACACAGCTGGGTCCTCATCGACTATAATGGGATCCAACAGGGATTCGGTGGCTTTCCAGCATAAGGCTACATGCACACGAGCATTCCGTTTTTTGCAGTCCGCAAACCTCGGATCCGCAAAACACGGATGGCATCCGTGTGCATTCCACAATTTGCGGAACTGCACGGACAGCCTTTAATATAACTGCCTATTCTTGTCCACAAAGCGCGGACAAGAATAGGACAGGTAATTTTGTAATGGGTCCGCATCCGAGCCGCCAAAACTGAGGCTCGGATGCAGACCAAAACAACAGCTGTGTGCATGAGACCTAAATGACAGTTTTTACGCAGGACAAATACCCTCAGCCAAAAGCTGGCATTTATGTCAGAAAGCTGCACAATCCCTGTTGAAAATCATTATGGTCAATGGGGATTTGGTGGTGCCCAGCAGTATCTGGCTATGTTGATATGGTAAACTTCAATAGTCTGTTCGTCAGCCAGAACAGACTACTGGAGTTTGTGCCAGAGATGTGAACATAGCTGATTTAGTGTGCAACTAATATTGCCATAAAGTGCACAATGCTGCTATTTAATGCTAAAATACTATTGTCATACTGCATCAGCACTAAAATACCAATTCCAAAAGGTTCTGAAATAATACTCATATATTGTACAATGCTCAAATAATAAGGAGCATAACTAAAGGGGGTGCACAGGTAGCAGTTGTGTCTGGGCCCTTGTGTCTGGGGTAGCCCAAAGACCCCTCTGCCACATAAGAGAACACCGGTATTATAAATGACACATGGTGGATGGGGCCTTGTAACAGATTATGCAGTGGGCTTCAAGTTACACTTCTAAGTCCATATACCACTACCACCACAACCTGTACAAATATTACGGCCATACATTGCCCTAATAATAATTCCATACAGTTTATGTACGCACATATGCATCATCACATATGAACATATGATATGCATACTTACTACACTACACGTTTGTCTGCACTGACTCACTACATATGTGCTTTGTCATATCACTCATCATATGTTATGCAACCAAGTACTCATTTAGATAAAAAATAACCATATGAAAACATATATATACTATATATATATATCATTAACAATGAGGAGAATGAGGCTGAAACGATAGGCTATTTGCTCTATTACTGTATATTTTAAACATTTTAGCTGTGAATGCGTTGTATTCAGGTACATCAGCACCTGAAGACTCTTTAGATATGATTTAAACACCCAGTGATAGAGTTAAAAAATAACTGGAGGAAGCTGGTCAGTTTCCCCAATGAGCAAATTGTTATTAATGCTTGCTATATATGTCTATGCAAAAATGAGAAAGTTGCTTAATAAATCTACTCAGTTTTGTGGTAACTGGCAGTCTACTGGAACATAGTTACCACACTTAACGTGTATGCTCATTTCTGAATGCCTTAGTTTATATAGTACAGTCAGAATCTACATAAAAATGTGAGTAACTTTGTAAATGCATTACAGTATATTGTACTGATCCTGAGTTACATGTAGAGCTGCAGTCACAGTTCTGCAGGATTTAGAGCTAAAATTCCTGATTTCACAATCCGTGATGATGTGATTTAAGGAAGAGTGTCTAAACTTGAAGTCTGCAGTTATATATAGTCTATAATGTGTAAAATTGTCAAAATATCATATTTCATAATAGCTAGGGCTCATGCACACGGCCGTAGAATATTTTAAGGTCTGCAAATAAAGAATCTGCAAAACACGGATACTGGCCACATTTTGTGGAATTAAACGTCCTGCCCTCCGTAGAACTGTAGAAATATGGTTGTGTGCATAAGCCCTTAATCAAACTAAAAGACATCAGTCAACTAAAATAAAGTAAAATAAAAAAACATTCTGAAACTGCAATTTAAGGAGCCTTACATTTTTGGGGACTTTCATCCAGATGAACTGGAGATGTGACTCCACAATTCATGTTCACTTCGTGGTTACACACACAAATGATAAAAAGAGGAATATTATCACTGACATTGAAAAGGTACAGGATTTTTTATATTTTTAGATACATTGACAAATGCTTAGGTTCTCACGTGAAATCATTTTTTGGCCAGAGACCGGGTTGGACTGGCCCACCAGAGTACCAGATGATCCTCCAGTGGGCCTAAGCTCTGACAATAAAGGACCCCTATTAAAACAGAGCCCTTAAGGTCATATAAACACATTGGGGGGGCCCAATCATTTCTTTTGATGGGCCCAAGGAACTTCAGTCTGACGCTGGCCAGAGGTCTAACATGAAACTCTTGGGACCTAAAGCAAAATCTGCAACAGAACATCTACCATATGCCATTTTTACCAACAGTGTCATCTTATATGTCAGATGTCTTTTTGGGCTCGTTCAGGCACCAGGGCCCAGGTGTGAAAGTAGCCTCTGAACCCTCAGTGCTAAGAACATACTAAATATGACAGATCTCCATTAAAGTGATTTTTGAAAGACTTCAGAATGCCTTACAAAATGCTCAAATTTTGAAGAAAAAAAATAACATTCACTTCCACATGATATTTGGGATGTTCTTTACTGCAGGTATTACATTTTGCCCTATTGCCACAGGTGTATAAAAGCAAGCCTCTAACCATGCAGTCTGCATTTACATAAATTTGTGAAAGAAAGGGTTGTTCTAAAGAGCTTACAGAATTCCAGCATGGCACTGTAATAGGATATCACCATTGTAAGTCAGTTCGTAAAATTTCTTCTCTCCTAGATATTTCACCATCAACTGTGAGTGGTATTATTGTAAAGTGGGAGTGTTTAGGAATCAAGTCTGTGAAGGTTCTCATTTATCCAGGTCATGGTATATATCTGTAAAGAATAAATCAAGGCAACTGGACGTACTGTAGATTTCTTGAAAACGTTTCACTCGTTCTTCCAACGAGCTTTCTCAATTCATTGAGAAAGCTCGTTGGAAGAACGAGTGAAACGTTTTCAAGAAATCTACAGTACGTCCAGTTGCCTTGATTTATTCTTTACAGATATGTTTAGGAATCAAGGCGCATAGTGCATAAAAATCACCAGCGCTCTGTTCACTCAATAACTGCAGAGTTTCAAACCTCCTCTGGCATTAACATTAGCAAAACCGTGCAGCGGGAGTTTCATGGCATGGGTTTCCATGGCCGAACAGCTGCATGAAAGCATTACATCATCAAGCACAACGACAAGCATTGGATGGAGTTATGTAAAGCATGCTGTCACTGGACTCTGGAGTGTGGAAACATGCCCTGTGGAGTGATGTCTGAAAGGGGCATATGACCATGTCCATGCAGTGACAGAAGAAAACAAGCCAGGGACCAGAACATAGGCACAGCAGTAGACTGGAGCTTAAGGGAACAGGTAAGTATGAATCCTCTGTTTACGGAGGCAAGCTGGGGGCACTTGTTGAAAAATCTGTATTCATGGATAACCCCTTTAAGCTTTTCTACCTGTCAGTCTGCAGTTTGGTGAATGCAAAGAAATTGTTACCTTCCTGACTGCATTGTGTCAACCATAAAGTTTGTGAGGGGCTGGGTGAGTTTGTTGTGAAAGAACCTGGCTGGCCTGCATAAAGCCATGACCTCAACCTCATTGATCATCTTTGGGATGAAGTAGAATGAAGATTGCAAGCCAAGCCCTCTTGTCTAACATCAGTGCCTAATCCCACAGAAATCCAGAGGAGTGTTTTCTAGTCTATAATAGTCATCATGGATATTAACTGGTCGCAGTTAGAATAGAAATAGCACCCACCTACAGGTTCCCTCTAAGGCCTTGCACCTTGCAACTAGAAATGTTGTTCTCACCTGCTTTTTTTTTTTGCTTAAAGAGGACCTGTCACCACTCCTGACATGCCTGTTGTAATAGATTCATGCATCCCCCATGTAACAACAATTCTGGAGCATCTATTCTTATGGTTCCACATTGTGCCGCTCCTTTTTTATTTCTACTAGAAGTTTAGAAGTTATGAATATGAAAAAGGGTACAGAGGGGAGGTAACAAGTTTTTTTTTTGGGGGGGGGGGGGGTGTATCTGCACAAACTCACTCTATCCAATTAGTGCTGCCATTTTCAGACTGTGCAGGGACACCCCCCCCCCAACTTGTTACCACCCCTCTGAAGGCTAATAGCAATTTATTCATAACTTCTAGTAGAAATAATAAGGGAACGGCACATCATAGAAACATAAGAATAGATGCTGCAGAATTGTTATTACATGGGGGATGCATGAAGCTATTAAAACAGACATGTCAGGAGCGGTGAAAGGTTCTCTTTAAGAGCCCTTGTCCTGAAAAAAATAGTTGCACATGTGAGGCTGGCTTAACTATTTTTCTAGCTTTGCCTTATAAGCCTTCTCTGCCAATCTCCTGTGTGAAGATAATGCAATGCTAATTGCTGCTCTGTTCTCCTTATTGTTTACCTACTTGCTGTGCAGTAAGTATAAAGAGCTCCTGCTGTCTCACTCAAAGAGAGAGCGGCTTCCTATTCACCTGAGGATACATAATCAATATAAAAGAGAGAAGCAACAACTTCAGCAACTTTATTTCACAATTTTGGATCAACTTCAGACAAAGATACCTCTAAAGTAACCTTTAACTGAAGTACATCATGCTTCAAAGCTTACACATCTCTCAATGAAACATGCAAGCTATTTCTAGAAGGACATGAGCACCAGAATGTCTCAAGAGATATTTGTCTTGGTTTCTAGGAATTAACCACTTGAATGAGTTTTATATGCTTTAATTAAAGCTAGCCCTACATTTGAGATAATGATTGGCCACACTGTGGCCAATCAGTCGTCCATTGGATCATTCGTACCAACGATCCCACCAACTCAACTGGCCAACCAGGGAGTCCGTTTTTAAGATAAACAGACTCCCTCTTGCTTTATCACAATGACAAGTGATTGGCTGAATTCATCACAATGGCAAGTGATTGGCTGAATGCAGTTTCCCAAGGCAGGATTATATTTTGTCTGCTGTCCTCAATAGCTAACGAGCCGTAATGGCCAAAATCTGCCTGTTCTGTGGTTCCCTGCCAAGCTGCAGTTATAGACAGTATTATTGGAACTTAGTTATTAGTACTTCTTGTTGCTTTTCTCAATAAAATTCCATATATATGGTATAGGTATTCTGTTTGAAAACACTTAGGCTAGGTTTCCACCACATCAGTGGTGCACATTCAGTTTATGCAACAGAAAAATGTCAGACTTTAGTAGCCAATATTTGCTTAAAGAATGACCTTGTGACAAATGTATGGTTGTTATCTGTTCCCCTGAGGGGACGAGCGCTGCCCTACTCATGCCTTCATGTTTCTGCCTAGTACTCCAGCCTTAGTCCCCTTAGGGTGCACATGCGGTCACATCCGACCTCTAAAAAGGGCAAGTAAGCTTGCTTTTAAAATTTTCCCTCGCCAATAGCAAGGGGTCCCTGGTTAGTTGAGGTTACCCTTTCCATGCAGAGGGTGTCTGCCTCCACTAAGGTTCCTGGTGACCTACAAAGGTGTTGAAGTCTAGTACATATTTGATTCTCCTTTGTTTTGCCTGAGGTTATACTGAGTTTGTGCTCTAGCTCTGTGCCCTCCCTACCTGTGTTCTTTTACTCTTCCAGTTTCAGCTTCCGTTCTATTTGTCATGGACGTACCGAGACATATGGATGTCTCCGCGACACTGAGTGGCAGGAGATCATTGAGACTGGCAACACGTGGTTTGATTTTACATGTTTACCTTGTGGATCAATAGGTGTCTGTGTTGTTTCTGGTACTGCAAACACCCTTAACCTCCAGGTGTTGCTATTGTGGTGATTTAACTTTCCCTATTTATAGTTGTTTCTCCCACAATGAGGTGCGGTTATAGCTTCAGTTGGACCTGTGGATAGCTGGTGTTTGGATCTCGGCTGAGTTCATGGTGCTACCATAGCTTCTGGAAGTTGTGTTACCTTCCCCTTTGTATTTTGCTTTTCTGTGTGTTGCATTTCTTTGTTGTTTTGTATTAGACCATAGGGAGACTCCCGTTCATCCTTCCTTTTGGAGGAACAGGATCTCTCTTTCCTGTCATTAATGCCAGGGTCCTTTAGGGTTAGATAGGACTTTAGGTATTCCTGTGTAAGAACTCACCTACCTCTGGGGTCTGTTGATACTGGTAGTCAGTCAGTGCTTTTATTAGGGTTTACACTAGGAGGTGTCCATCTTCCTTCCCTAGTTTTGAGGCCTTATTTCCTTTTCCTTTCCCTCCTATGTTCGGTGTGGGGTTTCCCTCCCACACTAGAGCGTGACATTATAAACTGCAAAAAACGTCATTTTTGTTTGTTTGTTCGAGTGCAACCATGGATCCATTTGCTGCACCGGAAAGACAGTTGCAAGGGCTATCTTTGGAAGTAGCCGATCTACACACACCACAGGCTGTTGGTCCTGGTGGTGGTGGAAACCAGGCCTATCTGGAGACTAAAGTTGCCCCCCCGGACAGATTCTCTGGGGGACATCATAATTTTGTTTTGTTTAGGGAGGCACCCAAACTGTATTTTAGGCTATGCCCATACTCATCTGGTCATGAGAAACAGTAAGTCGGTGTGGTTATTTCATTGCTTAAGAGGGATGCAGAGTCATGGGCTTTTTCCCAAGGCAGGATTATATTTTGTCTGCCGTCCTCAATAGCTAATGAGCCGGAATGGCCAAAATCTGCCTGTTCTGTGGTTCCCTGCCAAGCTGCAGTGATAGACAGTATCATTGGAACTTATTACTACGTTCTTTTTGTTGCTTTTCTCAATAAAATTCCATATATATGGTATAAGTATTCTGTTTGAAAACACTTAGGCTAGGTTTCCACCACATCAGTGGTGCACATTCAGTTTATGCAGCAGAAAAATGTCAGACTTTAGTAGCCAATATTCGAAATTACGAATATAAATCACTATATTCTAAATATTCGTGAATTCTCGAATTGCCGATATTCGTTATTTTAATATTCGCGCCCAACACTGAGGCTACTTTCACACTAGCGTTCATGGGTCCGTTCGTGAGCTCCGTTTGAAGGAGCTCACGAGCGGACCCAAACGCCTCCGTCCAGCCCTGATGCAGTCTGAATGGAGCGGATCCGCTCAGACTGCATCAGTCTGGCGGCGTTCAGCCTCCGCTCCGCTCGCCTCCGCACGGACAGGCGGACAGCTGAACGCTGCTTGCAGCGTTCAGCTGTCCGCCTGGCCGTGCGGAGGCGAGCGGATCCGTTCAGACTTACAATGTAAGTCAATGGGAACGGATCCGCTTGAAGATGTCACCCTATGGCTCAATCTTCAAGCGGATCCGTCCCCCATTGACTTTACATTGAAAGTCTGAACGGATCCGCTCAGGCTGCTTTCACACTTAGAATTTTTTCTAAGTTATTAATGCAGACGGATTCGTACTGAACGGAGCCTCCGTCTGCATTAATATGATCGGATCCGTTCAGAACGGATCCGATCAAGCGCAAGTGTGAAAGTAGCCTAATTGACACTGGAGATTTGGAAGGTCTTATGTGTCCTTTAGCCAAACTCTCAGTAATATACTCTCTTTTGGCCAGTCTTTCAGGTCCAGAAAGGTTATATAACCTAGATTTGGGCAACTTGGCTCCGGGAATAAGGTTTATAGGACAATCATAATTTGGATGTGGAGGCAAATCCTTGCATCCACTCTCATAAAATACCTAGGCAAAATCAGATATAAATGAAGGCAATGTCTTAGCAGTTAAAACATAAAAATATGTATTAAGACCATTGTCAACGCAATAATCACCCAAATCCAGAATCTGTCTAGCTTGCCAATCGATGACACTTTTAGCATGGTGCCGTTTACTGTGATTAGGTTCCCTGGTCCATTGGCTGAAAAACACCCCCAAAGCATTAGGTTCCCACCACCATGTTTGACAGTTGGAATAGTGTTCTTTGGGTTGAAGGCTTCTCCTTTTTTACGCCAAATGAAGGAAACATCATTGTGACCAAACAATTCAATTTTTGTTTCATCTGACCATAACACAGAAGACCAGTCTTCTTCTTTGTTCAGATGAGCTTTTGCAAAGGCCAAGCAAGCTTTTGTGTGCCTTATCTGGAGAAGTGGCGTCCTCCTTGGTCTGCATTGTGCAGTGTTCGTTGGATTATCTGCCTTGAGACATTGCAACCAGCAGAGCCCAGATTCACCAGGATGGCCTTGGTGGTGATCCTTGGATTCTTTTTCACCTCTCTAACCATCCTCCTGGCCAGCACAGGTGTCACTTTTGGCTTCCGACCACGTCCTCTGCGATTTTACACAGTGCGGAACATCTTGTATTTTTTGCTCAAATGTAAATAAAAGCTGAGAAATGTTTTTTTTCCCCCACAATAATGCCTCTTATACATCGTCTTATTATCTTTTGGGAGACACCTATGTCATTTCCCGTCAAAAAATTACTTGCTGGTTGAATAAAAGTAACTTTAAGTCAAAATTTGCCAAGGGTGTGAATAATTATGGGCAGCACTGTACATAGTGCTGTATGTATGTATGTACGTATGTATGCTACATACATACATAGTGCTGTGATGTCACAAGTTCACAACAATACTTAGTTCACCAATTGCTAATAAGTAGTCAGACCTGTTAAAATGTAAAGTTGGCGCCAAAATATTCGCATCATTAGTGCCAATTTCGCAATTGCGAATATATTGAAGCGCTCTATCTGCATATAAAGCTATTGTAATGTTCTGCCGTACCAACCATTTTCTCTAGTTTCAGGAAACTTCTAGCAGCTTGAAAAATTTAGCTATAGTGACCCACGCCTGTATTTCGCGTGCATTACGCAAATATTACATTGCCGATTTTTCGCAATCAAGAAAAAAATCTCGAATTCGTGAATATATGACGAATATTCTACCAAATATATTTTGCGAATTCGAATATTGGCCCTGCCGCTCATTACTAGTGGCAGCAGGTTTTTTTTTGTTAAAAAAAAAAGACGATGAATGGAAGACGGCTTTCAATACTCCTGAGGGTCACTTTGACCTGCGTTTTTCCAGCATTTTGTGAATAACATTTTTCATCACCTGGTGGGGAGGTTTGTAATCATGTATTTGGATGACATTCTAATTTATTCTCCAGACGTGGAGATACATCAGGATCATGTTAGACAGGTGTTGCAGATCCTAAGGGATAATAAACTGTATGCAAAATTAGAGAAGTATGTTTTTGCTATACACAAGGTGCAATTTTTGGGATACCTGTTGTTGTCTTCGGGTTTTCGAATGGATCCGGAGAAAGTCCACGCTGTATTGGACTGGGATTGACCCAAAAATCTGAAGGCTCTTATGCGGTTTTTGGGGTTCACCAATTATTACCGAAAATGTATTCAGAACTATTCGACAGTGGTGAAACCCTTAACTGACATGACTAAGAATGGGACGGATGTCTCAGTGTGGTTTGATTCGGCATCGCAAGCTTTTTCTGTGGTTAAGAAGTGCTTCTCTTCTGCCCCTATATTGGTGCAGCCGGATGTATCACAACTAGAGATGAGTGAATCGAAGCTGACAAAGTGCAATTTGTTTAGAATTTCAGGAAAAATTTGATTTGCAACAAAGGCGAATTTCCTCGCGCTTCATGGTAATGAATTGCAATTTTCCTAAAATGGAGGACATGGGGCAAGGAACTCTGGGAAGGTGGGGTCACCCAGACTGACATGCCTGCATGCAGCCAATCAGCAGCCAGCAAGCCCTGTGATGTCACAGCCCTATAAATACGTCAGCAATCTTACAGTCAGACATTTTCCAGCATTCAGAGTGCAGGGACAGACGTGTAAAGGTGCTAGGGGCAGCAAGTGGAAAAAAAAAGACAGAAAAAAAGATTTATAAGTACAGAGAAAGGATAGGGAGGAATCATTTCACAGCATCTTACTGTAGGGAGAGACGTCAGAACCCCATATGCAGTGGTGCATCTATACCAGGAAAGGGGGGGGGGGAGATCCTGCACTTGGTGGTCCGCTGCTAATGGCAATCCCCAGCAAAAATGCATACAATGGAGGATGCCTGCAGCAGACCATAAGTAGCACAATGGACATCCTACACAAGATAGCAAATGTGTGGATGCGATAAATAGTAAAAATAATATAACAATAAGGCCGAATGCACACGGCCGTTGTTCACGGCCGTGAGCGGTCCGTGGAACCGCGGCCTGGATTCCTCCTGAGAGCAGGAGCACACGGCGTCATGGGTTGCTATGACGCCGTGCGCTCCCTGCTGCCGCCGCAATACAGTAGCACACTGGTATGATCTATACCAGTGTGTTACTGTACTGTGGTAGCAGCAGGGAGCGCACGGCGTCATAGCAACCCATGACGCCATGCACTTCTGCTCTCAGGAGGAATCCAGGCCGCGGTTCCACGGACCGCTCATGGCCGTGAACAATGGCCGTGTGCATTCGGCCTAACAAAGACAGGTGCTCTCTGCGGTCTTACTAACCTCATACTGATGTAAGTTTCTCAAGTAGCTCAGGACCTAATGCTAAATCTACCTGTGCCATATGGGCAATACCAGGAGCCACTGGTCTCCTCATGCTGCTGCCATATCCACACTATGTCACCTTGCCAATCTGTGGCTTCCTGATGCTGCCGCCACCTCCAGACTATGCCACTTTGCCACTCTGTGTTCTCCCCATGCTGCTGCCATCTCCACACTATGTCACCTTGCCACTCTGTGGTATCCTCATGCTGCTGCCATCTCCACATTACGTCACCTTGCCACTCTGTGGTCTCCTCATGCTGCTGCCATCTCCACAATATGTCACCTTGCCACTCTGTGGTATTCTTCTGCTGCTGCTATATCCACACTGTCACCTTGCCACTCTGTGGTATCCTGCTGCTGCTGCCATATCCACACTATGTCACCTTGCCACTCTGTTACACTCGGCTGGGGGTACAACTGTCTTTTTCTTCGGCTTTTCAGCCTCAGTCAAACGGACAGATGGAGTGCACTAATCGGAGCCTGGAGACTTACTTAAGATGTTTTGTCTCTGAGAACCAGGTGAAGTGCTCCTCATTTTTGTCTTTGGCAGAGTTTGCCATAAATAATCATAGACCGGAGTCCACTGGTAAGTCACAGTTTTTTTTGGCATATGGGTTTCACCTGCAGTTTGGCACTTTTTCTGGTTTAGATACTTCTGGTATTTCTGAGGAGGAAAGTTTTTCATCATCATTATCATTTATATGGTGGAAAATTCAAAATAACTTGATGAATATGGGCAACAAGTATAAACGTGTGGCTGACAGGAAAAGTATGAACGGTCTGGACCTAAAAGTGGGTGATTTGGTGTGGCTGTCCACAAGAAACATTAAGTTGAAGGTACCTTCTTGGAAGTTGGGTCCAAGGTTTATTGGTCCATATAAGATCACGAGCATTATTAATCCTGTAGCTTTTCGTCTTGAACTTCCTCAGGTTCTGAAAATACATAATGTGTTTCATAAATATTTGTTGAAGAGATATATTTAACCTTTGGAGCTGTCTTCCTTGCCACTCGCTCCTGTCATGGTGGATGGTAGTTTGGAATTCCAGATCGCCAAAATAATTGACTCTAGAGCTCTTCGTAGATCTCTTCAGTATCTTGTTCACTGGAAGCATTATGGACCTGGGTACCGGCATCTGATGTGAATGCCAGTCGTTTGGCGAAATCTTTTCACAGGTCTCGTCCACATAAGGTCAGTCCTGGGTGCCCGGAGGTCACTCGTAGAAGGGTGCGTACTGTCACAGAGGTACCGAGACATATGGGCGTCCCCACGACAGTGAGTGGCAGGAGATCTTTGAGACTGAAGTTGCCACTGCCTGACGTTGAAGTAACACATGCTCACTACTGAGGCGGTTTAGTGCATGACAAAATCATCCACTGCTTTCTGCTGCTCGTACAGAAGCTCTAGCATGTGCAATGTTGAATTCCAGTGAGTTGGAATATCACGGATTAAGCGGTATAACAGAACACTGTTCTGTCACTGCAAGTCCAGGAGAGTGTTCCTCGCCATATAAGAATTGCTGGAATGTGCAGTCTCATGGAGCTTGGTAGCCCCCTATTTTAAAAAGTCCTGCATGACTAGGTTGATGATGATCATTAGAGATGGCCTTGCGGTTCGCCCGGCTGGTCGTTTCGCGGCGAACTTTGCATGTTCGCGATTCGCCGAACATGCGAACACATGGAGAAATTTGCACCCGCCATATTCTTTTACATTGTGAAGAGCTTTGACCCATGACACATGCATCAGGTGGTACAGGACAGCCAATTGAGACATTTCAGCACATGGACATACCCCCTACCTTATAAATAAACCTAATCTGGCCGCCATTTTACATTAAGTGTTTTGCCAGTGTAGAGAGAGGTTGCTGTGTGGAGCATGGACAGGCTGTTAGGGACACCAAACGCTAGCTAATAGGGCCACAAAATTCATTTTAAGGACTGGTATAGGTGTGCTATCGATAGGTGTGATACACAGAGGGGTGCGATATACTTATAATATACTTTTATAATGAGTCAAAAACACATAGATCTATATAGTGATCACCTGGAAGTCAGGGGCCTAGGGGCCTAGGGGCTAGGGGGTTACTTTTAGTGATGAGCGGCAGGGGCAATATTCGAATTTGCGATATTTTGCAAATATATGGTAGAATATTCGTCATATATTCGTGAATATTCATATTAGAGATATTCATTTTATTGCAAAAAATCTGTAATAAAAAAAAGAATCGCATAATGCGAATTTTTATGCAAAAAAAGATGTTGGTCAAAAACGAGTATATAGCATTACCGGATATACTGCTATATATTTTTTTTTTTGAATATTCGTCATTTTTTCCATCTGAACAAATGATTCCTCCCTACTTAAAATGCTTGTGGTCAATGAGTCATTGGCCCACAAGCAAGAAGCAGGGAGGAATCATGACTTTAGATGTAGAAAAAAGACGAATATTCTAAAAAACGAATATATAGCACTATCGTCTTTTTTTCCCCCTCCAAACAGTAGAGTTAAACCCCTTTGGAATACTTATTGTTTCTCACATGCCTTTCTATTACTTTCTCCCCCTCGACCACACCCCTCCCTCTTTTATTAGCTTAGTTATTTACAATATTTGTATCTCTGCATACCTGACAATTACTAAATCAATATGCCTGCAATGTTATTTAGAAAATAATGTAACATATATCTTTACTGTACTACATGGGCTGATATGTATATATCATCTCCCCAGGTTATATGTCTATGTTGTACTTATTATTGTTCATGCTTCAATAAAATATTATTAAACATATACATAAAATGCTATCCTCTGGATTGTAAATTTTTAAAACACAGGTTGCACACTTTTATTGCTATATTTTGCAAAAAAAAGAAAATAAAAAACGGAACAGTCTGGAGATGCTGTGACATCTGTATTATAAGACAAACATCGCACACTTTTAATCTGTATTGCTATATTTTGCAAAACAAAAAAACTTGAACTGTCTGCATATGCTGTGATTTCTAATGCTACCCTCTGTATTGTTTTCGCTCACAGATCTCAAACGCTACCATTTGTATTGTAAGACACATGTTGCACACTAGTATTGTGCATATTGCGCACCCTTCTCCACTTTCGGGTTCAGTGATGTGAATGGCTTGTGCGCAGTAGGCGCAAGATGTCAATTTAAAGGGAAGGGGGCGTGATTTGAAGGAGAGGGGCATCTGTATGGAGCACCAGGGGTGTTGATGGAGCAGTGCTCAAACAGCATAAGCCCGCCTTCTGATGCTCCAATAGCTCATTTGCATATTTATAAAAGTTCACATTTCTCCACAACGTTACTACATACAGATAAAAAATAGGTGAAGGGTTGATCCTGGTGACAGAGCCGCTTTAATGAAAGTGAGTGATAGACGAATGATCTTTCTGGGAGTTTTCTTTAAATTAGAATTTATGTTTGACTATTGGGGGAACATTTCAAACATGGCTGACTACTTTTCAAATGATACTGATTTGTCATTAGTCAACTGAAATGATTGTTGTTAAATTTCACCTGACGAACAAACGTTTTGGTTGAAATTGTCCATTTTGATAAACTTTAGACTAATGTGTATGGGTATCTTTAGGATTAGGGTACTTTATAGTTCATATACAGTGCTGACAAGGTCAGTATAATATGCAGGGGTTAAGCAGAACTAGTGTCTGCTATGTAGACACTAAAAAAATAAATGAAAAACTTGTAATGTCTGCTACAGCTGAAGCCACGCTGTGTTTTCAACAAACATATGGTAATTTTTAAAAAACCATTACTATTTTTGCTTAAAACAGATGTAATAAATCCTTAAAATAGAGCGAAAGACATCATGCCCTGCAGAAATATGTTGTCAGCTTTTTCTTTTTATTCAGCTTGGTGAAAAACAAATCTGTCAGCAATTTCTTTGGGTTAAACTATATGTACACATGTGATTTTTTTAGGAAAGCTTTTAAAGACTTGTTTAATTGAGTATGCTTAAAGATTTAAGTGTCAACAAATTGCCATCTGTTGTTGTAGAAGTGCTATTTATCAAATTAGATGAGCTCTGCAGTCTGCTTAATGTTTTACAGCAATTATGGTGCTCCTTACCTATGAATTGCCACTTACAAGCTAAATGTGGTATTTGAAAATCATATTGTGCTCTGATGGCATTTACAAAAAGTTTTAAGAGGGGAAATTAGAAGCAATTCACTGTTAAAGGCACTATGAGCACCATGTAACCTGAAAGTGTAATGCTGTCTTAAAGGGGTTTTGTCACTTCAGGAAATGGCATTTTTCATGTAGAGAACGTTAATACAAGGCACTTACTAATGTATTGTGATTGTCCATATTGCTTCCTTTGCTGGCTTGGTCCATTTTTCCATTACATTATACACTGCTCGTTTCCATGGTTATGACCTGCCTGCAATCCATCAGTGGTGGCCGTCATTGCACACTATAGGATAAAATACCAACCTCTCTGGTGATCGGGACAGTGGGAGCTCGCATAGGCTGGTGGTTTTTATAGTATGCAAGCACAGCCAAGCTGATGGATTGGAGGGTGGTTATAACCATGGAATCGAGCAGTGTATAATGTGATGGAAACATTAATCCAGCCAGAAAAGGAAGCAATATGGATAATAACAATACGTTATTAAGTGCCTTGTACTAACTTTCTCTACATAATAATTGCTATTTGCTAAAGTGACAAAACCCATTTAAGGCCTCATGCACATAGCAGTATAAGAACTATATTTTGAACAAGCTATAATAGGATAAATTAGACATGCATGGGACCTCTAATGTTCATCTGTATACCTAGGATTCTGCACAAATTCAACTCACCAAAAATTGTGAAAAGCTCTATTAGAGGCTAAACATTTCAGCAATGGAAGACAAATCAGATAGTAACTGACAGTGGTAATACTCTAATGTTAAATTTGCAGTCAGCTCAAAAAGATACACCATGGAAAAATAACTAAATATGACAAGCAACTGAAGAAGAATCAAGCTCTATACCCAAAATCCTGTCACCGGGATTTTGGGTATAGAGCTGAGGACATGGGTTGCTAGATGGCCGCTAGCACATCCGCAATACCCAGTCCCCATAGCTCTGTGTGCTTTTATTGGTTAAAAAAAACGATTTGATACATATGCAAATTAACCTGAGATGAGTCCTGTCCCTGACTCATCTCAACATACAGGACTCATCTCAGGTTAATTTGCATATGTATCAAATCGTTTTTTTTACATAATAAAAGCACACAGAGCTATGGGGACTGGGTATTGCGGATGTGCTAGCGGCCATCTAGCAACCCATGTCCTCAGCTCTATACACAAAATCCTGGTGACAGGTTCCCTTTAACCAAGTCATGCCATTTTCCCAAGCATGAAAAATGATAGACAACTTCGAAAAGTCCCTTTCTATCAAAACAATTGAGGAGATCTAAAAGCACCCATACTTCATCAACTGATGTTGGACAATTGTTCCAACAACAGTTATCTCTCCTGATTCCCCCAAACATATATATGCTTGTAGTAAGGATAACAATGTCATTTGTGCACGAGACCGCAAAACTGGACTTCACCTATAAAAGTCTCCATTCCTACATCCTAACAGTTGTTAATGGTACTTAGATACCTCCAGGAGTTACAGTAGGGCTGCATTTCACAACAACTGCATGGTGAGGCCTGGATATAAATAGACTCAGCACTCCACCCTAATCAACCAGGTAAGGCAAGATAATATACAGACCCTGACTCAGATGCATGCCTGTTAGATAGCAACTGCCCAATCAAAGTTAGTAACTAGGTGAATTTGATGCAATAGACAGAGCTATACTACTTGAACAGTAAGTATCTGTTTTCACTAGGAATTTACTGTGTATTGCAAGCTATAGTCATTGCCATAAATGAAAATAATAATCACCAAAAATTTGTGAACATTGGGTTCGGCCAACAATACACTATGTTTGAGTTTCTTAAAGAATGTGCAGCTTCTCTACAGTTCTTCAAAATATATCTTATCACTATCAAAACAATATGGAATAAATGCAATTTGAACTGGACTTAGACCGAGGGACACTGGACACTGGAAGAGCCTAATAATACAAGAAGAAAGTAATTAGGTACTTCATTGAATTCAGCAAAGTCTATGTTGACTGTGAACAATTATGAAATCATGAAAATCAGAGTACCTGATTATCTTGTTCTTAAAAGGCACCTCCACCTTTGTCAACAAGCCACAATCATGACAGAAAATTAAAGACAACAGAGAGAAGGAATGGAGGACTATGTTTTATGGACCTAAGGTGGTGGAACTTATGTCAACAACCTTTTATTGTACATAATACCACTGATATCTGAAAATGAAGATAAAAAATCCTTTCTAAGAAAAGTTTAAAAACAAAAAAAGAAAACAAAGTGTTACAAAAGCACCTTCGTCACTGGGAGTTGGAGAGCCCTGCTTGCCAGCCTCTTGCCCTGTGACTATGGCCCCTGGGAGACTATTTGGGCATATTGGATATCAAAGGTTCTGTTTCTGCCCCTTGGACTTTTTACTGGAACTATTTTGGGCATGTGACCATGTGCATGGTGAGGCAAAAATAAGACTTCCAGGAAATTCCTGAACCCCTCAACCAATCTGGGTGATATTTGGATAGGTTGATCATCCAGATCGAGGCTATCAGGGGATGTGACTTTTATGGGGTATGTGTTTTGGGGTGTTTTGTATGGTTGGGAAAAATGTGTATTTGTTGTGTTTGTCCATTGTGTTTGTTTTAAGTATAACTGTCATATATTTTTTTTTTGGAGTATTGGATTGTGCTGATTAATATCTCCTTGGTGGCCGTATTTCAACTTTTCACTGTGTATTCAATTACCCCTTAATTCCACAGTTTTGTTCCCTGTACTGCCTACTTTTACCTATGCTTAAAATAGGGTTGCTAGTCATGGTCCGTCTATCTGTTGAAGGACGGAGGACGCAGAAGCACGCTGCGTGCAAGGTCACATTACTGACAGCCAGGGACTGTAAGTAAATGATTAAAGCCAGGTCCTCCCCAGCAGCTGATAACGGTGCCTGGGCTGTGTGCACTTCTCCCTGTCCCTGCACTTGTCAGACGCTCCCTCACTCAGCAGACTGGGACAATGTGGAGGCCAGGTCATCTGGAGCAGCACCCCATCACTCTCCTTCATGGTCAAATAGCCCTTACACAGCCTGGAGGTGTGTTTGGGGTCATTGTCCTGTTGAAAAATAAATGATGGTCCAACTAAACGCAAACCGGATGGAATAGCATGCCGCTGCAAGATGCTGTGGTAGCCATGCTGGTTCAGTATGCCTTCAATTTTGAATAAATCTCCAACAGTGTCACCAGCAAAGCACCCCCACACCATCACACCTCCTCCTCCATGCTTCACGGTGGGAACCAGGCATGTAGAGTCCATCCGTTCACATTTTCTGCGTCGCACAAAGACAAGGTGGTTGGAACCAAAGATCTCAAATTTGGACTCATCAGACCAAAGCACAGATTTCCACTGGTCTAATGTCCATTCCTTGTGTTCTTTAGCCCAAACAAGTCTCTTCTGCTTCTTGCCTGTCCTTAGCAGTGGTTTCCTAGCAGATATTCTAGCATGAAGGCCTGATTCACACAGTATCCTCTTAACAGTTGTTCTAGAGATGTGTCTGCTGCTAGAACTCTGTGTGGCATTGACCTGGTCTCTAATCTGAGCTGCTGTTAACCTGCGATTTCTGAGGCTGGTGACTCGGATGAACTTATCCTCTGCAGCAGAGGTGACTCTTGGTCTTCCTTTCCTGGGGCGGTCCGCATGTGAGCCAGTTTCTTTGTAGCGCTTGATGGTTTTTGTGACTGCACTTGGGGACACTTTCAAAGTTTTCCCAATTTTTGGGACTGACTGACCTTCATTTCTTAAAGTAATGATGGCCACTCGTTTTTCTTTACTTTTTTCTTTTTTCTTGCCATAATACAAATTCTAACAGGCTATTCAGTAGGACTATCAGCTGTGTATCCACCTGACTTCTCCACAACGCAACTGATGGTCCCAACCCCATTTATAAGGCAAGAAATCCCACTTATTAAACCTGACAGGGCACACCTGTGAAGTGAAAACCATTTCAGGTGACTGCCTCTTGAAGCTCATCAAGAGAATGCCAAAAGTGTGCAAAGCAGTAAACAAAGCAAAAGGTGGCTACTTTGAAGAACCTAGAATATGACATCTTTTCAGTTGTTTCACACTTTTTTGTTATGTATATAATTCCACATGTGTTAATTCATAGTTTTGATGCCTTCAGTGTGAATCTACAATTTTCATAGTCATGAAAATAAAGAAAACTCTTTGAATGAGAAGGTGTGTCCAAACTTTTGGTCTGTACTGTATATGAAAATTGAAATTAGGGTCTAAGTGTGACAGTCATCCTTTAAATATGTCACAGGCAATGCCATTGTGTTGTTAATTGTGTTACAGGCAATGCCTGTTCTGTTATTGATTGCATCACAGGCAATGCCATTGTGTTTGTTGAATGTATAGTTTGTGTTTAAACTGTAAAACTGTAAATGATTGGCTGCTATGTTATGTCCTCAGTTCCCAACCAGGTCCATGGGGGTGGTACCCTTGTTGGAAAATGTGTATAAAAGGCAATGCTTATGTGGTCAATAAAGTGAGTTCCTGTTTTACCTTCAACATAGAGCCTCGCCTCATGTGTGTGGGGATTGCTATACGCTGTATACTCCCCTGGCTATAACCCCTAGCTCTTGTAAGAGCTGTTGCTGTTCCTTGTTCCTGTGGTGGTTACGGTGTCGAGTGGAGTGCTTGGAGCCCTCGGGAAGCACTAGGAGCATCCATCAACGGAGGTACCCAGTCGGGGTGCCAGGCGTTCCGTTACACAAAGGTTTTGATTTAAAGTGAAAAATTTGCATCTAACACCAGAAATATAAAGTGATGGCTGGAGATGCGGCTAGGTAGGTATGTGGTCTAGTTGCTTAGGCAAATGTATGATGCCAGAATTCCAGAATGGTAGCTGTCATCGTATGGTTGTCTAGGCAACCAACCTGTCTGTATTCTGTCCACATCTCCTGCTGTCACTTCTGGTGTGAAACATGGCCAACAACTTGGTAGTGCAATGGTAAAAAACAGAAGATGTACTGACTCATTCAAGATAAAAGATTTTTATGTTATGTCCACAGCTAAAACAGCTAATTTTGTATTAATATTTGAAGCTATAGACTATGATCTTGATTATTACGTATGCAGCAAGTAGTTCTTATTATCCAACATTAAAGGGGTGCCACAAATAACCTTTGTTAAAGCAAGGGGTCATAAATGTTTAATAATAACAAAGATGTTTTATGTCATCTTCATTTTTCCCACCACTAATCCACACTTTCTGGCCTGGTTCAACATGCAAGAAATTCCAGGAAAGCCCATTTGGCCAATCAGCTTATCAAAACACCCCTTTATGGAAATCTATTGAATCTAGATGAGTACTTTTTATGTCAGACCACAGATGATTTGGAGCAGGGGCGGACACAGACAGCAGAGGGCCCCTGTGCAAAAAATGTGCCTGGGCCAACCCCCCTCCTCCACAAACCACACATACAGACATAAACATATACAATACGTGCATAATCCTGGAAGACCAAGGAGCATATAAGGCTGCACAGTGCTTTTGGCCAACAATGTGTCGTTAAACCAAGGATCACAGCAACACAATGCTGCAATGCATTGAGTTAAAATGAATGGGGTAGTATTGTTACCTTCAAGTTTCTTACAATCACAATCAGAAAGTCGCAAGAAATTCAGCAGGTTGGATTTTTTGTGACTGTCGGGTCATGGCCCCATTTACTTTACTAGTTGCGGTGTACAGTAGGGTTGCTTCAGGCTTTGGCTGCACAATGTGTGTTGCAGCCACAGCCACCTTGTGGTGCTAGCCTAAAGGACCATTTAGACGGCCATATGTGTTTTGCAGTTCGCAAATTGCGGATCCGCAAAACACAGAGACTGCCGCGTGCGTCCTATGATAGAAAATGCTGATTCTTGTCTGCAATTGCGGACAAGAATACGACATGTTCTATCTTTTTTGCAGAGCTGAGGAACAGAAGTATGCATGCAGACAACACGCAGTGTGCTGTCTGCATCGTTTGCAGCCCCATTGAAATGAATAGGTCTTTTCATACATCCTCACAGGCACTCTCACATACACACACTGTCATACATGCAGGCACTCTCACACACACACTGTCATACATGTAAGCACTCTGACATACACACACACTGTCATACATGCAGGCACTCTCACATACACACACTGTCATACATGCAGGCACTCTCACACACACTGTCATACATGCAGGCACTCTGACAAACACACTGTCATACATGCAGGCACTCTCACATACACACACACTGTCATACATGCAGGCACTCTCACACACACTGTCATACATGCAGGCACTCTTACACACACTGTCATACATGCAGGCACTCTGACATACACACACTGTCATACATGCAGGCACACTCACATACACACACACTGTCATACATGCAGGCACTCTGACATACACACACTGTCATACATGCAGGCACTCTTACATACACACTGTCATACATGCAGGCACTTTCACATGCACACACTGTCATAGATGCAGGCACTCTCATATACACAGACTGTCATACATGCAGGCACTTTCACATACACACACTGTCATAGATGCAGGCACTCTCATATACACAGACTGTCATGCATGCATACACTCTCGCATACACACACTTTCATACATGCAGGCACTCTCACATACACACACTGTCATAGATGCAGGCACTCTCATATACACAGACTGTCATGCATGCATACACTCTCGCATACACACACTGTCATACATGCAGGCACTCTCACATACACACACTGTCATACATGCAGGCACTCACACATACACAGACTTTCATACATGCAGGCACTCTCACATACACAGACTGTCATACATGCATGCACTCTCACATACACACACTGTCATACATGCAGGCACTCTCATATACACACACTGTCATACATGCAGGCACTCTCACATACACAGACTGTCGTACATGCAGGCACTCTCACATACACACACTGTCGTACATGCAGGCACTCTCACATACACACACTGTCTTACATGCAGGCACTCTCACATACACAGACTGTCATACATGCATGCACTTTCACATACACATACTGTCATACATGCAGGCACTCTTACATACACACACTGTCATACAATCAGGCACTCTCACATACACAGACTTTCATACATGCAGGCACTCTCACATACACAGACTGTCATACATGCATGCACTCTCACATACACGCACTATCAGACATGCAGGCACTCTCACATACACAAACTATCATACATGCAGGTACTCTCACATACACACACTATCAGACATGCAGGCACTCTCACATACACAAACTATCATACATGCAGGTACTCTCACATACATACTCTGTCTTACATGCAGGCACTCGTACATACACAGACTGTCATACATGCAAGCACTGTCACATACACACACTGTCTTTCATGCAGTCACTCTCACATACATAGACTTTCATACATGCAGGCACCCTCACACAGACTGTCATACATGCAGGCACTCCCACATCCACAGACTATCATACATGCAGGCACTCTCACGTACACAGACTGTGATACATGCAGGGCAGGCACTCTTTTACACTACATTACATAAAGATCCCTTTCTCACCTCCTGGCCCTCTGTATTGCTGGTTCTTGTGTCCTCAACCAGGCTCCTCCCCCTCTCAGTAGCAGGCTCAGGCTCCTACCCATCTCAGTAGCAGGCTCAGGCTCCTACCCATCTCAGTAGCAGGCTCAGGCTCCTACCCCTCTCAGTAGCAGGCTCAGGCTCCTACCCCTCTCAGTAGCAGGCTCAGGCTCCTCCTCCTCTCAGTAGCAGGCTCAGGCTCCTCCCCCTCTCAGTAGCAGGCTCAGGCTCCTTCCCCTCTCAGTAGCAGGCTCAGGCTCCTCCCCCTCTCAGTAGCAGGCTCAGGCTCCTCCCCCTCTCAGTAGCAGGCTCAGGCTCCTTCCCCTCTCAGTAGCAGGCTCAGGCTCCTTCCCCTCTCAGTAGCAGGCTCAGGCTCCTCCCCCTCTCAGTAGCAGGCTCAGGCTCCTCCCCCTCTCAGTAGCAGGCTCAGGCTCCTTCCCCTCTCAGTAGCAGGCTCAGGCTCCTTCCCCTCTCAGTAGCAGGCTCAGGCTCCTTCCCCTCTCAGTAGCAGGCTCAGGCTCCTTCCCCTCTCAGTAGCAGGCTCAGGCTCCTACCCCTCTCAGTAGCAGGCTCAGGCTCCTCCTCCTCTCAGTAGCAGGCTCAGGCTCCTCCCCCTCTCAGTAGCAGGCTCAGGCTCCTTCCCCTCTCAGTAGCAGGCTCAGGCTCCTTCCCCTCTCAGTAGCAGGCTCAGGCTCCTCCCCCTCTCAGTAGCAGGCTCAGGCTCCTCCCCCTCTCAGTAGCAGGCTCAGGCTCCTTCCCCTCTCAGTAGCAGGCTCAGGCTCCTTCCCCTCTCAGTAGCAGGCTCAGGCTCCTTCCCCTCTCAGTAGCAGGCTCAGGCTCCTTCCCCTCTCAGTAGCAGGCTCAGGCTCCTACCCCTCTCAGTAGCAGGCTCAGGCTCCTCCTCCTCTCAGTAGCAGGCTCAGGCTCCTCCCCCTCTCAGTAGCAGGCTCAGGCTCCTCCCCCTCTCAGTAGCAGGCTCAGGCTCCTCCCCCTCTCAGTAGCAGGCTCAGGCTCCTCCCCCTCTCAGTAGCAGGCTCAGGCTCCTTCCCCTCTCAGTAGCAGGCTCAGGCTCCTCCCCCTCTCAGTAGCAGGCTCAGGCTCCTCCTCCTCTCAGTAGCAGGCTCAGGCTCCTTCCCCTCTCAGTAGCAGGCTCAGGCTCCTCCCCCTCTCAGTAGCAGGCTCAGGCTCCTCCCCCTCTCAGTAGCAGGCTCAGGCTCCTTCCCCTCTCAGTAGCAGGCTCAGGCTCCTACCCCTCTCAGTAGCAGGCTCAGGCTCCTCCCCCTCTCAGTAGCAGGCTCAGGCTCCTCCCCCTCTCAGTAGCAGGCTCAGGCTCCTCCCCCTCTCAGTAGCAGGCTCAGGCTCCTTCCCCTCTCAGTAGCAGGCTCAGGCTCCTCCCCCTCTCAGTAGCAGGCTCAGGCTCCTCCTCCTCTCAGTAGCAGGCTCAGGCTCCTTCCCCTCTCAGTAGCAGGCTCAGGCTCCTTCCCCTCTCAGTAGCAGGCTCAGGCTCCTCCCCCTCTCAGTAGCAGGCTCAGGCTCCTTCCCCTCTCAGTAGCAGGCTCAGGCTCCTTCCCCTCTCAGTAGCAGGCTCAGGCTCCTACC
Organism: Bufo gargarizans; assembly: GCF_014858855.1. Lineage (NCBI taxonomy): Eukaryota > Metazoa > Chordata > Amphibia > Anura > Bufonidae > Bufo > Bufo gargarizans. The sequence continues at coordinate 467,085,394 of NC_058080.1, forward strand.
CCTCTCAGTAGCAGGCTCAGGCTCCTCCTCCTCAGTAGCAGGCTCAGGCTCCTTCCCCTCTCAGTAGCAGGCTCAGGCTCCTCCCCCTCTCAGTAGCAGGCTCAGGCTCCTCCCCCTATCAGTAGCAGGCTCAGGCTCCTCCCCCTCTCAGTAGCAGGCTCAGGCTCCTTCCCCTCTCAGTAGCAGGCTCAGGCTCCTTCCCCTCTCAGTAGCAGGCTCAGGCTCCTCCCCCTCTCAGTAGCAGGCTCAGGCTCCTCCCCCTCTCAGTAGCAGGCTCAGGCTCCTTCCCCTCTCAGTAGCAGGCTCAGGCTCCTCCCCCTCTCAGTAGCAGGCTCAGGCTCCTCCCCCTCTCAGTAGCAGGCTCAGGCTCCTTCCCCTCTCAGTAGCAGGCTCAGGCTCCTTCCCCTCTCAGTAGCAGGCTCAGGCTCCTTCCCCTCTCAGTAGCAGGCTCAGGCTCCTACCCCTTTCAGTAGCAGGCTCAGGCTCCTCCTCCTCTCAGTAGCAGGCTCAGGCTCCTCCCCCTCTCAGTAGCAGGCTCAGGCTCCTCCCCCTCTCAGTAGCAGGCTCAGGCTCCTCCCCCTCTCAGTAGCAGGCTCAGGCTCCTTCCCCTCTCAGTAGCAGGCTCAGGCTCCTACCCCTCTCAGTAGCAGGCTCAGGCTCCTCCTCCTCTCAGTAGCAGGCTCAGGCTCCTCCTCCTCTCAGTAGCAGGCTCAGGCTCTTTCCCCTCTCAGTAGCAGGCTCAGGCTCCTCCCCCTCTCAGTAGCAGGCTCAGGCTCCTCCCCCTCTCAGTAGCAGGCTCAGGCTCCTCCCCCTCTCAGTAGCAGGCTCAGGCTCCTTCCCCTCTCAGTAGCAGGCTCAGGCTCCTTCCCCTCTCAGTAGCAGGCTCAGGCTCCTCCCCCTCTCAGTAGCAGGCTCAGGCTCCTCCCCCTCTCAGTAGCAGGCTCAGGCTCCTTCCCCTCTCAGTAGCAGGCTCAGGCTCCTCCCCCTCTCAGTAGCAGGCTCAGGCTCCTCCCCCTCTCAGTAGCAGGCTCAGGCTCCTTCCCCTCTCAGTAGCAGGCTCAGGCTCCTTCCCCTCTCAGTAGCAGGCTCAGGCTCCTCCCCCTCTCAGTAGCAGGCTCAGGCTCCTTCCCCTCTCAGTAGCAGGCTCAGGCTCCTACCCCTCTCAGTAGCAGGCTCAGGCTCCTACCCCTCTCAGTAGCAGGGCTCGGTCTCCACACAGCAGCAGCCCTTCCTTCTAGCAGAGCTGGCTCATTGGAGGAGAGTGCTTTTGAGTGACAGTTTGTAGACCAATCAGCTCTCCATCTCCTGGTCAGTAAGGTTGGGTCAACAAGGTCCTATTTTTGATTAAAAAAGCGGCAAAATGCAGTGTTTTTTGGTCGCGATTTGTTGAAAATCAGACCCTGTGGATCCAGCCTTACTGACCAGGAGTGCTGATTACACTAAAACCTACCAGCCCTCCTATGAATCAGCGCTGCTATTGAGCCCCTAACCAGCAGATCATCTCTCAGTCCCTCTGAAGTTCAGGAAGGGGGCCCCACTGCAGCCAGCTACGTTTTCTACTGTGTGCAATCGCACAGTCGAAGGAGATTACCGGCAACTCAGAAAGCTCATTTGTTAGTCAGGATCTCACCAGTGGGCCAGTCCAGGCTGAACCAGCTGCACAGGCGGTATGTCCGCCCCTGATTGGGAGATTAGCCAAAATTCCATGTTTGGGAGCTTTGGCCAAAACCCCACCTAAATGTAATTGTTTTGATGGATAACTTCTCTAATAACCTGATAACTTTAGAAACCCTTCTAATTCTAGTGAATTTAATTAACACAGTATGATATTTGAGTGCTCCTAATTCTGTAAGTTGATTGTTAGGTATATTAGTAATGTCCAAAAAGAATGAATGCTATCAACACATATTCTTTTAGTAATTTTATTTTCACTTTTTTTTTTAAACTAAAGGATACTAGGGTCTAACCAACTGAAAACTGAGAACAATTTGAGTTTTAAGAAATGGTGCACAGTTTTGATGGACCTATCACAAAAGGTTTGGAACCAGTTCGGCATAAGATGAAGCATTACACAGTTCCCTATTAAACTGTGAGAGACAACATTATGAACTCCATCTTGTCTCTCTCTTAACAGTTTCACATATAACCCTGTATGATGTCTTTAGCAACACTTTCTGTAGAAAGAGCACACCACGCATGTACGTCACTTGGAATGTGTTTATCTCGGTATACCAAGACCGTAGCCTTTTTTTTCCAACTAGGATAAAGGTAATAAGACAATTTGATTAAGGATGAGCTTCTATACAGAGTTTGAGCAGACAGCGCCCTTCTCAGCACGACCCTTTTTTTATGCACACAAGTTTTCTTTGTTCAAAGGGGTATATAAGCCCCACCATGATTTTAATAAAGCAGAATCAACTTGGACAACACAACCTGTTGTGTTTTCTTGATTCTCCTAGCTGTTCGTATACTCACTGGTGCTTAATTCGGAACTGGGGTTTCATAGAAGGAGCTTATTTTGCCCACAAAACCAATTAGTGGTCTATGCAATGCATGGAATTAAATGTTCCCCCAGAATAAGAGATGCTTTTTCTCACCTTTTTGACTAATAAGGGTCTTGGATGGTGTTTCCAATATTATTAACTGATCATTCACTAAGGGGGTATGGGTCTTCTAAACTAGTCAAACCCTTCTTTATGCTGCCAGATTAGTAGATATATTCAGATATAGTAAGATTTTGAGGAGTACAAAAAAGTTGTGAATCAATCATGTGTGGGAACCACAGCAATATCCAACATACCATAAATACTGGCTGAAACTTACAGTGGAAAAACTCTTACTGCTTTCTATACAATATCATATTTAGACTATTACAGTATTCAGTTGGATCTTTTATAGGAGGTGAATGCCAATCATTGAATCAGTATATTCAGATAACAATTGTGTTTATGACCGTTCTTTTTCTAGCTCCCAGTATTCACAGGAGTCTTCCCCGTTGAATTATCCAAACTCATTGCACATGTAATTTGACACAGCAAGAACTACCGTAGATAAAAATGGCCAGCGTTTCATAAGATTTCTCTGTTAGAAATATTTTATTGCATAAACCACATTTCCTTGAAAACAAATAACCCAGACCAAAGAAAATGTTGAGTAAGTCATACTTCTGAGAATTGTTCAGCAATCCACGCTGTTCCCATTACACAACATCATTACACAGATGCATTCTTGCAAAATGTACAACACAGCAAATAAACAAAACATCTGGATTTTCTTAGAAGCAATGCCTTATCCAGAAGCTACGTTATTACATTCTTGTTGATTCTGCAAGGAATTTCCCTTTTTTTTGGGAAAGAAATTGTTGAAGGATAGAAACTACATTTCCCCAGAACTCCAGATATTAAAGATACACATATTTTTAGGTTCGTATCTTCAGACCTATGGTAATGCCTTTAAAGAATCTCTGGGGAAAAAGCTCTGTTCACACATAGATGAATGTATTCCGGAGTTTTTTTTAAATCAGGATTTTGGGTATTTTGCCTGAAAAAATAGTGCAGTCTGCAGCGCTATTATTTCCATAACAAATGCCTGAAACCTAACAGAACCATGATAGACTACATTAAAGTCAATGAGGGCCATCAGAATTTGACAGTATCCATTTAAAAAAGATCTGGTGTACATGGTCTGGAAAGATAACTATGCAGTAACCTGTCACTGTCAATCAAAAAGGAGAGGGAGGGGCTGGAGGAGGAAGCAGGAGGAGCAAGGGTGCACAGAGTAGCTTGGGTCCACCCTTGGTGCACTTAACTGTTCATTAGCATATGGAATAAAGCAGGTCCAAAAGGCAATGGCCATTGGGGTGCTGAGGGTGTAATTTTCTGGTCACTGAATGTAATACATTCAGTTTTGGTGCCATTAAGCTTTAGATAATTGGCACTCATCCAGTGATCGATCTCCAAGAGACACATGGCCAGATTGACTTGATCAACTGTACCTTTGGCAAGCCGAAAGTACAGTTGTGTATCATCCGCATAAACATGAAACTGAAGATTGTGGCTCCTGATGATGTTGGCCAATGGTCTCAGATAGATGTTGAACAAGACTGGAGATAGTGCCGACCCTTGTGGTACTCCACAGGACAGTGGGAGATTGGCTGAGTGAAATACCCCCAGCTTCACTCGTTGTACTCTGTCCTGGAGAAATGAGACCATCCATGCCAAGGCCTTTCCATCTAGTCCGGCTACCACTTTCAACCGGTTCATTAACACTTGACTGTGAGGCAGTGACTGGCCTCATGGCTGTAAGGGGAGGTGTATGTCAGGATTTTCCATATCTTCCCCATCAGTTGCCAGGCCTGAGGCAATACCAGGTGCCACAATCATCTGAGAATAAAATAAACCTCAGAGTGAGAGAGGGTGGAGAGTAAGATCCTGGGAAGTGGGATCCTGGAGAGTGGGATCCTGGGAAGTGTGATCCTGGAGAGTGTGGAAGCAGAGTCTGGCAGAAGCGAGTCCCCACAATACCCTAAGTACTGAAAAACGTAATGCTTACTATGAGAGAACTGAGTCAGAAAACACTTTTCAAACAATGGGCACGTGAGAATCAGAAATTAACCATGGAGCAATTAAAAGTGGCCTAGGCTTATAAACATGTTTTCTCTTGCATTACGTGGAAGGCTGGGTGAGTGTGTGACACTAATCTGGAGAAGAAATTACCAAGGCAACCTGTTGGAGACAGTGTGAAGCTTCTGGCAATATTCTGCTAATAAAACTTTGATCCATGCAAGGCCATATATCACCTAGTGTATCTAAATATTGTTACAGAATACAGATCAAGCTACCCCATGATTAGGGATGAGCGAACTCGAATTGTATAGTTCGGGTTCGTACCGAATTTTGGGGTGTCCGTGACACGGACCCGAACCCGGACATTTTCGTAAAAGTCCGGGTTCGGGTTCGGTGTTCGTCGCTTTCTTGGCGCTTTTGTGACGCTTTCTTGGCGCTTTTTGAAAGGCTGCAAAGCAGCCAATCAACAAGCGTCATACTACTTGCCCCAAGAGGCCGTCACAGCCATGCCTACTATTGGCATGGCTGTGATTGGCCAGAGCACCATGTGACCCAGCCTCTATTTAAGCTGGAGTCACATAGCGCCGCCCGTCACTCTGCTCTGATCAGCATAGGGAGAGGTTGCGGCTGCGACAGTAGGGCGAGATTAGGCAGATTAACTCCTCCAAAGGACTTGATTAATTGATCGATCTGCAGCTGTGGATCATTGAGCTGCTGATACTCAATTGCTCACTGTTTTTAGGCTGCCCAGACCGTTTGTCAGTCACTTTTTTCTGGGGTGATCGGCGGCCATTTTGTGTCTTGTGGTGCGCCAGCACAAGCTGCGACCAAGTGCATTTAACCCTCAATGGTGTGGTTGTTTTTTGGCTAAAGCCTACATCAGGGTGAAGCTGTCACACCAAGTGCATTTAACCAGCAATAGTCTGTTTATTTTTTGGCCATATACTACATCAGGGGCAAGCTGCGCCCGTCACCAAGTGAATTTAACCCTCAGTAGTGTGGTTGGTCAAGCTGTCACACCAAGTGCATTTAACCAGCAATAGTCTGTTCATTTTTTGGCCATATACTACATCAGGGGCAAGCTGCGCCCGTCACCAAGTGCATTTAACCCTCAGTAGTGTGGTTGGTCAAGCTGTCACACCAACTGCATTTAACCAGCAATAGTCTGTTCATTTTTTGGCCATATACTACATCAGGGGCAAGCTGCGCCTGTCACCAAGTGCATTTAACCCTCAGTAGTGTGGTTGGTCAAGCTGTCACACCAAGTGCATTTAACCAGCAATAGTGTGGTTATTTTTTGGCCATATCCCAGTCTAATTCTGTCAGTAAATCCATACCGGTCACCCAGCGCCTAAATACTAGGCCTCAAATTTATATCCCGCTAAATCTGTCGTTACCGTTGAACTGTTCTGGCTGGGCAAGTTATTTAGTGTCCGTCAAAGCACATTTTTTGTTCTGGGTTGAAATACAATTCCCAATTTAGCAATTTCATAATTTAGTGGTTTCTGCTGCATCAGAGCTATTTGAAATCTATCCCTAAAAGGGTATATAATATTCAAGGTGCACATAGGGTCATTCAGAATAACTTCACACACACGCTACTGTGCATTTCCAAGTCTAATTCTGTCAGTAAATCCATACCGGTCACCCAGCGCCTAAATACTAGGCCTCAAATTTATATCCCGCTAAATCTGTCTTTACCGCTGTACTGTTCTGGCTGGGCAAGTTATTTAGTGTCCGTCAAAGCACATTTTTTGTTCTGGGTTGAAATACAATTCCCAATTTAGCAATTTCATAATTTAGTGGTTTCTGCTGCATCAGAGCTATTTGAAATCTATCCCTAAAAGGGTATATAATATTCAAGGTGCACATAGGGTCATTCAGAATAACTTCACACACACGCTACTGTGCATTTCCAAGTCTAATTCTGTCAGTAAATCCATACCGGTCACCCAGCGCCTAAATACTAGGCCTCAAATTTATATCCCGCTAAATCTGTCTTTACCGCTGTACTGTTCTGGCTGGGCAAGTTATTTAGTGTCCGTCAAAGCACATTTTTTGTTCTGGGTTGAAATACAATTCCCAATTTAGCAATTTCCTAATTTAGTGGTTTCTGCTGTATCAGAGCTATTTGAAATCTATCCCTAAAAGGGTATATAATATTCAAGGTGCACATAGGGTCATTCAGAATAACTTCACACACACGCTACTGTGCATTTCCAAGTCTAATTCTGTCAGTAAATCCATACCGGTCACCCAGCGCCTAAATACTAGGCCTCAAATTTATATCCCGCTAAATCTGTCGTTACCGCAGTACTGTTCTGGCTGGGCAAGTTATTTAGTGTCCGTCAAAGCACATTTTTTGTTCTGGGTTGAAATACAATTCCCAATTTAGCAATTTCATAATTTAGTGGTTTCTGCTGCATCAGAGCTATTTGAAATCTATCCCTAAAAGGGTATATAATATTCAAGGTGCACATAGGGTCATTCAGAATAACTTCACACACACGCTACTGTGCATTTCCAAGTCTAATTCTGTCAGTAAATCCATACCGGTCACCCAGCGCCTAAATACTAGGCCTCAAATTTATATCCCGCTAAATCTGTCTTTACCGCTGTACTGTTCTGGCTGGGCAAGTTATTTAGTGTCCGTCAAAGCACATTTTTTGTTCTGGGTTGAAATACAATTCCCAATTTAGCAATTTCATAATTTAGTGGTTTCTGCTGCATCAGAGCTATTTGAAATCTATCCCTAAAAGGGTATATAATATTCAAGGTGCACATAGGGTCATTCAGAATAACTTCACACACACGCTACTGTGCATTTCCAAGTCTAATTCTGTCAGTAAATCCATACCGGTCACCCAGCGCCTAAATACTAGGCCTCAAATTTATATCCCGCTAAATCTGTCGTTACCGCTGTACTGTTCTGGCTGGGCAAGTTATTTAGTGTCCGTCAAAGCACATTTTTTGTTCTGGGTTGAAATACAATTCCCAATTTAGCAATTTCATAATTTAGTGGTTTCTGCTGCATCAGAGCTATTTGAAATCTATCCCTAAAAGGGTATATAATATTCAAGGTGCACATAGGGTCATTCAGAATAACTTCACACACACGCTACTGTGCATTTCCAAGTCTAATTCTGTCAGTAAATCCATACCGGTCACCCAGCGCCTAAATACTAGGCCTCAAATTTATATCCCGCTAAATCTGTCTTTACCGCTGTACTGTTCTGGCTGGGCAAGTTATTTAGTGTCCGTCAAAGCACATTTTTTGTTCTGGGTTGAAATACAATTCCCAATTTAGCAATTTCCTAATTTAGTGGTTTCTGCTGTATCAGAGCTATTTGAAATCTATCCCTAAAAGGGTATATAATATTCAAGGTGCACATAGGGTCATTCAGAATAACTTCACACACACGCTACTGTGCATTTCCAAGTCTAATTCTGTCAGTAAATCCATACCGGTCACCCAGCGCCTAAATACTAGGCCTCAAATTTATATCCCGCTAAATCTGTCGTTACCGCAGTACTGTTCTGGCTGGGCAAGTTATTTAGTGTCCGTCAAAGCACATTTTTTGTTCTGGGTTGAAATACAATTCCCAATTTAGCAATTTCATAATTTAGTGGTTTCTGCTGCATCAGAGCTATTTGAAATCTATCCCTAAAAGGGTATATAATATTCAAGGTGCACATAGGGTCATTCAGAATAACTTCACACACACGCTACTGTGCATTTCCAAGTCTAATTCTATCAGTAAATCCATACCGGTCACCCAGCGCCTAAATACTAGGCCTCAAATTTATATCCCGCTAAATCTGTCTTTACCGCTGTACTGTTCTGGCTGGGCAAGTTATTTAGTGTCCGTCAAAGCACATTTTTTGTTCTGGGTTGAAATACAATTCCCAATTTAGCAATTTCATAATTTAGTGGTTTCTGCTATATCAGAGCTATTTGAAATCTATCCCTAAAAGGGTATATAATATTCAAGGTGCACATAGGGTCATTCAGAATAACTTCACACACACGCTACTGTGCATTTCCAAGTGTAATTCTGTCAGTAAATCTATACCGGTCACCCAGCGCCTAAATACTAGGCCTCAAATTTATATTCAGCTGAATTTGAATACAATACATTGGGCCAAATAATATTTTTGTTGTTGTGGTGAACGATAACAATGAGGAAAACATCTAGTAAGGGACGCGGACGTGGACATGGTCGTGGTGGTGTTAGTGGACCCTCTGGTGCTGGGAGAGGACGTGGCCGTTCTGCCACATTCACACGTCCTAGTGTACCAACTACCTCAGGTCCCAGTAGCCGCCAGAATTTACAGCGATATATGGTGGGGCCCAATGCCATTCTAAGGATGGTAAGGCCTGAGCAGGTACAGGCATTAGTCAATTGGGTGGCCGACAGTGGATCCAGCACGTTCACATTATCTCCCACCCAGTCTTCTGCAGAAAGCGCACAGATGGCGCCTGAAAACCAACCCCATCAGTCTGTCACATCACCCCCATGCATACCAGGGAAACTGTCTGAGCCTCAAGTTATGCAGCAGTCTCTTATGCTGTTTGAAGACTCCGCTGGCAGGGTTTCCCAAGGGCATCCACCTAGCCCTTCCCCAGCAGTGAAAGACATAGAATGCACTGACGCACAACCACTTATGTTTCCTGATGATGAGGACATGGGAATACCACCTCAGCATGTCTCTGATGATGATGAAACACAGGTGCCAACTGCTGCGTCTTTCTGCAGTGTGCAGACTGAACAGGAGGTCAGGGATCAAGACTGGGTGGAAGACGATGCAGGGGACGATGAGGTCCTAGACCCCACATGGAATGAAGGTCGTGCCACTGACTTTCACAGTTCGGAGGAAGAGGCAGTGGTGAGACCGAGCCAACAGCGTAGCAAAAGAGGGAGCAGTGGGCAAAAGCAGAACACCCGCCGCCAAAAGACTCCGCCTGCTACTGACCGCCGCCATCTGGGACCGAGCACCCCAAAGGCAGCTTCAAGGAGTTCCCTGGCATGGCACTTCTTCAAACAATGTGCTGACGACAAGACCCGAGTGGTTTGCACGCTGTGCCATCAGAGCCTGAAGCGAGGCATTAACGTTCTGAACCTGAGCACAACCTGCATGACCAGGCACCTGCATGCAAAGCATGAACTGCAGTGGAGTAAACACCTTAAAACCAAGGAAGTCACTCAGGCTCCCCCTGCTACCTCTTCTGCTGCTGCCGCCTCGGCCTCTTCCTCCGCCTCTGGAGGAACGTTGGCACCTGCCGCCCAGCAAACAGGGGATGTACCACCAACACCACCACCACCTCCGTCACCAAGCGTCTCAACCATGTCACATGGCAGCGTTCAGCTCTCCATCTCACAAACATTTGAGAGAAAGCGTAAATTCCCACCTAGCCACCCTCGATCCCTGGCCCTAAATGCCAGCATTTCTAAACTACTGGCCTATGAAATGCTGTCATTTAGGCTGGTGGACACAGACAGCTTCAAACAGCTCATGTCGCTTGCTGTCCCACAGTATGTTGTTCCCAGCCGGCACTACTTCTCCAAGAGAGCCGTGCCTTCCCTGCACAACCAAGTATCCGATAAAATCAAGTGTGCACTGCGCAACGCCATCTGTGGCAAGGTCCACCTAACCACAGATACGTGGACCAGTAAGCACGGCCAGGGACGCTATATTTCCCTAACTGCACACTGGGTAAATGTAGTGGCAGCTGGGCCCCAGGCGGAGAGCTGTTTGGCGCACGTCCTTCCGCCGCCAAGGATCGCAGGGCAACATTCTTTGCCTCCTGTTGCCACCTCCTCCTACTCGACTTCCTCCTCCTCTTCTTCCACCTGCTCATCTAGTCAGCCACACACCTTCACCACCAACTTCAGCACAGCCGGGGTAAACGTCAGCAGGCCATTCTGAAACTCATATGTTTGGGGGACAGGCCCCACACCGCACAGGAGTTGTGGCAGGGTATAGAACAACAGACCGACGAGTGGTTGCTGCCGGTGAGCCTCAAGCCCGGCCTGGTGGTGTGTGATAATGGGCGAAATCTCATTGCAGCTCTGGGACTAGCCAGTTTGACGCACATCCCTTGCTTGGCGCATGTGCTGAATTTGGTGGTGCAGAAGTTCATTCACAACTACCCCGACATGTCAGAGCTGCTGCATAAAGTGCGGGCCGTCTGTTCGCGCTTCCGGCGTTCACATCCTACTGCTGCTCGCCTGTCTGCGCTACAGCGTAACTTCGGCCTTCCCGCTCACCGCCTCATATGCGACGTGCCCACCAGGTGGAACTCCACCTTGCACATGCTGGACAGACTGTGCGAGCTGCAGCAGGCCATAGTGGAGTTTCAGCTGCAGCACGCACGGGTCAGTCGCACTACAGAACAGCACCACTTCACCACCAATGACTGGGCCTCCATGCGAGACCTGTGTGCCCTGTTGCGCTGTTTTGAGTACTCCACCAACATGGCCAGTGGCGATGACGCCGTTATCAGCGTTACAATACCACTTCTATGTCTCCTTGAGAAAACACTTAGGGCGATGATGGAAGAGGAGGTGGCCCAGGAGGAGGAGGAGGAGAAGGAGGAGGAAGAGGGGTCATTTTTAGCACTTTCAGGCCAGTCTCTTCGAAGTGACTCAGAGGGAGGTTTTTGGCAACAGCAGAGGCCAGGTACAAATTTGGCCAGCCAGGGCCCACTACTGGAGGACGAGGAGGACGAGGATGAGGAGGAGGTGGAGGAGGATGAAGCATGGTCACAGCGGGGTGGCACCCAACGCAGCTCGGGTCCATCACTGGTGCGTGGCTGGGGGGAAAGGCAGGATGATGACGATACGCCTCCCACAGCTTGTCCTTACCCCTGGGCAGCCTGGCACACATGAGCGACTACATGCTGCATTGCCTGTGCAACGACAGCAGAGTTGCCCACATTTTAACGTGTGCGGACTACTGGGTTGCCACCCTGCTGGATCCACGCTACAAAGACAATGTGCCCACCTTACTTCCTGCACTGGAGCGTGATAGGAAGATGCGCGAGTACAAGCGCACGTTGGTAGACGCGCTACTGAGAGAATTCCCAAATGTCACAGGGGAACAAGTGGAAGCCCAAGGCCAAGGCAGAGGAGGAGCAAGAGGTCGCCAAGGCAGCTGTGTCACGGCCAGCTCCTCTGAGGGCAGGGTTAGCATGGCAGAGATGTGGAAAAGTTTTGTCAACACGCCACAGCTAAATGCACCACCACCTGATACGCAACGTGTTAGCAGGAGGCAACATTTCACTAACATGGTGGAACAGTACGTGTGCACACCCCTCCACGTACTGACTGATGGTTCGGCCCCATTCAACTACTGGGTCTCTAAATTGTCCACGTGGCCAGAGCTAGCCTTTTATGCCTTGGAGGTGCTGGCCTGCCCGGCGGCCAGTGTTTTGTCTGAACGTGTATTCAGCACGGCAGGGGGTGTCATTACAGACAAACGCAGCCGCCTGTCTACAGCCAATGTGGACAAGCTGACGTTCATAAAAATGAACCAGGCATGGATCCCACAGGACCAGTCCGTCCCTTGTCCAGATTAGACATTAACTACCTCCCCTTAACCATATATTATTGTACTCCAGGGCACTTCCCCATTCAATCCTATTTTTATTTTCATTTTACCATTATATTGCGAGGCTACCCAAATTTGAATGAACCTCTCCTCTGTCTGGGTGCCGGAGCCTAAATATATGCCAATGGACTGTTCCAATGTTGGGTGACGTGAAGCCTGATTCTCTGCTATGACATGCAGACTGATTCTCTGCTGACATGAAGCCAGATTGTCTGTTACGGGACCTCTCTCCTCTGCCTGGGTGCTGGGCCTAAATATATGGCTATGGACTGTTGCACTGGTGGCTGACGTGAAGCCTGATTGTCTGTTACGGGACCTCTCTCCTCTGCCTGGGTGCTGGGCCTAAATTTATGACAATGGACTGTTGCAGTGGTGGCTGACGTGAAGCCTGATTCTCTGCTATGACATGAAGACTGATTCTCTGCTGACATGAAGCCAGATTGTCTGTTACGGGATCTCTCTCCTCTGCCTGGGTGCTGGGCCTAAATTTATGACAATGGACTGTTGCAGTGGTGGCTGACGTGAAGCCTGATTCTCTGCTATGACATGAAGACTGATTCTCTGCTGACATGAAGCCAGATTGTCTGTTACGGGACCTCTCTCCTCTGCCTGGGTGCTGGGCCTAAATTTATGAAAATGGACTCTTACAGTGGTGGGTGACGTGAAGCCTGATTCTCTGCTATGATATGAAGACTGATTCTCTGCTGACATGAAGCCAGATTGTCTGTTACGGGACCTCTCTCCTCTGCCTGGGTGCTGGGCCTAAATATCTGACAATGGACTGTTGCAGTGGTGGCTGACGTGAAGCCTGATTCTCTGCTATGACATGCAGACTGATTCTCTGCTGACATGAAGCCAGATTCTCTGTTACGGGACCTCTCTCCTCTGCCTGGGTGCTGGGCCTAAATTTATGAAAATGGACTGTTGCAGTGGTGGCTGACGTGAAGCCTGATTCTCTGCTATGACATGCAGACTGATTCTCTGCTGACATGAAGCCAGATTCTCTGTTAAGGGACCTCTCTCCTCTGCCTGGGTGCTGGGCCTAAATATATGGCTATGGACTGTTGCCCTGGTGGCTGACGTGAAGCCTGATTGTCTGTTACGGGACCTCTCTCCTCTGCCTGGGTGCTGGGCCTAAATATCTGACAATGGACTGTTGCATTGGTGGCTGACGTGAAGCCTGATTCTCTGCTATGATATGAAGACTGAGTCTCTGCTGACATGAAGCCAGATTGTCTGTTACGGGACCTCTCTCCTCTGCCTGGGTGCTGGGCCTAAATTTATGACAATGGACTGTTGCAGTGGTGGCTGACGTGAAACCTGATTCTCTGCTATGACATGAAGACTGATTCTCTGCTGACATGAAGCCAGATTGTCTGTTACGGGACCTCTCTCCTCTGCCTGGGTGCTGGGCCTAAATTTATGAAAATGGACTCTTACAGTGGTGGGTGACGTGAAGCCTGATTCTCTGCTATGATATGAAGACTGATTCTCTGCTGACATGAAGCCAGATTCTCTGTTACGGGACCTCTCTCCTCTGCCTGGGTGCTTGGCCTAAATTTATGAAAATGGACTGTTGCAGTGGTGGCTGACGTGAAGCCTGATTCTCTGCTATGACATGCAGACTGATTCTCTGCTGACATGAAGCCAGATTCTCTGTTACGGGACCTCTCTCCTCTGCCTGGGTGCTGGGCCTAAATTTATGAAAATGGACTGTTGCAGTGGTGGCTTACGTGAAGCCTGATTCTCTGCTATGACATGCAGACTGATTCTCTGCTGACATGAAGCCAGATTCTGTGTTAAGGGACCTCTCTCCTCTGCCTGGGTGCTGGGCCTAAATATATGCCATTGGACTGTTGCACTGGTGGCTGACGTGAAGCCTGATTGTCTGTTACGGGACCTCTCTCCTCTGCCTGGGTGCTGGGCCTAAATATCTGACAATGGACTGTTGCATTGGTGGCTGACGTGAAGCCTGATTCTCTGCTATGATATGAAGACTGATTCTCTGCTGACATGAAGCCAGATTGTCTGTTACGGGACCTCTCTCCTCTGCCTGGGTGCTTGGCCTAAATTTATGCAAATGGACTGTTACAGTGGTGGGTGACGTGAAGCCTGATTCTCTACTATGACATGAAGACTGATTCTCTGCTGACATGAAGCCAGATTGTCTGTTACGGGACCTCTCTCCTCTGCTTGGGTGCCGGGGCCTAAATATCTGAGAATGGACTGTTCCAGTGGTGGGTGACGTGAAGCCAGATTCTCTGCTATAGGACCTCTCTCCAATTGATTTTGGTTAATTTTTATTTATTTAATTTTTATTTTAATTCATTTCCCTATCCACATTTGTTTGCAGGGGATTTACCTACATGTTGCTGCCTTTTGCAGCCCTCTAGCCCTTTCCTGGGCTGTTTTACAGCCTTTTTAGTACCGAAAAGTTCGGGTCCCCATTGACTTCAGTGGGGTTCGGGTTCGGGACGAAGTTCGGATCGGGTTCGGATCCCGAACCCGAACATTTCCGGGAAGTTCGGCCGAACTTCTCGAACCCGAACATCCAGGTGTTCGCTCAACTCTACCCATGATGGCTATGGAATTCCCTATTGGCAGCAGATTCTTTCAGCAGGATAATGTGCCTTGCTACTCTACAAAATATTGTTTAGAAATGATTTGAGGAATATGACAAACAGTTCAATTTATTGACGTTCAATTCTTTAATTAGTTATTATGGCAGATTTTGTCTGTGAGCAATCATCAGGGGAAATAAAATGGCCAGCGTCCTATTAGTACACACAAAACCTGTCCTAATCACACAGTAGGACAAGTTACTTCACAACACTGAGCTAACAAGCTGCCTCATCCTCCTCTCTTCTCTTTTTGTCAGAGGAGAGTGTGGATTTTATGCAGTCTCCATTACCACAGACCCACATTGCCACAGTCTGTCCTGTCCATCCTCTCTGTACTTCATGTCTCCTCATGAGCTCAATTCTTACAAAGATTCATCTGAAGATCGTATCATCTGTATTCAGGAATATAATCCTTAACACTTAGGAGAGGAGGATAAGAGAGCTCTATAGCTCAATGCTGTAAAGTAACTTGTCCTCCTTTGTGATTAGGACAGGTTTTGTGTGTATTAATAGGATGGTGGCCATTTTATTTCTCCTAATGATTGCTCCTGAGACAAAACGAGCTATTATAACTAATTAAAGGTATTTGGGAATATATTTATAATAAAGTAATATTTAGGTATTTTCATTTTCTTCATTCCCTGAGAACCCCTTTAAGACATAAGTGCTAAATATTTAATGTGTCATTATATGTTACATTTTACCTTCATTTAATAGTACAGTGACTTTGACAACTTTTCAAGTTTGCAATAGTGTTGGGTCAATACATGACTCAACTATATCTTGTACAGTGCATCAGGGCTAGCCTTCTATGGAAGCCTGTGAGACCCAGCCCTCTGGCAGGCTGCCAGTGTATCACATTGGTAATACAGACAGGCAATGCATTACAATACACATGTATTGCAATGCATCTCCGAGGGGATCAGACCCCCGAAAGTCAAAATCCCACAGTGGGACAAAAAAAGTAAAAAACAAAAGTAAAAAAAAAAGTGTTTTACATAATAAAAAAAGTTCCAAGTAACAAAAAAGTGCCTCTTTTTTCCATAATTAAGTCATAAATAATTGCAACAAATAGGAAAAAAAAAGGAAAATAGCCATATTAGGTATCGCTGCGTCCATATCGACCAGATCTATGAAAATATCACATGATCCACCCAGTCAGGTGAACATGTAAAAAAAACTGTATGTACCCCAAAATAATATCAATCAAAGCCCCAATCACCCAAAAAATAAAAAAATATGTCTCTCAGAAAATGGCAACACTAAAACTTTTTTCTTTTAAAAAATGCTTTTACCGTGTAAAACTTAACAAAAGAAAAAATTTAAATATTAGGTATTTCCACAGCTGTAATAACAGGCTTTATAAAAAAATAGCAAATGGTTTACCCCCCAGGGGAATAATGTAAATATTAATAAATAAAAGCAGTGCCAGAACAGCCATTTTTTTTACATTGTCTTACAAAACATGTAATACCAAGCAATCAAAAAATCATAATTACCCCAATATGGTACCAATGAAAACATAACCTCATGCTACAAAAAAATTAGCCTCCACTTAAGACAATCGCCCAAAAAATAAAAACCAATAGCGCCTGTAAACTAACCTATCAAAATCTGCACTGCAAAGGCCATATGGTGCTCCTTCCCTTCTGAGTCCTGCCATGTGTCCCTAAAGCAGTTTACCACCATATATGGAATATTGCGTATTTAGGAAAAAATGTATAACAAATTATGGGGTGCTTTTTCTCCTGTTACCTCTTGTCAAAATGAAAAATTTGGGGCTAAACCAACATTTTATTGGTAAAAATTAAAATTTTTCATTGTCACAGCCAAGGGTTTCTAAATTCTGTAAAATGCCTATGTGGTTAAAGTGCACCTTAAAGGGTGTAGTTTCCATAATGGGGTCACTTTTTGGGGTTTTCCACTGTAGAGGTACCTCAGGGTCTCTTCAAATACTAAATAGCACCCAAAAACCATTGTAGCAAAATATGCCCTCCAAAAACCATATGGTGCTCCTTTCCTTCTGAACCCTGACATGTCCCCCTACAGCAGTTTACCATCACATATGTGGTATTTCTGTGAACTGCAGAATTGAGAATAATACATTGCAAAAAAAATTGATTAACATAAAGATCTTAAAAAAAATTACAACTTGAAATTTCACTTTCATTTCCTTTAATTCTTCTATAATATCTCAAGAGTTAACAACGTTTGTAACATCATTTTTGAATAATTTGAGGGGGTTTCATTTCTAAAATGGGGTAATTTATGGGTTGTTTCTATTACGTAAGCCCCTCAAAATCACGTTATAACTGAATTGGTGCTTAAAAAAATGGTTTTGGAAATTATCTTTAAAATGTGAAAAATTGCTTCTAAAATTCAAAGCCTTCTAATGTTCTAAAAATATAGAGAATGTTAATTGATTACTACTGTATATAATGAGGTATATCAATAAATCTAAGCTCTCCTTGCACTCCTCAGTAGAACAATAGTGAGGAAATTAGTAGGTGATACATTGGAATGTTCCTCATTCAAAACAGACCTTGGAACATATTGCTTAGAGCAGGCATCTCAAACTGCGGCCCTCCAGCTGTTGTAAAACTACAACTCCCACAATGCCCTGCTGTAGGCTGATACCTGTAGGCTGTCCGGGCATGCTGGGAGTTGTAGTTTTGCAACAGCTGGAGGGCGGCAGTTTGAGATGCCTGGCTTAGTGTCATGGAACCATGAACCAGACGTACAACAAGAGATAAGTGGAAATAAGAAGGCTTTATTGAAAATCAAGCTGTAAGGCAAAAGTCCAAACGGATGGCTAAACCGAAGCAGGGTCTTGCGAAGCCAGAGGTCAGGAACCAGAAGGGTAGTCAGACGAAGCCTGGATCAGGAACCAGCAGGGTAGTCAGACGAAGCCAGGATCAGGAACCAGCAGGGTAGTCAGACGAAGCCAGGATCAGGAACCAGAAGCAGCAGCAGTCTTAGAAGCATGTGAACACAGGAGGACCAAGCAAGGAACTGAAGCCACAGACCTCCTATATATATGAGCTAGGCATCCAGCTCCTCCCAGTGGGAAGGAGAAGCCGCAGGGTGGGAGGCTACAAGAAACCCAGAAACCAAGATGGCCGCCAGCACATGTCAAACGAAGGAGAACAGCAAGAAGGTAAGACCATGACACTTAGAGGCAGTTTCTTCCTTAGGACTAGTTTTAAGCATGCAATGCTTAAAGAATGCGAGCAGGGAGATCTACATAGCTGCTTCACAAAATTCAGAAGGATTTAATCTAGCAAGAGTGTAACAGAGTTTAATGCACTCAAATATCCATCTGACACTCGAAGGTTTGGAACCCTTCCTACTCACATTTGTACCCTGGAAAGACTATGAGTATATTGCCCCCTTTTGAAAATTAAGAGTTTTATCCAGGTAGATTTTAAGAGATCTCAAAACATCTAAAGTATGCCAAAGCTCTTTCTCTTCTGAAGATGGAAGCGAATAATAGCTAGGAATGGATATGGTCTAGGTAAAGAAGTCAGGGACTCCTTCAATCTCTCATGGGTTCCTGAATATTGTCCATCCATAGTTCTTGATAGTTGGGGGGCAATTGTTAAAGGATAGCAATCCTGAGACTGGATGAACTTGTAATCATCTGTTTATCATCATGTTTATACTGTATTTATGCCTTAGGTTACTTTCACACTGGCGTTTTGAATATATATAAAAGCCTAGTTATTATGCTCTCCTGAATATGCCTATCCAGAATAACAGAAATTGTTCCATGACTTTGGGAAAAAGAAATATTGTGAAAAGTGCATCCCTGAGGATAAAACAATTCAAAAGAAGGGAGCATGACTGCAGTGTAGACTGGCCTAAGCCATAGAGGGCAAACATCAGATGTTTTGCATGTGCTGGCTTAGGTCATATAGCGAAACATTGCAAAGCAATTAACAACTAGACACAGGACAGGAAGCCAAGTCAGGTGTTTCAGGTGTGGGAACAAAGGACGCATTGCAAGGAATTGCAATGTGTCCGGTAGTAGTAACCAACGAACAAATCGTGCAGTGGGGCCTAGTCAGCTTGGCCATTAAGGGGTTATCTCTCAGCAGCATACGCCTCACCAGGTGCTAAGGGGTCAACATGGCCAATGTAGGCTAGAAAAGAATATTTGACACCCCTGTACTATTTGCTACACCGTTTGTGTTTTGGTTATCTGTTTGTATGTTTTTTATGTTGATGGTGGTAGTCCTTATTTACAAATGTGTTTCACCCTGCTGATTTTTGTAGTTTGCATTCCCCGCTGTGAGTCTAGGCGCAGCTGTTTTTGATTTATTCTTGTGTCTCCTCAGTGGCGTGCCTAGGGTGTTTGGCACCCGGGGCGGGTCCTTTCTCTAGCAACCCCCCCGCCCCCCAATACTTGACCACATACCTCTTACATCCAGGGACATCTCCTGTCATGTAGACCTTCTCTTTCCTCTTCTCCTCCATTAGACCGCCATGACAAATTCTTTCAGCCGCATCTCGTCTCTACAGAGTTTGTAACACAGACACGTTAGATTTCTCAGTTTTTCCATCAACCTCCCCATCCTGGTGTCCCCACAGTGTCATCCTGCTGCCACCCCCAATACTGTGCCCCCCAATGCCCCAGGTACTATACTGCTGAAAAAAAAGTGACCCCAGTAGATATAATTGGGGTCATTTATCAAACTGGTGTAACGTAGAACTGGATTTCCAAAAGAGCTGTCAAAAATTAAAGGTGAAATCTGATTGGCTGCTATGGGCAACTAAGCCAGGTCTACTTTACACCAGTTTGATAAATTACCCCAAATGTCCCTATAGTATCTACAGCAGCTATAATGTCCCCTAGAATGCCCCCAGTAATAATAACACCCTATATTGTGCTCCAGGTAATAATCACTATATAGAGTCCCCAGAAATAATACAATTGCCCCTACAGTGCCTCACCAATTACAACGCCCCCCAAGCTGCCCCCATATAGTAATTTCCCCCACACTACCTCCCATAGTAATGTCCCCATAGTAATTCCCCACACACACAGCAATTTCCCCCACACTGCCCCCATACAGTAATTTTCCCAACACTGCCCCCACACAGTAATTTCCCCAACACTGCCCCCCACCCAGTAGTTTTCCCTCACACAGTAAATTCCCCCACACTGCCCCATATAGTAATTTCCCCCACACTGCCCCATATAGTCATTTCCCCTACACAGTAATTTCCCCTACACTGCCCCCACACAGTAGTTTCCCCCACATAGTAGTTTTCTCCACACACTGCCCCCACAGTAATTTCCCCCACATTCCCCCCCACACAGTAGTTTCCCCCACACTGCCCCCATATAGTAATTTACCTCACATTGCCCCATATAGTAATTTCCCCCACATAGTAATCCCGCCCATAATAATTTGCCCCCACATAGTAATCCTTCCCATAATAATTTGCCCCCACACAGTATCCCACCATAAAATTTTACCCCACATGTCCTCCTGTGTGCCCCCCATGTCCACCATGTCGCCCCCAAGTTGGCACATAAAAAAAATAAAAAATACTCACCTGCTTGCAGAGGAGAGGAAGGTGCTCACAATTCACTCTGCTGCCGCGTCCCGGCACAGGCGCGCGCAATGACGTCATCACGCACGCCTGGGCCGGGATTTCACTACTGCATAGGCCTGAAGCCTATGCGCTCCTGTGCCCCGCCACAGTATGTGGGTGTCAGCTCTCTAGCAATGAGCGCTTCCATCTTTATTGATGGAAGCACTCATTGCTTCTCGCACCCCCCTGAGAGCCGACACCCGGGTCGGACCACACCCCTGCCCCCCCCAGGCATGCCACTGTGTCTCCTTTGGGTAGAACTGTGTTATACTGTGGACTGAGGAAGGTGTTGATTTGCAGACAGAGAACATTGATACGGGGTGTAGTGTAATGTTATGTTGTGCAGCCAATCCATCAGATCCGGACAGGTAGAGTAATTTTGTTCAAGGTTTTCAGTAGGGCTGTGTTTTACTGTGGACCAGGACAGGTAGTGGGTTTCGGACAGGCAACATTGGCACAAGGTCTAGTGTGATGTTGCACTGTGCACTTACTTTCTGGTTTGGACACAACACAGCTCTGGACGCAGAGCGATTGACAGCAAAGTGTGGTCTGTATTTTTGTGGAGTCCTGAAGAGTCAAGGCATGACCTATTCCATAAATTCTACTGGCCTTCAAGGGGAAATCAGCCTGAGTACACATGCATAAGACAAGGATAAAGTGCCATCAAGAACAAGATGGTGCTTCATCCACAGCTCCCCCTGGATAACCTAACTTATTAGAATGGCCATCTTTATCTGTTGGTACAGATGGATGTGGAAGAAGAAGATGCGATCCTCTAATGGTTGGGTGTTCACCAGTGTTGGGATAACAAGGGGTCCTGTTAGATGAAGGTCAGTCCAATACCTTTCTCTACACTTGAGTCAAGGGCAGGGCCGGCTCAAGGTTAATGTGGGCCCTTGGGCAATAAATCCCAGTAGGCCCCCTTGAGGCATTTGTTTACATTTACATGTCCCCCTGTGGCTCCCACACCATATAATGATCTCCAGTTGCCCCCATACAGTATAATGACCACTAGTGGCCCTTCACACAGTATAATGACCACCCCCAATGCTGCACACACAGTATAATGACCCCCAGTGGCTCCCACATAGTATAATGACCCCACAGTGGCGGCCCTCCATTCAGAATAATGACCCCCAGTCGCCACCTATTCAGAATAATGACCCCAGTGGCCACCACACTGTGGTTAATACTGTATGGGGGTCACTGGGGGTCATTTTATTGAATGGGCGCTATGTGGGTCATTATACTGACTGGAGGATCATTGGGGATCATTATACTAAATGGTGGGCACTGGGGGTCATTATACTGAGTAAGAGACCCTTACAGTGTATTGACCCCCAGTGTCCCCCTCACATACCTCTTATTGATGGACAGCTCATCTCTCTGTGCTCCTTCTCTCCTCTGGCCCGCTGCAGCAGTGAGACACACATCATGACATCACCGCTGGGACGGGCCTGGAGGAGTGAAGGAGCCGTGCAGTGATGTAGCTAGAACTGACTGGGCCCCACAACAAATTTTTGTTCTAGTCGCCCCACCCCCAAGTGGGTTCACATCACGTTTTTCCTATCGGTTTGATGTATACAGATGTGCAGCACACCACATTTTTGTATCCTACAGAGTACAGTAAAAAATACATTACGTTAACGTATATGTTTTTTTTTACAATGGAACTGTATGGTGAACGGATGCCACTGGACGGTATCAGTCTGAGGCATCTGTTAATGTATACATTTTTGGAATACATTAAATGGATGGCAAAAATGTGATGTGAACCCAGCTTTAGTGCCAGAATAAGCACTAGTACTCAGCGGAGCAACGGGGCAGAGAGGGGAGGCTGCCATGTACTGACAGCGCACAACCTAGTCCTGGTGGTCAGCGGTGTGGACTGTGTTTCCCAAGGATGATTTATCTATTGGGAAATACGGGGCCTAGTACAAACCGGATTCCAAAAAAGTTGGGACACTAAACAAATTGTGAATAAAAACTGAATGCAATGATGTGGAGATGGCAAATGTCAATATTTTATTTGTAATAGAACGTAGATGACAGATCAAACGTTTAATCCGAGTAAATGTATCATTTTAAAGGAAAAATAAGTTGATTCAAATTTTCACGGTGTCAACAAATCCCCAAAAAGTTGGGACAAGTAGCAATAAGAGGCTGGAAAAAGTAAATTTGAGCATAACGAAGAACTGGAAGACCAATTAACACTAATTAGGTCAATTGGCAACATGATTAGGTATAAAAAGAGCTTCTCAGAGTGGCAGTGTCTCTCTGAAGCCAAGATGGGTAGAGGATCACCAATTCCCACAATGTTGCGCAGAAAGATAGTGGAGCAATATCAGAAAGGTGTTACCCAGCGAAAAATTTTGCATCTATCATCATCAACTGTGCATAACATCATCCGAAGATTCAGAGAATCTGGAACAAGCTCTGTGCGTAAGGGTCAAGGCCGTAAAACCATACTGGATGCCCGTGATCTCCGGGTCCTTAAACGACACTGCACCACAAACAGGAATGCTACTGTAAAGGAAATCACAGAATGGGCTCAGGAATACTTCCAGAAACCATTGTCAGTGAACACAATCCACCGTGCCATCCGCCGTTGCCAGCTGAAACTCTACAGTGCAAAGAAGAAGCCATTTCTAAGCAAGATCCACAAGCTCAGGCGTTTTCACAGGGCCAGGGATCATTTAAAATGGAGTGTGGCAAAATGGAAGACTGTTCTGTGGTCAGACGAGTTACGATTCAAAGTTCTTTTTGGAAATCTGGGATGCCATGTCATCCGGACCAAAGAGGACAAGGACAACCCAAGTTGTTATCAACGCTCAGTTCAGGCTACTTTCACACTTGCATTCAGAGCGGATCCGTCTGAGACGGATCCACTCATATAATGCGGAAAGTCAATGGGGGACGGATCCGTTTGAAGACTGAGCCATATTGTGTCATCTTCAAACGGATCCGTCCCCATTGACTTACATTGTAAGTCTGGACGGATCCGCTTGCCTCCGCACAGCCAGGCGGACACCCGAATGCTGCAAGCAGCGTTCAGGTGTCCGCTTGCTGAGCGGAGCAGAGGCTGAACGCTGCCAGACTGATGCATTCTGAGCGGATCTGCATCCACTCAGAATGCATTAGGGCTGGACGGATGCATTCGGGGCCGCTTGTGAGCCCCTTCTAACGGAGCTCACAAGCGGACACCCGAACGCTAGTGTGAAAGTAGCCTCAGAAGCCTGCATCTCTGATGGTATGGGGTTGCATGAGTGCGCGTGGCATGGGCAGCTTGCATGTCTAGAAAGGCACCATCAATGCAGAAAAATATATTCAGGTTCTAGAACAACATATGCTCCCATCCAGACGTCATCTCTTTCAGGGAAGACCCTGCATTTTTCAACAAGATAATGCCAGACCACATTCTGCATCAATCACAACATCATGGCTGCGTAGGAGAAGGATCCGGGTACTGAAATGGCCAGTCTGCAGTCCAGATCTTTCACCTATAGAGAACATTTGGCGCATCATAAGGCTGAGTTCACACGAGCGTGACAGATTTGGTCCGGATGCGTTCAGGGTGCGTTCAGTTAAACTCGCACCATTTTGCAAGCAAGTTCAGTCAGTTTTGGCTGCAATTGCGTTTAGTTGCTCAGTTTTTTCCGCGCGGGTGCAATGCGTTTTGATGCGTTTTTCACGCGCGTGATAAAAAACTGAAGGTTTACAAACAACATCTCCTAGCAACCATCAGTGAAAAACGCATTGCATCCGCACTTGCTTGCAGATGCAATGCGTTATTAACGCAGCCCCATTCACTTCTATGGAGCCAGGGCTGCGTGAAAAACGCAGAATATAGAACATGCTGCGATTTTAAAGCATTGCAGAACTGATGCATGAAAAAAAACGCTCATGTGCACAGCCCCATTGAAATGAATGGGTCAGGATTCAGTGCAGGTGCAATGCGTTCACCTACTGCATTGCACCCGCGCGGAAATCTCGCCCGTGTGAACTCAGCCTAAAGAGGAAGGTGCAGCAAAGAAGGCCCAAGACGATTGAACAGTTAGAGGCCTGTATTAGACAAGAATGGGAGAGCATTCCTATTTCTAAACTTGAGAAACTGGTCTCCTCGGTCCCCAGACGTCTGTTGAGTGTTGTAAGAAGAAGGGGAGATGCCACACAGTGTTGAAAATGGCCTTGTCCCAACTTTTTGGGATTTGTTGACACCATGAAATTCTGATTCAACATATTTTTCCCTTAAAATGGTACATTTTCTCAGTTTAAACTTTTGTTCCGTGATTTATGTTCTATTCTGAATAAAATATTAGAAGTTGGCACCTCCACATCATTGCATTCAGTTTTTATTCACGATTTGTATAGTGTCCCAACTTTTTTGGAATCCGGTTTGTATAGTACACTATAATCTATATACTATAAAGACATTAGCCATACCCTGGAATAATAATACAATTAGGGGGTCATTTATTAAACAGAAATACGCCTATATTAGGTGTATTTCTGACACTGATTGTGGTGCAAAGGTCCTTAGCACCGCAATCTGCAACTTTTCCCCACGCATGCCAGGTATAAAAAAGGTGGCGTGGGCAGGGAAGGGGATACAGGGGTTATTGGATAACACCATCATACAGTAACTGGATACCACCGCCATACAGTCACCGGATAACATCTCCATACAGTAACTGGATAACACCACCATACAGTGACCGGATAAAAGGGTATAGGAGGGCACAATAAAGGTAATGACTAGGGGCACTATACAGGGTGAGGTAAGAGGGCACAATGCAGGGTATAAGGGGGCACAGTATGGGGCGGGGGGGCACAGTGACGTGACACTGTGATGTTAAAAGGTCCTTATGGTGCATGCGGTTTACACACCACCATAATGAGAGGCAGAGGAGTAAGACAGGTGACCGGGACCCTGGATGGACAGGAGGGGTGAACACATCAAGTAGGTGGATGGGGCTCTGTGGCAGATTCATACAAGAAGTAGTGGCAGGAGGTATGTGCAGGGCAGCAATAGGAGATAGGAGGGTGCAACAGGAGCTCTGGATACATGAGGGAGGAAAGTAGACAGCAGGGGCTCCATGAGAATGAGATAAGAGAAGGACAGGATATGGTGGGCAGGTGTCATGGAGGCAAACTGCTTAATAAGGCGGTAAAACAACAAATAGCATTGTAGAAACTACTACAGCATCCAGCAGCAGCTTGAAGAGTTCCCTGCCCCCCCTCCTGTCCCACAGAGAAGAGCCAGTCACAGTGCAGACTCACTCACAGACTGTCTTCACACTTCTGCTCCAGCCGCTGTGGTCTCTCTCCTCCTCAGGCAGCCCCTACTATGTAGAGGGGGGTTGTCTGAAGCTGCTAAGGCAACATTTTTTCTCTGCTGGAGTGAAGAGGGGGCTTGTCTGAAGCTCTGCAGCACAGGAACTTGTAAGGAGAGCAGCAGCCGGCCTCATGTGACTATCAGAGGGCCCACCAGAGAATGCTCCCTTGCTCCAGTCTGGAGCTGCGTACAAGTGTTGATCTGTATTGATGAAGTAATCTGTATTGATGAAAGTGCTCATAGCAGCGCAGTGGCCCCCCCTAGGAGCAGTGGGCCCTGGCACTTGGGCGTGTATGCCGGGGCTGACGACGACCCTGGTCAAGGGTATTGGTGCTGGTGACGGCATGCAATTAATTGCACCACAAGGGGAGAACTCCCCCAGGAGCGTATGGTACTGTCTTTAATCCTAGGTATAGATACAATGGAGAAGAAGAAGGTGGATATTTGACCAGATATTCTTGAGAACAGTGAGAAAGAGAATCAGAGAAAAGTCGAGTCTCCGAGATGCCATGGAAAAAGACTCAGCTGTGTCCTGGCTGCTTTGGATACCATCTCAAAGGGACTTTGCTCTTCAACTTGCCCATCCACCCAGTGATCGTCCTTAGTACCCGGGTGGTCATACCTTGGACTGTCATTGAACTGTCATCAACAAACGGATGAAAGGGCTGGCCAAGTGACTACAACAAGGCCAGTCAGAAAGTCATATACTGATAAAGTCAGGGGTCAAGAACTTGACTCTGATTTGGTCCTGTGACCCCGAAAGTGTTACTTTTTATTTGTATGTTTGTCGATTGTGTACCCATAGACACTCTAGGTTCAAATGTGTGACAGCCTATACTCAGGAAAACTCACCCAACGTATGGCTGTAAGTTACAATATGCTTCGGTATTGTGACATCACTCCTTACTCAAGAAATTCGGATCTGCCTTGTAAAGACCTACATATCTGTCCATGTGAGAACCCCCTCAACAATAGATTAAAGGAGAAGAGTCAGATGAAAGTCGTGCCTTTGCTGAAAGGAGGCCATTCCACGGTTGACAGTACCCCAGAAAGAAGGAGGTGCTACGTGGATCGACCTAGAGACTTCGAGGATGAAGCCATCCCAAAGTCTGAAAAGACGACATTGGGAGTGGCTCATACCTGAAGATCGGCACTGACAGACAGCAGCAATGAAAGAGCTTTATTCTGGAGCCAAGAAAGTTCCAGAGCAAGATCCAGAAATAAGAAGACAGTGTATTCGGTAGATGGAGACGTTTGGTTACATTGAAGGGCAGATCGGAGGTGTCAGTCACAAAGGGCGATGTCTAGATACCCAAGTGTAAGAATTAGACTTCATTCCATCCTGAACTGTCTACAGTCATAAGCGAGGTTCGGTAGGCAAATGTTTCCCAGCACAACACTTCCCTCAAACTTCATTGCCGTGTTCTCAACAACAGGGGGATTGTAGAGGAAAGGTACATATATATTTGGACAGAGATAACTTTTTTCTAATTTTTGTTCTGTACAATGGATTTTGAACAAAACAATTCAGATGCATTTGAAGCTCAGACTTTCAGCTTTAGTTCAGTGGGTTGAACAAAATGATTACGAGGGACTAAAGCAATGCCTTTATTTCAGGGGCTCAAAAGTAATCGGACAAATTAAATAATTGTAAGTAAAATGTTAATTTCTAATACTTGGTTAAAAACCCTTTGTTGGCAATGACTGCCTGAAGTCTTGAACTCATGGACATCACCAGACGCTGTGTTTCCTACTTTTTAATGCTCTGCCAGGCCTTTACTGCAGCGGTTTTTAGTTGCTGTTTGTTTGTGGGCCTTTCTGTCTGAAGTTTAGTCTTCAACAAGTGAAATGCATGCTCTATTGGGTTCAGATCAGGTGAGTGACTTGGCCATTCAAGAATATTCCACTTCTTTGCTTTAATAAACTCTTCAGTTGCTTTGGCTTTATGCTTTGATTCATTGTCCATCCATATTATGAAACGCCGACAAATCAGTTTGGCTGCATTTGGCTGGATTTGAGCACACAGTATGTCTCTGAAAACCCCAAAACTCATCCGGCTGCTTCTGTTCTGTGTCACATCATCAATAAACACTAGGGACTCAGTGCCACTGGCAGCCAAACATGCCCAAGCCATCACACTGCCTCCGCCATGTTTAACAAATGATGTGGTATACTTTGGATCATGAGCTGTACCATGCCTTTGCCATACTTTTTTATTTCCAAAATTCTGGTAGAGGTTTATGTTAAGATGTTTTTTTTTTTAGCAAAGTCCAATCTAGCCTTGATCTTGAGGCTAATGAGTGGCTTGCACCGTGCAGTGAACCCTATGTATTTACTTTCATGCAGTCTTCTACTCATGGTAGATTTGGATATTGATATGTCTTTATCCTGGACAGTGTTGTTCACTTGGTTGGCGGTTGTGAAGGGGTTTCTCTTCACCATGATAATTTTTCTGCGATCATCCCCCACTGTTGTCTTCCGTGGTCGTCCAGGTCTTTTCGTATTGTTGGGGACACCAGTGCTTTCTTTCTTTCTCAGGATGTACCAAACTGTAGATTTTGCCACTCCTAATAGTATTTTCACAGATGAAGGATGGCTTGTTTCACCTGCATGGAGAGCGCCTTTGACCGCATGTTTGCTTCTCAGCAAAATCTTCAAAATTCAAGCACCATACCTCAAATCAACTCCAGGCCTTCTTTTATGTGATAAATTGAGAATTAAATAATGAAGGAATCGCCCACACCTTGCCATGAAACAGCATTTAAGTCAATTGTCCAATTACTTTTGGCCCCTTTAACCCCTTAAGGACTCAGCCCTATTTCACCTTAAGGACTTGGCCATTTTTTGCAAATCTGACCAGTGTCACTTTAAGTGCTGATAACTTTAAAACGCTTTGACTTATCCAGGCCGTTCTGAGGTTGTTTTTCGTCACATATTGTACTTCATGACACTGCAAAAATTGGGTCAAAAAAGTTTATTTTTTTGGATAAAAAAATACCATATTTACCAAAAATTTTGAAAAATTTGCAAATTTCAAAGTTTCAGTTTCTCTACTTCTGTAATACATAGCAATACCCCCAAAAATGTTGATGACTTTACATTCCCCATATGTCTACTTCATGTTTGCAGCATTTTGGGAATGATATTTTATTTTTTGGGGATGTTACAAGGCTTAGAAGTTTAGAAGCAAATCTTGAAATTTTTCAGAAATTTACAAAAACCCAATTTTTAGGGACCACTACAGGTCTGAAGTCACTTTGCGAGGCTTACATAATAGAAACTGCCCAAAAATGACCCCATTCTATAAACGACACCCCTCAAGGTATTCAAAACTGATTTTACTAACTTTGTTAACCCTTTAGGTGTTGCACAAGAGTTATTGGCAAATGGGGATGAAATTTGAGAATTTCATTTTTTTGCCTAATTTTCAATTTTAACCCATTTTTTCTACTAACAAAGCAAGGGTTAACAGTCAAACAATACTTTATCTTTATTGCCCTGACTCTGCCGTTTACAGAAACACCCCATATGTGGCCGTAAACTACTGTACGGGCACACAGTAGGGCATAGAGGGAAAGGTGCGCCGTATGGTTTTTGGAAGGCAGATTTTGCTGGACTGGTTTTTTGACACCATGTCCCATTTGAAGCCCCCCTGATGCACCCCTAGAGTAGAAACTCCATAAAAGTGACCCCATCTAAGAAACTACGCCCCTCAAGGTATTCAAAACTGATTTCACAAACTTTGTTAACCCTTTAGGTGTTGCACAAGATTTAATGGAAAATAGAGATACAATTTCAAAATTTCACTTTTTTGGCAGATTTTCCATTTTAATATTTTTTTTCCAGTTACAAAGCAAGGGTTAACAGCCAAAAAAACCTCATTATTTATGGCCCTGATTCTGTAGTTTACAAAAAAACCCCATATGTGGTCGTAAACCGCTGTACGGGCACACGGCAGGGCGCAGAAGGAAAGGAATGCCATACGGTTTTTGGAAGGCAGATTTTGCTGGACTGGTTTTTTGACACCATGTCCCATTTGAAGCCCCCCTGATGCACCCCTAGAGTAGAAACTCCATAAAAGTGACCCCATTTTAGAAACTACGGGATAGGGTGGCAGTTTTGTTGGTACTAGTTTAGGGTACATATGATTTTTGGTTGCTCTATATTACACTTTTTTGTGCGGCAAGGTAACAAGAAATAGATTTTTTGGCACGTTTTTATTTTTTGTTATTTACAAAATTCATCTGACAGGTTAGATCATGTGGTATTTTTATAGAGCAGGTTGTCACGGACATGGCGATACCTAATATGCATACAATTTTTTTTATTTATGTAAGTTTTACACAATGATTTCATTTTTAAAACAAAAATTTTTTTTAGTGTCTCCATAGTCTAAGAGCCATAGTTTTTTCAGTTTTTGGGCAATTATCTTAAGTAGGGTCTCATTTTTTGCGGGATGAGATGACAGTTTGATTCGCACTATTTTGGGGGTGCATATGACTTTTTGATCGCTTGCTATTACACTTTTTGTGATGTAAGATGGCAAAAAATGGCTTTTTTTACACCGTTTTTATTTTTATTTTTTTACGGTGGTCATCTGAGGGGTTAGGTCATGTGATATTTTTATAGAGCTGGTCGATACGGACGCGTCGATACCTAATATGTATACTTTTTATTTATTTATTTAAGTTTTACACAATGATTTCATTTTTTAAAACAAAAAAAATCATGTTTTAGTGTTTCCATAGTCTAAGAGCCATAGTTTTTTCAGTTTTTGGGCGATTATCTTGAGTAGGGTATGATTTTTGCGGGATGAGATGACGGTTTGATTAGTACTATTTTGGCGTACATGCGACTTTTTTGATCACTTTTATTACCTTTTTTGGGAAGTAAGGTGGGCAAAATTTCAATTTTCTCATAGTTTTTTTTTTTTTTATGGCGTTCACGGTGCGGGGAAAGTAAAATGACCGTTTTATAGATCAGGTCGTTATGGACGCGGCGATACCTAATATGTGTAGTGTATTTTTTTTTATTTTTTTTTTATTCAGTGATAAATGTGTTTTTTTTTTAATCTTAACTTTTGTTTTACATTTTTTTTTACCCAGACCCACTTGGTTCTTGAAGATCCAGTGGGTCTGATGTCTGTATAATACAGTACTGTACAATATATATTGTACTGTACTGTATTTTACTTACCACTTTGTCTGAACAGATCTCTGCCTTCAGCACAGATCTGTTCAGCACCATGGACAGCAGGATGCCTGAGAAGCCGTCCTGTTGCCATGGGAACCTTCCCCGTCTGCTCAGTAGTGTTCAGAACTTCGCAGACGGGGAAGGGTAAGGACGGGTCTGTCGGGGGGCTGCCTGGGAGCTCTCTCCCTCTCCCATCGGGGGGCTGCAAAGGCACAGCAGCCCCCGATGGGAGAGGGAGGGAGCTCCCTGACCTGTTAACCTTTTCCATACAGCGGTCCGTACGGACCGCTGTATGGAAAGGGTTAAACGGCTGACATCGCATCACCGATGTCAGCCGTTTATACCAGGGTGCCAGCAATGTGCTGGCACCCTGGTATACCCACTAGAAGCCAACGATTATTCAAGGGGAGGCGGGCGGGGGATCGTGATCCCGCCTCCCGCACCGCCCGCCTCCCGCACCTCCCGCACCGCCTGCGACACCCCCCCTGCACCACCCGCCCACATAATATCATTCAGGGGTGCAGGGGGTTAATAAAACTTAATTTCTGGCATTTTAACGTTTGATCCCCGCGGTCAGAGACCGCGTGGATCAGAATCGGCTAAAAGCGCAGCAAACCGCAGGTCTGAATTGACCTGCGGTTTGCTGCGATCGCCGATACGGGAGGGTCACATGACCCCCCTCGGCGTTGTGACAGGATGCCGGCTGAATGATTTCAGTTGAAATCCCGTTCGGATTAACCCCCGGGGCGCCGCAATCTTATTTTAAACTCATGACGTACCGGTACGTCATGGGTCCTTAAGGACTCGGGAACCATGCCGTACCGATACGTCCTAAGTCCTTAAGGGGTTAAAAACTCCTAGACCCTTCATCCAATTTTAATGTGGATACCCTAAAATTAAAGCTAAAAGTCTGGACTTTATGTCCATGTACATTATATAACTATAACTTGAACATGTTTTAGTAAACAGGTAAACAAAACAAAAAAGTGTCAGTGTCCAAATATATATGGACCTAACTATATATATATGTATACCATACTAGTTATTATGCTCTCCCCCACCTTCTGTTTAGGGATTGTTTATGACGTGGGTGTGTGGTGCTATTGTGTATCTGGGAGGGGGTGCTCTCATTTACACATTGGACAGGAATTATTTTGTACTTTTGTCTGTACAGAACATGAGTGAACCTCAGGGTACCAATTGGCAGTTATCTGTTACAGTCTGAATGCATGCATTCCGTCACACGCACAAGATGATGTCATATCCCTGCGCCTTAGGTTGAGGATGGGCAGGGGTGGGCTGGGCCGGGGGGCAATTGCCCCCCAGGCCGCCCTAAAAAAACGGCCACTGGGCCGTCTTTAACAAATATATATATATATTTTATTTAATTCCTCAGGGCCGCACAGCTGATCACCACAGGCGGCGCGGCCCTGGATATAATAGCGGTGGCGGTGGTGGCGGCTGTGTGCTGTGGGGCAGGGGAGAGA
This sequence comes from Bufo gargarizans, assembly GCF_014858855.1. Taxonomy (NCBI): domain Eukaryota; kingdom Metazoa; phylum Chordata; class Amphibia; order Anura; family Bufonidae; genus Bufo; species Bufo gargarizans. The sequence goes on from NC_058080.1 coordinate 467,117,807, forward strand.
GGTGTGTCCCTCCCCTGGTCTTCTGATAGGCCGCAGGCACTAATGCCTGCAGCCTATCAGAGGCCGGCTCAGGCAGCGCGATGACGTCATTATCATCGCGCCGCCTGAGCCAGGCAGCACACAGCAGGGACACAGGTCGGAAGAGGCCTGCATCGCTGCTGATGGAGGTAAGTATGAGTGTTTTTTTTTTCTTTGCGGGGGGAGCTGGCAATATGGGGGAGCTGGCACTAAAGGGGGAAGAGGGCTGGCACCATAGGGGACTGGCACTATGGGGGGGAGCTGGCACTATGGGGGGGCTGGCAGCCTGGCACTATGGGGGAGCTGGCACTATGGGGGGAGCTGGCACTATGGGGGGAGCTGGCACTATGGGGGGCTGGCACTATGGGGGGAGCTGGCCCTTTGGGGGGCTGGCACTATGGGGGAGCTGGCATTATAGGGGGAAGGGGTTTGGCACTATGGGGGGGCTGGCACTATGGGGAGCCTGGCACTATGGGGTGAGCTGACACTATGAGGGGGCTGGCACTATCGGGTAAGCTGGCACTATGGGGGGGCTGGCACTATGGGGGGCTGGCACTATGGGGGGAGCTGGAACTATGGGGAGCTGGCACTATGGGGGGGCTGGCACTATGGGGGAAGCTGGCACTATGGGGGAAGCTGGCACTATGGGGGAGTGTGGCACTATGGGGGGCTGGCACTATGGGGTGAGCTGGCACTATGGGGTGAGCTGGCACTATGGGGGGGCTGGCACTATGGGGGTAACTGGCACTATGGGGGGGAGCTTGTACTATGTGGGGAGCTGGCACTATGGGGGCATTTCTTACTGGCACATTATGGGGGAGCACCATGGGGGAAGAGGAGCACTATGGGGGTATCTGGGGGCTCTAAATGGGCTTTTTTCAATTATTGGCACAATATGGGGGCACTATAGGGGTGAGAGGCACCATGGGGCATTTGGTGTCACTATAGGGGCATTATTTGGGGGCACTATGGGGAAGAGGGGGTTCTAAAGGGCCCTTTTTTATTGGCACATTATGGGGGGCACTATGGCATTTGGTGGCACTAAGGGGGCATTTTTTTACTGCCACATTATGGGAGGCACTATAGGGGAGAGCGGCACTATGGGGCATTATTTGGGGAACTATGGGGGAGTGGAGCACTATTGGGGCATATAGTGGCACTAAGAAGGGGCATTTTTTACTGGCACATTATGGGGGAGAGGAGCACTTTAGGGACATCTTCTGAGGGCACTAAGAAGGGGCATTTTTTACTGGCATATTATGGGGGACACTATGGGGAAGGGGGAGAGGAACACTATGAGGGCATTTACTGGTGCACTATATAGGGGTATTTTATACTGGCATACATTATGGGGACATTATCTCAACTGCGGGCGCTAAGCGGGGGTATTTCATGTACTGTCATATTATAGGGAGAATTATTACTACTAGGGGGTATTATGGGGAGCTTTACTACTACTGGGGGGCTATGAGGAACATGATTACTAGTATGGGCACTATAAGGGCACTATTACTACTAAGTGTGCTCTGACAGATAATTATTTCTATTGGTGGGATTTTGGGGAGCACTGTTACTTTGGGGGGCACCCTGGCATAGTATCAGCTTAGCACAATTATTTTTGGGAGACATTATCTTTATACTATTAGTGTCTGGGCGCAGGTATTTTTTTAGAGCACTGTGTGCCAATACTTGTTTAAGGGGGCACTATCTGTGTGGTAGTAGTATTTCCAGGGGGACTGTTTCTGCAGTATAGTATTGGGGGCACAGCGGGCACAGTATTGGGGGCACTATCTGTGTGGTAGTAGTATTTCCAGGGGGACTGTTTCTGCAGTATAGTATTGGGGGCACAGCAGGCACAGTATTGGGGGCACTATCTGTGTGTTAGTAGTATTGGCGGTCTGGTCTGAATGGAGAAGATGAGGAAAGAGAACGTCTACAACAAAGGTGACATCACTGGATGTAAGAGGTATGTGGCGCTATGTAGGAGAGGAGATGCTCTGGCTCCTCCCCCTGCCATTTGCAGAAGGAGGATTCAGAGCTGGGTGAGGACGGCCAAAGGGGGCAGCAGGCCACGGGCGGGTGGCAGACGGTGGGGGGAACTACAGGCCTTGAGCAGGGTCTGGGGAGGGAGGAGAGCGGATCAGCTTCCTGGCTGTAGCCTGCTGTTTATTGTATAATGTGAAGCCGGCAGTGCAGCCAGGACAGGCCTCCCCTCTCCGTATGATGTGTAGAGACAGGCCGCAACTATAGAATGTCAGTGGTACAGTGTTTGTTGGGAGTGGCCTATTATATGTAGGGGGGCTTTTAATAATGGGCGGGGCTAAAAATTGGCCATTTGAATGGATTTGCCCTCCAGAGCCCTCCCCTGAGGATGGGGGAGGTAGGCTGCTATGGGCTTATATTAGCCCAAACCTGGACAAAGGGGCTCTCTTGAGCTCATCACCACAAACAGAGTAAGAACTTCACACATGGAAGAGTGGACATGAGTTGAGCTGAGCAGCCCCTCCATAAACAGAGACTATAAACATTGGCTGAGTATCATTAACCCCTGTAACCCTGTATTGCTACCATTATTATTAACCCTTTCCCACTGCCACCAATCCCTGCATTTACCCCTGACATTTAACCCTCCATATTCCCATACCCCAGTATCCCATGGCTACCCCTGTATTGCCCTGTTAACTCCTATATTTATTGTAATTAACCCATTTTATCCCGTTGGGACAGATTATAGCCAGGTGAGAGGGGGCTGCGGTTTCGTGTATGTGTGAGTGTATGTCTAGCTAGATTTTGGGGTGGAATTATAGTTGGGATTGTACAGTGTTAGTGTAATTAGATTTATTATTGTGCTGTTAGTGTATTCCTGTGTGCATCTATATGTATATATAGTTATACAGATATATATATATATATATATATATATATAGATATAGCAGAAATAATTGACTGTAGACTTGTAATTGTTTAATAAATACTTTATTGTTTAAGCACAGTTTATAGTCTTTTGTTGCCGCAATAATACAGAGCCCACAGTTCAGGAAAAGGTAGAGTAACAGGTAGAATAAAGGAAATAGGCGGAGCCAGGAATAGCTAGTTACTCCTATTTATTAATATTAATTATTAATATTAAGCCAAATATTAATGATTAATATTTCCGTTAACACCTAAGAAGAATGCAACACACACAAAAACCACAAAATTGTGCAGCTCTATCTGTAACAGTTAAATTGGTACTATAGGAACTGGAAGAAGCCAAACATTTTCATATTTATCCATGCTCTTCCTAGCAAGCAGCAGGACAAGGGAAAAAAAGCAAACATAAATAAATAAATCTTTAAAGGGCAACACAGAAGGGTGACAGCTACTGGAAGACAAAGGATAAAGCAAAATCATAATTTCCAGTCATAGAGGCAGCTCAGTAGCGCTATGCCACCTGCACTATGGTGCCCGAAAATTGTGATTAACGGCAAGGTGGCTCCCAGTGACACCTAGACTTCCCCTACTGAGACCAGCACACTCAAGAAATCGTGACCATGTGGTTGATACAATTTAAAGGGGATAGATTTTATTTTAAAACATAACTATTTTAACTTTGAGGGAGATTTTTATTTACAGACACAGGGGACGGCCATGGGCACCAGATTTTCCCCCAGCTACGCTAATTTATTCATGGCGGAATGGGAGAGATTGGTCATCCAGCCAAGGATGGGGATGGATCTGGTGCTCTGGCAACGTTATATCGATGACATCTTTGTCTGGCAAAGTGGAGAAGAAAGCTTACAAACATTCTTGGGAGACATCAACACCAATGATAGAAATTTACAGGTATAACGAGTCAGGTAAGCATAGAATACCTGGACTTAAACATCAGTATTCAAAATCAAGATATGATTTGCAGCACCTTCATTAAACCCACTGCCAGGAACAGTTATATTTTATTTGATAGTTGCCACCTCCCGAGTTGGCTAAGTAACATTCCACAGGGACAATTCCGAAGGGTAAAAAGGAATTGCACATTAGAAAATCAATTTGACCTAGAAGTGGACAAAATGAGGGACACATTTTTGGAGAAGAAATATCCTACCAAGATTTTAGAGAAAGCATTGCAAGAGGTGAAAAATATGGATAGGAAGGTTTTTTTTTGAGGAGAAAATAACACAAAAACTAGATGAGGCTCAGGATTGTGTACAGATGATCTTGCCTTTTAGTGACGATTATAAAAAAATACGCCAAATTATGACGAAACATTGGCATTTGTTACAGGAGGCCAAGATCATAGGCACACTAATGCCACAAAATCCAAAAATAACGTTCACAAAGGCCCCAAATTTGGGTCTAAAAGTGGCTCCTACAGTCAAGAAACAACAACAGAATAAGGATTCCACTATTTCAAACTGGATTGGCCTACAGGGCTTTTTCAGGTGTGGCATTTGTGGCAACTGCAAAGTAACATCTTTTCAGAAAAGGACCAACTAAGTAATATCCTCCAATAATAATCACCGCCATTTAATTAAAGATTGTTTGACATGTAGTTCCGAAAATGTAATTTATGCTATCGAATGTCCATGTAAACGATTATACATTGGTAGGACAAAGCGATCACTAAAAAAGCGGATTTCGAAACACGTAAACAATATACGGAAAGGATTTGAAAATCACTCATTATCATACCACTTCAAAATTAGTCATAACCAGGACCCTTCAGGTATGAAGTTCTTTGTGATAGACAAAGTTGAAAAAGAATGGAGAGGAGGCAATCACATAGAGAGAATGTCTAGACTCGAAACAAAGAGAATATTCAAATTTGATTCCTTGATACCCAAGGGTCTTAATGCAGAATTTGAACAATGGGGACCCATGAGTCGATAACTAACCGCATGTTTATTTATTAAATTCGGTTTCTTCTCTACACATGGGTCTCCATTTGAATGCATCTTTTTATCTCATATTCTTATTTGTCTTTTATCTTGTATCTCATCTCTTTTACTATTTTTATAATTTTATAAATTTATAAGATCAATTATGTGAATCTAGTTTGCACATGGTTTTATATGTATATATATATATATTTATGCCCCTCACTTATTATTATTATCTTTTATGATCAATATTTATAATGTATAAATCATATGAAATGCTTGCTGAATGGAAAAGAACAAAAAATGAAAAAAACGCATGGAAACCGCAGCAAAAACGCATGGGGTGACCGTACATTTTTTTACTTTAGGAGAAAGATAAGTTTAAACCATATCAGTAGGTGAAATTATATAATTATAGTATATTGCTAAGAATCAGAAAACACTACTTTAAAATCTGTCATTTTTGAGATTAAGTTTAAACAGCAATTATGGTCACCTGGGTAAATCGAGGAACAGGATCTGACGTCCAAAGGTGTGACCAATGAGTCCACAGAAGGAATAGTATATAAGAGGGGTATTGGTAGGGGTGCTGCATACCACTGAGGAAGGGGCAATACGTTGGACCCCGAAACGCATCTGGTGCTACACCCCCCATCTTTATATTGAAGAAACAAAGTACCCCAAACCGACCAGCTTACAGACTACATTTGGATGCCTCTTTCGACGAAATACCTCTGTTACAAACATCACTGCGGACTTTTCACCCAAAGATCGAGATCTGGTGGACTTGGCAGTAAAATCTAACAGAAATACAGAGTCGTCGAAGAAAACCTCTTGATATATCGTGTCACAGACACTTCCGAGGAGAGGAGAGGATCTAAAGTTTAAAGTCTGGAGAATCTTCGGTCGATTATAAGGTAATTTCTACTTGCAAGTAACTTTATAGCGGGACGCAGCTACCTACTTCGTTTTCGGCGGGACGCTGCTGCAATTGAGAGTGGGACATAATAAATTTGACTGGATTTTATCGATACCCAGGTGTATACACCAAGATCAGACTGAACGATCGAATTATAGACTGTGTTTGTTATGATTGTCGATTTTTGCAGCACATTGTCTTGAGTCCTTATATTATCGAATATTTTATTCTACCGATTATTCTATCGATCTTAACATTTGATTTGTTCGAATAATATCATTTACAACAGTAATAAAGACTTTAAATTGTATCAACCACATGATCACGATTTCTTGAGTGCCCTGTTATACTATTTATTATTTATTTATTGTATTGAGTGAGTGGTCTCAATACACAGGTGAACCGATTTGGGGTCCATTTCTCCTAGTTCGACATCTTATTTAACTATCGATTTTTTTAAATCAGACCAGAGTACCCCAAATAATACCACCTTATAAAGCTATGTTTCATGTCAGCACTTCCCTTCTCTTTTTCTCAGCATCACTGAATCCTAGCAGTATGTGTACCTGCAGAACTTCCTGTTTTTATCAGCTTCCTGCTGGGTTTTCTAACCAAACCCAGCATGTTTTGCTCTGTAATGTTTTCCCACAGATTGTTCTGTTTGCCACACTCTTCCCTCTGCAGTAGATATGCCCCTTATGCATCCTTTCTCTATATTCCTCAGCCCTGTGAAACATTAAAACATTACAGAACAAAGTATGCCGGGTTTTGTCAGCAAACCCAACAGGAAGCTGATAAAAACCAGAAGTCCTGAAGGTACACATCCTGCTAGTATTCAGTGATGCTGAGAAAAAGAGAAGGGCAGTGCTGACATGAAAAATAGGTATACAGAGCAAAAATATGCAGGGTTTTGAGTACTCTGGGCAGATAAAAAGAACATTATGGGATTAGATGGGAACTTTTTTAAGGTCTTAGAATCGGCAATATAGCAATCCATAAGCAAAAAGATGATAATCATTTTGTCATACATGTTATTGATAGTCTTGTCCAATCTAAAAGTACCCATGAATATATCATTTTTTTTATATTTTATCATGAACAACAGGTGGCGTATTTTCAAACAATGAAACATTATCATGGAGCAAGATTCCAAGAAGGCATAATTGGATAGTAACATAGAAAATTAATGAATCAGTGACAGCTTCTGTAATTGGAATGACCAGACTAATGCTTTAAACTTTGCATTTAGATTAGTGAAAAGGCAAAATAAAATCTTTATTGAGAAGAAATGTTAATTGGTTTTTAAAGCCTACATTTAAAGAAAATCACTTAATTTGCTTTTTCTTACATTAACCAAATGTGAAGCTCTTCAATTAAATATAAAAGAGAATAATTATCTTGCAAAAAAGACTTTGGTAACAAAACATTATGACAATCCCACTTAAATGAAATACAAGCTCTTTAATGTTGCTGTTTGCTTTGCATTTTTATACTTGTGATTAAAAGAATAAAGATTATTATGTTTGCATAGAATACAGAGAAATGTGCCTCCTCGCTATCTTGCAAGTGATCTTAATGCATGAATAACATTTCCATACATATTAGGTGTATTCTGCTTATTAAAGTTTTTGGGCGTACTGTGTTTGTGTCATGCCATCATTAATATTTAAAGTTCCCATTTACATCTGCAATTTTATATATCTTTTGATCCCAGTTATTCTGTCACATGAGATAATTGTTATTGGTAAAATATAACATAATAGCTGTCACAGCAAAATTCAGAGCCACAGCCTTAGGGTCCATTCACACGTCCGTGTGTGTTTTGCAAATCCACGAATCCGTGGATCCGCAAAACACGGACATCGCCAGCACTTAATAGAAAATGCCTATTCTTTTCCGCAATTTTTTCGGGAACGGAATTGCAGACCCGGAAGTGCGGATCCGCATTTCCGGATCCGGGGAGCACATCGTGCTGCCCCATAGAAATGAATGGGTCCACAATTCCGTTCCGCAAAATGCGGAACGAAATTGCGGACGTGTGAACGGCCCCTAATGCTACTCTTGAAGATAGAACTCTGAGCCCATCTCTTGCTCCCATCCACTTAAGTAGAGATAATGCTTAATTTACACGTCCTGATCTGGCAGGCAATTATCAGGAAGGGACCATTCCTTCTCAATAATTGCCTGCTCATCAGTGGAGGTGAAGAGCTGCATTTATATGCATCAACCAACTCCACTGTATGGGGACGAGCAATAGCTATTGCCATTATTCATCCTCAAACAGATGGCAGCTGATCGCTGTTTACACTGCACAGAAACAATGATTTAATGTGCTGCGTGAAAGATCATTTCAAACACCGATGCCGGCGCATTAACCCCTTCTATGCCGCGGTCAGCGCTGGCCACGACATAGAAGGGGTTTGCTGCGGGTAAGGGAGAACATTGGGTCCCCGCACTGCTGTGGCGGGGACCCCATGGGTGAGAAGGCAGGCCAATGCTGTGCAGAAGCTGCCCAATGCCTTGCACAGCATCAGGACCTGCCTTCTACGGGTGCCCAGGAGATCCAGCCCCAGGCTGGGTCTCCTAGGCAACCTGTTAGTGTTATACTCAGTGTAATACACTAACAGGCAATGCATTACAATACAGATGTATTGTAATGTATTTCAGAGGGGATCAGACCCCCAAAAGTTAAATTCAGAAATAAAGTAAAAAAAAAAGTAAGTAAACATTTTTTAAATAAAAAAAAGTAAAAAAAGAAAAAATGCCACTTTTCGCCTGATTTTATAATAAAAAATTGAAAAAAAAGAAAAAACACACGTAATTGACCAGCTCTATGAATATATCACATGATCCACACCGTCCGATAAGCACCATAAAAAATTTAAATAAAAACTATGTCAAAAAAGCCATTTTGCCACCTTACATCACAAAAAGTGCAACACCAAGCGATCAAAAAGGTGTATGTCCCACAAAATTATACCATTAAAAACATCACCTCATCCTGCAAAAAATGAGCCCCTACATAAGAAAATCGCTCAGAAAATAAAAAAAACTATAGCTCTCAGAACATGAGACACTAAAACATAATTTTTTTTGTTTCAAATATGCTATTATTGTGTTAAAGTGAAATAAAAAAAAGCATACATATTAGGTATCGCCACGTCCGTAACAACCAGCTCTATAAAAATATCATATGTACTAACCCCTCAGGTGAACACCGTAAAAAATAAAAACTGTATCACAAAAAAGCATTTTTGTCACTTTACATCACAAAAATTGCAACACCAAGCGATCAAAAATGCATATGACCCCCAATAAAGTACCAATCAAACCGTCCCCTCATTACACAAAAAAAGACCCTACCTAATACAAAGTCATAAGTTAAATAAATAAAGTATACATATTAGGTATTGCCGCGTCCGTAACAACCTGCTCTATAAAAATACCACATGAGCTAACCCCTCAGATGAACACTGTAAATAAAATAAAAAACAGTGCCAAAAAAGTCATTTTTTGTCACCTTACATAACAAAAATTGCAACACCAAGAGATCAAAAAGGCGTATGCCCTCCAAAATAGTACCAATCTAACCGTCACCTCATCCCTCAAAAAAGGAGACCCTACCTAAGACAATCGGTCAAAAACTAAAAAAGCTATAGCTCCCAGACTATGGAGACACTAAAACATCATTTTTTTGGTTTCAAAAATACTGTAAGGCTACGTCTACACGACGACATTTGTCGCGTGACATACAACTACACTGCAACATTTGTAGCGCAACATTTTGTTGCACCAATGTCACGCAACAATTTTTATAATGGCAGTCTATGGTGTCGCATTGCAACATGCAACATGCTGCGACTGCGACGCAACAGTCGCAGAAAAATCCATCTCAAATGGATTTTCTGCGACTGTTGCATCGCAGTCGCAGCATGTTGCATGTTGCAGTGCGACACCATAGACTGCTATTATAAAATTTGTCGCATTACATTAGTGCTACAAAATGTTACGCGACAAATGTCGTTGTGTAGACGTAGCCTTATTGTGTTAAAGTGAAATAAATACAAAAAAAGTATACATATTAGGTATCGCCACATCCATCACAACCAGCTCTATAAAAATATCACATGACCTAACCCCTCAGGTGACTGCTGGAAAATTAAATAAATAAAAACTGTGCCAAAATTACCAATTTTTGGGTCACCTTGCCCCATAAAGTGTAATAATGAATGATCAAAAAACCATATGTACCCAAAAACTCTTCCTGCAAAAAACAAGCCCCTGCACAAGACGATCGGCAGAAAAATAAAAAAATATGGCGTTCAGAAAACAGAGACACAAAAACATTTTTTTTCAAAAATGCTTTATTATGTAAAACTGAAGCAAACAAGGAAAGAAAGTAGACATATTTGATATCATTGCGTGAGTACCAACCTGCTCTATAAAAATAGTACATGATCTACCCTATCAGATGAATGTTGTGAAAAATAAAAAATAAAATCTGTGCCAAAACTGTGCCATTTTTTGGTTACCTTTAGAGTTGAGCGAACACCTGGATGTTCGGGTTCGAGAAGTTCGGCCGAACATCCCGGAAATGTTCGGGTTCGGGATCCGAACCCGATCCGAACTTCGTCCCGAACCCGAACCCCATTGAAGTCAATGGGGACCCGAACTTTTCGGCACTAAAAAGGCTGTAAAACAGCCCAGGAAAGAGCTAGAGGGCTGCAAAAGGCAGCAACATGTAGGTAAATCCCCTGCAAACAAATGTGGATAGGGAAATGAATAAAAATAAAAATTAAATAAATAAAAATTAACCAAAATCAATTGGAGAGAGGTTCCATAGCAGAGAATCTGGCTTCCCGTCACCCACCACTGGAACAGTCCATTCTCAGATATTTAGGCCCCGGCACCCAGGCAGAGGAGAGAGGTCCCGTAACAGAGAATCTGTCTTCATGTCAGCAGAGAATTAGTCTGCATGTCATAGCAGAGAATGAGGCTTCACGTCAGCCACCACTGCAACAGTCCATTGGCATATATTTAGGCCCAGCACCCAGGCAGAGGAGAGAGGTCCCGTAACAGACAATCTGGCTTCATGTCAGCAGAGAATCAGTCTGCATGTCATAGCAGAGAATCAGGCTTCACGTCACCCACCACTGCAACAGTCCATTGTCATAAATTTAGGCCCAGCACTAGTGTTGAGCGGCATGTCCCATATTCGAATTCGCGAAATTTTGTGAATATTCGAAAGAATATTCGTAAAATATTCGCGATTATTCAAATTCGTTATTATTTCGCATATGCGATAATTCGAATTTTCGCATCGCATAATACATATGCTATGCAAAATTCACATGTGCGCTAATGAAATCGCCTTACGAAGATTCGCAACTCAATTCAATCACTAATGTATGAATGCAATGCCCTTTGCCTCTGTTCTGGGACAAGTGTAGATATTCGCATGTGCGCTAATAAAATCGCCTTACGAAGATTCGCACCTCAATCACTTTCTAGGGAATGTGAGACTTTTGGGAATCAATCGAGATACAGTGGGGGGTGATGACAGTAGTTGACAGAGTACAGATCAATGTAATCTGTAAGGTGGAAAGTAAAATAAAAAATACGAATTTTCGTTAATCAAATTTTACGAAGTTCTACGTATTCGCGAATATGGTGCTATACTATATGAATGCACAGGCCTTTGCCTCTCTGTTCTGGGGACAAGTGTAGATATTTGCATTTGCGTTAATAAAATCGCCTTACGAAGATTCGCAGCTCAATTCAATCACTAATGTATGAATGCAAAGCCCTTTGCCTCTGTTCTGGGACAAGTGTAGATATTCGCATGTGCGCTAATAAAATCGCCTTACGAAGATTCGCAACTCAATCACTTTCTAGGGAATGTGAGACTTTTGGGAATCAATCGAGATACAGTGGGGGGTGATGACAGTAGTTGACAGAGTACAGATCAATGTAATCTGTAAGGTGGAAAGTAAAATAAAAAATACGAATATTCGTAAATCGAATTTTACGAAGTTCTACGTATTCGCGAATATGGTGCTATACTATATGAATGCACAGGCCTTTGCCTCTCTGTTCTGGGGACAAGTGTAGATATTTGCATTTGCGTTAATAAAATCGCCTTACGAAGATTCGCAGCTCAATTCAATCACTAATGTATGAATGCAAAGCCCTTTGCCTCTGTTCTGGGACAAGTGTAGATATTCGCATGTGCGCTAATAAAATCGCCTTACGAAGATTCGCAACTCAATTCACTAATGTATGAATGCAAAGCCCTTTGCCTCTGTTCTGGGACGTGCCGATATTCGCATGTGCGCTAATAAAATCGCCTTACGAAGATTCGCAACTCAATTCACTAATGTATGAATGCAAAGCCCTTTGCCTCTGTTCTGGGACGTGCCGATATTCGCATGTGCGCTAATAAAATCGCCTTACGAAGATTCGCAACTCAATTCACTAATGTATGAATGCAAAGCCCTTTGCCTCTGTTCTGGGACGTGCCGATATTCGCATGTGCGCTAATAAAATCGCCTTACGAAGATTCGCAACTCAATTCACTAATGTATGAATGCAAAGCCCTTTGCCTCTGTTCTGGGACAAGTGTAGATATTCGCATGTGCGCTAATAAAATCGCCTTACGAAGATTCGCAACTCAATCACTTTCTAGGGAATGTGAGACTTTTGGGAATCAATCGAGATACAGTGGGGGGTGATGACAGTAGTTGACAGAGTACAGATCAATGTAATCTGTAAGGTGGAAAGTAAAATAAAAAATACGAATATTCGTAAATCGAATTTTACGAAGTTCTACGTATTCGCGAATATGGTGCTATACTATATGAATGCACAGGCCTTTGCCTCTCTGTTCTGGGACAAGTGTAGATATTCGCATGTGCGCTAATAAAATCGCCTTACGAAGATTCGCAACTCAATCACTTTCTAGGGAATGTGAGACTTTTGGGAATCAATCGAGATACAGTGGGGGGTGATGACAGTAGTTGACAGAGTACAGATCAATGTAATCTGTAAGGTGGAAAGTAAAATAAAAAATACGAATATTCGTAAATCGAATTTTACGAAGTTCTACGTATTCGCGAATATGGTGCTATACTATATGAATGCACAGGCCTTTGCCTCTCTGTTCTGGGACAAGTGTAGATATTCGCATGTGCGCTAATAAAATCGCCTTACGAAGATTCGCAACTCAATTCACTAATGTATGAATGCAAAGCCCTTTGCCTCTGTTCTGGGACGTGCCGATATTCGCATGTGCGCTAATAAAATCGCCTTACGAAGATTCGCAACTCAATTCACTAATGTATGAATGCAAAGCCCTGTGCCTCTGTTCTGGGACGTGCCGATATTCGCATGTGCGCTAATAAAATCGCCTTACGAAGATTCGCAACTCAATTCACTAATGTATGAATGCAAAGCCCTTTGCCTCTGTTCTGGGACGTGCCGATATTCGCATGTGCGCTAATAAAATCGCCTTACGAAGATTCGCGCCTCAATCACTTTCTAGGCAATGTGAGTAAGATCTGAGCTGTTGGACCTTTGGGAAACAATCAATTATATGTGTACTGTAATTTTGTGGGGGGGGGAAAAAACAAAAAACGAATATTCGTTTTTACGAATATATAGCACTATATTCGAAATATTCGCGAAATCGCGAAGTTGCGATATTCGCGAAAAAAATTTGCTTTTCGAATATTCGCGCTCAACACTACCCAGCACCCAGGCAGAGGAGAGAGGTCCCGTAACAGACAATCTGGCTTCATGTCAGCAGAGAATCAGTCTGCATGTCATAGCAGAGAATGAGGCTTCACGTCAGCCACCACTGCAACAGTCCATTGGCATATATTTAGGCCCAGCACCCAGGCAGAGGAGAGAGGTCCCGTAACAGACAATCTGGCTTCATGTCAGCAGAGAATCAGTCTTCATATCATAGCAGAGAATCAGGCTTCACGTCACCCACCACTGTAAGAGTCCATTTTCATAAATTTAGGCCCAGCACACAGGCAGAGGAGAGAGGTCCCGTAACAGAGGATCTGGCTTCATGTCAGCAGAGAATCAGTCTGCATGTCATAGCAGAGAATCAGGCTTCACATCACCCAACATTGGAACAGTCCATTGGCATATATTTAGGCCCCGGCACCCAGACAGAGGAGAGGTTCATTCAACTTTGGGTAGCCTCGCAATATAATGGTAAAATGAAAATAAAAATAGGATTGAATGAGGAAGTGCCCTGGAGTCCAATAATATATGGTTAAGGGGAGGTAGTTAATGTCTAATCTGGACAAGGGACGGACAGATCCTGTGGGATCCATGCCTGGTTCATTTTTATGAACGTCAGCTTGTCCACATTGGCTGTAGACAGGCGGCTGCGTTTGAGGCCTAGTATTTAGGCGCTGGGTGACCGGTATGGATTTAGTGACAGAATTAGACTTGGAAATGCACAGTAGCGTGTGTGTGAAGTTATTCTGAATGACCCTATGTGCACCTTGAATATTATATACCCTTTTAGGGATAGATTTCAAATAGCTCTGATATAGCAGAAACCACTAAATTATGAAATTGCTAAATTGGGAATTGTATTTCAACCCAGAACAAGAAATGTGCTTGAACGGACACTAAATAACTCGCCCAGCTACAGCACTAACGACAGATTTAGCTGGATATGAATTTGAGGCCTAGTATTTAGGCGCTGGGTGACAGGTATGGGTTTAGTAACAGAATTAGACTTGGAAATACACAGTAGCGGGTGTGTGTGAAGTTATTCTGAATGACCCAATGTGCACCTTGAATATTATATACCCTTTTAGGGATAGATTTCAAATAGCTCTGATATAGCAGAAACCACTAAATTATGAAATTGCTAAATTGGGAATTGTATTTCAACCCAGAACAAGAAATGTGCTTGAACGGACACTAAATAACTCGCCCAGCTACAGCACTAAGGACAGATTTAGCTGGATATAAATTTGAGGCCTAGTATTTAGGCGCTGGGTGACAGGTATGGGTTTAGTGACAGAATTAGACTTGGAAATACACAGTAGCGGGTGTGTGTGAAGTTATTCTGAATGACCCAATGTGCACCTTGAATATTATATACCCTTTTAGGGATAGATTTCAAATAGCTCTGATATAGCAGAAACCACTAAATTATGAAATTGCTAAATTGGGAATTGTATTTCAACCCAGAACAAGAAATGTGCTTGAACGGACACTAAATAACTCGCCCAGCTACAGCACTAAGGACAGATTTAGCTGGATATAAATTTGAGGCCTAGTATTTAGGCGCTGGGTGACAGGTATGGGTTTAGTGACAGAATTAGACTTGGAAATACACAGTAGCGGGTGTGTGTGAAGTTATTCTGAATGACCCAATGTGCACCTTGAATATTATATACCCTTTTAGGGATAGATTTCAAATAGCTCTGATATAGCAGAAACCACTAAATTATGAAATTGCTAAATTGGGAATTGTATTTCAACCCAGAACAAAAAATGTGCTTTGACGGACACTAAATAACTTTCCCAGCCACAACAGGACAGCGTTAACGAGAGATTTAGCAGGATATAAATTTGAGGCCTAGTATTTAGGCGCTGGGTGACCGGTATGGATTTAGTGACAGAATTAGACTTGGAAATGCACAGAAGCGTGTGTGTGTGAAGTTATTCTGAATGACCCAATGTGCACCTTGAATATTATATACCCTTTTAGGGATAGATTTCAAATAGCTCTGATATAGCAGAAACCACTAAATTATGAAATTGCTAAATTGGGAATTGTACTTCAACCCAGAACAAAAAATGTGCTTTGACGGACACTAAATATCTTGCCCAGCAACAACAGTACAGCGGTGGGTAACGAGAGATTTAGAGGGAATTAAATTTGAGGCCTAGTATTTAGGCGCTGGGTCACCGGTATGGATTTAGTGACAGAATTAGACTTGGAAATACACAGTAGCGGGTGTGTGTGAAGTTATTCTGAATGACCCTATGTGCACCTTCAATATTATATACCCTTTTAGGGATAGATTTCAAATAGCTCTGATATAGCAGAAACCACTAAATTATGAAATTGCTAAATTGGGAATTGTACTTCAACCCAGAACAAAAAATGTGCTTTGACGGACACTAAATATCTTGCCCAGCAACAACAGTACAGCGGTGGGTAACGAGAGATTTAGAGGGAATTAAATTTGAGGCCTAGTATTTAGGCGCTGGGTCACCGGTATGGATTTAGTGACAGAATTAGACTTGGAAATGCACAGAAGCGTGTGTGTGAAGTTATTCTGAATGACCCAATGTGCACCTTCAATATTATATACCCTTTTTGGGATAGATTTCAAATAGCTCTGATATAGCAGGAACCACTAAATTATGAAATTGCTAAATTGGGAATTGTACTTCAACCCAGAACAAAAAATGTGCTTTGACGGGCACTAAATAACTTTCCCAGCTACAACAGGACAACGGTAACGAGAGATTTAGAGGGATTTAAATTTGAGGCCTAGTATTTAGGCGCTGGGTGACAGGTATGGGTTTAGTGACAGAATTAGACTTGGAAATACACAGTAGCGGGTGTGTGTGAAGTTATTCTGAATGACCCTATGTGCACCTTCAATATTATATACCCTTTTAGGGATAGATTTCAAATAGCTCTGATATAGCAGAAACCACTAAATTATGAAATTGCTAAATTGGGAATTGTACTTCAACCCAGAACAAAAAATGTGCTTTGACGGACACTAAATATCTTGCCCAGCAACAACAGTACACCGGTGGGTAACGAGAGATTTAGAGGGAATTAAATTTGAGGCCTAGTATTTAGGCGCTGGGTGACAGGTATGGGTTTAGTGACAGAATTAGACTTGGAAATACACAGTAGCGGGTGTGTGTGAAGTTATTCTGAATGACCCTATGTGCACCTTCAATATTATATACCCTTTTTGGGATAGATTTCAAATAGCTCTGATATAGCAGAAACCACTAAATTATGAAATTGCTAAATTGGGAATTGTACTTCAACCCAGAACAAAAAATGTGCTTTGACGGACACTAAATATCTTGCCCAGCAACAACAGTACAGCGGTGGGTAACGAGAGATTTAGAGGGAATTAAATTTGAGGCCTAGTATTTAGGCGCTGGGTCACCGGTATGGATTTAGTGACAGAATTAGACTTGGAAATACACAGTAGCGGGTGTGTGTGAAGTTACTCTGAATGACCCTATGTGCACCTTCAATATTATATACCCTTTTTGGGATAGATTTCAAAGAGCTCTGATATAGCAGGAACCACTAAATTATGAAATTGCTAAATTGGGAATTGTATTTCAACCCAGAACAAGAAATGTGCTTGAACGGACACTAAATAACTCGCCCAGCTACAGCACTAGGGACAGATTTAGCTGGATATAAATTTGAGGCCTAGTATTTAGGCGCTGGGTGACCGGTATGGATTTAGTGACAGAATTAGACTGGGATATGGCCAAAAAATGAACAGACTATTGCTGGTTAAATGCACTTGGTGTGACAGCTTCACCCTGATGTAGGCTTTAGCCAAAAAACAACCACACCATTGAGGGTTAAATGCACTTGGTGACAGGCGCAGCTTGCCCCTGATTTTGTATATGGCCAAAAAATGAACAGACTATTGCTGGTTAAATGCACTTGGTGTGACAGCTTCACCCTGATGTAGGCTTTAGCCAAAAAACAACCACACCATTGAGGGTTAAATGCACTTGGTGACAGGCGCAGCTTGCCCCTGATTTTGTATATGGCCAAAAAATGAACAGACTATTGCTGGTTAAATGCACTTGGTGTGACAGCTTCACCCTGATGTAGGCTTTAGCCAAAAAACAACCACACCATTGAGGGTTAAATGCACTTGGTGACAGGCGCAGCTTGCCCCTGATTTTGTATATGGCCAAAAAATGAACAGACTATTGCTGGTTAAATGCACTTGGTGTGACAGCTTCACCCTGATGTAGGCTTTAGCCAAAAAACAACCACACCATTGAGGGTTAAATGCACTTGGTCGCAGCTTGTGCTGGCGCACCACAAGACACAAAATGGCCGCCGATCACCCCAGAAAAATGAGACTGACAAACGGTCTGTGCAGCCTAAAAACAGTGAGCAATTGAGGATCAGCAGCTCAATGATCCACAGCTGCAGATCGATCAGTTAATCAAGTCCTTTGGAGGAGTTAATCTGCCTAATCTCGCCCTACTGTCGCAGCCGCAACCTCTCCCTACGCTAATCAGAGCAGAGTGACGGGCGGCGCTATGTGACTCCAGCTTAAATAGAGGCTGGGTCACATGGTGCTCTGGCCAATCACAGCCATGCCAATAGTAGGCATGGCTGTGATGGCCTCTTGGGGCAAGTAGTATGACGCTTGTTGATTGGCTGCTTTGCAGCCTTTCAAAAAGCGCCAAGAAAGCGTCACAAAAGCGCCAAGAAAGCGACGAACACCGAACCCGAACCCGGACTTTTACGAAAATGTCCGGGTTCGGGTCCGTGTCACGGACACCCCAAAATTCGGTACGAACCCGAACTATACAGTTCGAGTTCGCTCATCCCTAGTTACCTTGCCTCGCAAAAAATGTAATATAGAGCAATTGAAAATCATATGTACCACAAAATAGTACAAATAAAACTGGCACCGTATCCCCTAGTTTCCAAAATGGGGTCACTTCTTGGGAGTTTCTACTGTAAGGGTGCATCAGGGGGGCTTAAAATGGGACATATCATCTAAAAACCAGTCCAGCAAAATCTGCCTTCCAAAAACCATATGGCATTCCTTTCCTTCTGTGCCCTGCCGTGTGCCCTTACATCCGTTTACGACCACATGTGGGGTGTTTCTGTAAACCGCAGAATCAGGGTAATAAATATTGAGTTTTGTTTGGCTGTTAACTCTCGACGTGTTAAAGAAAAAAATGGATTAAAATTAATTAATTTAATTCTTGTGGAACACCTAAAGGGTTAACAAAGTTTGTAAAATTGGTTTTGAGTAGCTTAAGGGGTGTAGTTTTTACAATTTGGTCATTTATGGGGGGTTTCCACTATGTAAGCTCTACAAAGTGACTTCAGACATGAACAGGTCTGTAAAAAGTGGGTTTTGGAAAATGTCTTAAAAATTTTAAGAATTGCTTCTAAACTTCTAAGCCTTCTAACGTCCTATAAAAATAAAATTACATTTACAAAATGATGCCAACATAAAGTAGACACATCGGGAATGTTAAAGGGAAACTGTCACCTGGATTTTGGGTACAGAGCTGAGGACATGGGTTGCTAGATGGCCGCTCGCACATCCGCAATACCCAGTCCCCAAACCGATTTGATACCATATGCAAATTAACCTGAGATGAGTCAGAGCTTGAAAATATGACTCTTCTCTGGTCACACAAGTAAGATATGACTCGTTTATGTTAATTTGCATAAAAGGCGGGAAGTACAAAAATGCATAATACTTATTGAATTCGTCTGCAAATGAAATTAAAAGTGTAATTTATATGTTTAGGGCAGGCATCCTCAAACTGCGGCCCTCCAGCTGTTGCAAAACTACAACTCCCAGCATGCCCGAAAAGCCTACAGGTATCAGCCTACAGCAGGGCATTGTGGGACTTGTAGTTTTAGGTTTAGGGTAACACAATGAACTTTTAGAAACGCTCAGTGAGGGTAGCATACTAGAGGTAACAGGTTCCCTTTAAGTAATAAATATTTTATGAGGTATCACTTTCTGTTTTAAAAAATACCCAGTCCCCCAAAAATACCCAGTCCCCATAGCTCTCTGTGCTTTTATTGTGTAAAAAAAACGATTTGATAAATATGCAAATTAACATAAAAGAGTCATATCTTACTTGTGTGGCCAGAGAAGAGTCATATTTTCAAGCTCTGACTCATCTCAGGTTAATTTGCATATGTATCAAATCAGTTTTTTTCCACAATAAAAGCACACAGAGCTATGGGGACTGGGTATTGCGGATATGCTAGCGGCCATCTAGCAACCCATGTCCTCAGCCCTATACCCAAAATCCAGGTGACAGGTTCCCATTAAGTCTAGAGTAACCGATGAGCAGTTTTCTTTACCCACCTACTGAAGAAACTACTCACCAGCAGCAGGTAGACATGGAGCAGGTTGTGGCATACTTGGAGTGCACCCTGCCACCCCACATCGAAGATTCCCCAGAACACTGGGCAGCCAAACTTAATTTTTGGTCGCAACTAGCGGAGTTTACCCTGGACAAGCTTTCCTGCCCGGCCAGCAGTGTGGCATCAGAGTGGGTGTTTAGTGCAGTGGGGGTCATAATTATCCCAAGAAGAACTCACCAGTTCACCAAAAATCTGGAGAAACTAATCTTTGTGAAGATGAATCAGACGTGGATGAGCCAGGATTTTCAAACACCAGTGCCTGATGCATCAGACTAGATCATCCATGGTGCTACACCTACACTTTGACAAAAGAGACATGTTTCTTCTGGCTACCTACGTTAGCTACTATTCTGATGCTGCCACCTGCCTGATGCCACAACTGCTGCCAGGTGCTCATACAGCCACCCACCATCTTCAGCTGGTACTGGTATTGCCTCCACCACACCACTATGTCACTGGGCCACTCTATGGTCTCCTCATGCTGCTACCACCACAACACTATGTCATTGGGCCACTCTGTGGACTTCTCATGCTGTTCCCACCCTCCCCACTCCATGACTGGGACACTATTTTGCCTTTTTGGCCTGGTTGACATCATCATTTATTTGACCCTTCTTCTGATCTGTCAGAAGGAAGGAAAAATGAGATGCACAACGGATCCTGTCTATGTAGCAGCTGTAAGGTCTGTATGACATAGTCACTATTTTGCATCAAAATTGGCTTAAGATTTGGTAGCCAAAAGCAGGAGTGGGTACAAAACACCGAAGACAAATATTCCATTGACGTGTCATCTCTGTTTTGGATCCACTCCTGTTTTTGGGGGGGGGGGGGCTTTAGCAATACTGATGGATTACTGACCAAATGCTGACAGAGGTGGATTCTCAACAGACAGGATCTGTTTTTTGGGGGTTATTGTTCTGACAGATCAGAGGAAGGGCAAAATAATTATTGACTTCAACACAAACTTACTGCTGACCCCCTCTCCACTCTGTCAGGGAGACTCTACTTCTAAAAGCATTTAATAGAACAGGTTCTGTAGACATCTATGTGGAATCAGCTGACGACGGTGTAAAAGCAGTGCGCTCTTTCATGCTATAGTAAAATTTTCGGCCTCTGCATGGTTCTTTATACCTGGCGCTAACATTGACCTGTAAGGCGGAGTTTAAACTTGAGTTATTTGATCAGTTTTCGTCCCGTATATGACCAAATGAGAGAAGTGTGAAGTGATTCTAAAAGCGACGCCTGTCATCTGTGTGTCATATTGACTCACAGTATTGTTTAACTACCAAAGCAGACTCCCTATGCGTGTTAGGGCAAGACATAGTGTTCTACACCACTTTACAGGCTCTCTGCAGCCAGGAAATAGCAGTTTTTTAACGTGATTAATACAGCGAACCGACCGAATCAGATTTTTGAAAAATTTTCTCATCTCTAATTACAACAACACTGAAGGCCTCTGATATATGGATATATGGAGGGAGGGTGGGGTGCAACTAACATCACTTATACTTGAGGAGAATCATTAGAATTACAATTAAGTGTTTTCAATATAAGCTTTACATTTTACTATTTCTAGCTGTTTTCCAAATATGATAACAGGGTATAGTTAGCATTTCAGATCAATTACCTTTCACATTTCCATCCTTCTCTATATTGCAGAGCTAGCTCTGTTAAATCTGTATAGATGATGCAATGACAGCCATTTCCTTATGTTAATTTTGGAAAACAGTAAAGATGGAATAAAAGGACCAGCTGGAATGTGAAGGTCAAAATCTTCTTGAAGGCATTTGCCGCAATCATCAGAAAAGAGTTTGTCTTAATGAAACACATGTGCTCCTGCTAGCCTTTTCCTTAATAAGGCCTATTTTTTTCTGTACTCAGCATGGATGACAATCACTTGATAATTTTCTTTTGTTCACTTGTAAAGATTTGGATTCGATTGGCTTAGGGTCTTGTTTGACGGTAAACCTTTAGCCCAGTCTGAGGTCCAGAGCACTGTGGAATAATTATCCATTAATAATATATCAGCTTTTTCTGAACCTTGACAGGACTCCCTGTATCAGCTTCAGAAAAACACCACCATAGCATGATGCTGCCTGTCACGGCGGACGTACACCCAGTATCAAAGACAACACACCAACCAGGCTCTGGACGAGAGACAGGGGAAGGGTCACCTCCTAGCTTATCCCTGACCTCTTTCCCTGCACTGCTCAGCCCACAGTAGACCTTGGAGGTAGGTGTACTAGTGTCCTCCAGCCTGGGCTAACAAAAACCCGGAACTCCCTAAGATGGTGAAGTGGGGAGATAGGAGCAGTCTGCTCGCACAGAACCTGGATGGACAAGAAGACACAAACAACCGAACAAGCGATGACACTTATCTCTGAGAGCAGGAACAGACAGCCAACCTTCTCTCCAAACTTCCCAGACAGAATGAACAGTATAATCCACTCAGGACACTGGGCAGTGTGCTATTTAACCTAAAGACCCCACCCAGTGCACCTGAGAGAGGCGGATCCAGCACGGCTCCAAAGCAATTACTAAACTCGTGCTGCTATCCTGGCTCACCTCCGCACATGGTCAGAGTGGGGCATGACAGTACCCCCCCCCCCTTCTACGGGTGACCTCCGGACACCCCGGACCAACCTTATCCAGATGGGACCTATGAAAGGCCCTCACCAGTCGGCTGGCGTTGACATCAGACGCCGGAACCCACATCCTCTCTTCAGGACCGTATCCCCTCCAGTGCACCAGGTACTGGAGGGAGCCCCGAAGAACTCTCGAGTCGAGAATCCTGGAGATCTTGAACTCCACGTTTCCCTCGACTAGAACAGGAGGAGGAGGCAATGGCGATGGTACCACCGGTTTAACATATTTTTTTAGCAAAGAACTGTGGAAGACATCATGGATCCTCCAAGTCTGCGGAAGATCCAGCCGAAACGCCACCAGATTGATCACCGCAGAAATCTTATACGGACCAATAAATCTTGGACCCAGTTTCCAATATGGCACTCTCAATTTGATATTCTTAGTGGACAACCACACCAGATCACCCACACACAGGTCCGGACCAGTCACATGTCTCTTGTCAGCCATTCGTTTATACCTCTCACCCATCTTCTCCAAATTCCCTTGAATCTTCCGCCAGATGGAGGATAAGGCAGAAGAGAATCTCTCCTCCTCTGGCATCCCATAGGAACCAGTCCCAGAAAAGGTTCCAAACTGAGGATGAAAACCGTATGCACCAAAAAATGCCGACTTACCCGTGGACTCCTGCCTACGGTTATTCAATGCAAATTCTGCTAAGGACAAGAATGAGGACCAGTCCTCCTGATTCTCAGCCACAAAGCACCTCAAGTAGGTCTCCAGGTTTTGATTGGTACGCTCCGTCTGACCATTCGACTGTGGATGAAAAGCCGACGAGAAAGAAAGTTGAATGCCAAGCCGAGAGCAGAACGCCCTCCAAAACCTGGAGACAAACTGCGTGCCCCTATCAGAGACCACATCTGAAGGAACACTGTGCAATTTCACAATATTATCCACAAAGATCTGCGCAAGAGTCTTAGCGTTAGGCAGACCCGTTAGTGGTATAAAGTGAGCCATTTTACTGAAACGGTCGACTACCACCAAAATCACTGCTTTCCCGGAGGAACTCGGCAGGTCCGTAATAAAGTACATGAACAAATGCGTCCAAGGACGAAATGGAATAGACAATGGAAGAAGTGAACCAGGCGGTTGAGTATGAGCAACCTTTGACCGAGCGCAAGTTTCACAAGCTGTCATGTAATTCTCAATACTCTTACGTAACCCTGGCCACCAGAACCTTCGGGACACCAGATCACAGGTGGACTTACCACCAGGATGTCCAGCGAGAACAGTATCATGATGTTCCTTGAACACCTTGTATCGTAGGCCCCCAGGAACAAACAACCTCCCTGTAGGACATGAACCAGGAGCCCCCTCCTGAGCTCCCAATACCTCCATCTCCAATTCAGGGTACAGAGCGGAGACCACCACCCCATCCGCCAAAATCAGCGCTGGATCTTCTGAATCACCTCCCCCAGGGAAACTGCGAGACAAGGCATCTGCCTTGACGTTCTTGACCCCTGGGCGAACCTGGTAAAAAACAATGACCATCTGGCCTGTCTAGGGTTCAGACGCTTGGCAGATTGCAGGTAGGCCAAATTCTTATGGTCTGTATACACCGTAACGGGGTGGGACGCCCCCTCTAACCAGTGACGCCATTCCTCAAAGGCTAACTTGATAGCCAACAACTCCCTATCTCCAACATCATAATTCCTCTCGGCGACCGAGAGCTCCCTGGAGAAGAAGGCACACGGGACCCACTTGCCAGGAGAAGAACCCTGCGAAAGCACCGCCCCAACCCCCACCTCTGATGCATCAACCTCCACCACGAATGGCTGAGATACATCCGGCTGCACCAGAATGGGAGCAGACGCAAAACGCTCCTTAATGGCCGAAAAGGCCTGCAATGCCTCATCCGACCAGACAGAGACATCAGCGCCCTTCTTGGTCATATCAGTAAGGGGTTTGACTAGGGTGGAATAATTCAAAATAAATTTTCTATAATAATTCGTAAACCCCAAGAACCGCATCAAAGCTTTATGATTCTCCGGTCAGTCCCACTCCAGAACTGCCCGGACCTTTTCGGGGTCCATACGAAAACCGGAATCAGAAAGCATGTATCCCAAGAACGGAAGCTCTTGCACCGCAAACAAACATTTCTCTAGTTTAGCATATAACGTATTCTCTCGAAGGATCGTCAAAACCTGTCTCACATGATCCTGATGGGTCTTCAGATCAGGAGAATAAATTAAGATGTCATCTAGGTAAACTACTATGAACCTCCCCACCAAGTGATGAAAAATATCATTGACAAATCAGCTGAAATACCGCTGGCGCATTCGTCAACCCAAAAGGCATTACCAGGTTCTCAAAATGACCCTCGTGCGTATTGAAGGCCGTCTTCCACTCATCCCCCTCCTTGATCCTGATCAGATTAAAATCCAACTTGGAGAACACCTTGGCTCCAACAATCTGATCAAAAAGATCAGAGATCAAAGGCAGGGGATATAGATCCTGGACTGTAATACGGTTCAACTCCCGGAAGTCCAAACACGGTCTCAGAGATCCATCTTTCTTCTTCACGAAGAACAAACCTACTGCCACTGGAGACTTAGATGGTCTGATATGACCCTTTGCCAAACTCTTGGCGACATACTTTCGCATGGCCTCTCTCTCGGGTTGAGAGAGGTTGTAAAGCCGAGACTTAGGCAACTTAGCCCCCGGAATAAGATTCACTGGACAATCATAGTCTCGATGAGGGGGCAATTCCTGAGCCCCACCCTCCGAAAAGACATCCGAAAAATCAGAGAGATACTGAGGCAAGGCCGTAATGGACACTTCAGCGATAGATCTGACAAGACAATTATCCGAACAAAACTTGCTCCAACCAATGATTTGTCTTGCTTGCCAGTCTATAATTGGGTTATGTCTAGACAACCATGGCAACCCCAACACTATTGGCGCTGACAAATCCTTCATGACAAAACAAGAAATAATCTCAGCATGTGAATCACCCACCCTTAAATGAATACCATGAACAATGTGAGTAAGGCTCCTTTGAGAAAGAGGGGAAGAATCAATTGCAAAAACAGGAATCTCGTTCTCTAACGTGCAAGTACTTAGTCCCAGGTCCTGAAGAAAAAGAAAGTCAATTAAATTCACCCCAGCACCACAATCAAGGAAAACATCAACAAACACATTTCTAGATTCTAGCGCCACCATAGCTGAAAGGAGAAAACGGGAACTGCAGGGAGCTTGCATACTCGTCTGCTTCACCACACCATTCATACAACCAAGTGTGAGGGGAGGTTTTTTTTCTTTTTTCTTTTTCTCTTCTTCCTGTGGTTTAACATAAAGACAAGAAAAAATAAAATGACCCTTCTTCCCACAATAGAAACATAGATTGTGCACTTTTCGAAAGTCTCTACTATCAGAATGGCCAGAAATCTGACCTAACTGCATGGGTTCCTCCCCTACCCCAGAGTAACAAGCAATATCACCCAGGGCAGCTGGTGAAACAAAACCACACGCGGGAGGAATCCCCTGCACCGAGGGACCCTTACACCGCTCTCTGATACGTCTATCCAAGCGTATAGCCAAAGACATAGCATTCTCCAAAGTATCTGGGTATTCATGAAAAGCCAGAGCATCTTTCAACCTTTCAGATAAGCCCTGACAAAACTGACTACGTAACGCAGGGTCGTTCCACCTCGACCCAGTAGCCCACCTCCTAAACTCTGTGCAGTAAACCTCAGCAGTATGTTTACCCTGTAGTAAGTTACGTAATTTTGATTCTGCCATCGAAACTTGATCTGGGTCATCGTAATCCCAGGGCTTTAAAAAATTCCTCCACCGACCGGAGGGCCAGAGAACCGGGCGGCAGAGAAAAAGCCCAGGATTGCGCGTCCCCTTTAAGCAAAGACATGATGATACCGACCCTCTGATCTTCATTACCTGAAGAAAATGGGCACAATCTAAAGTACAACTTACATGATTCTTTGAAGCGAAAAAAATCATCAGTACCCCCTGCAAATTTCTCAGGAAGAGCGACTTTGGGCTCCCCAACAATTTGACCTGTACCTGTTGCCAGCACCTTCTGACACTGTGTGACCGAACTACGCAGATCCGCAACCTCTAGGGATAAACCCTGCATGCGGTCAACCAGTGCAACAATTGACGCCATCACAAAAGCGCTGAGAAATGGCCGTCACAGTCTGGCGGATTATAATGTCACGGCGGACGTACACCCAGTATCAAAGACAACACACCAACCAGGCTCTGGACGAGAGACAGGGGAAGGGTCACCTCCTAGCTTATCCCTGACCTCTTTCCCTGCACTGCTCAGCCCACAGTAGACCTTGAAGGTAGGTGTGCTAGTGTCCTCCAGCCTGGGCTAACAAAAACCCTGAACTCCCTAAGATGGTGAAGTGGGGAGATAGGAGCAGTCTGCTCGCACAGAACCTGGATGGACAAGAAGACACAAAGAACCGAACAAGCAATGACACTTATCTCCGAGAGCAGGAACAGACAGCCAACCTTCTCTCCAAACTTCCCAGACAGAATGAACAGTATAATCCGCTCAGGGCACTGGGCAGTGTGCTATTTAACCTAAAGACCTCACCCAGTGCACCTGAGAGAGGCGGATCCAGCACGGCTCCAAAGCAATCACTAAACTCGTGCTGCTATCCTGGCTGACCTCCGCACATGGTCAGAGTGGGGCATGACACTGCCACCAACAGGCTTCATTGTAGGGATGGTATTGGGCAGGCAATAAACTGTGTATGGTTTCCTCTGGACATAATGCTTAGAATTGAGGCCAAAAAGTTTAATATTCAGAGACCTTTAGGTGCTTTGTTGAAAACTCCAGGCAGGCTTTCACATGTATTTTACTGAGTAGAGGCTTTTTTATGGTTACTCTGCCATAAAGCCAGGATTGGTAGAGTGGTGCAGTCATTGTTGACCTTCTGGAAATTTTTCCCATCTGCACACAGTATCTTTGAAGCGGGGCAGCTTGCTCAATGAAGAGTCCTAATTGTTTCAAACCTCTATGGAAGCCACTGTGGTCTTGGAAACTTTCAGGAGAGAAAATAAATGTTGTACCCTTCTCCAAATATGTGACTCCACAAAAGCCTGTCTCTGAACTCTATAGGCAGTCCTTTACTCCTTGTGGCTTGGTTTTTGCTGTTATATATATTAGCAGCTGTGAGACCTTAATTACACAGGGGTGTGTCAAGTGTCATAGCAAAAGGGGTGAATATCTATGTTGATGCAAAATTAATTTTTTTCCTTTTTAATGAATTAGCAAAAATGTCTAAAATTCAGTTTTTACTTTCTCATTATGGAGTACAGAGTGCATTTTTTTTATTTTAGTAGAAGGCCACAACATGTGAGAAAAGTGAAAAGGTCTGAATACTTTCAAAATTCATTGTAGTGTAGATCTATCCCTCATAAACCCATGTTGATGTGTATATATACACTTACTGGCATTATACTTGTTATGCATCAGTCCTGTGGAACAGATCATGCATTATAGAGTCCTTAAATATTAGAAAATAAGGCCATATCTGTCACATAACTTAATTTCCTTAGTATATGTGGGTGTATGCCATCTGGACCAAGTGATTTTTTAATTTCAATTTTTTTAAGATGCCACTGCACTTTTTCCTGGGTCAAACAGGACAAATTTAAAGGACAGTTTAATTTTTCACTCTGCATATCATTTGATATTTCATTTTCCTCAGTGAATACAGTGGAGGAAAAAATAATTTATCCTTTGATAAATACATTCGCCGTTCAGCGTTGCACTTATATGTTGAAAAGGCTTGTGTAGTGCAAAAGTTGTAAAAAAAAAAAAGAGGGCCAATTTGCCGTTCAGTGGTGCAGTTATATGTGGTAAAGCCATTTTTGCTATATGGACCAAATTACGTAGTGGTGAAATTTTTTATGTGAAGCAGGCTTGTTTTGGGAAAATTAATGGGTGATTGTAGACTTTGTTCTGTATAAACCGAATTCCATTATCCTTTCATTGGTGAAATTTTTTATTTCAAACATGTTTTTTTCTGGAAGATTGATGGGTGATTGTAAGCAACCTTTTGCTGTATGGACAAAATTACTTAGTGGTGAAATTTTTTATGTGAAAAAGGCTTTGTTTGGGAAAATTGATGGGTGATTGTAGACCTCCTTTTGCTGTATGGACCGAATTACATAGTGGGGAGATTTTTTATGTGAAACAGGCTTTTTTGGGGAAAATTAATGGGTGATTGTAGATCTCCTTTTGCTGTATGGACCAAATCACGTTGTCGTGGGTCTTGTAGTATACATAATGAAGATGCTGATGACAACACACTAGCAGACTTTGCCTTTACCATCTATTCACAATTAAATCAAGCAGCTTCAGTAAGTTGAAAATATTCATGTGTTTTTATCTTCTTCATCTGCATTCGATTTCCACAGCACACAAGACATGGCAGAAGAGCCTCTGCTTTGGAGTTCAAATCCAGTTTCTAAAGATCAGGAGTTCCATCAGAATTCTGCATAACATACTTGATCCCTGTGCAAGGCCATAACAAAAGGACACGGTACAAAAAAGAAAAATATATTCGTCGTTCAGCATTGCACTTATATGTTGAAAAGCCTTGTGTACTGTAAGGCCCCTTTCACACGGGCAAAAATTCCACACGGGTGTAATGTGTGAGGTGAACGCATTGCACCCGCATTGAATACGGACTTATTCACTTCAATGGGGCTGTTCAGATGAGCAGCGATTTTCATGCATCACTTGTGCATTGCGTGAAAATCGCAGCATGTTCTATATTCAGCGTTTTTCACGCAACGCAGGCCCCATAAAAGCAAGCATCCGTAAGCAAGTGCAGATGCAATGCGATTTTCACTCATAGTTGCTAAGGAGACGAGGGATAAGTTACCTGGGACCCCATTTACTTTGTTATTTTCCATTATTAACATGGTTATAATGGAAAATAATAGCATTCTTTAATTCAGAATGCTAAGTAAGGCTACTTTCACACTAGCGTTCGTCGGTCCGCTCGTGAGCTCCGTTTGAAGGGGCTCACGAGCGGACCCGAACGCCTCCGTCCAGCCCTGATGCAGTCTGAATGGATGCGGATCCGCTCAGACTGCATCAGTCTGGCGGCGTTCAGCCTCCGCTCCGCTCGCCTCCGCACGGACAGGCGGACAGCTGAACGCTGCTTGCAGCGTTCGGGTGTCCGCCTGGCCGTGCGGAGGCGTGCGGATCCGTTCAGACTTACAATGTAAGTCAATGGGAACGGATCCGCTTGAAGATGTCACCATATGGCTCAATCTTCAAGCGGATCCGTCCCCCATTGACTTTACATTGAAAGTCTGAACGGATCCGCGCAGGCTACTTGCGCACTTGCGAATTTTTTTAAAGTTATTAATGCAGACGGATCCGTACTGAACGGAGCCTCAGTCTGCATTAATATGATCGGATCCGTTCAGAACGGATCCGATCAAGCGCAAGTGTGAAAGTAGCCTAAAAGGTCCATTGTGAAGTTAAAAAATAAAATAAAAATGTAACTCACCTCATCCACTTGATCGCACAGCCGGGCTCGTCTTCTTTCTTCTTCTTCTTCTTCTTCTTGCAGGACCTGGTTGGAAAAGGACCTTCGGTGATGGCATCACGCTCATCTGCAAGGGGCCTAAAAATTGAAAAAAATAAGGGCCTATTTGCAGTTCAGTGGTGCAGTTATATGTGGTAAAGCCCATTTTGCTGTGGCATTTTTTATGTGACACAGGCTTTTTTGGGGAAAATGTATGGGGTATGGACCGAATTACTTAGTTGTGAAATTTTGCAGTATACATAATGAAGATGCTGATGACAACACACTAGCAGACTTTGCCTTTACCATCTATTCAGAATTAAATTAAGCAGCTTCAGTAAGTTGAAAATATTCATGTGTTTTTATCTGCTCTGTCTGCATTTGATCTCCACAGCACACCAGACATGACAGGAGAGCTTCTGCTTTGGAGTACAAGTCCAGTTTCTTAAGATCAGGAGTTCCAT
This sequence comes from Bufo gargarizans, assembly GCF_014858855.1. NCBI lineage: Eukaryota > Metazoa > Chordata > Amphibia > Anura > Bufonidae > Bufo > Bufo gargarizans. The sequence continues at coordinate 467,148,403 of NC_058080.1, forward strand.
CAGAACTCTGCGTAACAATCTTGCTCCCTGTGCAAGGCCATAACAAAAGGACTCCATAAGAGGAAGCTGCAGCTGGTTGCCACAATTTTAATTCAGGAGCAGTAAACAACGGGAAGCAAATAGAGGTCGCTGCTCTGTATCTCTTGTGAAGTCAATGTCTCCAGCTATGGCCCTCTCACAATTTACAGCAAACACATTATTTTCATGTAGAATTATGTTGGAGGCATGTAGTGTATGCAAGCCATGTGCGACCCCTCTCATCACTCTCGCGCTGTTCTGCACCTGGTTTGCCTGGGCGAACGGAGTCACACATGGGAGGAACTGCTCTGTGTCCCTCAGCAAGAAATTGAATCCTGGCTTTCTCCATGACAACTGAAAATCGAGCAGAACCAGCAGGTGGTGGCATACTTGGAGTGCACCCTGCCAGCCATCATTGAAGATCCGCTGAACTACTGGACAGCCAAACTGAATTTGTGGCCACAACTGGCCGAGTTTGCCCTGGAAAAGCTGTCCTGCCCGGCCAGTAGTGTGGCATTAGAGTGAGTGTTAAGTGCGGCGGGGGCATAGTTACCCCAAGGAGAACTTGCCTGTCCACCCTAAATGTGGAGAGACTGACCTTTGTCAAGATGAATCAGGCGTGAATCAACCAGGATTTCCACCTACCAATGCATGATGCATCAGACTAGATCATCCATGGTGCCACACCAACACTTTGACAAAAGAGACAGGTTATTTCTGGCTACCTGTATCAGCTACTATTCTGATGCCTGCCTGATGCCACACATCTGATGCAAATTGCTCCTTCTTTCACCCACCATCTTCAGCTGGTACTGGTATTGTCACCCACCTCCACACTATGTCACCTTGCCACTCTGTGGCCTCCTCATGCTGTTGCCACCTCCACACCATGTCACATTGCCACTCTGTGGCCTCCTGATGCTGATGCCACCTCCATACTATGTCACCTTGCCACTCTTTGGCCTCCTGATGCTGCTGCCACCCCCACACTATGTCACCTTGCCACTCTGTGGTGTCCTGATGCTGCTGCTACCTCAATACTATGTCACCTTGACACTCTGTGGCCTCCTCATGCTGCTGCTGCCACCTTCACACTGTCACGTTGCCACTCTTGTGGTCTCCTGATACTGCTGCTACCTTCAGAATATGTCACCTTGCCATTCTGTGGCCTCCTGATGCTGCCACCACCTCCACACTATGTTACCTTGCCACTCTGTGGTCTCCTCATGCTGCTGCCACCTCCACACCCTGTCATTGTGCCACTCTGTGGCCTTCTGATGCTGCCGCCACTCCTGTTTTTTTGGCATTAGCAGTACTGATGTGTTATTGACAAAATGCTGACCCAGTGAAGGCGGATGCACCACAGACAGGATCCGTTTTTTGGGGTTATTGTTCTGACGGATCAGAGGAAGGGCAAAATAATCGGTGACTCAACACAAACTTACTGCTGACACCCTCTCCACTCTGTTTTGGGGTTCTACTTGTATAAGCGTTTAATAGAACAGGTTCTGTAGACATCTACGTGGAATCAGCTGATGACGGTGTAAAAGGAGTGCCCTTCTTCTTGGCACTAACATTGACCTGTAAGGCAGAGTTTATACTTGAGTTATTTGGTCAGTTTTGGCCCCGTTACTGCCCAAATAAGTGAAGTGTACCTGTCATCTGCATGTCATACTGACTCACAGTATTATTTCACTACCAAAGCAGACTCCCTATGCGTGTTACTGCAAGGCAAAGTGTTCTACACCACTATAAAGGCTCTCTCCAGCCAGGAAATAACAGTTTTTTAACAAAATTTGCCACGAATATATTCGGATTGAACCAAATGTTTTATTTTTTTATTCAGCGAACCAGCAAATCAAATTTTTTAAAAATTCACTCATATCGACTGCTGGCAATTCATAACTTCTAGTAGAAATAATAAAGGAATGGCACAACATAGAGATATAAGAATAGATGCTCTGGAATTGTTATTACATGGGAAATACAATTAGTTACTAAAACAGACATGTCTGGAGAGAAGACAGGTCCACTTTAATATAAGATTAGTGGGGGTCCGAGTCCCGGAACTACCACTGATCAGCTGACTGAAAAAGCTGCAATGGTCGGTTGTCACATTCTCCTCATTGTATACTAGGCACAGTTCCATATAGTTTGTAGTGGCTTCACCTGCATTTCGGTACCAGGCACAGTTATTATAAAATGTGTAGTGCTGTGACTTGTAGACAATGAAGAGGATGTAGTGCTGAAATTGATAACCTATCCTAAGGACAGTCCATTAATGTCAAAGTCTTGGAAAACCAATTTAATGTAAGTAGTAATGTACGTAAATAAGAGCAGGGCTATGACTAACTGAGGTTGGAAATATAGGATTATTATAATATTAGGACTATATATTTATTACATTATAAAATACCTGTGCTTTAGTGTTACAAATTAGAAGTTTCCAGTCAAAATAAATACAGTTTAATGGGGTCATTTATCAAACTGGTGTAAAGTAGAACCGGGTTGGTTGCCCATGGCAACCAGATTCCAACTTTCATTTTCCACAGCTCCTTTGGAAAATGAAAGGTGGAATCTGATTTGTTGCTATGGGGAACTAAGCCAGTTCTACTTTACACCAGTTTGATAAATGACCCCATAAGTTTCTACTCTATTCAGATTTTATGGTGGGAAAGGAAACATTGTATTAGGGTCCATTCACACGTCCGTGGTGTATTGCGGATCCGCAATACACCCTGCTGGCACACCCCATAGAACTGCCTATTCTTGTCCGCAAACAAGAATAGGACATGTTCTATTTTTTTGCAGAGCTGCGTCCCAGAAGTTTGGGGCCGCGCTTCTGAAATGCGGATGCGAAGAGCACATAGTGTGCTCTTTGCATCCCGTTCTGTCCCATTGAGAATGAATGGGTCCGCACCCGTTCCCGATATTGCAGAACGGATGCGGACCCATTTGCGGACGTCTGAATGGAGCTTAAACAAGAATAAATGGTTCCCTGTTCCTCTATAGGGAAGATGAAAAGTTTTCAGTGCTTCAATTCAGACTCACACCTGTTCCCTTTATTGGACAGCAAATATGTCTAAACTGACAAGTCAATATGAAACTCAGAGGTATTATAAGAATTAAAGGCGAATGTGCTTTACAACCAGTAACAGAATAGAAGCAAAATCCTGGCAGTCCATTGCAAAGATTGCTGCTTCTGATTAATTCTCATTTTTCTCTCTATTTTGGGATGCTCTCAGGGACTCAGGGAATGTGGAGACGTGCTGTTTAGAAAGAAGTGCCTATAAAAAGGACGTGCTTGACTAAAATGAAGTATTTTTTAATGGGAAATATTTCACTTCCCAATAAGAAAAAAAAAGTTTGAAATTCCTCACACAAAAAGCTTAGACTGGGTCATGGAAAAGGCATGTTTTTTCGTAGAAATGTTCAACCAGTTCATATGGTCTTATTTGTAAAACCTATTATCAATCTTCATGGACAGCTTGTTTACTGTGCAATATGTGCATTAAAGAGGGAACGCATTAACCTTAGTCATAAATGTCATTGTTCTCTGGACTTGTATTATGCAAGAAAAAAGTACTATCAAGTTAATTTATGTCACTGTATCTCTGTAATTAGCATGAGGTCCTGAAAAACCAAGGATAGCATAATAGCAGAGTCAACGAAAAGAAATAGTATGACAAAAACATTATCATGTTAAAAATTGTTAAAATATTTTTGGCCCTTGCACCCTCATGTTCAAAGGCTTATGATGTATTAGCATAAAGTTGAATATATCAGAGGCGTTTCTCTCAGATAAACACTGATCAGCCAAAATACCTGCCAATTTGGAGATACTCTGTCATAGTTGCTCAGATCCTTATGTTTGCCCATTTGTTCTTTTAATACATCAAGTTAAAGAACTGACTGCTCACTTTATGCCTAAGATATCTCATCCCTTCATGACAGGGGTATTGGTTATATTTCGCTCGCCCCTACTACAATTACCTGCTCTCTCCTATTCAGCCAACCCATTATACCAATACACCCAACCATCCCATAAAGACTCGGACACCTGTTGGAATGTATTGGCCATAGCAGCCGTTTATTAACCACCTCAGCCCCCCTAGCTTAAACCCCCTTAATGACCAGACCACTTTTTACAATTCTGCACTACACTATTTTCACAGTTTATTGCTCGGTCATACAACTTACCACCCAAATGAATTTTACATCCTTTTCTTCTCACTAATAGAGCTTTCATTTGGTGGTATTTCATTGCTGCTGACATTTTAACTTTTTTGATATTAATCAAAAATGACTGAAATGTTTGGAAAAAAATGACATTTTTTACTTTCTGTTGTAAAAATTTTCAAATAAAACTACATTTCTATATAAATTTTTCTCTAAATTTATTGTTCTACATGTCTTTGATAAAAAAAATGCAATAAGTGTATATTTATTGGTTTGGGTAAAAGTTATAGCATAGTTTACAAACTATGGTGCAAAAAAATTAATTTACGCACTTTGACTTTCTGAGCACCTGTCATGTTTCCTGAGGTTCTACAATGCCCAGACAGTAGAAACACCCCACAAATGACCCGGAAAGTAGACACCCATTTCGGAAAGGTATTCACTGATGGGCATAGTGAGTTCATGGAAGTTTTTATTTTTTGTCACAAGTTAGCGGAAATGGAATTTTTTTGTTTTCATACAAAGTCTCATATTCCACTAACTTGCGACAAAAAATAAAATATTACATGAACTCACCACACCCCTCACGGAATACCTTGGGGTGTCTTCTTTCTAAAATGGGGTCACTTGTGGGGTATTTATACTGTCCTTGCATTTTAGGGGCCCTAAAGCGTGAGAAGTAGTCCAAAGGAATCCAAATGCGTAAAAATGCCCTGTGAAATCCTAAAAGTACTCACTGGAATTTGGGCCCCTTTGCGCACCTAGGCTGCAAAAAAGTGTCACACATGTGGTATCGCCGTACTCAGAAGAAGTAGGGCAATGTGTTTTGGGGTGTATTTTTATATATACCCATACTGTGTGTGAGAAATATCTCTGTAAATGACAACTTTTTACATTTTTTTATACAAAGTTGTCAATTTACAGAGATATTTCTCTCACCCAGCATGGGTATATGTAAAAATAAACACCAAGCCACATTTCCCTACTTCTCCTGAGTACGGCAATGCCACATGTGTGACACTTTTTTGTAGCCTAGGTGCGCAAAGGGGCCCAAATTCCAATGAGTACCTTTTAGGAGGGCATTTTTAGGCATTTGGATTCCGGACTTCTTCTCACGCTTTAGGGCCCTAAAATGCCAGGGCAGTATAAATACCCCACATGTGACCCCATTTTGGAAAGAAGACACCCCAAGGTATTCTGTGAGGGGCATGGTGAGTTTCCTAGAATTATTATTTTTTTGGCACAAGTTAGTGAAAATTGATTTTCTTTTTGTTATTTTCTCACAAAGTCTCCCTTTCCGCTAACTTGTAACAAAAAGTTCAATCTTTCATGGACTCAATATGCCCCTCAGCGAATACCTTGGGGTGTCTTCTTTCCAAAATGGGGTCATTTGTGGGGTCTCCGCAATCATTACATGTATGGCCAGCATTAGAAGTTTCTGCTATTCTCCTTATATTGAGCATACGGGTAATGAGCTTTTTTTTTCCGTTCAGCCTTTGGGCTGAAAGAAAAAATGAACGGCACAGATTTCTTCATTCGCATCGATCAATGTGGATGAAAAAAACCAACATCCAAACCCACTCAGCTCGTATGCCCTGGCAAACCCGATTTCTCCATTCACATCAATTTTTATTTATTTTTTATTTTATTTTTTTATATACAAAGTGTTTGCCAAAGCATATGATCACCGCCCCTCAGCTCATAAGCCTCGGCAAATGTATCTTTTTTACTGCAGAGGAGAAATCTCGTCTTGCAGTGCCGCATACACCGACTTTTGTGTAATCTGACAGCAGCGCAATGCTTCTGTCAGAATGCACATCAGTGCTGCAGCTGGTTGATCGCTTGGTCCACCTAGAAGGTTAAAAAAAAAAAAAAAAAGAAGTACAGGAAGCCGCTGCGATTGATAAAAAATATCAAAACAGATTTTTTTATCGCCGCAGCGCTTGTGTAGTGATTGTGCAGTGATAAAAAAAATGAATATATATTTTTGTCACTGCGGCGGGGTGGGCGTGGGTGAACACACGTGTGGGCGACTGATCAAGCCTGATCGGGCAAACACAGCATTTTGGGTGGAGGGCGAGCTAAGGTGACACTAATACTATTATAGATCTGACTGTGATCAGTTCTGATCACTTACAGATACTATAAAGTACCAATGCTGATTAGCGATATGCTAATCAGTGAATCAGTGACTGCGGTGCGGTGGGATGGGCGCTAACTCAAGCTAACTACCTACCAAAGGGGCTTAAACTAACCTAAACCTAACAGTCAATACTGGTGGGGAAAAAAAGTGACAGTTTACACTGATCAATTTTTTCCCTTTCGCTAGTGATTGACAGGGGTGATCAAGGGGTTAATTGGGGTAATGGGGGGGGGGTGATCTGGGGCTAAATATGTAGTGCTTGCTGTACTCACTGTGATCTGTGCTCTCTGCTGGGACCAACCGACGAAAAGGACCCAGCAGAGAGCACAGAAGCCATTTAACACATATTTATAAACATAATGTGTTATATGGCTGGTGGTTCGTTATTTTAAAAGTCACCAACCTGCCAGCGCTGATCATTGGCTGGCAGGCTGGTGACTAACTCCTTGTGCGCCTTTTGCCAACCCGCACTGCGCATGTGTAGATGCGTGAAGGAGTAATAACCCAGCCGCCCGCAGGACGCATCCCTGCGTTAGGCGGTCGGGAGGTGGTTAATATAAATATAAACATAATATAAACCATAAAAATTCCCAACAATGACTCATCCTAACGGGGGAGGTCCTTGAAGCCCCAAAACCCCTAGCTGACGAACCAGGGTGATCCATTTTGCCTCCAGACGTTACCCCCTGCTTGGATGCACCACAGAATGGCCCCCCTTCAATCCACCACAACAGCTCGGCCACCATGGGAGTCCAGCCCCAACCATGGGAACCTCCGAATGTCCTCCAGTTCCACCGTAACCAACTCCAAGGACCCCCCACCGCCACCGCCGCTGTGACAAGACTGATCTATTCTCCACATGCACATACCGCCTCCCCCCCCCCCGGACAAACTTAAAGGGATGGTGGGAGGGAGCTTTTTCAGGTAACCAAAATGGCTACCGTCCTCTTCCCCCCTGCTCTATTTAACCCCTTCGCCCCTCCCCTCCTCCTTAAACCCACCAATCCCGACCTCCTACCTCCACCCACCCCACTGCTATGCCAATCCTATTATTCCCTGGGGCTCCCTAACAAAACCCCCCGTCATGTGGGCCTTCCCTTAGGGGCCCTACTTCCCCCCTTTTAAGTCCGGCCATTTCCTGACGGGGGTATTGGTTATATTTTGCTCGCCCCTACTACAATTACCTGCTCTCTCCTATTTAGCCAACCCAGTATGCCAATACACCCAACCATCCCATAAAGACTCGGACACCTGTTTGAATGTATTGGCCACAGCAGCCGTTTATTAATATAAATACAAACATAACATAAACCATAAAAATTCCCAACAATGACTCATCCTAACGGAGGAGGTCCTTGAAGCCCCAAAACCCTTAGCTGCCGAACCGGGGTGAGCCATTTTGCCTCCAACCGTTACCCCCAGCTCGAAAGCACCACAGAATGGCCGCCCCTGAATCCACAACAACAGCTCGGCCACCATGGGAGTCCAGCCCCAACTGTGGGGCCCTCCCAATGTCCTCCAGTTCCACCGTAACCAACTCCAAGGACCCCCCACCGCCACCAACGCACAGATTTGACCCCTCAACTCTGTGCGTTCCTCCACAACCTCAGAGCCACCTCAATACCCTCCTGTAGCGCCAGGCTCCACATATCCACCCCCACTGCATTCAGGTGCACCCTGTCCGCTCTCCAGAAGGCTCCAACCCCGCTCTCCACCTCGGTACTATGTCTGACCACACAGTCACCAACCTGGGGAACAATGACCACAACCGCAACATGTCCCATTTTTATATCTTTCACCAGCTCCCTGATAGGCCTCGCCGCCAAATTGTTTCCACCCACGTGGATCACCAACACATCAGGCGCCCTATCCATCCGTACAAAACGATGCACCTCTGGCAACACCCTACTCCAAATCATGCCCCTACGCCCTATCCATCTTACCAACACCGACGCCCTGTGAAAACCTGGCTGCTGACCGTTCGGCCGAACTGCTGCCCGAACGGCCCCCCAGAAAACATATGAATGTCCCAAAATCCACACCAGGGCGGGTGCTGCACCTGAAACGAGAAAAATAATGCAAGAACAACACTGCCAACATTAAGCAAAATATTATCCCCACTCATGTCCCTACCCCCCCCCATCGTCCTATGAGTTTTATGACCTCCTTTCCCATGCCCAGCCTTGCCGCTTCAGTCGCTGCCTCAATCCTAAACGAGTGACTGGAGTACCCCTCACGTTCCAGCCCCAACCGTTGCAAACATTTAAAAAAGACTGCCGAAAACTGAAAACGGGACAAATAGGATCCATCTGCGTGAGTTAACAGTGGACCTAGCCCCACCTCCACCCGTGCACCATATTCCCGAAGACAGCTAACCAGACACATATCATATTCCGCAACTGAAAACAACACCACCCTACGACCCCGACCTTCCACATCGGTCTTCGATCGACGGATAACGAAATTCACCCCACCTGGAAACAAATAAGAGATAAGATAAGATGCACATCATCGTTCGCCCAAACGAAGCGCCCCAAAAAACACCAGCGAAAAAGCCAATCTAAACAAACGGACCTACCTCTCCGAATTACACACTCCCCTCAACTGACCCCCCAATTCCAACAATAACGCAAACGATACCGGCCTCCTGGTATCCTCCCCCGACCGCAGTCTACGCCAACCTTTTAACGCCTGCACTACCAGAAACTACTTAGTAAAATCATACGTCTGTCTCATTTTAAAACCGAAAGCCAGCCCAGCCATACAACCTTTAATTTTACTAAACGACCAGCCCTCCTCCTTACAGTGACCCAAAAACATCAACAACGCTACCTCCAAATCCTCCGCCTTCACACCCAGATCCACACACCAAGCCTCCCAATGACCCCAAGCTCTCAAATACATAGCCCACGTACCGGGCGCCAACGACGCTTGAATTAGCCCATTCACGGTTCCTCCAACAGATCCCACAGGCAGGCTGGACAAGATAGGCCAGTAGCTTCCGCATCCGGGGCCAACTGACGAAAACGATCCCACTGTTCTCCACCCCCGGGACATGCACCGCCACCACCCAAGCATTGAGCGACAATCTTCCTATTCTGAAAACGGTCCCCCCACAACAATACTGCCACCACAATTGGGAAGAGCTCCAGTAACGCCAAATTCCTAACCCAGCCGTGCTCAAACCACTGCCCAGCACACCATTGACCACCACAGAATGCACCAACACCGGAACCGCCCGTCATGTCCGTAAACAGCTCAAAATCAAACAAATCCAACACCTCCCCCATAAATAACGAGCAACTCCCGGATCGCCGCTTCCAACTGCTCCATCACCGAACCAGGTCTGGCCAGCTAGCTTTTTTTTACCCCTGCTCTATTTAACCCCATCGTCCCCCCCCCTCCTCCTTAAACCCGCCAATCCGGACCACCTGCCTCCACCCACCCCCCTGCTATGCCAATCCTATTATTCCCTGGGGCTCCCTAACCAAACCCCCCGTCATGTGGGCCTTCCCTTAGGGGCCCACCTTTTCAGTCTGGCCATTTCCTTAATTAGATAATTGCTAAATCACTTAACGTGTCAGCGGTTTAAATATTATGACTGATCAGTGTACAGTAAGGATCTCTGTAATTCGTCTGCATGACATGGTTTCAGCAATTCCCTTGGTGCGATATATCACCCTATCTTTCACCAGGCAATCACATAGAGAACAGAATTTTAAGCACATCTATGACTTTGGCCTGTAAAAGGTCCTGTGAGTCGAAGTGCCTTGATAAAGGTTGTCTTGATCCATTTCAGGTGTCTTGGAACTCTTTTCATCTGTGTGATTTATGTGCATTGAGAGTATGCTTATATACACCAGGATGACATGTCAAACAGAAGCCTCAAACATAATGTGACTGGAGCTCTAGATAAATTCTGTACAGATATGTCTGTATCTTCAAAAGATAGTAGAGAAAACGAATAAAATTGCTGAGGAAGAGGACAATAGTAATTCACATATTTTTTCTGTAAGAGCGTCAGTTGTGTGTTTGTCCCTCAACTCAACACCAGGACCCCCCCTGAGGATTGTACAGCAAAAAGGCAGACTGACAATGCGTGCAAGGTTTGGTCAAGGTGGTTGCAAAGTCTGTTAAATGCAAGAGCTTAGCAGTTACTAGTGGCAATAGAACATTCTCTCTTTGAGTGCATACAGCATATTGGTTGCAATTTAAACAGGCTCCTAAAGCAACTCATGTTAACTGAACTGGTACTCTCTCTGCCTCTGGTCACAAAAATAGTATTCTCCAGGGCCTTTGTCAGCCCAAAGTACAGAAACTGTTTAGGAAACAGTCTAGAACCACTTGTAATTCTTCTAGGGACATCTCTGGTTAAACTTCTACTCAGATGTGGCAATTCAAAGCAAAGCTGAAGCAAGTCCGGATCAAAAGCTCTAGTGTACTGTACCTCACAGGCCAGACCCAACTCCACTCTCATAGACCATAAACCAAATATTGCCACAACTGTGGGATACACCATCCCTAACTGGTCACTAAATATTACACGTATAAATCAAACCAGACCGCTTGTAATAAAACATCAATTTATTGCATGATTCCAAAAAATATAAATAACATACATATTAAAATGGTAAGAAGAGGATACAAGTGCAGGGAAAAAAAAGTGCAAGGAAAAATGGCAACACCTGGAGGGAGACCACATCAGATAAACAGTTCATACAAATGTCCATATGCTCAGTGAAAAATAAAGTGCAAGTGCAAGTTTATAAAGAACATACAAGAATCAAATAGACAAAGGACAGTTACCCATGTTGTGCCCCCTCCAGGATGGCGCCAGCCCCGACACGCATTTCGGCGTGCCTCCGTCTGGGGGTGGCGTCATCACTGGGGGACACAGATTAAATACACCAACCAGCCAATCACCATCAATCAATGATATTATTATCTAAAAAAAAACTGTGGCTCATATAGAATCTCTTATGCAGCGTGATGCCGAGGAATCATAGCATGTCACGTGATTGAATCACATGATCGGGATTGCGAACACGTGATGATGACGTCAGCATAGGATCACGTCAGACATTAAACGACTGTCACGGCTGAGGATGGGGAAAACCCTGAGCCGTGCCATGCCAGAAGATGGATGGTCGATGCAAGGCCAGGACAGGAATCAGGGAACAGGTCACCTCCTATCAATCCCTAATTCTGACCCTGTCTCCTAGCCGTATGAGCCGACCCTGATGGTAGGAGGGCTTATACTCCGGAACCTAATATTCCTACTAGCCCTCAGGGTGGCCCTGAACTAGGAGCAGGGTAAGACGACCTGTTCCTCTTAGACACGTAGGAACAAGAGTCTCACTGGCCAAGCTACATAAAAAGGGAAACATAAACAGCTTATGGCAATGGCAGGTAAATGCAACAAGTAACACCTACCTGCCACAGACACAAAGCCTGGAACCCATGCAGAAGCGCTGCTGTCCACAAGATATGGCGGACACAGCACACACACCACACATCACACAGGAACACAGGACCATAAGCTGCAATAACAAGGAGACCAAACACACACCTTCATAACACCATGTAACATAACTTATGACCACAAGGGTGGCCCCCACTGGCAGATGGTATTACACAGGAGGATGACTCCAGCTAGCCATGGCTGAAGTACCCCTCAGACTACTGTTATTTGCAAAAGATCCACTGGACCCAGGAGATCAATATTTATAATCCAATGGTCAGAAAGACCAATAATTCCTGTTTCAGGTCAATTTTAAAATATAACTTTTATTATTATTTATTAGAATAATTTTCCCAACATTTAGTACACAACAAACAAGAAACAACTCTATTGAGAGTCTTTAAAAATATATATGTAAGGGATAGTGTCCACAGGGTGATTATGGTACTGTATCAATACCTATCCCGGATTATATCCTTCTGAGAATGATATTTATATTAGGTAGATGCACCTCAAAAGTTATCTTCACCTTTGATGGTACACTGGTGTTATATGCCACCAGATTACACTATCATTCAAGCGATGTATGCGGTCTGCTGTTTGCAACATTAAATATTTATTAGAGCAATATATCTCGCTGCTTGTTTCAGCTTAGTCTCTGTTGCCAGTACGACTCGCTACATCTACACCCTCGTGGTCATAATCCAAAGCATACTGCGTCTGCAGTTCGCAGTGCTATGGATGTGCTTTCCCTGACATACAATTAAAAGTTATTACGACGAAGCTCCCCCGACATGTTTCACCGCTCGCGCGGCTTCTTCAGGGGGATGGAGCTACATGCAACACGAGCGCTTGTGATGCGTAGTGTTTTATAATCCTAAGGCGGGTCATCAGGAAGGAGAGCCAATCATAGCCTTCCTGCTCGTGTTGTAAACGTCTAAGGGGGCCAATCAGGATGCCGTCTATTCCTTATGACATCATCCACTAGAGGTCAGGAGGTACGGGCTCATGCGCATGCGTCCATGCCCTCTTCCTACTGCGCATACTCCCGGACTTAGACGACCAGGTCAGTTTCAACACATACATTGGATCTTCATTGATTTTAAATCGGAGCACACTTATCGATATATATAGAGAGAAGAGAGATATCCACTAGGAACTTATTATGTCTATATGATCATAATAGTGCCTTCTGAGCCGTCACTCATGGCAGATGTTAGATGTTCCAAATAGAGGGACGTAATAACTATATTCCAAGCTTTTTAGTTTTCTTTTTTTCTCCTTTCAGACTTGCATCTTAATTCTCTATGAAGATTCTCAATTTTATTATCCTTGTTCTTATATCATCTCCATATATTGTGGAGCTCTCTGTGATGGTTCTAATTTTCATTGTTCTTATACCATCACTTTTTTTGTATGTATTTAGAAACCCAATTGGATAACAGATGCCATATATCTATATCATTACGGATTGTTTGTGCCCCCATTATCTCAACTATTATTCCTAGTTTGATTCTTAGATTTTATCTTTAGTAGTTGATATTCTCAATGTTCATAATTGATATACTTGTTACTCATAATTTGCAAGAGAATCAGATCAATACTCAGTTTTTATTCAATCTTCAAGCTACTTCAAGCTATATTCAAGCCTCTGTTAGTACTGTTAGTATTCTGTCTTTTTTCTTTTTTTCAATTCACTGTTAGTATTTATATAATCTTAAAAGAGGTCCATTATATCGGTATTTATATGAATGCTGTGAAAGAGAAACCCTCATTGAGACCATTTGGGCTCATTGTATTTAATCTATCAATCCATCGTGCTTCACACTGTAGAAGTTTTCTATCCAAATTTCCACCTCTAGGGCCCAGATTTAATTTTTCTATACCCCAAAACCGCAAAACTGATATTTTATTTTCATGTACATATTTGATGTGTCTGGCTAATGGGGTATCTTTGCCTGTCTCAATGGAACTGAGGTGGCCCGATATGCGACGTCTCAACTCCTGCGTGGTCTTGCCCACATATAGCATGGGGCAAGGACACGATGCTATATATACAACCCCCGTGGTCTTACATGTGATTAATTCTCTAATAGTATATTCTTTCCTGTCTCCAGGATTAGTGAATTTCCTTATACGGGGGATGTATTTGCAGAAGGAGCAGTCTCCACAAGGGGTTGAGCCACTATATTTTGCTCTCAGTGATCTATTTTCCATTTCTTTTTCTTTTAGGTGGCTATGAACCAGTTGGTCCTTCAAATTTGGGCCTCTTCTATAGGTGATGCTTGGATGTGGGGTAAGTACTGTCTTTAGATCTCTTTCTGTCTGAATGATGTGCCAGTATTTATCCAAAATACTACAGATCTCTTTATTATAGCCATCAAAGGTGCCAATGCACCTGATTACCTCGTTCTTTTTTATGGGGGATGTCTTCAAAAGGTCCCTTCTGTCCGTCGCTCTTGCCCTATTAAAAGCCTTTTTTAGGGGGGCCGTAGGATATCCCCTCTTTTTGAATCTCTCCCACAATTGCCCACTTTCTTTCATGAAGGAGGCCTCATCTGAGCAGTTGCGACGAGCCCTCAGATACTGGCCAGTGGGTATTCCCCTTTTCAGGGGTGTTGGATGCCAACTGGTCCAGTGTAAGTAACTATTAGTGGAGCTCGGCTTTCTATGTATCTCAGTGCTCAGATGCCCATCTTCAGTGATTTTAATTTTTAAGTCTAGGAACACTATTTCCCTCTCCTGAAGCTCATATGTAAATTTCATACCTATGTTGTTATCATTTAGTGCTTGGGTGAAATCATGAAAAAGTGACTTGTCTCCTTCCCAAAAGATGAGTATGTCGTCGATATACCTGCCCCAAAATATAATGTGGCAGGTATACGACGACATCCCATCCGTGAAAACTAAATTATCCTCCCACCACCCTAAAAACAAATTTGCATAAGTTGGTGCACATGACGTACCCATAGCGGTACCATTAATTTGTTGATATATTTTATCCTGAAAAATAAAATAATTGTGCTCTAAAATAAATTCTAACATAGATAGTACTAGGTGATTGTGCTCTGCGAAATCACTACTTTTAGTGCTTAAAAAATTATTTGTGGCTTTTATACCAAGTGGGTGTTGTATATTACTATATAAGGATTCTACATCCAAGCTTGCCAAGATAGTATTTGATGTTAAGATTATATCATTGATTTTCAGGAGAAGGTCTTTAGTGTCCCTAATATAGGATGGGAGGCTAGTCACGAAGGGTCTCAGAATTTGATCAACATATTCGCTGATACCCTGAGTCAAATTGTCATTGCCAGATATAATAGGCCTACCTGGGACTGGTATTTTGTCCTTATGCACCTTCGGAAGTGCATAGAAAGTGGGAATTGTGGGATCCTTCTTGAAGAGATATTGGAATTCGTCCTTTGTGATGAGATGTCTCTCTCTTGCATCAGAGAGGAGTGTTTTTAATTCTGATGTGTATACTTTTGTGGGATCATTTGGGAGAATTTTATAAGTCTTTTTATCCCTCAAAAGTCTCTGTACCATCTCAATATAGTCATCACGATTTTGGATGACTATATTGCCCCCCTTGTCACTAGGTTTGATGACAATGTCTTCATTCTTCTTTAGTTCTTCAAGAGCTAGTTCTTCTTGGGGGTTCAGGTTCCGTTCAATATGATCTTTTCTCATTTTGAGGGATTTAATATCCCGTGTAACGAGATTAACAAAAGTATCAATTTCTTTAAATTGTGAGAAGGACGGTGTGATTTTAGATTTTGGTTTTAGGGTCGAGAACGGAGGATCTAAAGGTATCAACTGCCCATCATTTTCCTTCAAGAGGTCTTCAAGGTCTTGGACACATCTCTTCTCGGTTTCAAAGGTCTTTCTCACATCCCACTCAGCCTGTTTATGGACTTTATAAAGGGCCAGTTTGCGTGCGAATAAATTGATGTCCTTGACCCACAGAAATTTATCACTTTGTGGTACTGGTGAGAAGGTAAGACCTCTACTAAGTAGACTCCTTTGTGACGCAGTGATAGCAAATCCAGACAGATTGATGATTTGTTTTAAATTTTCTTCTTTATTGCTATCCTCTAGTTCAATTTGCTGAAATTCAATTTCTCCCGATCCCTTGATTGAGTCCCTACCTGTCCTAAAAAAAGGGGGGTATAGGTGCATTGGTCTGTATGGTAGTTGTTTGACTGCTGGATTGGTTGGTCCCTAGATTGATCCCTGTATTTATCTGGTGTCCAAATGAGAAGGGATGCATAGATGTAGAAGACATACCAGTATGGGGATTGATGTTGGCACTGGTATTTATCCCTACTGGATATATACTTTTCTGTTTTTCCGGAGGACATGTTTTGAAAGTTTCTCTTTTTTCTTGGGTCGCTTTATTAGGGGGTTGGTATCTGCCCTTCTTTGTTTTTCGTTTTGTTCCTGTCCTACTATTTTGGGTGCTCAGACTACGGACTGAACCCTCAGTCCCTGATGTATCAGTGTCAGAGGTCTCTGTATGCCTTTGATAGGTATTTCTAATGTTATTCCTATTTTTCCAGATATACACCCTGTTACTGTCAAAATCTTGACGGTCTCTTATATACTTTTTATGTTTACGCTCCTTGATTTCGTTTTGCAGTAGATCTATATTTTTCTTGATTTTTTGTTCAGACTACTGATCACGACAGAGGCTAAATAGCCCATGTAGCCACACCCACACACAGACACACCCAGTGCACACACACTAGGAAGGAAGTTAACCCTTCCAACACCAGGGAAGGGAATACAGCAACTTTAAGGGGACGTGCACACATACAAACACCTCGTGCACAACAAACAAACACAAGGCACACCTACATAGACAGGTTGCCCCGTGCACCCGCATGCAATGACAGCGAGCAGCCTAGCAACCAGCTCCAGCTGCTCTACTGCCACATACCTTATGTTGCCAGCGGCAACCACAGGTGAGGCAACATACTTCAGCCCTCACCTGTGATTGACAACAACCCCAGACCGCAGGCAACTGCATGCGGTTCAGGATTCACGGCCATTACCATGGTCGTGACAACCACATAATGTGTGGACCATATTTCAACAAGACAAGGGAGGCACGTGGACACAGAAATAAGAATAAAAAAGAAAGAAACAAAAAAAAAGAGGGGAAGCCACCCAAGAGTAGAATAAATAGATGCATGATTAGAACTTATATAAATTTAATTAGATACTTAAATCCATGATAACAGATATAACATCAATGACAATTGAAAAAGTATAAAAAATAATAATTATAAAAAATAATGATAAGTAATAAATGAAAATAATAAATGGAAAAAATAAAAAATAAAAATGAAAGATAAAAAATAAGAAAAAATTAAAATAAAAAGTTAAAAACTAAGGTGCCAAGATAAGTGAATGAAAATGTGACAGTTAAAGCCAATTCAATAGCCAATTTAATATCATTGAATAATGTGTTAAAAAATTATAATAATAAAAAAATAAAAAATAAATTTATAATTATTAGTGATGAGCGGCAGGGGCCATATTCGAATTCGCGATATTTTGCAAATATTTTGTAGAATATTCGTCGAATATTCGCAAATTCGAATATTCGTTATATTCTCCGATTTTTTTTACTCGAAAAAATCGGCAAGGTAATGATTGGTAATATGCACATTTTCGTAATTCGAATTTTCGGAATACTAATTTTTTATTGCGAATTTTATAGCACTACCGTATATTAGCTATATTGCTCTATATTCATTTTTTTTATATTCGCTATATTGCTATAACTTAGTTTTTTCGAATATTCGTAATATTCTAAAACAAGAATATATAGCAATATAGTGAATATTCAAAAAAAAAAACAATATAGAGCAATTTTGCTAATATAGTGCTTTAATCTTCTTTGTCTAATAGTTGTAATTTTTTTCTCATCTGAAGTTCATATAAAAAAAAAAATACCAACTATAAAAAAAAGATTATAGCACTATATTAGCTAAATTGCTCTATATTCGATTTTTTTTTCTCGAATATTCGCTATATTGCTATAACTTAGTTTTTTTGAATATTCATAATATTATAAAACAAGAATATATAGCAATATAGCGAATATTCGAAAAAACTAATATAGAGCAATTTAGCTAATATAGTGCTATAATCAGTTTTTTTTATAGCACTATATTAGCTAAATTGCTCTATATTCGTTTTTTTCTAATATTCGCTATATTGCTATATATTCTTGTTTTAGAATATTACAAATATTCGAAAAAACAAAGTTATAGCAATATAGCGAATATTCGAAGTACCTATATTCGCGATACAAATTCGAAATTCGAATATTCGTGATCAATACTAATAATTATCATAAATACCTTATCATGTATTTTTATCAAAATAAAATAATATGTGAACAACTTACAAGTGTGTGAATAAATACCAAAATTATATAAAAAGTCACACTTTATTAATTGGTGAATCTAATAGATTAATGACTACTATCCCTATCACTACTCCTTTACTAAAGTGACATAATGTGAAAAAATAGAAACATTAAAAGATGTGACATATAATCAATAGTGATGAAAATTATATATTATAACAATAAAATAAAAAAATAGGAAATGCAATGATAATGAGAAAGAGAAAAGAAAATTAGACATGGATTTATGCATCATCTGGGAATTCTAGAAACCCCTATTTATCTGCCTTTGTGATCAATATGTCCCATCCCTCAACATCACTCAGACCGATCCATCCTTAGATGGACTCAAATACACTGAGCCACAAAATTATTACATTATATTAAGAAGAAAAAGCTATAAATTGTGAAAAAAATGTGAACCTCATAGATGACCTTAGAAAAGCATAATTAGTAAATTGAAAAAATTAAAATCCAGAGATGTGGAGGATTGAGACCCAGGGAGATGTATGCAAAGAAATAGCCTACAAGAATGATGAAAAACCAGTGGATTCATTTAATCCATTTGGACGCAAGGTACGTATTTAATTTCCAGATCCATTTACACTCAAGCTGCACTAATCTTTTTTGAGATATTCCCGTCACGGGCATTTTTCAAGACACAATCAATAGCTTGAACTTTTAGGACTTTAGAATTGCACCCATAATGAGATCTAAAATGTTTAGCTATTGGTTTTAAATTTCTAAAATCCCTCTCATCAATGGCTGACATAATGTCTCTGACATGTTCACGTACCCTAACCTTTAATTCTCGTGTGGTTAAACCCACATACATTCTCGGGGAGGGGCATGTCACATAATACACGACCGCTGTACTTGAACATGTCAAGGATTGTGCTATTTGGAATGTTTTCTCGTGATTCGAATCATAAAAGGAGGTGGCTCTCTCCATGTTTGGACAGGCAATGCATTTTCCACATGGGAAAAAAAAACACCTTGGTTTACCCACCCCCTTAAAAATCGGGGGAGCTTGTTTTAAGAATAAACTCCGTACAACATAATTTCTTAGATTTTTAGAGCGCTTTGCCGTTACCAATGGCCCCGAGTTAAGGTATTCTGCAAGACTTAGATCCAGAAGGACTGGACAGATTTTTCTCAAGATATCTTTCATTTCAAACCATCTGGAATGGTATTGCATAAATATAATTGTGTACAAAAAAGTGCATGTGCAATAGAGATATCAATAATTTGATAAAAATAGAAAAAAAGTAAAAATAAAAATACCAATTAAAAATAGCAATTGTTGTTGAATTCTTGATAGAAGATCAGAAAGTGAATAAGTGCAAAAAATAAAATATATATCGTTGTGATTTAAATAGTTCAGTGTCTTCTCTTATAAAGTTGTATTCTCCTTTCCTCTGTGGAGTGATTCTATTCCTTGTGCACGTTAGTGTTGCTAATAGTCATAAATAACATTCGTATTGCACAGTGTCCCAATAGGTTGGCAGTGGTTTAACAGTGAATATATTGCACAATATAATTACCAGGCAGCGGGTTGTCAGGTCAGCCGTGGCGTCCCACGTAGCCGCCAATAACAACTCCAAACTGCCGTTACCTTTGTGATGTCTTCACAACTCTCCTGCTTGTGTTTGCCCTTGTGCAGTCAGCGTGCATGTGGGTAAGACTTCAGTCTTTCGGCTTCCCACGTGCGTAGTCACGATCCTGTGCTGGCCGATCCACAGACAGGTTTTCTTATGATGATTGGAAGCGCTTCCACAGGCAAGTGAAGTTGTGCCAAAATATTCGTATACAGTGCGGGCATGGATCCTTCTTTACACCATATGTGTTTTGGAGTCTAAGGCTGACTCCTTCCTCAGTGGTTTAAGTCGTCAAACTACTGAAGAAGGAGTCAGCCTTAGACTCAGAAAGGCATATGGTGTAAAGAAGGATCCTTGCCCGCACTTTATACGAATATTTTGGCACAACTTCACTTGCCTCTGGAAGCGCTTCCAATCATCATAAGAAAACCTGTCTGTGGATCGGCCAGCACAAGATCGTGACTACGCACGTGGGATGCTGAAAGACTGAAGTCTTATCCACATGCCCGCTGACTGCACAAGGGCAAACACAAGCAGGAGAGTTGTGACATCACAAAGGTAACGGCAGTTTGGAGTTGTTATTGGCGGCACAATATTGTACACAATTATATTTATGCGATTAAGTTTAAATTATTCTATGCTTCTGTGGAAATCTTAATAAGCAACTGCATACGATATCTGTGATACCCTCTTTTCAATACATTCCCTTTTAAAATATTTTATATATTTTTTAACCAATAAATATCTCTGCATAAGAACAGATGAGGAGTGCTCGTCTATGTATCATATTTTAGAACTGTAATGAATCGTTTGACCTCTGTCTTTCTGAGAAAAGAAGATCATGTCTTCGCTCTTCTGTATGCTTTTTTAATTGAATGTTGGCTATACCCACGATTTTTATAAATCTCTGCTTCAAATTGTCCACCTGTTGTTCAAATATCTGGTCCGTTGAGCATATCCTACGAGCCTGTAAAAAATTGTCCAATCGTAATTGAGTTGATCTGTGGGGGGTGGGATGAAGACGCATGTAAGTAAGCATTAACTGATGTTGGTTTTCTAAAAACATTTGTCATGATGGAACCATCTGTAACTCTTTCCAACTGAACATCGAAGAATTCGATGAAGTTCCTATTGAACTTATATGCCAGTTTATTGTTTTTAGAGTTATTGTTTAATGCTCCAAAAAACATTTGTAAATCTTATGAATTTCCCTACCAGATCATGAATACATCATCGATGTACCGCACCCAAAAGAAGACGCAATCCATCGATGCATAAAGGTCTCATAGACCAGACTGTTTTGTTGTTGCAGCTTTCCATCAGTATCGTGCAGCTGTACTCTACCAATTTCTTGAAGATGATCAGGGCCCTGGCCAGGTCAAAGGACATCTGAATGAACCTAAAAAACCTTATTGGGGTGATGAAAGCAGTCTTCGTTGTTTCCTTCTCTCGTTGAAATTTGCCAGCATCTGCTGGCCAGGTCACAGGTGGTGATGTACCTGGCTTGGCATAGTGCTGTCGTTTAGTTCTTAGTCAGTGGGTAGGGATCTTGATGCATAGAGTTGTACACCCACTATTAGTTTACACAAAAGCATAGGACGCCATCCTTTTTACATAGCAAGACAATTAGCACCACCCAAGGGCTGGTATTTGGAGCGGGTGGGTGGTACTCATATTCAGTCTATTTGATGGCATTGGGACAGCTATAATCCTCCTCATTCATGGAAAAAGCCACCCATTGCTGTTGCATGTTTGAGAGACAGGTGTGTACACACCACCAAGTGGGGAAGTTGAAGCGATACGTTCTAAGGGGATCTGATGATGCTAACACATCCCTCCAACAGAGTTATGCCTTGTAACGGACCGTTTCAGCAGACAAGGGGTTAAAATCCGTTTAGGCGATAGGCCCCTTTCCGAGAGACAGGCACAGCTACTGCAGAACACCAACCTCCCGAACTGGATACAAAATAGCACTCCAAACTGGAACCTCCCAAATAGCTGCCGGCAGACGAACAGGAAAAGCATCCAATCGGCTTACACTCCTGGCAATCAGTCTCCAACAGCATACAGGGAATCCCCCCAATAACGAGACAAGGCTCCGTCTTGAGGGTCAAACAGTGGTCTGATGTGCTGGCACACCCAGCCTGGTTTTTATTACAGTTTTGCAAATACAGAACAGATACAACACATCCCCACAATGCATGATGGTTTCCTCCTCTCTGCCTAGGAGACAACCGAGGGCAATCCAATTATCTCTCAGGACAAAGGGGAGATCACCAATACACATGTGGAGACAACAGGACAGACATCACCATTTAAACACACAATGGGACAATAGAAACACACCCACACAAAATCCTCCCCTCTGCCGATGATGATTATTGAACACAAGGGTGAATATAATTATCAAAGGCAGAGAAATACAGTTTTATAAAACATATCACAGGAACCGCAAAACATGCAATAACCCCATAACCAATATATCCTCGGAACCGGGGGATCTGGGTGAACCACATGTCCAAAATTCACCCACATCCGTTCAGTAGTTTGGAAGATACAGTTACACTGAAAATATACAAGTTATACCGAAAATAGTCACTAATAAATGTGTCCCCTGTTTGGTAGTTTCAAACTACTGAATGATGTCTCTGTGCACCAAATACAGGCAAGATAGCACCGTGTTGAAAAGTCAGAACAGTGTCTGTGAGCTAAAATGGCCGCTATCTATTGTTCTCACCATGTGCTTCATCCAAGCAAGTAAGGCAAAGGATGCAATCCAGGGACAGAGGGCTCCGTCCCAAGTGCCTTAAGACCCAATAACTTAAGGGACCATAATCCCAGGGCAGGAGGCTGGTAAACAGCCCCCTCCAAAACACCGTGGCGAGGTTGGTTTCACCACACATCTCCCCCCCCCCCAGGGAAGACTAACCAGATACCTGACCTCACGCCGGTCGGTACCTGAGTTAGTCTGGCAGCCCACCCACAACCCAATACTGGACCTGTTGAATTTTGGGGCCTGGCTCTGTTCTGTAGGTCCCCAGCTGTTGAGTGTGCATCTGCTACTCCTTGCTTTGTAGTTCTCCAGCTTGGAGCTGTAGGTACTTGGTGGGCAGAGGCCGACTGTGCTCTGCCCAGATGCCAGCTCTTCCGCTGGGGTGAGGGGGGTACAAGCCAGTCCTGTAACAAGGGGGTTGGTGGAGCAGAGGCTAGCGGCTCTCTGCCCTGATGCCAGCTCTTCCGCTGGGAAGGGATCAGTGGGTATTGCAGGCTCATCCCCTGCCCCCGAACTCGGTTGGAAAGTAGCTGGGAAGGGGAGGGCTCGCTTACCTCCTCCTCCTGGTATCCCTGCGGAGATGGCTGGAGATCTGGTTGTTTGAGGGGGAGACCGACTGTCTCCTCTATGGCTAAACAGCCCTGTTGCTGGGGGACAGGACCGACTGTCCCTACCCCCTGTGCTGTGAGTGCAGAGACCACGGTCCCATCTGCACAGTTGTGGGGCTTACTGTCTCCCCCTGGTGCTTTAAGCTGCCGCTGGGGAATGGAGACTAGGCTCCCAATTCCCAACAAATCCTGCTGCTGCTGGGGGACAGGACCGACTGTCTCTGCCCCCTGTAACTCCGCCTGAAGCTGGGGAATGGAGACTCGGCTCCCAATTCCCAAAAAATCATGCTACTGCTGGGGGGCAGGAACAACTACCTCTGCCCCCTGTAACTCAGCCTGCTGCTGGGGAGGGAGTCCGCTGCTCTCCCCTCCCTGCACTTCACACTGCCGCTGGGGAATGGAGACTAGGCTCCCAATTCCCCAAAAATCATGCTGCTGCTGGGGGGCAGGAACAACTACCTCTGCCCCCTGTAACTCAGCCTGCCGCTGGGGAGGGAGGCCGCTGCTCTCCCCTCCCTGCACTTCACACTGCCGCTGCGGAATGGAGACTGGGCTCCCACTGTCCCGCAACGTAACTTCCGATGGAGGTCCACCCAACGTGGCAGCTGACCGTCACCTTCTGCCCGGTATAGTAGGGTCTTAGACACTAGACTCCTCACGAACTTCACGTATTTCTCAGCTGGATTGGGTCCGAAGAAGTTCAGCCGCAACCACATCATACGGTCAAATTCCTCCACAGAGTATCTGTACTCAACTGCTGGTTCCATCCTGGTGCTTTTAGGGTTGCTGTACTGAGACATGCGTTGCCCTTAAATTGCAGAATCCACAGAAATGGTGTCTCCTGTAGCTGTCCTTCTGGCTGTAGGAACAATCCCACTGCTGCCACCAATGTAACGGACCGTTTCAGCAGACAAGGGGTTAAAATCCGTTTATGCGATATGCCCCTTTCCGAGAGACAGGCACAGCTACTGCAGAACACCAACCTCCCGAACTGGATACAAAATAGCACTCCAAACTGGAACCTCCCAAATAGCTGCCGGCAGACGAACAGGAAAAGCATCCAATCGGCTTACACTCCTGGCAATCAGTCTCCAACAGCATACAGGGAATTCCCCCAATAACGAGACAAGGCTCCGTCTTGAGGGTCAAACAGTGGTCTGATGTGCTGGCACACCCAGCCTGGTTTTTATTACAGTTTTGCAAATACAGAACAGATACAACACATCCCCACAATGCATGATGGTTTCCTCCTCTCTGCCTAGGAGACAACCGAGGGCAATCCAATTATCTCTCAGGACAAAGGGGAGATCACCAATACACATGTGGAGACAACAGGACAGACATCACCATTTAAACACACAATGGGACAATAGAAACACACCCACACAAAATCCTCCCCTCTGCCGATGATGATTATTGAACACAAGGGTGAATATAATTATCAAAGGCAGAGAAATACAGTTTTATAAAACATATCACAGGAACCGCAAAACATGCAATAACCCCATAACCAATATATCCTCGGAACCGGGGGATCTGGGTGAACCACATGTCCAAAATTCACCCACATCCGTTCAGTAGTTTGGAAGATACAGTTACACTGAAAATATACAAGTTATACCGAAAATAGTCACTAATAAATGTGTCCCCTGTTTGGTAGTTTCAAACTACTGAATGATGTCTCTGTGCACCAAATACAGGCAAGATAGCACCGTGTTGAAAAGTCAGAACAGTGTCTGTGAGCTAAAATGGCCGCTATCTATTGTTCTCACCATGTGCTTCATCCAAGCAAGTAAGGCAAAGGATGCAATCCAGGGACAGAGGGCTCCGTCCCAAGTGCCTTAAGACCCAATAACTTAAGGGACCATAATCCCAGGGCAGGAGGCTGGTAAACAGCCCCCTCCAAAACACTGTGGCGAGGTTGGTTTCACCACATGCCTCATTCACACAGTCAGTGTTTAGTCAGTGATTTTCATCAGTAATTTTGAGTCAAAACCAGGTGCGGCTCTAAATACAGAACAGGTGCAGATCTTTCCCTTATACCTTATGTCTATGGAGGTCCCAATCCTGGCTTTGGCTCAAAATCACTGATTGAAATCACTGACCAAAACACTGACGTGTGAATGAGCCATTATTCTCTTTCACCTCTGACATACCCGCCTTACAGGGCTCCAGACTCAAAAAAATATCAAGAAGCCATTGCTCCTAACCTGAAAAATTTAGGAGCCAAATTTTTATTTTTAGTCGCCAAATTTAAAATACATATAATTACAGTATACATAAAAAAAAAAACACATGTCTTACCTAGGGTTGTCACGATACCAAAATTTTGACTTTTCGATTTCAATACCATAAAAAAGTATTGCGATACTTGATACCTCGTGAAAAAAATAAAACACCAAAAAAGATTGGATTCCACATTTTATGGAAAGTCTGGACCATATTAGAACAGTCCGATCCTAATTTTTGTCGGGACAAGGTGACTAAAAAATGGCAAATTTGACTTTTTTTTTTTCACCGCATAGGAGATATTTTCAAATATTTTAATAGTTTGCACTTTTTTGGGCGTGGCGATATGTAATATTTATTTAAGTTTATATATTTTATATGTAAAATTGGGAAAGGGGGTGATTTAAACGTAATATTTTGGTGTTTGTTTTTTAACCTTTTTTTGTTTTGTTTTTTTACTTTTTATTTAATAACTATTTACCCACTAAGGGTAAATAGAACCTGGGATCTTTTCATCCCTTGTCCAATTCACCCTGATAGAGCTCTATCAGGGTGAATAGGACTTTACACTCTCCCTGCTGCTCTGTGCTTTGTGCACAGAGCAGCAGGGAGCTGACCATGGCAGCCAGGGCTTCAGTAGCGTCCTGGCTGCCATGGTAACCGATTGGAGCCCCAGGCTTACATTGCTGGGGCTCCGATCAGAACTGCCACTGCCACCAATGAGAGGAGGTGAGGGGACCACTGCCACCAATGATTATAATAGTTATAATACTGGGGGGGGGGGGGGGGACGCACTGCACCACCAATGAATATAGTTTATGCCTGAATACATACGCACGCTGCGGGTGCCGGCCATATCCCATACCCGGCACCCAGCCTCTATGACTGTGTGCTGTGATCCGCCGCTATTAACCCGTCAGTCTGCGTTTGTATTCAGGCATAAACTATATTCATTGGTGGTGCAGTGGCCACAGCCCCTCCCCTCCTCCTCGCTTCTATCAGCCCATTGGTGGCAGTGGAAGCAGCGGTACAGGGGGGAGGGACTGCCTCCTTCTCCCCTGTGCTGTTGAGAAGAACATGGCAAGCGCTGACAGCATTGCGTCCCATGTCAGTTTCTCGTGTGTGAGAGGCAGAGCAGCGGAGGGTCTAGGCGCAAATGGCGACAAGACTACAAAGTCTTGTTGCCATTTAGCAATTCTAAGTCGCATTGGCGACCATTTTGGTCGCCATCTGGAGCCCTGCTTTATGTGCTGTAGAGTCTGCTTCCAATAGGATGGCCCCTCTTATAACTAGAGTTGAACGAATCGAATCCAATGAAGTGGAATTCGATCTGAATTTCAGGATAAATTCAATTCGCCACAAAGCTGAATTTCCTTGTGCTTCGTGGTACCGAATTGATTTAACCTAAAATAGTCTAAAAACAAAAAAATCATGCTTACCTTCTCCATTTGTTCATGATGGGCCATCTTGATTGAAGATCCTGGCAGAAATCCCAGGTGTGGTGACGTATGACTAAATTTTTGTTGTTGTTAATTTTACACTGTTTTCACTGTCAGATGCAGCAATCATGTATGAACAACTGAGGGGTAGAATGATAGAGAGCAGCGCTATCGCAGCTCCCTGTCACTGCATCCACTATTTAGAAAAAATTTGCTTTGTGACAAAGTAATTAGTCACAAAGTCAATTTTTGGGTAAAATTCGGCTAAGCTGCCTAATCGAATTTTGAAGAAATTTGCTCATCTCTACTTATAAGTCCATCCAACTTTCAGAGCACATTCATGGCTATGATCACTATGCAAGTTTTTTTTTTTGCTAAATCAGTCCATTCAGTTGGGCTTGTAACAGTAGGGACCTCTCCACTATCCAATATTATTGATAACTAGGTACTCTTGGGGTAAGGGAGCTATCGTATTGAACATTACTTTGACCAGCTATATACTTCTAGCTGGAGCTGCCTTGATCCAGGAGCAGCCTTCAACAAATAAGTGCCTATCTCACACTTTGGGAGGGCTACCTGGAGCAATAATGTCTGGGTGTTCTTGAGTGGGTCTGGGGTAGCTCAGGGGGTGCCAGTTCATATTTTTCAACAACAAGGACAGTTGTATTGGAATTTTCCTCTATGCCTTGCCTTTTCTCCTAGACCTCAGGTTCTCAACCTGTGGAATACATACCACAAGGGGTACATGCTGCAGGGTGAAGGGGCATGTGAGAATTCCCTAGCAGCTAGCAATATTTTATTGCTGGATGCAAGGGCCTCTGGATATTTAACTGAATGCTGCAGTGGGGAACATGAGGACTATCTCCCTCCCTTGTCGTTTATTCTGGTAGTCATCAAAAGCCTAGCCAGAGAACAGCACAGATGGAGCAATAACATCATCATTGCGCCACCTGAGCCGGACTGCATACAGCTCAGGACAGAGGATGGAAGAGGGCCCGAGTCTCTCTTGGGCTGTCTGGGCCAGCAATCTCTGTGTCTCACTGCTAAGGATGTGATGCACTGCAAAAGAGTTCAAATTAAATTATACAATAAGTAAAATTCTCAATAAAATATATGCATTTATTGTATATTTGGCATAGAAGGATTTAATAGGCTGTAGCAAACAGTTCCTAGGTGGAGCTGTGTCACTCTCTCCATGTGGAGAAGTAGTTTAGATTAAGAACAGAGTATTCACTGACAGTAAATGTCTAAAAATGTCTAAAACAGCCTTAGATAGGTTATCAATATGAAAAACTGGACAACCTCTTTAATACCTGAATGGACTATTTAAAGGGGTTATCCATACAGTATCTACCTTCAGGTAAATCTTGCGTCCTTTATGTTTTGAAAATTATTATATTTCTCATTTAAATTTTGGAATACCTGATACTGTATACTAAATACCATCATTTATTTTTAAAGGGGTTCTCCAGAAATAAAAAAAAATGAAAATACTTAAATATTATTTTATAATAAACATATTCACAAATACCTTTCATTACTTAGAATGGCTTGTTTTGTCTAGGGAGCAATCATTAGGAGAAATAAAATGGCCGCCGTCCTATCAGTACACACATAACCTGTCCTAATCATACAGGAGGACAAGTTACTTCACCACAATGAACTATAGTGCT
This sequence comes from Bufo gargarizans, assembly GCF_014858855.1. Classification (NCBI taxonomy): domain Eukaryota; kingdom Metazoa; phylum Chordata; class Amphibia; order Anura; family Bufonidae; genus Bufo; species Bufo gargarizans. Next base: position 467,176,945 of record NC_058080.1, read on the forward strand.
GCCTCATCCTCCTCTGCTCTGCTTGTCAGGAATCATGATCCTGAATACAGGTGAGTCTCTGTGGGAATGGAGAAGATGAGGAGACATGAGAGGAGAGTGAGGTGTGGCTAATGAGCAGCAGCACTTGTTTACAGTCTCCATTACCACAGCAACACATTGCCACAGTCTGATCTGTCCATCCTCTCTGTACTTCATGTCTCCTCATGAACCGAATTCCCCAGAGATTCAGCTAAAGTTCTTATCTGTATTCAGGATCATAATCCCTGACAAGTAGAGAGGAGGATGAGGCAGATCTTTACCTCAGTGTTGTAAAGTAACTTAAATAGTATACATAATATAAAATCCAATGCATGAAATACAGCCTTTACATATACAGTCATGTGAAAAAATTAGGACACCCTTTGAAAGCATGTGGTTTTTTGTAACATTTTTAATAAAAGGTTATTTCATCTCCGTTTCAACAATACAGAGAGATTAAAGTAATCCGACTAAACAAAGAAAACTGAAGAAAAGTCTTTTCAAGATCTTCTGTAAATGTCATTCTACAAAAATGCCTATTCTAACTGAGGAAAAAGATAGGACACCCTTGCCCCTAATAGCGAGTGTTACCTCCTTTGGCTGAAATAACTGCAGTGAGACGGTTCTTGTAGCCATCTACCAGTCTTCGACATCGGTCTGAGGAAATTTTACCCCACTCCTCAATGCAGAACTTTTTCAGCTGTGAGATGTTTGAGGGGTTTCTTGCACGTACAGCCCTTTTCAAGTCACCCCACAGCATCTCAATGGGATTCAAATCTGGACTTTGACTTGGCCATTCCAGGACTCTCCATTTCTTCTTTTTCAGCCAATCTTTGGTTGATTTACTAGTATGTTTTGGGTCATTGTCATGTTGCATGGTCCAGTTCCACTTCAGCTTTAATTTTCTAACTGATGGTCTCACATGTTCTTCAAGCACCTTCTGATACACAGTAGAATTCATCGTGGATTCTATGATGGTGAGCTGACCAGGTCCTGCTGCAGCAAAGCAGCCCCAAACCATGACACTTCCACCTCCATGCTTCACAGTTGGTATGAGGTTCTTTTCTTGGAATGCTGTGTTTGGTTTACGCCAAACATGTCCTCTGCTGTTGTGTCCAAATAATTCAATTTTGGACTCATCTGTCCAAAGAACATTATTCCAGAAGTCCTGGTCTTTGTCAACTTTATCTTTGGCAAATGTCAGTCTGGCCTCGATGTTTCTCTTGGAAAGCAAAGGTTTCCTCCTTGCACACCTCCCATGCAAGTTAAACTTGTACAGTCTCTTTCTGATTGTAGAGGCATGTACTTCTACATCAACAGTAGCCAGAGCCTGCTGTAGTTCTCGAGATGACACTTTAGGGTTTTTGGAGACCTCTTTTAGCATCTTGCGGTCTGCTCTTGGGGTGAACTTGCTGGGGCGACCAGTCCTGGGCATGTTGGCAGTTGTTTTGAAAGCCCTCCACTTGTAGACTATCTTCCGGACAGTGGAATGGCTGATTTCAAAATCTTTTGAGATCTTTTTAAATCCCTTCCCAGACTCATAGGCTGCTACAATCTTTTTTCTGAAGTCCTCTGACAGCTCTTTTGCTCTCACCATGGTGCTCACTCTCACTTCAACAGTCAGGAGCACACCAAACTAAATGTCTGAGGTTTAAATAGGGCAAGCCTCATTCAACATGCAGAGTAACGATCTACTAATTATGTGCACCTGGTGTGATATACCTGTGTGAGATCTGAGCCAATTTAAGAGGGAATACATGTGAGGGTGTCCTATCTTTTTCCTCAGTTAGAATAGGCATTTTTGTAGAATGACATTTACAGAAGATCTTGAAAAGACTTTTCTTCAGTTTTCTTTGTTTAGTTGGATTACTTTAATCTCTCTGTATTGTTGAAACGGAGATGAAATAACCTTTTATTAAAAATGTTACAAAAAACCACATGCTTTCAAAGGGTGTCCTAATTTTTTCACATGACTGTACATACAGTGCTTTGCAAAAGTATTCCCTCCACTTGACTTTTTTCGTGTTTTGGTGTCTCACAACCTGGAATTAACATGGATTGTTTGAGGATTTGCATCATTTAATTTACAGAACATGCCCACAACTTTGAAGATGTTTAATTTTTTTTTTTATTGTGAAGCAAACAACAAATAGGACAAAATAACAGAAAAAGTCAATGTTCATAACTATTAACCCCCCTAAAGTCAATACTTTGTAGAGCCATCTTTTGCAGCAATCACAGCTCCAAGTCGCTTTGGATAAGTCTCTATGAGCTTGCCACATCTTACCACTGGGATTTTTGCCCATTACTCCTAGCAAGACTGGTCCAGCTCCTTCAAGTTGGATGGTTTGCGCTTGTGAACAGCAATATTTAAGTCTGACCACAGATTTTCTATTGGATTGAGATCTGGGCTTTGACTAGGCCATTCCAACACATTAACATGTTTCCCCTTAAACCACTTAAGTGTTGCTTTAGCAGTGTGTTTGGGGTCATTGTCCTGCTGGAAGGTGAACCTCCGTCCTAGCCTCAAATCACGCACAGAGTGGTACAGGTTTTGCTCAAGAATATCCCTGTATTTAGCAACATCCATCTTTACCTCAACTCTGATCAGTTTCCCAGTCCCGGCTTCTGAAAAACCTTACCCACAGCATGATGTTCTTTGGGTGATGAGATGTGTTGGGTTTGCGCCAGACATAGCGTTTTCTTTGATGGCCGAAAAGTAAAATTTTAGTCTCATCAGACAAGAGCACCTTCCCCCATACATTTTGAGAGTCTCCCACATGCTTTTTCGCAAACTCACAACGTGCTTTTTTGTTTTTAGCTGAAAGTAATGGCTTTCTTCTGGCCACTCTACCATAAAGCCCAACTCTATGGAGCGTACGGCTTATTGTCGTCCTATGTACAGATACTCCAGTCTCTGCTGTGGAACTCTGCAGCTCCTTCACGGTTACCTTAGGTCTCTGTGCTGCCTCTCTGATTAATGTCATTCTTGCCCAGTCCGTGAGTTTTGGTGGGCGGCCATGTCTTGGCAGGTTAGCTGTCGTGCCATGTTTGTTCCATTTAGTTATGATAGAATTGTAGGTGCTCCTGGGGATCATCAAAGATTTTTTATAACCTAACTCTGACTTTTACTTCTCAACAACATGGTCCCTTACTTGTTTGGAGAGTTCCTTGGTCTTCATGGCAGTGTTTCGTTAGTGATGCCTCTTGCTTAGGTGTTGCAGCCTCTGGGGCCTTAAAATAAAAGGTGTGTATATGTAATGACAGATCATGTGACACTTAGATTGCACACAGGTGGAGATTATTTCACTAATTATGTGACTTTTGAAGGTGGAGCTTTTTATGGGCTTCCTAACAAAGGGGGTGAATACATACGCAGATGCCAATTTTCTGTTTTCTATTTCTAAACAATAGTTTTATTTATATATTTTTCTCATTTCACTTCACCAACTTAGAGTATTGTGTTTTGATCCATTAAATAAAATTCAGATTAACAAAACATTGAACTTAAGGCTGTAATGTAGCAAAACATGAAAAAAGTCAAGGGGTTAAATACTTTTGCAAGGCAATGTAAATAACTAAAAAGCAAAGTCTATGTCATAGACACGGCCCATTTAAATGCAGAGCTCTCGCATATATAAAAGAAAAAAAATGCAGTTTCCTTATAATTTCTTTGTTTTGGGCGTGTGGTTAGTAGTGTCAGTTTGTATTTAGTTTTGTTAGCTGGATTGTTCAGTACTTTTAATGAATGGTAAACTTCTAACATGTCCTCGTGGTCTGCTACAATGTATCCATATCCTTAGACGAGTTATTGCGCCGTTTTACGGTTAGTTAATATTTCATGCACACATATTGTGTTAGTGAGATGTTTACTCAGTCCACAATTGATTTCACCAACATTTGGTATATTATGTTACTCACGATCGTGATCTACCTGCGCTGCTTTTCCTCCAACCAACCTCTCACAGCGATGTTTCGGGTGTGCAGCTCCTTGTTGCGCGTCTCCTGGCGCATGCGTACTAGACTTGCTAGAACGCCAACAGCTAACCGAAGTCATGCTTTGCTGTGACACTAATAAATCTCTATCCACTTCGCCCGTTCAGGAACTGCCACCGGACGCGTTTTGGAATTGGCAGTTCCTTCCTCAATGGTGCAAAAAGTGATGAATGAAATCACTTTTTGCACCACTGAAGAAGGAACTACACAACCGAGACATCGCGGTGAGGTCTATGAAATAGATTGTATGAACTTTGCTTTTTAGTTATTTATGTATATGTAAAGGCTGTCTTTCATGCATTGATTTTTATATTATGTATAAGATTTTGTAAAAGTAAATGTTTTCATTGTTATTTGGGTCTGTATTAACACTGAAGGGTGGTCAGTAGGCCGGGCTCCAGAGTAACTGGTGAGCATCCTCTAGACTAGGCAAGCTCAACCTGCGGCCCTCCATATGTTGCAAAACTAGAACTCCCAGCATGCCCGAACAGCCTACAGCTATCAGCCTACAGCAGTGAATTGTGGGATTTGTAGTTTTACAACAGCTGGAGGGCTGCAGGTTGAGCATGCCTGCTCTAGCCTGTTAGTTTTGTAAAGTAATTTGTCCTCATGTGTGATCAGGATAGGTTTTGTGTGAACTAATAGGGCAGTGGCCATTTTGTTTCCTCTGATGATTGCTCCCCAGACAAAAAGAGCCATTTTAAATAATAAAAGTTTTTGGAGAATATATTTTTAATAAAGTAATATTTAAGTATTTTCATTTTCTTAATTCCTGGAGAACCAGTTTAAACATAAACTCAAGGATAGCATTACAATTTTAACAATAGGTTCAGTACTCAACAGGGAACTTGAGATGTGTGGCATCATAACACATATATACTAAGACACCACACAAACATACACATACATCATATACAGTATATGCTACACACAAATACATAACCATCAAAAATAAGAGAAATTATTTATTTTGAGTGACTGCTATCACTAATGACATGGAGCACCATTATTTATTGGCAGTGTGGAACCACTGGAGTAAGAATAATTTCTTTGCATGCTCACTGTTGCTTTTCTAGTGCTAAAATTATATGAACTTGACACATACTGTCAGTGTCGGACTGGGATGCCTAGGGCACACCAGTAAAATTTATTTTGGGGGCCAACTGTACGGATACATTCAAATATTACCTTCTCACACAGCAGCAAGATTCTAACAGATAATTGAAAATGGGGGTCATTGCAGCACCTCAGAGAAGGTAGGTCTGGGGAAAAAAGGACACTGGCTAGCTTTCCTCTATACCTAGAAGTCCTCTCAGCTCTGATCGTGTCTATAATAATAAACTGGGTAGTTTCTTTAATAATCTATCAGTTTTTTTTATATGAACATAGGCTGGTTGAGGTGCTGTACATTAAATACATGAATGTAATGCAGTAAGTCTACTGTGTTATGTACCCTAGGGTTGGAGACTAGGGGTCCACCTTGCTCAGGGGCCCACATGGGGATTGACCTGTACCCCTGTGGGCCAGTCCGAGCGTGCATACTGTATAAATACACATGCACTGTTTATATGCCACACACATTGGCATAGAATTCAGGTTAAGTAGGTCAAAAGGAGTGTCCTCATTCTTTGATTTATGAGTATCATTCCATAAAGTCTTGAAGTCCTCTGGATGGAATAAGAAATGTCCATGCGAGGTTCGACGGGCACAGAGACTCTGTGGCCGACACTGATCCAGAAACGTCATACCCGGTCCACATTGCTGCAAGCCACGTAAGGTCCTGAGAACTGATCACCAGCTTACCGTAACAACAGTCAAAGTTTCTTTGGAACCACGTCCATACGATAGCCGCGAGCGCCTCGGAGCCGTTATACAGGAAGAGTGAGAGACAAGTAGATGTCTTTGGTAACACCTCCAATAGATCGTCCTCTGTGTACGTCCCGCAGAACCAACTTGTCCACACAATCCGGTCCTCTGTGCTTGCCTTGGTGAGTGGAGGCTTGGATGAAACAGGTAAACAGGAAAATTTGGCTTTTAGGTTCAGCTCTGAGCCCACTTCAGTAGCAAGACCCTTCTGCTTCTCGGCAGCTATGTGGGCAGACAGGTGCTTGGAATATTCTTTCAGTCTGGTGTATGAGAAATTATACATCGGTGTCATGCTGTACAGAGTCTATTGTTTTTGAAGGAGCAAAGCAGCCTGTGCCGGATCAAGAGTTTCCTCCAAGGGGGTGCACTGCGGTATTTTTCTTTTAGACAAGCATCGCAATGCAGACCATCGACGTGCAGAGATCAAGCTTCTGGGAGGATACCCCGGGCTGTGAAAATGACTTCTCCTTCGTGCCGATAACCTACCTCTGGGGGTTAACACCCCATCGGTTGGTGTTTGCATATCCTTGCGATAAATGAGGTTCCCGTTCACTGACTGTAAACAGAGATATTGACAGACAAAAGTATCAAACTCTGCCGTCATCTTTCTAGGTGCCACGTCTCCAGTCCCCTGACCAGCCAGATCTACCAGCATCTGTTTCAGGACATGAAGCAGTGGAATGACATCTTTCATCCCGTAGTCCTGGCGACTGACAAATAACATGGCCTCCTCAAAGGGCCTGAGCAAACGACAGGTGTCACGCATGAGCTGCCACTGGCTGACATCGAAGTTACACAGGGGACCACTCCTGTCTGCTTGGATCATCAAGAAGTTATTGATGGCCTTTCTCTGTTAGTACAGTCGGTCCAACATATGAAGGGTGGAAATCAAATGGTTGAAAATATTGCATAGCAGCCTATGTTGGGGATGCTATTCTGCCGCTGCAACTCAAAGAGGGTGTGCTTTGCGGTGTACGAGTGGCTAAAGTGCACGCAAAGTTTCCTGGCCATTTTTAGCATGTCTTGCAGATGGGTGGAAAAGTTCAGGATGGAACCGCTTGACAACCAGATTAAACACGTGTGCCATGCAGGGCGCATGGCTCAGCCCTCCTTGACACAACGCCGATACCATGTTCTTCCCGTTGTCGGTCACCATGGTTCCGATTTTCAGTATTCACGGAGAAAGACAGGATTTGATTTCTTTATGAAGGACACATTGCAGTTCCTCCCCTGTGTGACTCCGTTCTCCCAGGCAAACCAGGTGCAGAACAGCGTGAGAGTGATGAGAGGGGTCGCACATGGCTTGCATACACTACATGCCTCCAACATAATTCTTGGATCTCTACATGAAAATAATGTATTTTCTGTAAATCGCAAGAGGGGCATAGCTGGAGACATTGTATCCACAAGAGATACAGAGCAGCTGAGTTTGCTTTGAAATTAAAAATTTCCACACTGCGTAATTCAGCCCATACAGCAAAAGGAGGTGTACAGTCACCCATTATTTTCCCAAAAAAAGCCAGTTTCACATAACAACATAATTCTTGGATCTCTACATGAAAATAATGTATTTGCTGTAAAACGCAAGAGGGGCATAGCTGGAGACATTGACTTCACAAGAGATACAGAGCAGTGGAGTTCAGCCACCTCTATTTGCTTCCCGCTGTTTACTGCTCCTGAATATAAATTGTGGCAACCAGCTTCAGCTTCCTCTGATGTGTATGCCTACGGAGTCCTTTTGTTATGGCCTTGCACAGGGAGCAAGATTGTTATGCACAATTCTGATGGAACTCCTCATCTTAAGAAACTTGACTTGGACTCCAAAGCAGAGGCTCTCCTGTCATGTCTTGTGTGCTGTGGAGATCGAATGCAGACAGAGAAGATAAAAACACATGAATGTTTTCAACTTAGTGAAGCTGCTTGATTTAATTGTGAATAGACCCACGATGACATAATTCAGTCCATACAGCAAAAGGAGTTCTACAATCACCCATCAATTTTCCCAAAAAGAACCTGTTTCAGATAAAAAATTTCACCACTACGTAATTCGTTCCATACAGCAAAATGGGGTCTACAATCACCCATCAATTTTGCTAAAAAAAAACATGTTTGAAATAAAAAATTTCACCAATGAAAGGATAATGGAATTCGGTTCGTACAGAACAAAGTCTACAATCACCCATCAATTTTCCCCAATAAAGCCTGTTTCACGCAAAAATGTCACCACTACGTAATTCAGTCCATACCGCAAAAAGGGCTTCACCACATATAACTGCACCGCTGGACAGCAAATATGCCCTAATTTTTTTCTACTTTTACACTACACCAACGGCTTTTCAACAGATAAGTGCAACGCCGGACGGCGAATATATTTTTATTTCGCTATTAATACACGGCAAACAGGGCTGTAGAACATATCACTGCACTGCTGAATAGCAACGAGGCCCTCATTTTTTTCTACTTTTACACAACACAACAGGTTTTTCAACAGGTAAGTGCAATGCCGGACGGCAAATATATTTTTATTCTGCCACTAATACACAGCAAACAGGGCTGTAGAATATATCACTGCACGGTTTGCTGGAATGACAGAGCTGTATAATGGCAATTTGGATGCAATTTGGATGCAGCAAGGTGCAATAGGATTGTTCCTATTACCTAGTCAGTAACCTCCCCTACTGAACACTGTTCTACATAAATCCTGTGGAACGATTGCTCCCTATCCTTTCCCTGCACTTATAAATTGTTTTTTCACCACAATCAAGTTTTTCCTATCACTGTCCCTAGCGCCTGCAGACATCTCTCCCTGCACTAAGTACACTGGTAAATGGCAGAATCTAAGATGGCTGATGCTATTTATAGGGCTGTGACATCACTGTGCTGGCTGGCTGCTGATTGGCTGCATGCATGGCAGTATAGATGATCCCGCCTTCCCAGAGTTACTTTCTCTATGTCCTCACACGTGCAGCAGCCATTTTAGGAAAAAATGTGATTTGTTACCACGAAACGCAAGGAAATTCACCTTCGGCGCGAATCAAATTTTTCCTGAAATTCGGAACGAATTACACTTCGTCAGCTTCGATTCGCTCATCTCTAATGGGGAACTATGATATCTGTGTACACTCAATTGCACTTAGATTTTTTTTCCACAAGATGGAAACTGTCTTGTTACGTTGTTTTTAGTTTTCGTTTACCACGTGATATAACAGGAAACATTTGACACTTCTTTTTGTATTTTGGTTGACTTCAATATTTTTTATTTTTGCATTCATACAGAAAACTAAATATTCTAGGTTAATGGATAAAAAAATTTGAATAATTTTACAGCACATTATATTCTCTATGTTTGGTTTGCAGATCTAAGTACAGTATGCAGTTTCGAGTACAGTATGTCACCTTTATAAGTAATTCTATCTGATATATGAATGTGAAGTTATCGAGAATATCGCCACTTCGAAAATTCATGAGCATTTTGAATATCGTGCTATATATTCGTATTCTGGAATATTCTAGATTTTTTTTTTCATCAGTAACCTTCCTTCTTGCTTGTGGGCCAATGAGAAAATGAGAAGGCTGCAATATCTCTGTCATAGCTTAGCAACATCCCTAGCAACCAACAGGAAAGTTGCCTACCCCTAACTATATAAGAACCTCCCCAGCAGCCATTTTCAGCAGTTTTTTTTGCAGTTCTGAGAGAGTCAGCAGTGTCATTGCTGTGCTCTGTGCTTTACTGTTTCATTGCATTAGATAGTTAGTTAGCTTATATATAATACAGATTGTTAGTAGGAGATAGTCAGTGTGGGTTATATCCTGATATAGTGTAGCTGATAGGTTCCAGTGCAGGGTGTTAGGTAGTGCGACAACAATACTTAGTGCTCCAATCAGTAATACGTAGTCAGACCTGCTCAAATGTGAAGTTGTACGTATTGCGCAAAAATATGCGCATCATTAATTGCCGATTTGCGCAATCGCAAATATATTGGAGCACTATCTGCATATAAAGCTATTGTAATGTTCTGCCGTGCCTCAGGAAACTTCTAGCAGCTTAAAACATGTAGCAACAGTGATCAACACCTGTATTGCGCACGCATTACACAAATATTACATTGCCGATTTTCGCAATCAAGAAAATAGCGAGCTATCGAATTCGCAAATTTATGACCAATATTCACCCAAATATTTGTGAAATATGGCGAATTTGAATATTGCCCCTGACGCTCATCACTAGTTATCATGGCTTATGCTATACAGCCCTGTCCATAGCTCATACTATAGAACTTCATGTACAGCAGATATATTTAGGTAGGAAATTTGAATATCTGATCAGCGAGGTAACACAAGTGATAGACATTATTATTACCAGTGTGCAAAGTCCATCGCACATGTTTTACTAGAGGAAGTTAAAAAATAAAATCTTCATCCACACACATACAAACACTAGAAGGTAATATAAAGGGGTTTCCAGTATTAGGCCTCATGCACACGACAGTATTTTTTTGCGGTCCGCAAAAAGGGGTTCCGTTGCTCCGTGATCCGTGTCCGTTTTTGTTTCTGTGCGTCTTCCTTTATTTTTGGAGGATCTCCAGACATGAAGGAAAGTAAAAAAAAATCTAAGTCAAGTTTGCCATGCAAATGATAGGGAAAAAACGGACGTGGACGCGCGGACGCGGATGACAATCTTGTGTGCCTCCGTGTTTTTTCACGGACCCATTAACTTGAATGGGTCTGCGAACCGTTGTCCGTGAAAAAAATAGGACAGGTCATATTTTTTGCACGGACTGGAAACACGGATCACGGACGCGGATGACAAACGGTGCATTAGCTGAATGTCAATGGGTCCGCAGAAAATCACGGAAAACGGAACAACGAACACGGAACACAACAACGGTCGTGTGCATGAAGCCTTATATAGGGGAATAGTAATGCAGCATTCTGATGTTCTTTGAAGGGAGCCTGTCACCATGAGCATGCAGTGGAATTTGCAGACAGCAGGTTATAAAGCAGGAGGAGCTGAGCCGAGTTATGTATAATTTCATGGAAAAAATTCTATGAAAATTGTAGTTCGCTCTTTCTATGCTCAGGAGTCATGTGGAAGCAGGTGAGCTGACCTACATGAAAATATAAATCAGTCATATAAAACCATCAGACATAGCTGGCTTAATAATGCCTATTAATAGCTTCATACAGGTCCTTCTCAAAAAATTAGCATATTGTGATAAAGTTCACTATTTTCTGTAATGTACTGATAAACATTAGACTTTCATATATTTTAGATTCATTACACACCAACTGAAGTAGTTCAAGCCTTTTATTGTTTTAATATTGTTGATTTTGGCATACAGCTCAAGAAAACCCAAATTTCCTATCTCAAAAAATTAGCATATTTCATCCGACCAATAAAAGAAAAGTGTTTTTAATACAAAAAAAGTCAACCTTTAAATAATTATGTTCAGTTATGCACTCAATACTTGGTCGGGAATCCTTTTGCAGAAATGACTGCTTCAATGCGGCGTGGCATGGAGGCAATCAGCCTGTGGCACTGCTGAGGTGTTATGGAGGCCCAGGATGCTTCGATAGCGGCCTTAAGCTCATCCAGAGTGTTGGGTCTTGCGTCTCTCAACTTTCTCTTCCCAATATCCCACAGATTCTCTATGGGGTTCAGGTCAGGAGAGTTGGCAGGCCAATTGAGCACAGTAATACCATGGTCAGTAAACCATTTACCAGTGGTTTTGGCACTGTGAGCAGGTGCCAGGTCGTGCTGAAAAATGAAATCTTCATCTCCATAAAGCTTTTCAGCAGATGAAAGCATGAAGTGCTCCAAAATCTCCTGATAGCTAGCTGCATTGACCCTGCCCTTGATAAAACACAGTGGACCAACACCAGCAGCTGACATGGCACCCCAGACCATCACTGACTGTGGGTACTTGACACTGGACTTCAGGCAATTTGGCATTTCCCTCTCCCCAGTCTTCCTCCAGACTCTGGCACCTTGATTTCCGAATGACATGCAACAGTCCAGTGCTGCTTCTCTGTAGCCCAGGTCAGGCGCTTCTGCCGCTGTTTCTGGTTCAAAAGTGGCTTGACCTGGGGAATGCGGCACCTGTAGCCCATTTCCTGCACACGCCTGTACACGGTGGCTCTGGATGTTTCTACTCTAGACTCAGTCCACTGCTTCCGCAGGTCCCCCAAGGTCTGGAATCGGTCCTTCTCCACAATCTTCCTCAGGGTCCTTCTCGTTGTGCAGCGTTTTCTGCCACACTTTTTCCTTCCCACAGACTTCCCACTGAGGTGCCTTGATACAGCACTCTGGGAACAGCCTATTCGTTCAGAAATTTCTTTCTGTGTCTTACCCTCTTGCTTGAGGGTGTCAATGATGGCCTTCTGGACAGCAGTCAGGTCGGCAGTCTTACCCATGATTGCGGTTTTGAGTAATGAACCAGGCTGGGAGTTTTTAAAAGCCTCCGGAATCTTTTGCAGGTGTTTAGAGTTAATTAGTTGATTCAGATGATTAGGTTAATAGCTCGTTTAGAGAACCTTTTCATGATATGCTAATTTTTTGAGATAGGAATTTTGGGTTTTCATGAGCTGTATGCCAAAATCATCAATATTAAAACAATAAAAGGCTTGAACTACTTCAGTTGGTGTGTAATGAATCTAAAATATATGAAAGTCTAATGTTTATCAGTACATTACAGAAAATAATGAACTTTATCACAATATGCTAATTTTTTGAGAAGGACCTGTACATGTCTTGTTGCCAACAGATGCGCAGATTGTAATGTAAACTGGCCAACCCCTTTAATGTCTGACTATTTCTGAGATCTCTTTTGAGGCAGACAAAATTTTTAACCTGATTAAAACAGGGCACCTGAAAAAAACAGGGCACCTTTCTTCGACTGACGAAGTAGGAAATGAGAAATTTAAAAACAAAGTTAGGGCTCATGCACACGACCGTTGTTGTTTTGCGGTCCGTTTTTCACGGATCCGTTGTTCCATATCTAAAGTTTTTTTTTCTCTGATTTAAGTCTGTTCCGTAAAAAACGGAATGCACAATGACATCATCCATATTTTTTACTGATCTTTTTTTTTGCAAAATACTGAAAAAGCCATACGGTCATGTGCAAGAGGCTAATACTTTTTTGCGGAACGTAAATACGGAAACGGAATTCACACGGAGTACCTTCCGTTGTTTTTGCGGACCCATTGAAGTAAATCGTTCCGCATACGGTCCACAAAAGAAACGGAACGGAAGTGGAAAGAAAATACGTTTGAGTGCATAAGCCCTTAGGGACATTTACTAAAGTGTCTACACCACTATTTTGGCGGTAAAAACTTTCAAAATATTGTGCGCACTATAATTGTGCAATACTTGTCGACTTTTCACTTGTCTTGTCACTTTTTAAAAGTGGCAAGGAAAGTCGGCGAGCTTAGTGGGAGGGGGCATGGCCTCTCGCGTCCTGTTGGATCTACTATCATTTACACCAAAAACTGGCATAAATAACACTTCAATCATACGCCAGCTCGTAGTCTGGTGCATGGACTGCCTGGAAATGCAGCAGATTGAGGCCTCATGCACACAACAGTATTTTTTCACGGTCCGCAAAACGGGGTTTCGTTGTTCCGTGATCCGTGTCCGTTTTTTCTTCTGTGTATCTTCCGTGATTTTTGGAGGATCACCAGACATGAAGGAAAGTTACATCGTGGAAACTCAGATCCGACAGTATATTCTAACACAGAGGCGTTCCCATGGTGATGGGGACGCTTCAAGTTAGAATATACTAAGAACTGTGGACATAACTGCCCCCTGCTGCCTGGCAGCACCCGCCCCCTGTAAGAGATCAGGTGCTGCCAGGTAGCAGGGGGCAGACCCCCTCCCTCCCCAGTTTTAAATTCATTGGTGGCCAGTGCAGCCCCCCTCCCTCCCCTGTATTAAATTCATTGGTGGCCAGTGTGGCCCCCTTCCCTCCCTCCCCAGTTTAAAATTCATTGGTGGCCAGTGCAGCCCCCCCTCCCCTGTATTAAATTCATTGGTGGCCAGTGCGGACCCCCCTCCCTCCCTCCCTAGTTTTAAATTCATTGGTGGCCAGTGCAGCCCCCCCTCCCTCCCTCCTCTGTATTAAATTCATTGTTGGCCAGTGCGGCCTCCCCTCCCTCCCTCCCTAGTTTTAAATTCATTGGTGGCCAGTGCGGCCCCCCTCCCTCCCCTGCATTAAATTCATTGGTGGCCAGTGCGGCCTCCCCTCTCCCCCCTAATTTAAATTCCACCCCCATCATTGGTGGCAGCGGAGAGGCGCTCCTCCTACTGGTAAGTGACAGGTCTGTGCTATAAGCAATGCGCCGCACAGACCTGTCACTTACCAGTAGAAGGAGCGCCCGGCCGGTCACAGACAGCGCAGGTAAGTATAATGCTTCTAAAATTGCTAAGTAACCATAGCAGCCAGGACTGCAGTAGCGTCCTGGTTGCCATGGTTACCGATCCGAGCCCCAGCGATTAAACCTGAGGGGTTAATTGTGCGGATCACAGCCCCCTGTAAGAGATCGGGTGCTGCCAGGCAGCAGGGGGAAGTTATGTCCACAGTTCTTAGTATATTCTAACTTGAAGCGTCCCCATCACCATGGGAATGCCTCTGTGTTAGAATATAAGGTCGGATCTGAGTTTTCACGATGTGAAAACTCAGCTCTGAAAAAGCCGTATGCCGTATGCGGATCCGTCTGTGCTAAAGTAGCCTACAGACACGGACGTGGATGGCAATCTTGTGTGCCTCCGTGTTTTTTCATGGACCCATTGACTTGAATGGGTCTGTGAACCGTTGTCCGTCAAAAAAATAGGACAGGTCATATTTTTTGCACGGACTGGAAACACGGATCACGGACTTGGATGACAAACAGTGCATTTTTCGAGTTTTCAACGGACCCATTGAAAGTCAATGGGTCCGCAGAAAATCACGGAAAACGGAACAACGGACACGGATGCACACAACGGTCGTGTGCATGAGGCCTTATTAAGAGGCCTGTGGTGCAGCTATGTCCATTATATAGTGCACAGAGCTGGTTACTGCAGTGCTGTCATCATTCACTTCAATAGGAGCAGCACCTCTGTAACTACATAGCTCTGTCCATTACACAGGTGCGTGTAATTCCAACGCTGGAGCTACTGCTGATCAGGGTGGTCTAGGGTTTTAGAGCCCTGCCAGATATTGATGGCCTCTTCTGAGCAGAGACCAATGATAATAAAACCCTGAAACACTGCTTTAAAGGGGTTAATACCACAAACAGCACTTACATATGCACAACAAGGAAAAGCAAGCAGTGTGAAAGAAGAGTTAATTCAATGGTGACCACACTATAACAAGCTTCAATAATACCCTCTCCTACTGTGTCCTTCGCCCATATTGTAAGCCCTCTGGGGCAGGGCCCTCTCTCCTTCTGTACCAGTTTGTAATTCATCTTGTTTATGATTAGTGCAATTGTCTGTATTATGTATGTGCACCCCTTATCATATGTACAGCGCTATGGAATGAATGACACTTTAACCCCTTCCCGACCAGAGCTGTAATAGTATGGCGCAGCAGGACGTGACTTGCCGCCCAGCGCTGCGGAGCTGCACCCGCCCAATCAGCTGCAGGGGTCTGGCAGTCACTGATGGCTGGATCCCTGCTGTATGCGCCGGCATCGGTGAAAACACTGATGCCGGCGCATTCACCCTTGATGTGCTGCGGTCAGCGCTGACTGTGGCACTCACGATGTCTGGTCCCCGCACTGCTGTGACAGGGACCTGATGGCAGGGAAGGCAGCCCGATGCCTTCCTTAGGCATAGTGGCTGCCTTCTGGGAGAGCCTCTGAGATCCAGCTCCCTGGATCTCACAGGCAAGCAGGCTGTAAGTATATTACAGTCTGTAATACACTTAGGCTGGGTTCAGACCTGAGCGTTTTACAGCGCTTTCCTACGCGCTGTAAAACGCTCAACAGGCAAGAACCAATGATTCCCTTTGGGAATGGTTCTCACCTGAGCGTTTTACAGCGCATACGATCGCGCTGTAAAACGCCCCAAGAAGTACAGGAGCTTCTTTGGGGCGTTTTGTCGCGCGTTCCCGTACAAAGACTTCCGGGAATGCGCTACAATGGGCGTTCGCTTGTTCCGGAGCCGCGATTGTAAACGCGCATACAATCGCGCATAAAGAGCGCTCCATCCCGAACGCTCAGGTCTGAACCCAGGGTTAGGCTGAGTTCACACGGGCGAGATTTCCGCGCGGGTGCAATGCGGTAGGTGAACGTATTGCACCCGCACTGAATCCGGCACCATTCATTTCTATGGGGCTGTGCACATGAGCGATTTTTTTCACGCATCACTTCTGCAATGCTTTAAAATCGCAGCATGCTCTATATTCTGCGTTTGTAACGCAGGACAGGCCCCATAGAAATGAATGGGGCTGAGTGAAAATTGCAAGCATCCGCAAGCAAGTGCGGATGCGGTGCGATTTTCACTCATGGTTGCTAGGTGACAGTCTATTCACTGTATTATTTTCTCTTATAACATGGTTATAAGGGAAAATAATAGCATTCTGAATACAGAATGCTTAGTACAAGGGCAATTGAGGGTTAAAAAAATAAAAAATAAATTAACTCACCTTGTCCTCTTCATCGCGCAGTTCCCGGTCTGGTAGATGAGCTGTCGGCTAAAGGACCTTTGGTGACGTCAGATCACATGCTCCAATCACATGGTACATCACCACGGTGATGTACCATGTGATTGGAGCATGTGATCTGACGTCACCAAAGGTCCTTTAGCCGACAGCTCATCTACCAGACCGGGAACTGCGCGATGAAGAGGACAAGGTGAGTTAATTTATTTTTTATTTTTTTAACCCTCAATTGCCCTTGTACTAAGCATTCTGTATTCAGAATGCTATTATTTTCCCTTATAACCATGTTATAAGGGAAAATAATACAATCTACACTACAACTAACCCAAACCTGAACTTCTGTGAAGAAGTTCGGGTCTGGGTACCACAGTCGGTTTTTTATCACGCGAGTGCAAAACACATTGCACCCGCGTGATAAACACTGAACATCGGAACGCAATCGCAGTCAAAACTGACTGCAATTGCGTACCCAATCGCGCGGGTTTGCCGCAATACACCGGGACGCATCCGGACCTAATCCGGACACGCCCGTGTGAACCCAGCCTTAGGCCTCTTTCACACTACAGTATTTTGCGCTCCGTATACGGTCCGTTTTTTGCGTTCCGTATACGGTCCGTATACGGAACCATTCATTTCAATGGTTCCGCAAAAAAACGGAATGTGTTCCGTATGCATTCCGTTTCCGTATTTCCGTTTTTCCGTTCCGTTGAAAAGATAGAACATGTCCTATATTTGGCCGAGAATCACAGTCCGTGGCTCCATTCAAGTCAATGGGGCCGCAAAAAAAACGGAACACATACGGAAATGCATCCGTATGTCTTCCGTATCCGTTCCGTTTTTTGCGGAACCATCAATTGAAAATGTTATGCCCAGCCCAATTTTTAATATGAAATTACTGTATACTGTATTTGCCATACGGAAAAACGGAACGGAACAACGGAACGGAAACGGAACCACAACGGAAGCAAAAAACGGAACAACGGATCCGTGAAAAACGGAACGCAAAACACTGAATGCAACATACTGTAGTGTGAAAGAGGCCTTAGGCTGGGTTCACACGGGCGTGACGGATTGGCTCAGGATGGGCTCAGGATGCGTTCAGTGAAACTCACACTATTTTGCAAGCAAGTTCAGTCAGTTTTGTCTGCAATTGCGTTTAGTTGTTCAGTTTTTTCTGCGCTGGTGCAATGCGCTTTGATGCATTTTTCACGCGCGTGATAAAAAACTGAAGGTTTACAAACAACATCTCTTAGCAACCATCAGTGAAAAACGCATCGCACCCGCACTTGCTTGCGGATGCAATGCGTTTTTCACGCATCCCCATTCACTTCTATGGGGCCTGTCCTGCGTTAAAAAACGCAGAATATGGCCTCCTGCACACGACCGTTGTGTGCACCCGTGGCCGTTGTGCCGTTTTCCGTTTTTTTTGCGGACCCATTGACTTTCAATGGGTCCGTGGAAAAATCGGAAACTGCACCGTTTGGCAGCCGCATCCGTGAGCCGTGTTTCCTGGCCGTGAAAAAAATATGACCTGTCCTATTTTTTTCACGGCCAACGGTTCACGGGCCCATTCAAGTCAATGGGTCCGTGAAAATCACGGATGCAGACAAGATTGTCATCCGTGTCCGTGATCCGTGTCCGTGATCCGTGTCCGTTTTTTCCTATCATTTCAATGGCAAACTTGACTTAGATTTTTTTTTCATTTTTCATGTCCGTGGATCCTCCAAAAATCACGGAAGACCCACGGAAGAAAAAACGGGCACGGATCACGGACCTACGGACCCCGTTTTTGCGGACCGTGTAAAAAAACGTTCGTGTGCAGGAGGCCTATAGAGCATGATGCGTGAAAAAAAACGCTCATGTACACAGCCCCATTGAAATGAATGGTGCCGGATTCAGTGCGGGTGCATTACGTTCACCTACCGCATTGCACCTGCGCGGAAATCTCGCCCGTGTGAACTCAGCCTTACAGCCAATATAGAAGTATTGTGATGCATTGTAAAGGGGATCAGACCCCCAAAAGTTGAAGTCCCATAGTGGCCAAAAAAATTCAGTGTAAAAAAGTTAAGTTTCAAGTAAAAAAAAAAAAGCGTCCTTTTCCCAAAATAAAGTAAAAAAGAAAATAAAAAATAGGGAAAGACATATTAGGTAGACATATTAGGTACTGCCGCATCCATTTCGACCGGCTCTACAAAAATATCACATGACCTAACCGCTCAGGTGAACACCATCAAAAAAATTTAATAAAAACTGCTAAAAAGATATATTTTTTGGTCACTTTATATCACTAAAAGTGCAACACCAAGTGACCAAAAAGACGTATGCCCCCCATTATAGTACCAATCTAACGTCACCTCATCACTAGGGATGAGCGAACTCGAACTGTATAGTTCGGGTTCGTACCGAATTTTGGGGTGTCCGTGACACGGACCCGAACCCGGACATTTTCGTAAAAGTCCGGGTTCGGGTTCGGTGTTCGTCGCTTTCTTCGCGCTTTTGTGACGCTTTCTTGGCGCTTTTTGAAAGGCTGCAAAGCAGCCAATCAACAAGCGTCATACTACTTGCCCCAAGAGGCCATCACAGCCATGCCTACTATTGGCATGGCTGTGATTGGCCAGAGCACCATGTGACCCAGCCTCTATTTAAGCTGGAGTCACATAGCGCCGCCCGTCACTCTGCTCTGATTAGCGTAGGGAGAGGTTGCGGCTGCGACAGTAGGGCGAGATTAGGCAGATTAACTCCTCCAAAGGACTTGATTAACTGATCGATCTGCAGCTGTGGATCATTGAGCTGCTGATCCTCAATTGCTCACTGTTTTTAGGCTGCACAGACCGTTTGTCAGTCACATTTTTCTGGGGTGATCGGCGGCCATTTTGTGTCTTGTGGTGCGCCAGCACAAGCTGCGACCAAGTGCATTTAACCCTCAATGGTGTGGTTGTTTTTTGGCTAAAGCCTACATCAGGGTGAAGCTGTCACACCAAGTGCATTTAACCAGCAATAGTCTGTTCATTTTTTGGCCATATACTAAATCAGGGGCAAGCTGCGCCTGTCACCAAGTGCATTTAACCCTCAATGGTGTGGTTGTTTTTTGGCTAAAGCCTACATCAGGGTGAAGCTGTCACACCAAGTGCATTTAACCAGCAATAGTCTGTTTATTTTTTGGCCATATCCCAGTCTAATTCTGTCACTAAATCCATACCGGTCACCCAGCGCCTAAATACTAGGCCTCAAATTTATATCCAGCTAAATCTGTCCCTAGTGCTGTAGCTGGGCGAGTTATTTAGTGTCCGTTCAAGCACATTTCTTGTTCTGGGTTGAAATACAATTCCCAATTTAGCAATTTCATAATTTAGTGGTTTCTGCTATATCAGAGCTATTTGAAATCTATCCCTAAAAGGGTATATAATATTCAAGGTGCACATTGGGTCATTCAGAATAACTTCACACACACCCGCTACTGTGTATTTCCAAGTCTAATTCTGTCACTAAACCCATACCTGTCACGCAGCGCCTAAATACTAGGCCTCAAATTTATATCCAGCTAAATCTGTCCCTAGTGCTGTAGCTGGGCGAGTTATTTAGTGTCCGTTCAAGCACATTTCTTGTTCTGGGTTGAAATACAATTCCCAATTTAGCAATTTCATAATTTAGTGGTTTCTGCTATATCAGAGCTATTTGAAATCTATCCCTAAAAGGGTATATAATATTCAAGGTGCACATTGGGTCATTCAGAATAACTTCACACACACCCGCTACTGTGTATTTCCAAGTCTAATTCTGGCACTAAACCCATACCTGTCACCCAGCGCCTAAATACTAGGCCTCAAATTTATATCCCGCTAAATCTGTCCTTAGTGCTGTAGCTGGGCGAGTTATTTAGTGTCCGTTCAAGCACATTTCTTGTTCTGGGTTGAAATACAATTCCCAATTTAGCAATTTCATAATTTAGTGGTTTCTGCTATATCAGAGCTATTTGAAATCTATCCCTAAAAGGGTATATAATATTCAAGGTGCACATTGGGTCATTCAGAATAACTTCACACACACCCGCTACTGTGTATTTCCAAGTCTAATTCTGGCACTAAACCCATACCTGTCACCCAGCGCCTAAATACTAGGCCTCAAATTTATATCCCGCTAAATCTGTCCTTAGTGCTGTAGCTGGGCGAGTTATTTAGTGTCCGTTCAAGCACATTTCTTGTTCTGGGTTGAAATACAATTCCCAATTTAGCAATTTCATAATTTAGTGGTTTCTGCTATATCAGAGCTATTTGAAATCTATCCCTAAAAGGGTATATAATATTCAAGGTGCACATTGGGTCATTCAGAATAACTTCACACACACCCGCTACTGTGTATTTCCAAGTCTAATTCTGGCACTAAACCCATACCTGTCACCCAGCGCCTAAATACTAGGCCTCAAATTTATATCCCGCTAAATCTGTCCTTAGTGCTGTAGCTGGGCGAGTTATTTAGTGTCCGTTCAAGCACATTTCTTGTTCTGGGTTGAAATACAATTCCCAATTTAGCAATTTCATAATTTAGTGGTTTCTGCTATATCAGAGCTATTTGAAATCTATCCCTAAAAGGGTATATAATATTCAAGGTGCACATTGGGTCATTCAGAATAACTTCACACACACCCGCTACTGTGTATTTCCAAGTCTAATTCTGGCACTAAACCCATACCTGTCACCCAGCGCCTAAATACTAGGCCTCAAATTTATATCCCGCTAAATCTGTCCTTAGTGCTGTAGCTGGGCGAGTTATTTAGTGTCCGTTCAAGCACATTTCTTGTTCTGGGTTGAAATACAATTCCCAATTTAGCAATTTCATAATTTAGTGGTTTCTGCTATATCAGAGCTATTTGAAATCTATCCCTAAAAGGGTATATAATATTCAAGGTGCACATTGGGTCATTCAGAATAACTTCACACACACCCGCTACTGTGTATTTCCAAGTCTAATTCTGGCACTAAACCCATACCTGTCACCCAGCGCCTAAATACTAGGTCTCAAATTTATATCCCGCTAAATCTGTCCTTAGTGCTGTAGCTGGGCGAGTTATTTAGTGTCCGTTCAAGCACATTTCTTGTTCTGGGTTGAAATACAATTCCCAATTTAGCAATTTCATAATTTAGTGGTTTCTGCTATATCAGAGCTATTTGAAATCTATCCCTAAAAGGGTATATAATATTCAAGGTGCACATTGGGTCATTCAGAATAACTTCACACACACCCGCTACTGTGTATTTCCAAGTCTAATTCTGGCACTAAACCCATACCTGTCACCCAGCGCCTAAATACTAGGCCTCAAATTTATATCCCGCTAAATCTGTCCTTAGTGCTGTAGCTGGGCGAGTTATTTAGTGTCCGTTCAAGCACATTTCTTGTTCTGGGTTGAAATACAATTCCCAATTTAGCAATTTCATAATTTAGTGGTTTCTGCTATATCAGAGCTATTTGAAATCTATCCCTAAAAGGGTATATAATATTCAAGGTGCACATTGGGTCATTCAGAATAACTTCACACACACCCGCTACTGTGTATTTCCAAGTCTAATTCTGGCACTAAACCCATACCTGTCACCCAGCGCCTAAATACTAGGCCTCAAATTTATATCCCGCTAAATCTGTCCTTAGTGCTGTAGCTGGGCGAGTTATTTAGTGTCCGTTCAAGCACATTTCTTGTTCTGGGTTGAAATACAATTCCCAATTTAGCAATTTCATAATTTAGTGGTTTCTGCTATATCAGAGCTATTTGAAATCTATCCCTAAAAGGGTATATAATATTCAAGGTGCACATTGGGTCATTCAGAATAACTTCACACACACCCGCTACTGTGTATTTCCAAGTCTAATTCTGGCACTAAACCCATACCTGTCACCCAGCGCCTAAATACTAGGCCTCAAATTTATATCCCGCTAAATCTGTCCTTAGTGCTGTAGCTGGGCGAGTTATTTAGTGTCCGTTCAAGCACATTTCTTGTTCTGGGTTGAAATACAATTCCCAATTTAGCAATTTCATAATTTAGTGGTTTCTGCTATATCAGAGCTATTTGAAATCTATCCCTAAAAGGGTATATAATATTCAAGGTGCACATAGGGTCATTCAGAATAACTTCACACACCCGCTACTGTGCATTTCCAAATCTAATTCTGTCACTAAACCCATACCTGTCACCCAGCGCCTAAATACTAGGCCTCAAATTTATATCCCGCTAAATCTCTCGTTACCGCTGTCCTGTTGTGGCTGGGAAAGTTATTTAGTGTCCGTCAAAGCACATTTTTTGTTCTGGGTTGAAATACAATTCCCAATTTAGCAATTTCATAATTTAGTGGTTTCTGCTATATCAGAGCTATTTGAAATCTATCCCTAAAAGGGTAGATCATATTGAAGGTGCACATAGGGTCATTCAGAATAACTTCACACACACGCTTCTGTGCATTTCCAAGTCTAATTCTGTCACTAAATCCATACCGGTCACCCAGCGCCTAAATACTAGGCCTCAAATTTATATCCCGCTGAATTTGAATACAATACATTGGGCCAAATAATATATTTGTTGTTGTGGTGAACCATAACAATGAGAAAAACATCTAGTAAGGGACGCGGACGTGGACATGGTCGTGGTGGTGTTAGTGGACCCTCTGGTGCTGGGAGAGGACGTGGCCGTTCTGCCACATCCACACGTCCTAGTGTACCAACTACCTCAGGTCCCAGTAGCCGCCAGAATTTACAGCGATATATGGTGGGGCCCAATGCCGTTCTAAGGATGGTAAGGCCTGAGCAGGTACAGGCATTAGTCAATTGGGTGGCCGACAGTGGATCCAGCACGTTCACATTATCTCCCACCCAGTCTTCTGCAGAAAGCGCACAGATGGCGCCTGAAAACCAACCCCATCAGTCTGTCACATCACCCCCATGCATACCAGGGAAACTGTCTCAGCCTCAAGTTATGCAGCAGTCTCTTATGCTGTTTGAAGACTCCGCTGGCAGGGTTTCCCAAGGGCATCCACCTAGCCCTTCCCCAGCGGTGAAAGACATAGAATGCACTGACGCACAACCACTTATGTTTCCTGATGATGAGGACATGGGAATACCACCTCAGCATGTCTCTGATGATGACGAAACACAGGTGCCAACTGCTGCGTCTTTCTGCAGTGTGCAGACTGAACAGGAGGTCAGGGATCAAGACTGGGTGGAAGACGATGCAGGGGACGATGAGGTCCTAGACCCCACATGGAATGAAGGTCGTGCCACTGACTTTCACAGTTCGGAGGAAGAGGCAGTGGTGAGACCGAGCCAACAGCGTAGCAAAAGAGGGAGCAGTGGGCAAAAGCAGAACACCCGCCGCCAAGAGACTCCGCCTGCTACTGACCGCCGCCATCTGGGACCGAGCACCCCAAAGGCAGCTTCAAGGAGTTCCCTGGCATGGCACTTCTTCAAACAATGTGCTGACGACAAGACCCGAGTGGTTTGCACGCTGTGCCATCAGAGCCTGAAGCGAGGCATTAACGTTCTGAACCTGAGCACAACCTGCATGACCAGGCACCTGCATGCAAAGCATGAACTGCAGTGGAGTAAACACCTTAAAACCAAGGAAGTCACTCAGGCTCCCCCTGCTACCTCTTCTGCTGCTGCCGCCTCGGCCTATTCTGCTGCTGCCGCCTCGGCCTCTTCCTCCGCCTCTGGAGGAACGTTGGCACCTGCCGCCCAGCAAACAGGGGATGTACCACCAACACCACCACCACCACCTCCGTCACCAAGCGTCTCAACCATGTCACACGCCAGCGTTCAGCTCTCCATCTCACAAACATTTGATAGAAAGCGTAAATTCCCACCTAGCCACCCTCGATCCCTGGCCCTGAATGCCAGCATTTCTAAACTACTGGCCTATGAAATGCTGTCATTTAGGCTGGTGGACACAGACAGCTTCAAACAGCTCATGTCGCTTGCTGTCCCACAGTATGTTGTTCCCAGCCGGCACTACTTCTCCAAGAGAGCCGTGCCTTCCCTGCACAACCAAGTATCCGATAAAATCAAGTGTGCACTGCGCAACGCCATCTGTGGCAAGGTCCACCTAACCACAGATACGTGGACCAGTAAGCACGGCCAGGGACGCTATATCTCCCTAACTGCACACTGGGTAAATGTAGTGGCAGCTGGGCCCCAGGCGGAGAGCTGTTTGGCGCACGTCCTTCCGCCGCCAAGGATCGCAGGGCAACATTCTTTGCCTCCTGTTGCCACCTCCTCCTTCTCGGCTTCCTCCTCCTCTTCTTCCACCTGCTCATCCAGTCAGCCACACACCTTCACCACCAACTTCAGCACAGCCCGGGGTAAACGTCAGCAGGCCATTCTGAAACTCATATGTTTGGGGGACAGGCCCCACACCGCACAGGAGTTGTGGCGGGGTATAGAACAACAGACCGACGAGTGGTTGCTGCCGGTGAGCCTCAAGCCCGGCCTGGTGGTGTGTGATAATGGGCGAAATCTCGTTGCAGCTCTGGGACTAGCCAATTTGACGCACATCCCTTGCTTGGCGCATGTGCTGAATTTGGTGGTGCAGAAGTTCATTCACAACTACCCCGACATGTCAGAGCTGCTGCATAAAGTGCGGGCCGTCTGTTCGCGCTTCCGGCGTTCACATCCTGCTGCTGCTCGCCTGTCTGCGCTACAGCGTAACTTCGGCCTTCCCGCTCACCGCCTCATATGCGACGTGCCCACCAGGTGGAACTCCACCTTGCACATGCTGGACAGACTGTGCGAGCAGCAGCAGGCCATAGTGGAGTTTCAGCTGCAGCACGCACGGGTCAGTCGCACTACAGAACAGCACCACTTCACCACCAATGACTGGGCCTCCATGCGAGACCTGTGTGCCCTGTTGCGCTGTTTCGAGTACTCCACCAACATGGCCAGTGGCGATGACACCGTTATCAGCGTTACAATACCACTTCTATGTCTCCTTGAGAAAACACTTAGGGCGATGATGGAAGAGGAGGTGGCCCAGGAGGAGGAGGAGGAGGAGGAGGAAGAGGGGTCATTTTTAGCACTTTCAGGCCAGTCTCTTCGAAGTGACTCAGAGGGAGGTTTTTGGCAACAGCAGAGGCCAGGTACAAATGTGGCCAGCCAGGGCCCACTACTGGAGGACGAGGAGGACGAGGATGAGGAGGAGGTGGAGGAGGATGAGGATGAAGCATGGTCACAGCGGGGTGGCACCCAACGCAGCTCGGGTCCATCACTGGTGCGTGGCTGGGGGGAAAGGCAGGACGATGACGATACGCCTCCCACAGAGGACAGCTTGTCCTTATCCCTGGGCAGCCTGGCACACATGAGCGACTACATGCTGCAGTGCCTGCGCAACGACAGCAGAGTTGCCCACATTTTAACCTGTGCGGACTACTGGGTTGCCACCCTGCTGGATCCACGCTACAAAGACAATGTGCCCACCTTACTTCCTGCACTGGAGCGTGATAGGAAGATGCGCGAGTACAAGCGCACGTTGGTAGACGCGCTACTGAGAGCATTCCCAAATGTCACAGGGGAACAAGTGGAAGCCCAAGGCCAAGGCAGAGGAGGAGCAAGAGGTCGCCAAGGCAGCTGTGTCACGGCCAGCTCCTCTGAGGGCAGGGTTAGCATGGCAGAGATGTGGAAAACTTTTGTCAACACGCCACAGCTAACTGCACCACCACCTGATACGCAACGTGTTAGCAGGAGGCAACATTTCACTAACATGGTGGAACAGTACGTGTGCACACCCCTCCACGTACTGACTGATGGTTCGGCCCCATTCAACTTCTGGGTCTCTAAATTGTCCACGTGGCCAGAGCTAGCCTTTTATGCCTTGGAGGTGCTGGCCTGCCCGGCAGCCAGCGTTTTGTCTGAACGTGTATTCAGCACGGCAGGGGGCGTCATTACAGACAAACGCAGCCGCCTGTCTACAGCCAATGTGGACAAGCTGACGTTCATAAAAATGAACCAGGCATGGATCCCACAGGACCTGTCCGTCCCTTGTCCAGATTAGACATTAACTACCTCCCCATAACCATATATTATTGGACTCCAGGGCACTTCCTCATTCAATCCTATTTTTATTTTCATTTTACCATTATATTGCGATGCTACCCAAAGTTGAATGAACCTCTCCTCTGCCTGTGTGCTAGGCCTAAATATATGCCAATGGACTGTTGCAGTGGTGGCTGACATGAAGCCTGATTCTCTGCTATGACATGCAGACTAATTCTCTGCTGACATGAAGCCAGATTGTCTGTTACGGGACCTCTCTCCTCTGCCTGGGTGCTGGGCCTAAATTTATGACAATGGACTGTTGCAGTGGTGGCTGACGTGAAGCCTCATTCTCTGCTATGACATGCAGACTGATTCTCTGCTGACATGAAGCCAGATTGTCTGTTACGGGACCTCTCTCCTCTGCCTGTGTGCTAGGCCTAAATATATGCCAATGGACTGTTGCAGTGGTGGCTGACGTGAAGCCTGATTCTCTGCTATGACATGCAGACTGATTCTCTGCTGACATGAAGCCAGATCCTCTGTTACGGGACCTCTCTCCTCTGCCTGTGTGTGTGCTGGGCCTAAATATATGCCAATGGACTGTTGCAGTGGTGGCTGACGTGAAGCATCATTCTCTGCTATGACATGCAGACTAATTCTCTGCTGACATGAAGACAGATTCTCTGTTACGGGACCTCCCTCCTCTGCCTGGGTGCTGGGCCTAAATATATGCCAATGGACTGTTGCAGTGGTGGGTGACGTGAAGCCTCATTCTCTGCTATGACATGCAGACTAATTCTCTGCTGACATGAAGCCAGATTGTCTGTTACGGGACCTCTCTCCTCTGCCTGTGTGTGTGCTGGGCCTAAATATATGCCAATGGACTGTTGCAGTGGTGGCTGACGTGAAGCCTCATTCTCTGCTATGACATGCAGACTAATTCTCTGCTGACATGAAGACAGATTCTCTGTTACGGGACCTCTCTCCTCTGCCTGTGTGTGTGCTGGGCCTAAATATATGCCAATGGACTGTTGCAGTGGTGGCTGACGTGAAGCCTCATTCTCTGCTATGACATGCAGACTAATTCTCTGCTGACATGAAGACAGATTCTCTGTTACGGGACCTCCCTCCTCTGCCTGGGTGCTGGGCCTAAATATATGCCAATGGACTGTTGCAGTGGTGGGTGACGTGAAGCCTGATTCTCTGCTATGACATGCAGACTAATTCTCTGCTGACATGAAGACAGATTCTCTGTTACGGGACCTCTCTCCTCTGCCTGTGTGTGTGCTGGGCCTAAATATATGCCAATGGACTGTTGCAGTGGTGGCTGACGTGAAGCCTCATTCTCTGCTATGACATGCAGACTAATTCTCTGCTGACATGAAGACAGATTCTCTGTTACGGGACCTCCCTCCTCTGCCTGGGTGCTGGGCCTAAATATATGCCAATGGACTGTTGCAGTGGTGGCTGACGTGAAGCCTCATTCTCTGCTATGACATGCAGACTGATTCTCTGCTGACATGAAGCCAGATCGTCTGTTACGGGACCTCTCTGCTCTGCCTGTGTGCTAGGCCTAAATATATGCCAATGGACTGTTGCAGTGGTGGGTGACGTGAAGCCTCATTCTCTGCTATGACATGCAGACTGATTCTCTGCTGTCATGAAGCCAGATTGTCTGTTACGGGACCTCTCTGCTCTGCCTGTGTGCTAGGCCTAAATATATGCCAATGGACTGTTGCAGTGGTGGGTGACGTGAAGCCTCATTCTCTGCTATGACATGCAGACTGATTCTCTGCTGTCATGAAGCCAGATTGTCTGTTACGGGACCTCTCTGCTCTGCCTGTGTGCTAGGCCTAAATATATGCCAATGGACTGTTGCAGTGGTGGGTGACGTGAAGCCTCATTCTCTGCTATGACATGCAGACTGATTCTCTGCTGACATGAAGCCAGATTGTCTGTTACGGGACCTCTCTCCTCTGCCTGTGTGCTAGGCCTAAATATATGCCAATGGACTGTTGCAGTGGTGGCTGACGTGAAGCCTCATTCTCTGCTATGACATGCAGACTAATTCTCTGCTGACATGAAGCCAGATTGTCTGTTACGGGACCTCTCTCCTCTGCCTGGGTGCTGGGCCTAAATTTATGACAATGGACTGTTGCAGTGGTGGCTGACGTGAAGCCTGATTCTCTGCTATGACATGCAGACTGATTCTCTGCTGACATGAAGCCAGATCCTCTGTTACGGGACCTCTCTCCTCTGCCTGTGTGTGTGCTGGGCCTAAATATATGCCAATGGACTGTTGCAGTGGTGGCTGACGTGAAGCCTCATTCTCTGCTATGACATGCAGACTAATTCTCTGCTGACATGAAGCCAGATTGTCTGTTACGGGACCTCTCTCCTCTGCCTGGGTGCTGGGCCTAAATTTATGACAATGGACTGTTGCAGTGGTGGCTGACGTGAAGCCTCATTCTCTGCTATGACATGCAGACTGATTCTCTGCTGACATGAAGCCAGATCCTCTGTTACGGGACCTCTCTCCTCTGCCTGTGTGTGTGCTGGGCCTAAATATATGCCAATGGACTGTTGCAGTGGTGGCTGACGTGAAGCCTCATTCTCTGCTATGACATGCAGACTGATTCTCTGCTGACATGAAGCCAGATTCTCTGTTACGGGACCTCTCTCCTCTGCCTGTGTGTGTGCTGGGCCTAAATATATGCCAATGGACTGTTGCAGTGGTGGCTGACGTGAAGCCTCATTCTCTGCTATGACATGCAGACTAATTCTCTGCTGACATGAAGACAGATTCTCTGTTACGGGACCTCCCTCCTCTGCCTGGGTGCTGGGCCTAAATATATGCCAATGGACTGTTGCAGTGGTGGCTGACGTGAAGCCTCATTCTCTGCTATGACATGCAGACTAATTCTCTGCTGACATGAAGACAGATTCTCTGTTACGGGACCTCTCTCCTCTGCCTGGGTGCCGGGGCCTAAATATCTGAGAATGGACTGTTCCAGTGGTGGGTGACGGGAAGCCAGATTCTCTGCTATGGAACCTCTCTCCAATTGATTTTGGTTAATTTTTATTTATTTAATTTTTAATTTAATTCATTTCCCTATCCACATTTGTTTGCAGGGGATTTACCTACATGTTGCTGCCTTTTGCAGCCCTCTAGCTCTTTCCTGGGCTGTTTTACAGCCTTTTTAGTGCCGAAAAGTTCGGGTCCCCATTGACTTCAATGGGGTTCGGGTTCGGGACGAAGTTCGGATCGGGTTCGGATCCCGAACCCGAACATTTCCGGGATGTTCGGCCGAACTTCTCGAACCCGAACATCCAGGTGTTCGCTCAACTCTACTCATCACGCAAAAAATAAGCCTCTACAATCGCCCCCCAAACCCCCCCTCAAAAAAAACTATGGCTTTTAGACTATGGAGACACTAAAACATAATTTTTTTTGTTTCAAAACTGCTTTTATTGTGTTAGGCTACATCTACACGACGACATTTGTCGCGCGACAGATAGGGCACAACTACACTGCAACATTTATAGCGCAACATTTTGTTGCACCAATGTCGCGCGACAATTTTCTATAATGGCAGTGGTGTCGCACTGCAACATGCAACATGCTGCGACTGCGACGCAACAGTCGCAGAAAAATCCATCTTGAATGGATTTTCTGCGACTGTTGCAGTCGCAGCATGTTGCATGTTGAAGTGCGACACCATAGACTGCCATTATAAAAATTGTTGCGCGACATTAGTGCAACAAAATGTCGCGCAACAAATGTCGTCGTGTAGACGTAGCCTTAAATGCGATTTTTTAAAACAAAAGTTGACATATTAGATATTGCCGTGTCCGTAACAACCTGCTCTATAAAAGTACCACATGACCTAACCCCTCAGGTGAACATCGTAAAAAAGATAAAATAAAACAGGGTGTCAAAAAGCCATTTTTTCGTCACCTTACATCACAAAAAGTGTAATAGCAAGCGATCAAAAAGTCACAAACATCCCAAAATAGTGCCAATCAAAGTCATCTCATCCCGCAAAAAATGAGACCCTACCTAAGACTATTGCCCAAAAAATAAAAATAAAACTATGGCTCTCAGAATATGGAGACACTAAGGCCCCTTTCACACGGGCGAGAATTTCGCGCAGGTGATGCGTGAGGTGAACGCATTGCACCCGCACTGAATCTGGACCCATTAACTTCAATGGGGCTGTGCAGATGAGTGGTGCTTTTCACGCATCACTTGTGCATTGCATGAATATCGCAGCATGTTCTATATTCTGCGTTTTTCATGCAACGCAGGCCCCTTAATAATGAATGGGGCTGCGTGAGAATCGCAAGCATCCGTAAGCAAGTGCGGATCCGGTGCAATTTTCACGCATGGTTTCTAGGAGATGATAGGGATGAGCAACCCTGGACCCCATTTAAGTCTATTCACTGTATTATTTTCCCTTATAACATTGTTATAAGGGAAAATAATAGCATTCTTTAATACAGAATGCTTAGTAAAATGTGCTTTGAGGGGTTAAAAAAATAATAATATTATATCACCTCATCCACTTGATTGTGCAGTCGGTATCGTCTTCTTTCCTCTTCTTTCAGGACCTGCAAAAGAACCATTGATGACGTAATTAATAACGTTAGTGCAGGTCCTTCTATCTTCATTGAGCAGGACCTGCGCTGATGTCACCACGCTCATCACGTGGTGAGCGCAATTACGTCATCAAAGGTTCTTTTGCAGGTCCTGAAAGAAGAAAGAAAGAAGATGATACCAGCTGCGCGATCAAGTGGATGAGGTGAGTTATTTTATTTATTTTTTTCAACCTATCAAGGCACATTTTACTAAGCATTCTGTATTAAGAATGCTATTATTTTCCCTTATAACAATGTTATAAGGGAAAATAATAAAATCTACACAACACCGAACCCAAACCCGAACTTCAGTGAAGAAGTTTAGGTCTGGGTACCACATTCAGTTTTTTTTTTAAATGAACAACACAATCGCAGTCAAAACTGACTGAAATTGCATGCGCAATCGCACCCGGGATGCATCCGTAGCAATTTTTTTGTCATCTTACATCACGAACAGTGTAATACCAAGTGATCAAAAAGTTACATGCACCCTAAAATAGTACCAATCAAACTATCATCTTATATCTAAAAAAATTAGCCCCTACATAAGGCAGTCGCCCAAAATTTTCAAAAAAAACTATGGCTTTCAGAATATGGAGACGCTAAAAAATTATTTTTTTAAAAACCTGCTCTATAAAAATACCATGTCATCCAACCTGTCAAATGAACACTGTAAATAACAAAAAATAAAAACGGTGCCAAAACAACTATTTTTTTTTACCTTGCCTCACAAAAAGTGTAATATAGAGCAACCAAAAATCATATGTACCCTAAAATAGTACCAACAAAACTGCCACCTTATCCCGTAGTTTCCAAAATGGGGTCTTCTTTTGGAGTTTCTACTCTAGGGGTGCATCAAATGTGACATGGCAACTTAAAATTATTTCGGTGAAATCTGCCTTTCAAAAGCCATATGGCGTTCCTTTCCTTCTGCACCCTGCCGTGTGCCCGTACAGCAGTTTACGACCACATATGGGGTGTTTCTTTAAACTACAGAATCAGGGCAATAAATATTTGTTTGGCTGTTAACCCTTGCTTTGTTAGCTGAAAAAAATTGATTCAAATGGAAAATCTGCCAAAAAAGTGAAATTCTGAAATTTCATCTCAATTTACCATTAATTCTTGTGGAACGCCCATAGGGTTAACAAAGTTTGTAAAATCAGTTTTGAATACCTTAAGTGGTGTAGTTTCTAAAATGGGGTCATTTTTGTGTGGTTTATATTATATTATAGTCCGCTTGGACTTCATATGAGATTGATCCTATTGGATGTTGGTGATCAGAGCCTAACCTCTGACTCTCCTGCTTCACAACCATCCCTGCAATTTGAGTTGCTTGTGTGAGAAAAGTACATTACAAATGTTTGCCCTTTTTGGTTCCCACTTTTTGCCTTCTGTCTTTTTTCCTTTTCATGGTCTTTCAAATATAAACATTTTATTTTCCATTTTCCCATCCATCATTCAGAGTGATCATTAGAGGGTTCTTTTCATGTTATAAAGTGGTTCCCTATCACAATGATTAGCCATCACTTTATGATCCTGAGGGCCATCAGATGCTGTGTAAAATGTGGATTACTTCACCTTGTTGGATCTCAGAGCTTTCACCACACTCTAGTGGTCTAATTCCCACTAGCACTTCACACTGTCTCCTAACTAGCTCTTTGGCAGGACTTCCTTTAGCGTGTTTCTCTCTGTCCTTCACTCAGACTAGATATATGAAGAACTCTATATATCTTTCTGCCTTTGGAGCCAATCACTTCCCACTGGGGTCTATTTCTTTGATTCAAAATTAATCAAACTTTATTAATTATATAGTGGTAGGGCCTTGGTCCAAGGCCCCACACTGTGTCCTGCCAATAGCTTGTAAATAAACTGCACATCATGACTACATGGACATAATCAATAGTGCACAAAGTATTGCATCACAGATCATCATCAGAACATTGCTACATTACACTGTCAACCATACGCAGGTCCAGGATACAATCGTGTGTGGCTAGAAGGGGGCACATTGACAGCCCACATCTGTTTCAACCCTCTCACGTGCAGCAATGTCCTAATACTGCACCTCTTTTCATCTCATGAATGGTGGGAGTCCCAGAGATCAAACGCCACTGAGCATAAAGTAAAGCATATTCTAGCGACATGCCATTGATTTTTATAATAAAAAAATAAAAAAACTATAACTGCACTTCATCTCTCATAGGCCCAAGGTCCTATAGCAGCTGCTATTGCTGATATCCATGGGGCCAAGTTTTAGAAACTAGCAGCTTAGGTTTGGTCTAGTTTCTACTTTCTTCTCAGCCAAATTTGATGTCATAAAAAATATTTCGCAGCAGTTTAGCACTTTTGTGGTTTATAGGCCAAATTGACTTAGAACACTGTACTCATGCTATATCTGGTGAACTGACTTTACCTTTCATGCCTGTCTGTCATGTTTCTGGTTTATCACCCTGCATCATGCAAGGCACGTACACATCTCATATAAATTGCTTCTTCAGCACACATGAAGATTTTCTACTACTTTGAGTTAGGTAAACAGCCTGATAGAAGGGTTCAGTGCTGAAAAGCATGACTTGTATTTCTTCATTAAAGAGATAACTTTTGGCGGTTTTATACTTTGCCTGCTATCATGTGATTTGGCTGAAATAATAGGATAATAAACAATTGTACCGTATTCTAATGAACTATTTGCTTCTCTGTGCATTTCCATTAAGATGAAGTAGTAGATCTTTGCTCAGAAACCCAGAGGCAGCGAGGCATTTCATCTACAGAGGCGGCTTGGAGATGACCTAATTTCAACCGCTTATCAATCCTCTGGTGTTTGTTGGTTGATGTCATTTTCATCCTTAGTGTTCTCAGACTTTGGAATTAAATTCAGTTTAATGGTGAAAACATGTTTTGGACACTTGCCAGGCAAAAATTGAAGCAATAGATGAACCACATACAAGCATAGGCATTTATCTGTACATTGTTAATAATATGTGGCTTTTATCATGAATAAGGTTGAGCGAACACCTGGAAGTTCAGGTTCGCTGGGTTCGGCCGAACTTTGCCGCAAAGTTTGGATTCGGGACCCGAACTTGACCTGAACTTGACCCTGAACCCGAACCCCATTGAAGTCAATGTGGACCCGAACTCTAAGGCACTAAAATGGCTCTAAAAAAGTTATATAAAGGGCTAGAGGGCTGCAAAAGGAAGTAAAATAGGGGTAAGAGCAGTACAATTGCCCTGCAAACAAATGTGGATAGGGAAATGAATTAAAATAACATAGAATTAAAAAAAAAGTTAAAATAATGATCTTGAACTAGGAGGCGGTGGTCAAAATGGAGTAGGAGTTGGAGGAGGTGGTGGATGTGGCGGTGTAGGTGGAACCGGTGGTGGAGTAGGATTATTTTTGTATTTTTTATTTTTTTTAATAAATTTGGGAAGACCCCAAAACATTGGAAAATATAAAAAAGAAAACGTGAGCTGGAGTATAACGGGTGCGGACGGTATACTTGTCTATTCTGCACAAGGTACAGACGAGTCCTGTAGGATCCATACCTGGTTTATTTTAATGACCATGAGCTTGTCCACATTGGCTGTGGACAGGCAGATGCGCTTGTCTGTGATCAACCCCCCTGCCATGCTGAACACACGTTCGGACAATACACTGGCCGCAGGGCAGGCCAGCACCTCCAAGGCGTAAAAGGGCAAGCTTAGGCTATGTGCCCAATTTGGAGACCCAGAAGTTGAATGAGGCAGACCCATCAGTCAGTATGTGTAGGCGTGTGCACACGTACTGTTCCACTATGTTGCTGAAATGCTGCCTTCAGCTAAGACGTTTCATATCAGCTGGTGGTGCTGGTTGTTGTGGCATGCTGACAAAGATTTTCCACATTTAAGCCATGCTAACCCTCCCTTCTGAGGTCCTGGCAGTGCCCCTGCTGCGTTGGCAACTTCTTCCTTCTCCTCTGCCTTTGCCTTGTGCTTCCACTGAGCACCCGCTGTCAGGTGGGAATACCATCAGCAGCGTGTCTACCAGCGTGTGCCTGTACTCGCGCATCTTGCGATCACGCTCCAGCGACGGAATTAAGGACGGCACGTTGTCCTTGTAGCGGGGATCCAGCAGGGTGGCCACCCAGTAATCTGCACTGGTTAGAATATGGGCAACTCGGCGGTTGTTGAGCAGGCACTGCAGCATGTAGTCGCTCATGTGTGCCGTGGCTGGACAATTGTGTACCTGGCCTCTGTTTGGTGCAGGAACCCACCCTCCAAGCCATTTGTGAATGACTGGCCTGATAACAGTGGAAATGATCCCTCTTCCTCCTGTGCTACATGCTGTTCCATCATCACCCCAAGCGTTCTTTCAAGTAGACATAGAAGTGGGAAGAAACGCTGAGGACTGCGTCATCGGCACTGGCCATGTTGGTGGAGTACTCGAAACAGCGCAACACGGCACACACGTCCGCAGGGAGGCCCACTCGTTGGTGGTGAAGTGGTGCTGTTCTGCAGAGCGAATGTATAAAGAAGGAACCATGGCACTTCAATGTCTTCCAAAACAGTTATCATTTTTATTCCAACCGGACAAGCAACGTTTCGACTCTGTGAGTCTTTATCAAGCTCCAAGCTCTATCTTATTTCTCGGTTCCGCAGAGCGACTCACCCATGGGTGCTGCAGCTGGAACTCCACTATCGCCTGATGCTGCTCGCATAGTCTCCCCAGCATGTGCAAGGTGAAGTTCCACCTTTTGGGCACATCGCATATGAGGCGGTGAGCAGGAAGGCTGAAGTTACGCTGCAGCGCAGACAGGCGAGCAGCAGCAGGATAAAAACGCCGAAAGCGCGCACAGACAGATCTTTCCGCACTTTCTGCAGCAGCTCTGACATATCAGGGCAATTTTTCAGGAACCTCTGCACCACCAAATTCAGCACATGCACCAGGCAAGGGATGTGCATGTGCTAGGCCCAAAGCTGCTATGAGATTTTGCCTATTATCGCACACCACCAAGCTGGGCTTGAGGCTCAGTGGCACCAACCACTCATCTGTCTGTTGTTTCATGCCCGTCCACAGCTCCTGTGCAGTGTGGAGTTTTTCCCCCAAACAGCCTGCAGTTGTTTCCACCTGGCTGTGCTGAAGTTGGTGGTGAAGGTGTTATGCTTACCAGATGAGGAGGCAGTAGAGGAAGAGGAGTAGGAGGAGGAGGCAGCAGGAGGCAAAGAGAAACCTCCTGCCATCCTCAATGGCGGAAGGACATGCAGCAAACTGCTATCCGCCTCAGGCCCAGCCACCACTGCATTTACCCAGTGTGCAGTTAGGGATATATAACGTCTCTGCCTGTGCTTACTGTCCACATATCGGTGGTTATGTAGACCTTGCCACAAATGGCGTTGCGCAGTACACACCTAATTTTGTCCGCCACTTGGTTGTGCAGGGCGGGCATGGCTCGCCTGGAAAAGTAGTGGCGGCTGGGAACCACGTACTGTGGGACAGCCAACGCCATAAGTTTTTTAAAAGTCTCCTTCTCCAGCAGACGGAATGAGCATTTCAAGGGCCAGGAATTTTGAAATGCTGGCATTCAGGGCCAGGGATCACTGGTGGGTAGGGGGGTACTTCCTCTTTCTCTCCAGTGTTTGGGAGAGGGACAGCTGAACACTTCCATGGATATTGTGGAAATGCTTGGCGACAGTGACAGATGTGGTGGCGTTGCTGTCACATCCTCTGTTTGTGGGGTGGCAGGTAGTGATGGACGAACATCTGCTGAGACGGTTCGCAAATGCGAACAAATGTTCGCGAACCGCAAGTTCGCGGCGGGTCCCACTCATTTTAATGGCGACCCTGAAAAACCTTCAGCTCATATTTATAGCCAAGAAATAATTACTAGAAGTGCAGAAATAGTCCCACAACATGGACAGTGACATCCCAGATGTATTATTTGAATTTGCGATCTCCATTCATAATTTTTTTCAATGCAAAGTATCAGCAATACGATTTTCTCATACGCGCATGCGCAAATGCACTATACAGTACCCAAATGCACTATAAAGAATATATTGGTATATAACACCCCGCTTTAATCTGTTTTTTGGGGGGGGGCGACTGGTATATAACACCAGTAGAAATTAGTGTTCGAATTACGCTTGTCCCTCTATATACCTGCAGTATCACAGCAGAACCGCACACAACTGCCGCGCAATACAATGCACTATAATATACTCTCTAACATAGAAAGTATATTATAACATTGTACAAGGAAGGCAATCCATTAGAATATACATAAAGATAAAACGTAGCCTTTAATAATGTTACTATGAGGGTCCATTCATACATCCGTAAGTGTTTTGTGGATCCGCAAAA
The DNA here is from genome assembly GCF_014858855.1 of Bufo gargarizans. Taxonomy (NCBI): domain Eukaryota; kingdom Metazoa; phylum Chordata; class Amphibia; order Anura; family Bufonidae; genus Bufo; species Bufo gargarizans. The sequence goes on from NC_058080.1 coordinate 467,214,452, forward strand.
CACGGACAACGGCAATGTGCATTCCGCAATTTGCGGACCGCACATCGCCGACACTATAATATAAAAAGGCCTAATCTTGTCTGCAATTGCGGACAAGAATAGGACATGTTCTATTTTTTTGCAGAAATGGAAGCACGGTTGCGGAAGTGCGGATCAGAAAATGCGGTTGCAGACAGCACATTCCGTCCCCATTGAAAATTAATGGGGCTGCACGCATTCCGCAAAATTGCGGAACGGATGCGGACCCATTTTACGGACATGTGAATGGAAAAGATATCCCTCAAAATGAAAATAAATGTAATTATTAAAGTTAAGCAAAAAGCATAGATGTGGTAGGCAATAACAAGTGGTCTGCAGCACTAAATCAGGTGCTCGGCGGCACCAAATCAGAAACCATATGTCCTACCACAATCCGGGGGGTTCCAATGCACATCGATGAATCCAGGAGGGAAAGCAAAAAACATCTATCCCTGGGCTAAATGATGATGTGGTATTGAAGGACAGGGTGGGCAAAGAGATGTCCCTGATATTGCCCTACAGGGGGGTGCTATTCTGGCCCTGATAGCCTAACCACAGACCACCCGCCCTGATAAGAGCGACCCCGTCCGGAACCTTATCCTATATAAAAATGGTCCTAGTAAGCCCCTAGGCCCTGACTTCCAGGTGATCACTATATAGATCTATGTGTTTTTGACTCATTATAAAATAATATTTTAAGTATATCGCACCCCTCTGTGTATCACACCTATCGATAGCACACCTATACCAGTCCTTAAAATGACTTTTGTGACCCTATTAGCTAGCATTTGGTGTTCCTAACAGCCTGTCCCTGCTCCACACAGCAACCTCTCCCTACACTGGGGCAAAACACTGAATGTAAAATGGCGGCCAGATCAGGTTTATTTATAAGGTAGGGGGTATGTCCATGTGCTGAAATGTTTTAATTGGCTGTCCTGTACCACCTGATGGATGTGTCAGGGGTCAAAGTTCTTCACAATGTAAAAGAATATGGCGGCGCAAATATCTCCATATGTTCCCATGTTTGGCAAATCGCGAACACGCATAGTTCGCCGCGAAACGACTGCCGGGCGAACTGCAAGGCCATCTCTAGTGGCAGGTGCCACTGTCACTCCAGAGGGGGAGGAAAAGGCCAAGACTTCAGCAGAAGAGCGACCAGGAGGAGCCTGAGATCTTTCGTGGTTTTTCAGGTGTTTACTTCACTGCAGCTCGTGCTTTGCATTTAGATGCCTGGTCATTCAGGTGGTGCTCAGGCTTAGAACATTTATGCTTCGCTTCAGGCTCTGATTGCACAGCGTGCAAACCAATCACGTTTTGTCGTCAGCACATTGTCTGAAGAACTGCCATGCCAGGGAACTCATTGGAGCTGGCTTTGGAGTGCTCAGTCCTTGGGTGTGGTGGGCAGTAGCAGGGGTACTGGCTAGGGGACGGCCACTCTGCTTTTGCACACTGCTCCCTCTTTTGCTGTGTGGCTGGTGCTGTTCATTCTCCACATCATCTTCCACCCACTCTTCACCCCTGCCCTCCTTGCCGGTCTGCACACTGCAGAAAGCCACAGCAGTTGGCACCTGTGTTATATCATCTTCAGAGATGTGCTGCGGTGGTCCTCCCATGTCCACATTCTGAAACATAAGTGGTTGGGCATCAATGCACTCAATCTCTTCCACTTCTGGAGCAGGGCTATGTGGACAGCCATCGGAAACCCTGCCAGCACAGTCATCAAAAAGCATAAGAGACTGCTGCATGATTTGGGGCTTAGACTGCTTGGCTGATTTGCAAGGGGGTGAGGTGAAAGACAGATGCCCATGGGCTGCAGGTTCTAATTCTGCACTTTCAGCAGGGGACCGGGTGGGAGACAATGTGAAGGAACTGGAGGCACTGTCAGCGACCTTAATCTACTACCGCCTCTACTTGTTCTGGCCGCACCATTCGTACACCGGTATTCGGGCCTACAAAATAACGCTAAACGTCCTGTCACCTACGTACACCTGAGGAAGGTGTTTCATTTGGGCATGTAGCTGGAACAGATCGACCACGTCCTCTCCCTGCAACAGGAGCTCCACCAACCCTAGCAGCACCACGACCAGGGCCACGTCCCTTATTTGATGCTTTCCTCATTCTTTGAGGTCACACACTGAACTAACAGACAGATTATACTATTTTTTATTCCATGCATGCGGTGCATGTGTACTTCACGCAATAAATTGGTATATGACAGACAGATTAACTATATTATTATCCCTGTCACATATGCAGTGCAGGTGTACTTCACGCAATGAATGGGTATATGACGTGCACCTAACCGACGGATTAACTATTATATTTGTGTATCAAGGGTACAAAGTACAATGTTGCATTGCACCCACACAAAAAAATCGCTGTACGTCACACACAGAATTAACCAGATTTATGATTAGCTTTCTGTGTCAGGGGTGCAAAGATGGTGTATTGCACCCACAAAAATTGCACTATCACTGTCCCTCACTTCAGCTGCCTGCTTTCTGTCTCTTCACTACTGAGAGCTGATAGGCGGTGCTACACGTGATCCAGCTTATATAGAGGCTGGGTCACATGATGCACCAGCCAATCACAGCCATGCCATTAGTAAGGGCACACAGCTTAACCCAAACTCATTGTCAACAGGTGGTTTAATATATAAACGCGTTTTCTCATTCATGCGAAGTTGCTGCTATGTCTAGGCGTGACTTACTATGTGTCAGACTCATTTTAAACAGGCAGTCTAATAAAGTATATAGGCGCTAGTACACTTACTAAGCCATTGATACTGAATCTGTTCGGTTATACATAGACTTACTGTGCATCAGACTTAGTCTCAACAGGCGGTCTAATATATAGGCATGTTTATCTAGTACACTTACTGTGCCATTAATATTTAATCTGTTCTGTTATACATAGACTTACTGTGCATCAGACTTAGTCTCAACAGGTGGTCAAATTTTTTTGGCTGTGCCATTTATACTTAATCTGTTACATTACTGATTCAGTTACTGTACACTATGACGAACAGACAGTTGCCTCGGCCCTCAAAAAGAACGGACATTGGCCAAAATGTTGCTATAGTTGGCACAAGTAGCAGGAGAAGAAAGGGTGGTGGTAGCAGCAGCAACAGGCCACAGCTGCCATTGTCATCCAGTGCTCGTGTTTTGACCAAAAATTAAACAGTACTGGAATAGTTGACTTGCTCTTCATCATCTCAGGTGACAACAGATACACATACCCATTTATCGGTGGGTTCCTCTGACACAAAACTGGGCATTGCCCAGGAACAACCTCTGTGCCATTATCTGTTCTACAGCTACCTCTTTATTTTGCTGCTCCTTCTGCTCAGGAAGTAATGCATACTGCTGTCTCTGCTCCGCTTTTCTGTGAGGACGAGCTTAGTGTGGACAGTCAGCAGCTACAAGCCAGCACAGACTTGGAGGAGATGTCCGCTGCATCCTCCCTTAAGCATGCAACTAGCAATGTCGACAGTAGGGTGGGACCATGTGTTGCAAGCAGTCAGGGAGGTGGCAATGAGACTGGTGAGAGTGACGAGCAAACATTAGTGGATGATGATGATGTAGGTGATAGCATGAGAGAGGGCATCATCATCATCATCAGGGGATAAGGGTGGCAGCAGGACAGTGAGACAGTGGCAGGGAGACAGTGTGCCAATGAGCCAGCAGGTTAGAAGCAGTGGGAGATCTGGAGCCAAACACTCCCAGGGTAGACCGTCTGCTACTCAGGAGCCTACCTGTCAGGAAACAACTAGTGGTGCATGGGTTCATACAGGCAGTAGCAGACAGTCATCATGAAGTGTTGGGGCAAAAATGCCATACTCGGCAGTGTGGGCATTTTCTTTCAATTCGCTGGGGGACATTGGCGTGGCGGTATGCCAGATCTGTGGGCAGAAGGTGAAGAGCAGTCAGGGTGCTAATGTTGGCACCACGGCCCTGCATCAACACATGGAGCATCACCACAAAGTTGCCTGGGAAAACTGTGGCACTAATTTAGTGGTACAGCATGATGCAGCAAGCGCTGCATCTCCAAGTGACCCGCAGTCCAGCAGTCAGGGCCCCTCAACTTCAGCAGAAGGAAGCTGTCGTTCCCTCCCTTCGTTAATTGCTCTTTACGCTCCTCCTACTCCTCATCACGTGTTTTGCCAGCAATCGATCACCAAGGCGGTTGCAAAGAGACAACAGTATGCGTGCACTCATCCAATGGTGCAGAAGCTGAATGTGCACCTAGCCATGTTACTGGTACTACAGGCCCTCCCTTTCCATATCGTGGACTCTGAACATTTCAGAGAATTGAAGCCTTTTGCCCACCCAAGGTGGAGACTCCCAAGCAGTCATTACTTCCCTAAAAAAGCTATACCAGACCTGCACACGTATTTTGAGCAGAAGGTAGGCCAATCTGTGAGCCTGTTGGTGTCTGGTACAGTTCATGCCAGCGATGACGTGTGGAGCTGTAACTATGGTCAAGGACAATATATCTTCTTTACAGCCCACTGGGTAAATGAGGCAATGCCGCCTCCAATTTGTAATCGTGGGATTTCTGCGCCAGTATCCTCCTCCTCTTCATCCTCCACCTTCACCTCAACCTCCACTGTAGGTACAGTTCAGAGTGGTCCTCCAGCATACCACCTATGCACACGGTTCTGCACCTGGTCAGCCTGGGTAAACGGAGTCACACTGGGGAGGAACTGCTCCATGTCATCAACCAAGAAATCGAATCCTAGCTGCCTCCTCGCCAATTGGAGATAGGAACCATGGTCAGGTCACTGATAACGGGAAGAACAGTCTGTCTGCACTGTGCCAGGGAGGGATGACCAATGTGCACATCTTCAATCTTGTCACCCAATTCCTGAAGTCTTGCACCCAACTGCAAGACGTTTTGGAAATGTCAAGGAAACTGTGCATGCACTTCAGCCACTCTTACCCGTAAAACGCACCCTCCTTGAGCTGCAAAGGTAGAATGGTGTTCCTCATATGAGATGTTTCCACACATTTGAACTACATACTTCACATGTTCAAACGACTATATAAGCAGAGGAAACCCATGACCGATTTCTTTTTTTTTTTTTTTTTTTAATTGTCTTTATTAAATAATATAGCAAAACATTACAGATTAGAAAAAGAAGATACAGTTCCCCCCCCCCCCCAATCCCCCCTCCCCCCCCTACCTGTGGTGCGTCAAAAAAGAACCCCAAAAAAAATAAAAAAAATAAAAATAAAACAATTTGACCTCAACTAATCCGTCCTCCAGCCACCCCATATCTTAATCCACTTGTCCTCAGCTTCCCTCTGTTTGTACAAAATTTTCTCATAGTTTTTTACCTTAACAACTAAATTTATCCATGTATTTATATCTGAAGTAAATCGAGCAAACCAGGTCCGACTGACCAAGACTCTAGCCAGCATCAATATTCTGCTCAGGAAAATCTTTTGATACTTGTGATTATTTAATTTGGAAAGATCATTAAGCACAAATACTTGTGGTTCAAAAGGGATTCGAATTTTTAGTTTATACTTAATACAACTATTAATAGTGTTACAATAATTTATAATTTCTGGACAAGTCCATATCATATGGAGAAAATCCGCTCCTACAGTGTCACATTTGGGGCAGTTTGACGTGTCTCTTAATCCACATTTATTCATCCAAAGTGGAGTAATATATAATCTATGACAAATGTAGAATTGTACTAGAACGTGGTTGAAGTTCTGTGACAGTGAACCTAAATTCCCAAATATATTCTCCCAACCTTCTATTTGTAAATTCGGACAATCCAGCTCCCACGCTCTTTGTCCTGGTGAATATGTATCATTAAACCGTGCCTTAAGTAATAGCTTATATATATATATGAAATTTTTATTCTAGACATTGTACCCCCTACCCATTCATTCAAAAAAGATGAATTATCTATATTCAACACCAGTTTGTCATGACCGATTTCTTGATGCAGATGGACTATTTCCCGGAGTAACTTTGAAGTTTGACAGTGGCAGCTCATGCGTGACACCTGCCGTTGCTCAGGCCCTTTGAGGTGGCCAATTTATTTATCAGTTGCCAGAACTACGGGATAAATAATGTCATTCCTCTTCTTCACATCCTGGAGGGGATGCAGGTAAATCTGACTGGCGAGGGGACAGTGGCGCCTACATTTCACGGCCACCTGAGCCCTGTGGAGGCTGAGCTGGCACAAGAGGAGGACGAGGACATAAACGGCCAGGAATTCTATACAGAATAGGTGGTTTATCTGCCCAAGAGACAGGAGAGGAGCAGGAGGACCTAGAGGGTGACAAGGAAGATGATGCAGTTAACCCCAACAGACTGTGTCAGTATGCAGTGGAGATGAGCAGGGAGTCCCTCCGAGTCCCTTGCACAAATAACCAGATGCATGCTGAGTTGCTTGCATAGTGACAGCTGTATTATCACCATTGGGCAGAGGGATGACTACTGGCTGTCCACAATGTTAGACCCTTGCTACCTGTGCAAAATGGGAGCCTTTTTTACACCTTCTGAGATGGCTAAAAAAACTCAACTACTATCAAGACATCTTTTGTAGTCGGTTGGTTGTTGCCTATGCGCAAAATTGCCCATTCTCAAGAAGGTCTCACTAGGGCCCCCTTTGAGCTTACACTCCACTGCTATGGCTGCTGGAGGAGCAGCAGCAACTTAAGTATTGAGTCTCTGATAAGCACTTTTCTTCGCCCGCCTACTGAAGAAAGCACCCAGCAGCAGCAGGACAGGGAGCAGAACCTGAACCAGCAGGTTGTTGCATGCATAGTACTGCACCCTGTCACCCCAGATCCAAAATCTCCTGGACTACTGGTCAGCCAAACTTGAATTGTGGCTACAACTGGCTGAGTTTGCTCCAGGCAAGCTTTCCTTCCCAGCCAGTAGTGTGGCATCAGAGTGAGTGTTTATTGAGGCAGTTGGCATAGTTACCCCAGAGACAACTCACCTTTCAACACAAAATGTTGAGAGACTAACCTTTATAAAGATTAATCAGGACTGGATCAACCATTATTTTTAGATACCGATGCCTGGTGCAACAGACTAGATCATTCTGGCAGTAATGATCTGACTGTAGTGTGCTGCCACACCGGAACATTGTGACAAATGGCCTGTTACCTCTGGCCATGTGCTGCTGCCAATATTTTAATGCTGCCACGTGCCAGATGCTACATGCCTGCTGCCTCTACTGCCATCTGCTCTTACTGTGATCTGCCACCATCTTGTGTTGTTACAGCTGCTGCTGTTGCCCCTCCTCCCCACTCTGTTCTGGGGCCACTATTGTGATGCTTCATGCTGTTACCACCTTCCCACTCTTCTTGGGCCAGTATTGTGACTCTTCTTGCTGCTGCCACCCTCGCCACTCTGTTCTGGGGACACTAGTCTCCCTGTTTAGCCATGTTGATATCACCATTTATTTTTCGTTCTTCTTCTGATCCGTCAGAAGAACAGAAAAATAACAAAAATAAACAGGTCCTGTAGTTTCAGCATCCATAAGGACTCTATCACATGGTCAGTATTCTGCATCAGGATTTGATAATGATTTGAAAGCCAAAAGCATAAGTGGGTCCAAAACACAGTAGACATGCAAATATTTCCATTATATGTTATCTCTGTTTTGGATCCACTCCTGTTTTTGCTAACATTGACCTGTAAGGTTGAGTTCACACTTCAGTTATTTGGTCAGTGTTTTCCAGTTTCAGTTTTTGCGAGCCAAATTCTGGAGCCAAGTCTACTATCGGATTAGGTATCATAAATAGATCTGCACCTGGTCTGTGGGTTTGACTCGCACCTGCCAGACCAAATAACTGAAGTATGAATTGAGCCTAATAGTGCCGCACTGTTATTCTACTGCTAACAGAAGGAATAATGTATTTGCGCTGCCACAACATGGATTAAAGGAACCTATATTTTCTCCACTATTTTATTGCTGCTGCCTCCATGTCCTTATTTTGCTCCACTAAAGAGTTGGGACACAGCTCCTGCAGCGTTTTTTTTTTGCTTTACTATAGGCTGCTGTATGCTTTTTCTGTTTAGCTAGGGTTTAGCTAGGACTGTTGGTGGCCTTCATGATGATGCATAGTATTGAACGTGAATATTCAAATCGCTAATTTTTATCGTGAATATCGCCACTTCGAGAATTCGCGAATATTTAGAATATAGTGCTATATATTCATATTCGTGAATAGTGTTGATCGCGAATATATTACATTGCCGATTTTTGCAATCAGGTACATAATGACTGGATATCACAAATTCTAAAATTTGCAAATTTATGGTGAATATTCAGCCAAAAATTTGCGAAATATCGCGAATTTGAATATTGCCTATTCCGCTCATCACTAATTATGCGCATGTTCATATATGTGACCTACTGTGTGACCTGCTGTCACCTGCTGTCACCTAGCTGGTTCGCTACCAGAAATAACTAGCTATGAATATTGCTGCACTACACAGTCATGTACACCAAGGTACATTCTCCCTAAAGTTTACCTGCAGCCTGGGATAGACCTGATGAAACAATGCAAATTTTTTGAGAAATTCGGCAAAGCCACTGTATCTAATTTTTTTTTAAACTTCACTCATTTCTAATTGTAACCATAGAAAGGAGCAGTGTATAATGCAATGAAAAAATGAATAAAAAAAAATACATTAAAAAGTGTGTTGTATTAACTTACTCTACATGATACATGCCATTTGCTAAAGTGAGACCCCTTTAAGGACCAAAATAATGGTTGAGCAGTGTCATCCAATATTCACGTTGCCTGGTGGGCTTAGTATGACTCACCCACAATACAGTCAATGGTCCAAAGCAACATTAGTGACAAGAGAAGCAGGAGTTAGGTGAAATAATCCAATAGCATGTTGTATCGAAGGGGTTTTCTGAGATTTAAAAAACTTGTCACAGAAGAGGGGTCAGTATATAATAACCTTCCTCACCTTTTAAATGTTCCATCACTGCAGAGTCATCACCATAGTTTCTGCCTTTTTGGCTCCTGCTGGGCCTGCAATGGTCATGTGATTGGTGCAGCCAATCACCAACTGTTGAAGTCAGTGGTTAGCTGCACCAGTCATGTGACTGATAAATGACAGGTTTACATTCAAATGTATGGAACAGATACTGACTTGTGGGAACATACCCTGAAGGTCTGTCAGAAAATCACCCTTAAAAATAAAACAGATTTAATGAAAGTACATCTGGCAGCAGTTTTGATCATGGAAAACTGTTAACAATGCTAGGTAGGGGCCAGGGTAAACAGGACAAACAAACATTTTGCGGAGCTTATTATCAGGAGTAGTGTAAACATGAAGTAAGAACATGAAGTTGTATTCTGCTAGGTTCTGCTCCTGCAAGTGCATTGGAGAGGGGGGTTCACTGTGAAGTGCACTCTGCTGTCTGCATTGAGCTGCTTAACAACCCTTCCTCTGCTCTGAATGACCTTTCAGTGGTCTCCTAGTTGGATGCTATGCTTTCACTCAGAGCAGAGGACAATTTAGAGTCAGTTTGGGTTACCTTGCAGCTTGATAATCATAAGGTAACTCATGTAGGTGTGATATATAGACCACCTAGCCAAGTCAAAGAATTAGATGATCTACTAGTTGAGGAAATAGCTAAAATGACATTGAATGGGGAAGTTATCATTATGGGAGACTTCAATCTTCCAGATGTAAACTGGAAAACCAAAATAGCTAGTTCTGCCAGGAGTACAGATATTCTAAATTCCCTACTGGGATTAGCTCTACAGCAAGTAGTGGAGGAGCCAACCCGGAAGGAGGCCATTTTAGATTTAGTATTCACAAATTTGGTATCTGATATTACTGTAGGGGAAAGCTTGGGATCTAGTGATCACCAGTCAGTGTAGTTTACTATAAGTACAGTGACTGAGTCACACCACACAAAAACAAAAGTTTTAGATTTTAGAAAAAATGACTTTTCTAAAATTAGATTAGTGGTATACGAGTCCCTATCAGACTGGAACAGTTTCATTGGAGTCCAGGAGAAATGGGACTACTTAAAAGTGGCACTATTGAAGGCAACAGAAAATTGCATTAGGCTTGTCAGTAAAAGCAAAAAAAGGAAGAGACCACTGTGGTACTCAGCAGAAGTGGCCAAAATCATTAAAAACAAAAAGATAGCATTTAGGAATTATAAAAAAAAAAAACGAGGATGACAGGCTAATTTATAAGATTAGGCAGAGAGAGGCCAAACAAGTTATAAGAGCTTCTAAAGCACAAGCAGAAGAGAAATTAGCTCAGTCAGGGAAAAAAAGGCGATAAGGCATTCTTCAGATACATAAATGAAAAAAGGAAACTAAAACAAGGAATTACCAAATTAAAAACAAAAGAAGGAAGGTATATGGAAGAAGATAAAGAAATAGCTGACTGCCTCAATGAATACTTCTGTTCAGTTTTTACAAAGGAAAATGAAGGAGAAGGACCTCAGTTAGAAAAGAAGACTAATGAATCTTTTGATGCATGTGTCTTTACAGAGAAAGAGGTTCTAAGTCAACTGTCTAAAATTAATACAAATAAGTCACAGGGGCCTGATGGGATACACCCAAAGCTATTAAAAGAGCTCAGCGGTGAACTAGCAAAACCATTAACAGATTTATTTAACCCTTTCATGACCAATGGTCATTGATGCCCCAGTGTCCTGGTCAAAATTTACAAATCTGACATGCGTCACTTTATGTAGTAATTGCTTTGAAACACTTTTACTTATCCATGCCATTCTGAGATTGTTTTCTCGTGTGACACATTGTACTTCATGATAGTCATATATTTGAGTCAATATATTTCACCTTTATTTATGAAAAAATCCCAAATTTTCCCAAAATTTTGAAAGATTCACAATTTTCCAAAACCCACTTTTTAAGGACCAGTTCAGGCCTGAAGTCACTTTGTGGGGCTTACATAGCGGAAACCCCCATAAATGACCCCATTGTAGAAACTACACCCCTCAAGTTACTCAAAACTGATTTTACAAACTTTGTTAACCCTTTAGGCGTTCCACAAGAATTAAAGGGAAATGGAGATGAAATTTCTAAATTTCACTTTTTTGGCAGATTTTCCATTTTATTAAAAAAAATTCTTTAACACATTGAGGGTTAACAGCCAAACAAAACTCAATATTTATTACCCTGATTCCACAGTTTACATAAACACCCCACATGTGGTCGTAAACTGCTGTACCGGCACACGGCAGGGGCAGAAGGAAAGGAATGCCATACGGTTTTTGGAAGGCAGATTGTGGTGGATTGGTTTTCTGAACGCCATATGTTTTTTATTTTTCTGCCGATCGTCTTGTGCAGGGGCTCGTTATTTGCAGAAAGTGTTGAGGTTTTTATTGGTACCATTTTTGGGTACATAGGATTTTTTGATCATTCATTATTACACTTTATGGGGCAAGGTGACCCCAAAATTGGCTGTTTTGGAACAGTTTTCATTTATTTATTTTTACAGCGTTCATCTGAGGAGTTAGGTCATGTGATAGTTTTATAGAGAAGATCGTTACGGACGTGGCAATACCTAATATGTATACTTTTTCTTATTTATTTAAGTTTTACACAATAATAGCATTTCTGAAACCCCAGAAATGATGTTTTAGTGTCTCTATAGTCTGAGAGCCATAGGTTTTTTTATTTTTTTGGGCGATTGTCTTAAATAGGGTATCATTTTTTGCGGGACGAGGCGATGGTTTGATTGGTACTATTTTGGGGGTCATAAGCCTTTTTGATCGCTTGCTGTTGCACTTTTTGTGATGTAAGGTGACAAAAATGGCTTTTTTTTACAGTTTTTTTTTATGGTGTTTATCGGACGGGGTCTATCATGTGATATCTTTATAGAGACGGTCGTTACGGACGCGGTGATACCTAATATGTGTAGTTTTTTCATTTTTCATTTTTTATAGGAAAAGGCAATTAATTTTTTTAATTTTACATTTTTATTTATTTATTTTTACTTTAATTTTTTTTCAATTTTTTTTATCAAGTCCCTCTTGGATCTTGAAGATCCAGTGGGGCTGTACTATACTTTGAAATGCTCTTGCATTGCAAAGTGTAATACAATCAGATGCCCTGTAGGTGCCAACAACGGGGCTGCCATCGCAGCGCAGCTGCCCCGATGGTGGAGAGAGGGAGCCCCCCTCCCTCTATTAACCCCATTGATGCCTCTGCCGCGGCATCTATGGGGTTACAGCAGAGTGTCAGCATAGAGCTGACACTCTGATGATGGCGGCGGCTCAGGAATGGAGCCGCCGCCATCAAACACAGCAGGGGGGTAGACCGAGCGGGGGGCAGCGCTGGAAGGGGGGGAAGGGAGGGTGTCATGGCCAGCAGGAGGAATGGAGGGGCCGGACTCAAGGAGGGGCACTGTGGACACAAGATGGGGCACAGATGGAGGGGCACAGATGGGGGGGCTGCACAGATCGAGGGGGAGCCTGCACAGATCGGGGGGGGGGGGCTGCACGGATCGGGAAGGGCACGAGGACACTGTAATTTCAGGCTCTGATCTGCAGAGCGCAGCTCAGAGCCTGAAACCGGCATTTTTTCACTGCCACGATCCGATTGGTTAGTCTGCATAGACTAACCAATCGGATTGATTGCCACTCTGATTGGTCCCTTGCCGGCATTACTGCACTGTATGCTGTCCGTGACAGCATACAGGGCAGGGACAGAAGCTTTAATCCAAGCGCTTTGTAGCGCTTGGATTAAAGAGCTGCCAGAACGTTTGTATACGTGGTAGCTGCACGGGGTATGTGCAGCTATCACGTATATATACAGATTGCGGTCGGGAAGGGGTTAACCAATCACTGGCAACAGGAGTCGTCCCAGAAGATTGGAAATTAGCAAATGTTGTGCCCATTCACAAGAAAGGTAGTAGGGAGGAATCGGGCAACTAGGGCAACTATAGGCCAGTAAGCCTGACATCAATAGTGGGGAAATTAATGGAAACCATACTTAAGGAGAGGATTGTGGAACATCTAAAATCCCATGGATTGAAAGATGAAAAACAGCATGGGTTTACTTCAGGGAGATCATGTCAAACTAATCTTATTGATTTTTTTGATTGGGTGACTAAAATAATAGATGGAGGAGGTGCAGTAGACATCGCTTATCTAGACTTTAGTAAGGCTTTTGATACTGCCCCACATAGAAGGCTTATCAATAAAGTGCAATCTTTGGGCTTGGACTCCCATATTATTAAATGGATTAGGCAGTGGCTGAGGGACAGGCAACAGAAAGTTGTAGTCAATTGAGTATATTCAGACCAAGGTCTTGTTACCAGTGGGGTACCTCAGGGATCTGTTCTTGGACCAATATTGTTTAATATCTTTATCAGCGAAATTGCAGAAGGACTCAATGGTAAGGTATGTCTTTTTGCTGATGACACAAAGATTTGTATCAGGGTTGATGTTCCTGGGGGGGATACACCAATGGAAAAGGACTTAGGAAAACTAGAGGAATGGTCAAAAATCTGGCAACTAAAATTTAATGTTGATAAGTGCAAGATAATGCACCTGGGACGTAAAAACCCAAGAGCAGAATATAAAATCAGTGATACAGTCCTAACCTCAGTATCTGAGGAAAGGGATTTAGGGATCATTATTTCAGAAGATATAAAGGTAGGCAGACAATGTCATAGAACAGCAGGAAATGCTAGCAGAATGCTTGGGTGTATAGGGAGAGGAATTACCAGTAGAAAGAGGGAGGTGCTCATGCCGCTCTACAGAACACTAGTGAGACCTAATTTGGGTATTGTGCTCAGTACTGGAGACCATATCTCCAGAAGGATATTGATACTTTGGAGAGAGTTCAGAGAAGAGCTACTAAACTGGTACATGGATTGCAGGATAAAACTTATCAGGAAAGATTAAAGGACCTTAACATGTATAGCTTGGAAGAAAGACGAGACAGAGGGGATATGATAGAAACTTTTAAATACCTAAAGGGAATCAACAAGATAAAAGAGGAGAGAATATTTAAAAGAAGAAAAACTGCTACAAGAGGACATAGTTTTAAATTAGAGGGGCAAAGGTTTAAAAGTAATATCAGGAAGTATTACTTTACTGAGAGAGTTGTGGATGCATGTAATAGCCTTCCTGCAGAAGTGGTAGCTGCAAATATAGTGGAGGAGTTTAGGCATGCATGGGATAGGCATAAGGCCATCCTTCATATAAGATAGGGCCAGAGGCTATCCATAGTATTTAGTACAGGTCCTTCTAAAAAAATTAGCATATTGTGATAAAGTTCATTATTTTCTGTAATGTACTGATAAACATTAGACTTTCATATATTTTAGATTCATTACACACCAACTGAAGTAGTTCAAGCCTTTTATTGTTTTAATATTGATGATTTTGGCATACAGCTCATGAAAACCCAAAATTCCTATCTAAAAAAATTAGCATATCATGAAAAGGTTCTCTAAACGAGCTATTAACCTAATCATCTGAATCAACTAATTAACTCTAAACACCTGCAAAAGATTCCTGAGGCTTTTAAAAACTCCCAGCCTGGTTCATTACTCAAAACCGCAATCATGGGTAAGACTGCCGACCTGACTGCTGTCCAGAAGGCCATCATTGACACCCTCAAACAAGAGGGTAAGACACAGAAAGAAATTTCTGAACGAATAGGCTGTTCCCAGAGTGCTGTATCAAGGGACCTCAGTGGGAAGTCTGTGGGAAGGAAAAAGTGTGGCAGAAAACGCTGCACAACGAGAAGAGGTGACCGGACCCTGAGGAAGATTGTGGAGAAGGACCGATTCCAGACCTTAGGGGACCTGCGGAAGCAGTGGACTGAGTCTGGAGTAGAAACATCAAGAGCCACCGTGTACAGGCGTGTGCAGGAAATGGGCTACTGGTGCCGCATTCCCCAGGTCAAGCCACTTTTGAACCAGAAACAGCGGCAGAAGCGCCTGACCTGGGCTACAGAGAAGCAGCACTGGACTGTTGCTCAGTGGTCCAAAGTACTTTTTTCGGATGAAAGCAAATTTTGCATGTCATTCGGAAATCAAGGTGCCAGAGTCTGGAGGAAGACTGGGGAGAGGAAAATGCTAAAATGCCTGAAGTCCAGTGTCAAGTAACCACAGTCAGTGATGGTCTGGGGTGCCATGTCAGCTGCTGGTGTTGGTCCACTGTGTTTTATCAAGGGCAGGGTCAATGCAGCTAGCTATCAGGAGATTTTGGAGCACTTCATGCTTCCATCTGCTGATTTTTCAGCACGACCTGGCACCTGCTCACAGTGCCAAAACCACTGGTATATGGTTTACTGACCATGGTATTACTGTGCTCAATTGGCCTGCCAACTCTCCTGACCTGAACCCCATAGAGAATCTGTGGGATTTTGGGAAGAGAAAGTTGAGAGACGCAAGACCCAACACTCTGGATGAGCTTAAGGCCGCTATAGAAGCATCCTGGGCCTCCATAACACCTCAGCAGTGCCACAGGCTGATTGACTCCATGCCACGCCGCATTGAAGCAGTCATTTCTGCAAAAGGATTCCCGACCAAGTATTGAGTGCATAACTGAACATAATTATTTGAAGGTTGACTTTTTTTGTATTAAAACACTTTTCTTTTATTGGTCGGATGAAATATGCTAATTTTTTTAGAGGAAATTTGGGTTTTCATGAGCTGTATGCCAAAATCATCAATATTAAAACAATAAAAGGCTCGAACTACTTCAGTTGGTGTGTAATGAATCTAAAATATATGAAAGTCTAATGTTTATCAGTACATTACAGAAAATAATGAACTTTATCACAATATGCTATTTTTTTTAGAAGGACCTGTATATTGGGCAGACTAGATGGGCCAAATGGTTCTTATCTGCCGACGCATTCTATGTTTCTATGTTTCTTAGCTAGTCCCCTTTTTTCTTCTTCACAAATATTTTACATTCCCATTGAGCATCTTAATATAAGGGTGACTTTATCGAGAGGGAAACAATGCTTTTCAAAGTTTACTCTTAAACTTCCTGTTTGGCAACAATGTTATTTATAGTATTGCCAGTAATCTAACCATGATGCATTTACTATGTCTCATTTTAAATGTACATCTTATCTACCATAATAACAATTGTTGTTAAGTTATTGTCATGATATATTTATCACCTCTACCTTGTGGTTTTGCCCAGGGAGCTGATGTTTACTTCTGTTAGTTTAGATCAGGTTTGTTATGCTTTCTTTCTGCTTATCTTTTGGTTGCTAAAAGCGTTATAGCCAAATGTTTGCTGGTTGTCAAAAGGAGAATATGAAATTCTCCACACACAGTGGAGTTTCGCTTACTGTATTTTTCTAAAACCCAAAATTCTTCATGCATTATTAACACATGATGTATAGTATCCACCATATAACAGGACATAGTAAACCGCAGTACCAGTAGATTAGCAGTACATAGTTAACAGGTCAAACTAGACAACCCTCATTGCCCCTGCCCCCTATTTTTTCTTAATTTCTAACTTTAACAGTGGTGTAAATTACTCAACCACCAGCCCAGGAAACTGCTCTGGCAGTTGGATTTCAACATGTTTGATCCTTTTGTTCTTGGGGAGTGGCTACTTTCTTCCAATTCCCATATACAACCAGAGTTGGATTAGGATTCTTTGGGTCTACAAGAGGAAATTATCAAAACAATCTACTAGATTTCGATTCAAAGAAATAGACCCTAGTGGAAAGTTACTGGAGCCAAAGGCAGCTCCAAATTATGTTTTTTTCTCCTGGACCTTTGAGACCCGCTATGGTATCAGAGCCTGGGCCCACCGGAAGATCATCTGGTACTCTGGTGGGACAGTCCAACACTGTATACAACACAGACATGGTCAACCAAGTGTGCATGTGTATTCAAGGTTAAAGATAGATAGTTGTGGACTGAATCAATGGTCAACAGCAATCTCATAAGTATAGCCAGCCTAAAGCCTGTATTACACTGCCCAATATCTCAGCAGATGATCACTAACAAACATTCACATGAACTCTTGTTAGCGATTATCTGTCAGTGCAATACTGCTGCCAATTGCCCGATGAACGAGCAAACGTTTGATCATTGGGCAAGCCAAATCTTTGGACATGTTAAAAATTAATTGTTTGTAGGCGTCAAATCGTGGTGTCTAATAACCACTATACAGCATAAGGACGGGCGATGGCATAGCAATCACTCCTCCCCATGCTGCGGAGAAGATCACTGCATGTAATAGCAGTGCTCTCCTCTGCTAGCAAGCAGGCGATTGTCGAGAGGGAATGCTTCCCTCCCGACAATCGTCTGCCACATTGGGCTGTGTAATACAGCTTTAAGACTTGAGTTCAGAGATAAGTACAAGGCACTAGTGTTGGGCGAGCATGCTCAGCCGAACACCATTTTGACTTGATCATCGCGAACACCGCGTGTGCTCGAGCGCGATGCTCGAGTCTCCTCCCGCACGTTTGTTTTACTGGCACTCACTGGGAAGTGGCCGTGATGCTTATGGTGAGCGCAGAGGCCGTGGTCCTTGGCACGTTGAAACTGTGCCTGCTGCCAGAAAACAAGAAAAACAGTCATCCACGATACCTAGCTTCATGTCCCAGGTTGCAGGGCAGTGCAGGACACCACTCTTAAAGTCAGACCAGTGCGACCAGGTGGTCGGTTGGATTTCAGCAGATAATGCTTCCAGTCAGTTAAGCATCACCCTGTCTTCCATCAAGTCCAGTCTCCCACCATGGAGAGTCTGGCCAAACAAGTAATCCCACACTCGGATATTCCGAGGACCTCTCCATTCCTTGATTTGGCCCTCTTGTCAAGCACGCTTAAAGAGAGACAGATCTTGTGCCCTGATTCCCAAACTCTTGAGCATCCACAGTCGCAAGAAGATGACGGTGGGGAACGGCAATTTCTGTTTAATGAGGTGGATGATGATGAGACACAGTTGCCAATAAGTCAACAGCAATTACTGTCTCAAGAGGTTGAGGAAGAGGATGAGACACATTTTTCAATCACTGAGTTTGTGGTTAGAGCAGAGTGAGGAAGTGGAAGAGGAGGTGGTGGTCGATGAAGTCACTGACCCAACCTGGGAAGGTGGAAAGCCGAGCGAGGACAGCAGTACAAAAGGGGAGGGATCTTCAGCATTGCAACAGGCTGGAAGAGGCAGTGGGGTGGCAAAAGGGGGAAGGCGGGCCACACCAAACAGGCCTGTAACTGTTCTATGGAGCACGTCCTTGCGGAAATTTCCCTTGCCAAGGGGTAGGTGTTCCGAAGTCTGACGCTTTTTTGAGGAAAGTGCAGACGACAAAAGAATTGTAATTTGCAACCTGTGCCATACAAAAATGAGCAGGGGCGTAAACACTAGCAACCTCACCACCACCAGCATGATCCGCCACATGGCATCAAAGCACCGTAATAGGTGGGCCGAACGCCTGGGTCCACAATCTGTATCTGTGGGTCACACCACTGCCTCCTCTTCCCCTGTGTTACGTGCTGGCCAATTCCCTGTCCAAGACGCAGGCCGGAATGCCTCCCACTCTGCACCTGGACCTTCGCAAACACCATCAGCGAACACATCCACTTCCGTGTCCCAGCGCAGCGTACAAATGTCCTTACCCCAAGCATTTGAACGCAAGCCGAATAACCAGCCACCCTTCCACAGACCATAGCACTAAATGCACAGATTTCCAAATGACTGGCCCTGGAAATGTTGCCATTTAGGCTTGTGGACACTGAGGCCTTCCGCAGCCTGATGTCGGCAGCCGTTCGACGTTATGCAGTCCCCAGCCGCCACTATATTTCAAGGTGTGCCATGCCCGCCTTACACCAACATGTGTCCCGTAACATCACACGCGCCCTGAGCAACACAGTTACTGGGAAGGTCCACTAACCACGAACACATAGACAAGTGCATTCGGCCAGGTGCTACATTTGCCTGACTGCACACTGGGTGAATGTTGTGGAGGCCGGGAGCGAGTCGTACCCTGGGATGGCACAAATGCTAGCGATGCCAAGGATTGCGGGCCCTACGTTGATCAGGGTTTCCGCTAGCACCTACGTTAGTGGCTCCAACCCCCACTTCTCCTCCTCCATCTCCTCCTCCACTTCCACCTCCTAATTATCCACGTGCAGCACCAGTCAGTCATCAGTCGGTAGCTGGAAGCAGTGTAACACTGCAGTGGGAGAAGCGGCAACAGGCCGTGCTGAAGCTGATATGCTTAGGGGACAAACGGCACACTGCCGCAGAGTTGTGGCAGGGGATAAGAGACCAGACTGAGTTGTAACTTTCGCTACTCAACCTAGAACCAGGCATTGTTGTGTCTGATAATGGCCGTAACTTGGTGGCAGCTTTGGAGCTCGGCAAGCTCACACACATCCCATGCCTAGCCCATGTCTTAAACTTATCAAAACCTACCCCAATTTGCCTGAGCTACCGGCGAAGGTGCGCCACGTATGTGCACATTTCCGCAAGTGATCGACAGTTTTAGCCGGTCTGTTGTGCGACATGAGCACACGTTGGAACTCAGCGTTCCACATGTTGGCCAGGCCTTGTTAGCAGCAGAGGGCAGTAGTGGAATACCAGCTGCAACATGGTCGTCGCCTTTTCAGTCAGCTTCCGCTCTTCACAAGAGATGAGTGGGCATGGATGTCTGACCTCTGTGAGGTTTTACACAACTTTGAGCAATCAACACAGATGGTG
Source organism: Bufo gargarizans (assembly GCF_014858855.1). Taxonomy (NCBI): domain Eukaryota; kingdom Metazoa; phylum Chordata; class Amphibia; order Anura; family Bufonidae; genus Bufo; species Bufo gargarizans. The sequence goes on from NC_058080.1 coordinate 467,234,148, forward strand.
AGCAGCGATGCTGCTTTTATCAGCGTAAGCATCCTATTTCTGTGTCTACTGAAACGCTCACTGCTCACAATGAAGGCGGACGCTTTGCATGTGGAAGCAGTGGAAATCGGGGAAGACAGTACACAGCGTGATATCCAGACCACCCTCAGTTTGTCTTATCAGCGCGAATTGGAGTATGATGATGAGGAGGAGCAGAAGACGGTTGCCTCCGCTACAGAGGGTAGTACCCATAGCAGGTTTATTCCATCTGTTCAGCGTGGATGGGCCGAAGAGGAGGAAGAAGATGAGGAGATTGAGAGTCATCCTCCTAATGAGGACAGAGAAGTCTTGTCTGTTGGCACACATGGCTGACTTTATGTTATGCTGCCTTTCCTGTGACCCTCACGTTATACGCAATATGCCCAACACTGATTACTGGTTGTTCACCCTTCTCGACCCCCGCTATAAAGAGAACTTCTCATCTCTCATTCCTATGGTGGAGAGGACTAGCAAAATGGTGCAATACCAGAAGGTCCTTGTGGAAAAATTGCTCCAAAAATTTTCAGCTGTAGTTTGAGCATCATCCTTCAGACCGTCACTATTTGGTCAGCATTTGATCAGTATTTGTAAGGCAAAAACAGGAGTGGGTCCAAAACAGAGATAAACATGTGAAAATATTTGCATGCCTTCTGTGTTTTGGACCCACTCCTGCTTTTGGCTTCCAGATCATGATCAAATCATGATGCAAAATACTGACTGTGATAGAGGCCTCATGCTCAATTTGCTTAAGTTTTGGCCATTAGCCCCTGAAATCTGCTTTATTCAGATGGAAAAGAAATCATACAAGCAGGACTTTAATAGCCTCTATCACACAGCCAGTATTTGGTCAGATTTTTGCATCAGTATTTGATTTGTATTGTTAGAGCAAAAACAGGAGTGGATCTAAAACAAAAATAACATGTGATGGCAATATTTGCATGTCTTCTGTGTTTTGGACCCACTTCTGCTTTTGGCGTCCAAATCATGAGCAAATCCTGATGTAAAATACTGACCGTGTGATAGAGGCCTTTTGGACTCTCAAACGAAAGAACGTTTTTTAAAATTATTTTTCTATTCTTCTGACAGATCACAAGAAAGAGAAAATACACGGTAATGTCAACACAGCCAAACAGGGACACTAGTGGCCCCATAACAGACTGGTTAGGGTGGCACCAGCATAAAGAGTCACACTAGTTGCCCAGTAACAGAGTGGGGAGGGTGGCAACAGCATGAAGAGTCACAATAGTGGCCCCAGAACAGATTGGGGAGTGTGGGGGGGAGGCAGTGGCAGTAACAGCACAAGATGGTGGAAGATCGCAGTAGGGGCAGATGGCAGTAGAGGCATCAGGCGTGTGGCATCAGGTGGGTGACAGCATCAGAATAGTGGCAGCAGCACATGGTCAGAAGGAACAGGCTATTTGTCACAATGTTCTGATGTGGCAGTACACTACAGTCAGAACATTACTGCCAGAATGATCTAGTCAGTTGTAGGCAGGCCCCAGTGTCTGGAAATCCAGTTTGATCCAGGCCTGAGTCATCATTATAAAGGTTAGTCTCTCAACATTTTGTGTTGAACGGAGAGTTCTTTTTGGGGTAACTACTAATCGCTCTGATGCCACACTACTGGCCAGAAAGTAAAGCTTGCCCAAAGCAAACTCTGCCAGTTACAGTGACAATTCAAGTTTGGCTAACCAGTAGTCCAGGGGATCTTGTATCTGGGGTGAAAGGATGCAGTCCAAGTATGCCACCACCTGCTGGTTCAGGTTTTGCTCCAAGTCCTGCTACTGCTGGGTGGTTTCTTCAATAGGCGGGTGAAGAAAAGTGCTCATCAGAGACTCAAGACTGAAGTTGCTGCTGATGGAGCTGGTGTTGATCCTGCCCCTCCCCCACCTCCCTCCAGCAGTGGAGCGTGAGCTCAGAGGGTTTCCCCAGTGAGGCCTTCGTGAGAATGGGCAATGGTGAATGTAGGCAGCGAACTATTTACTACAAAGGATGTCTCAATAGTAGTTGAGATTTTCTTCCCTCTCAGAAGGTGAAAAAAAGACCGGTAGCAAGGGTCTAACATTGTGGACAGCCAGTAGTCATCCCTCTGCCAAATGGTTATAATGCCACTGTCACTACACAAGCAACTCAGCATGCATCTGGCTATTTGAGCAAGGGACTTGGAGAGACTCACTATCTCCTCTCTACTACATACTGGTCTAATGGGGTCATCAGCATCAACTTACTGGTCACCATCTAGCTACTCATGCTTCTCCTGCTCCTCTCCTGTCACTTGGGCAGATAAGCCACCTAGTTCTATGGAATTCCTGGCCGTTTATATTCTCCTCCTTTCTTCTCCTACTCCTTTGCCAGCTCAGCTTCCACAGGGCTCAGGTGGCCGTGAGATGTAGGCATCATGTCTTCTGTCCCCTCACCAGTCAGATTTATCAGCATCCCCTCTAGGACATGAAGGAGTTGAATGACATTGTTCATCCTGTAGTTCTGGCAACTGAAAAATAAATTGGCCTTCTCAAAGGGCCTGAGCAAATGGCAGGTGTCAAGCATGAGCTGCCACTGTCTAACATCAAAGTTACACAGGGGAGTACTCCTGTCTGTCTGCATCAAGAAATCGTTCACAGGTTTCCTCTGCTTATACAGTCATTCCAACATGTGGACGGTGGAGTTGCAACGTGTGGAAACATGGCTAATAAGGGGATGTAGGGGAACACCATTCTGCCTTTGAAGCTCAAGAAGGGCGTTCTTTGCATGGTAAGAGGGGCTGAAGCGCATACACAGTTTCCTTGACATTTTGAATACATTTTGCAGTTGGGTGGAACTCTTCAGGAACTGGGTGAGTAACACATTTAGGATGTGCACCATGCATGGCGCATGGGTCAGTTCTCCCTGACGCAGCGCAGACAGAATGTTCATTGACACAGAAATCTCATGATTACAACACGGAGGTGGCATCACCATTACCTGGCGAAGTTGCTGGTGTGCCTGGGCCAGAACCACATTTACTCAGTACACTGTAAAGGACATATATTGTCATTCACCATTGTTACAGCTCCACACGTCAGCGCTGGCATGAACTTTACCAGAAACCGACAGGCTCAAGGACTAGCCCACTTTCTGGTCAACACACAGTACAGACCAAAAGTTTGGACACACCTTCTCATTTAAAGAGTTTTCTTTATTTTCGTGACTATGAAAATTGTAGATTCACACTGAAGGCATCAAAACTATGAATTAACACATGTGGAATTATATACATAACAAAAACGTGTGAAACAACTGAAAATATGTCATATTCTAGGTTCTTCAAAGTAGCCACCTTTTGCTTTGATTACTGCTTTGCACACTCTTGGCATTCTCTTGATGAGCTTCAAGAGGTAGTCACCTGAAATGGTTTTCACTTCACAGTTGTGCCCTGTCAGGTTTAATAAGTGGGATTTCTTGCCTTATAAATGGGGTTGGGACCATCAGTTGTGTTGTGGAGAAGTCAGGTGGATACACAGCTGATAGTCCTACTGAATAGACTGTTAAAATTTGTATTATGGCAAGAAAAAAGCAGCTAAGTAAAGAAAAACGAGTGGCCATCATTACTTTAAGAAATGAAGATGAGTCAGTCCGAAAAATTGGGAAAACCTTCAAAGTGTCCCCAAGTTCAGTCACAAAAACCATCAAGCGCTACAAAGAAACTGGCTCACATGCAGACCGCCCCAGGAAAGGAAGACCAAGAGTCACCTCTGCTGCGGAGGACAAGTTCATCCGAGTCACCAGCCTCAGAAATTGCAGGTTAACAGCAGCTCAGATTAGAGACCAGGTCAATGCCACACAGAGTTCTAGCAGCAGACACATCTCTTGAACAACTGTTAAGAGGAGGCCTTCATGGTAGAATATCTGCTCGGAAACCACTGCTAAGGACAGGCAACAAGCAGAAGAGACTTGTTTGGGCTAAAGAACACAAGGAATAGACATTAGACCAGTGGAAATCTGTGCTTTGGTCTGATGAGTCCAAATTTGAGATCTTTGGTTCCAACCACCGTGTCTTTGTGCGACGCAGAAAAGGTGAACATATGGACTCTACATGCCTGGTTCCCACCGTGAAGCATGGAGGAGGAGGTGTGATGGTGTGGGGGTGCTTTGCTGGTGACACTGTTGGGGATTTATTCAAAATTGAAGGCATACTGAACCAGCATGGCTACCACAGCATCTTGCAGCGGCATGCTATTCCATCCGGTTTGCGTTTAGTTGGACCATCATTATTTTTCAACAGGACAATGACCCCAAACACACCTGCAGGCTGTGTAAGGGCTATTTGACCATGAAGGAGATTGATGGGGTGCTGCGCCAGATGACCTGGCCTCCACAGTCACTGGACCTAAACCCAATCGAGGTAGTTTGGGGTGAGCTGGACCGCAGAGTGAAGGCAAAAGGGCCAACAAGTGCTAAGCATCTCTGGGAACTCCTTCAAGACTGTTGGAAGACCATTTCAGGTGACTACCTCTTTAAGCTCATCAAGAGAATGCCAAGAGTGTGCAAAGCAGTAATCAAAGCAAAAGGTGGCTACTTTGAAGAACCTAGAATATGACATATTTTCAGTTGTTTCACACTTTTTTGTTATGTATATAATTCCACATGTGTTAATTCATAGTTTTGATGCCTTCAGTGTGAATCTACAATTTTCATAGTCATGAAAATAAAGAAAACTCTTTGAATGAGAAGGTGTGTCCAAACTTTTGGTCTGTACTGTACATGTGCAGCACTGGTACAGCTTTTTTCAGTGAAGTAATGACGACGTAGAACTCTGTACCTTGGATTGGCACAAGCCATCAGTTCTCTGAAATTTTCAAAGTTAGGGACTGTAGTAACAGCAACATGGCCAGGTGCATGTTCAGCTTCTGTGGCATTGGAGTGCACACATACTGTTGTCTATTTGCAATCGCCTCATTGATCAATTGCTGCCGAAACATGTGACAAGGAAAAGAAGGAGCATCAGAAGCAATAGACGAAGGGAAGTAACGACAACTTCCTTCTGCTGAGGTTGGGGAGCCCGGACCTCAGGAGAAGGCATGGGGGCCACTGGGAGATGCTGTGTCTTGCTGTACCACTACATTAGTGCCACGGTTTTCCCACACCACTTTATGGTGCTGCTCCATGTGTTGACACAGGGCTATACAGGTAGGCTCCTGAGTAGCAGATGGTCTACCCCGGGCTCCATATCTCCCCCTGCTTCCACCCAGTTGGCTTATTGGCACGCTGCCACCCTACTACTGTCTTAACATGATGCCCCCTCTTCACCTGGCTCCCACGTGCGATAGGCTACATTATCTTCCTTTAATTCCTGTTCGTCACTTATGTCACCCAACCTTAACCAGTCTCATGGCCATGTCCCTGATCACTCACAACTAGGGATGAGCGAACTCGAACTGTATAGTTCGGGTTCGTACCGAATTTTGGGGTGTCCGTGACACGGACCCGAACCCGGACATTTTCGTAAAAGTCCGGGTTCGGGTTCGGTGTTCGTCGCTTTCTTCGCGCTTTTGTGACGCTTTCTTGGCGCTTTTTGAAAGGCTGCAAAGCAGCCAATCAACAAGCGTCATACTACTTGCCCCAAGAGGCCATCACAGCCATGCCTACTATTGGCATGGCTGTGATTGGCCAGAGCACCATGTGACCCAGCCTCTATTTAAGCTGGAGTCACATAGCGCCGCCCGTCACTCTGCTCTGATTAGCGTAGGGAGAGGTTGCGGCTGCGACAGTAGGGCGAGATTAGGCAGATTAACTCCTCCAAAGGACTTGATTAACTGATCGATCTGCAGCTGTGGATCATTGAGCTGCTGATCCTCAATTGCTCACTGTTTTTAGGCTGCCCAGACCGTTTGTCAGTCACATTTTTCTGGGGTGATCGGCGGCCATTTTGTGTCTTGTGGTGCGCCAGCACAAGCTGCGACCAAGTGCATTTAACCCTCAATGGTGTGGTTGTTTTTTGGCTAAAGCCTACATCAGGGTGAAGCTGTCACACCAAGTGCATTTAACCAGCAATAGTCTGTTCATTTTTTGGCCATATACAAAATCAGGGGCAAGCTGCGCCTGTCACCAAGTGCATTTAACCCTCAATGGTGTGGTTGTTTTTTGGCTAAAGCCTACATCAGGGTGAAGCTGTCACACCAAGTGCATTTAACCAGCAATAGTCTGTTCATTTTTTGGCCATATACTAAATCAGGGGCAAGCTGCGCCTGTCACCAAGTGCATTTAACCCTCAATGGTGTGGTTGTTTTTTGGCTAAAGCCTACATCAGGGTGAAGCTGTCACACCAAGTGCATTTAACCAGCAATAGTCTGTTTATTTTTTGGCCATATCCCAGTCTAATTCTGTCACTAAATCCATACCGGTCACCCAGCGCCTAAATACTAGGCCTCAAATTTATATCCCGCTAAATCTGTCCTTAGTGCTGTAGCTGGGCGAGTTATTTAGTGTCCGTTCAAGCACATTTCTTGTTCTGGGTTGAAATACAATTCCCAATTTAGCAATTTCATAATTTAGTGGTTTCTGCTATATCAGAGCTATTTGAAATCTATCCCTAAAAGGGTATATAATATTCAAGGTGCACATTGGGTCATTCAGAATAACTTCACACACACCCGCTACTGTGTATTTCCAAGTCTAATTCTGGCACTAAACCCATACCTGTCACCCAGCGCCTAAATACTAGGCCTCAAATTTATATCCCGCTAAATCTGTCCCTAGTGCTGTAGCTGGGCGAGTTATTTAGTGTCCGTTCAAGCACATTTCTTGTTCTGGGTTGAAATACAATTCCCAATTTAGCAATTTCATAATTTAGTGGTTTCTGCTATATCAGAGCTATTTGAAATCTATCCCTAAAAGGGTATATAATATTCAAGGTGCACATTGGGTCATTCAGAATAACTTCACACACACCCGCTACTGTGTATTTCCAAGTCTAATTCTGGCACTAAACCCATACCTGTCACCCAGCGCCTAAATACTAGGCCTCAAATTTATATCCAGCTAAATCTGTCCCTAGTGCTGTAGCTGGGCGAGTTATTTAGTGTCCGTTCAAGCACATTTCTTGTTCTGGGTTGAAATACAATTCCCAATTTAGCAATTTCATAATTTAGTGGTTTCTGCTATATCAGAGCTATTTGAAATCTATCCCTAAAAGGGTATATAATATTCAAGGTGCACATTGGGTCATTCAGAATAACTTCACACACACCCGCTACTGTGTATTTCCAAGTCTAATTCTGGCACTAAACCCATACCTGTCACCCAGCGCCTAAATACTAGGCCTCAAATTTATATCCCGCTAAATCTGTCCCTAGTGCTGTAGCTGGGCGAGTTATTTAGTGTCCGTTCAAGCACATTTCTTGTTCTGGGTTGAAATACAATTCCCAATTTAGCAATTTCATAATTTAGTGGTTTCTGCTATATCAGAGCTATTTGAAATCTATCCCTAAAAGGGTATATAATATTCAAGGTGCACATTGGGTCATTCAGAATAACTTCACACACACCCGCTACTGTGTATTTCCAAGTCTAATTCTGGCACTAAACCCATACCTGTCACCCAGCGCCTAAATACTAGGCCTCAAATTTATATCCCGCTAAATCTGTCCTTAGTGCTGTAGCTGGGCGAGTTATTTAGTGTCCGTTCAAGCACATTTCTTGTTCTGGGTTGAAATACAATTCCCAATTTAGCAATTTCATAATTTAGTGGTTTCTGCTATATCAGAGCTATTTGAAATCTATCCCTAAAAGGGTATATAATATTCAAGGTGCACATTGGGTCATTCAGAATAACTTCACACACACCCGCTACTGTGTATTTCCAAGTCTAATTCTGGCACTAAACCCATACCTGTCACCCAGCGCCTAAATACTAGGCCTCAAATTTATATCCCGCTAAATCTGTCCCTAGTGCTGTAGCTGGGCGAGTTATTTAGTGTCCGTTCAAGCACATTTCTTGTTCTGGGTTGAAATACAATTCCCAATTTAGCAATTTCATAATTTAGTGGTTTCTGCTATATCAGAGCTATTTGAAATCTATCCCTAAAAGGGTATATAATATTCAAGGTGCACATTGGGTCATTCAGAATAACTTCACACACACCCGCTACTGTGTATTTCCAAATCTAATTCTGTCACTAAACCCATACCTGTCACCCAGCGCCTAAATACTAGGCCTCAAATTTATATCCCGCTAAATCTCTCGTTACCGCTGTCCTGTTGTGGCTGGGAAAGTTATTTAGTGTCCGTCAAAGCACATTTTTTGTTCTGGGTTGAAATACAATTCCCAATTTAGCAATTTCATAATTTAGTCGTTTCTGCTATATCAGAGCTATTTGAAATCTATCCCTAAAAGGGTAGATCATATTGAAGGTGCACATAGGGTCATTCAGAATAACTTCACACACACGCTTCTGTGCATTTCCAAGTCTAATTCTGTCACTAAATCCATACCGGTCACCCAGCGCCTAAATACTAGGCCTCAAATTTATATCCCGCTGAATTTGAATACAATACATTGGGCCAAATAATATATTTGTTGTTGTGGTGAACCATAACAATGAGAAAAACATCTAGTAAGGGACGCGGACGTGGACATGGTCGTGGTGGTGTTAGTGGACCCTCTGGTGCTGGGAGAGGACGTGGCCGTTCTGCCACATCCACACGTCCTAGTGTACCAACTACCTCAGGTCCCAGTAGCCGCCAGAATTTACAGCGATATATGGTGGGGCCCAATGCCGTTCTAAGGATGGTAAGGCCTGAGCAGGTACAGGCATTAGTCAATTGGGTGGCCGACAGTGGATCCAGCACGTTCACATTATCTCCCACCCAGTCTTCTGCAGAAAGCGCACAGATGGCGCCTGAAAACCAACCCCATCAGTCTGTCACATCACCCCCATGCATACCAGGGAAACTGTCTCAGCCTCAAGTTATGCAGCAGTCTCTTATGCTGTTTGAAGACTCCGCTGGCAGGGTTTCCCAAGGGCATCCACCTAGCCCTTCCCCAGCGGTGAAAGACATAGAATGCACTGACGCACAACCACTTATGTTTCCTGATGATGAGGACATGGGAATACCACCTCAGCATGTCTCTGATGATGACGAAACACAGGTGCCAACTGCTGCGTCTTTCTGCAGTGTGCAGACTGAACAGGAGGTCAGGGATCAAGACTGGGTGGAAGACGATGCAGGGGACGATGAGGTCCTAGACCCCACATGGAATGAAGGTCGTGCCACTGACTTTCACAGTTCGGAGGAAGAGGCAGTGGTGAGACCGAGCCAACAGCGTAGCAAAAGAGGGAGCAGTGGGCAAAAGCAGAACACCCGCCGCCAAGAGACTCCGCCTGCTACTGACCGCCGCCATCTGGGACCGAGCACCCCAAAGGCAGCTTCAAGGAGTTCCCTGGCATGGCACTTCTTCAAACAATGTGCTGACGACAAGACCCGAGTGGTTTGCACGCTGTGCCATCAGAGCCTGAAGCGAGGCATTAACGTTCTGAACCTGAGCACAACCTGCATGACCAGGCACCTGCATGCAAAGCATGAACTGCAGTGGAGTAAACACCTTAAAACCAAGGAAGTCACTCAGGCTCCCCCTGCTACCTCTTCTGCTGCTGCCGCCTCGGCCTATTCTGCTGCTGCCGCCTCGGCCTCTTCCTCCGCCTCTGGAGGAACGTTGGCACCTGCCGCCCAGCAAACAGGGGATGTACCACCAACACCACCACCACCACCTCCGTCACCAAGCGTCTCAACCATGTCACACGCCAGCGTTCAGCTCTCCATCTCACAAACATTTGATAGAAAGCGTAAATTCCCACCTAGCCACCCTCGATCCCTGGCCCTGAATGCCAGCATTTCTAAACTACTGGCCTATGAAATGCTGTCATTTAGGCTGGTGGACACAGACAGCTTCAAACAGCTCATGTCGCTTGCTGTCCCACAGTATGTTGTTCCCAGCCGGCACTACTTCTCCAAGAGAGCCGTGCCTTCCCTGCACAACCAAGTATCCGATAAAATCAAGTGTGCACTGCGCAACGCCATCTGTGGCAAGGTCCACCTAACCACAGATACGTGGACCAGTAAGCACGGCCAGGGACGCTATATCTCCCTAACTGCACACTGGGTAAATGTAGTGGCAGCTGGGCCCCAGGCGGAGAGCTGTTTGGCGCACGTCCTTCCGCCGCCAAGGATCGCAGGGCAACATTCTTTGCCTCCTGTTGCCACCTCCTCCTTCTCGGCTTCCTCCTCCTCTTCTTCCACCTGCTCATCCAGTCAGCCACACACCTTCACCACCAACTTCAGCACAGCCCGGGGTAAACGTCAGCAGGCCATTCTGAAACTCATATGTTTGGGGGACAGGCCCCACACCGCACAGGAGTTGTGGCGGGGTATAGAACAACAGACCGACGAGTGGTTGCTGCCGGTGAGCCTCAAGCCCGGCCTGGTGGTGTGTGATAATGGGCGAAATCTCGTTGCAGCTCTGGGACTAGCCAATTTGACGCACATCCCTTGCTTGGCGCATGTGCTGAATTTGGTGGTGCAGAAGTTCATTCACAACTACCCCGACATGTCAGAGCTGCTGCATAAAGTGCGGGCCGTCTGTTCGCGCTTCCGGCGTTCACATCCTGCTGCTGCTCGCCTGTCTGCGCTACAGCGTAACTTCGGCCTTCCCGCTCACCGCCTCATATGCGACGTGCCCACCAGGTGGAACTCCACCTTGCACATGCTGGACAGACTGTGCGAGCAGCAGCAGGCCATAGTGGAGTTTCAGCTGCAGCACGCACGGGTCAGTCGCACTACAGAACAGCACCACTTCACCACCAATGACTGGGCCTCCATTCGAGACCTGTGTGCCCTGTTGCGCTGTTTCGAGTACTCCACCAACATGGCCAGTGGCGATGACACCGTTATCAGCGTTACAATACCACTTCTATGTCTCCTTGAGAAAACACTTAGGGCGATGATGGAAGAGGAGGTGGCCCAGGAGGAGGAGGAGGAGGAGGAGGAAGAGGGGTCATTTTTAGCACTTTCAGGCCAGTCTCTTCGAAGTGACTCAGAGGGAGGTTTTTGGCAACAGCAGAGGCCAGGTACAAATGTGGCCAGCCAGGGCCCACTACTGGAGGACGAGGAGGACGAGGATGAGGAGGAGGTGGAGGAGGATGAGGATGAAGCATGGTCACAGCGGGGTGGCACCCAACGCAGCTCGGGTCCATCACTGGTGCGTGGCTGGGGGGAAAGGCAGGACGATGACGATACGCCTCCCACAGAGGACAGCTTGTCCTTACCCCTGGGCAGCCTGGCACACATGAGCGACTACATGCTGCAGTGCCTGCGCAACGACAGCAGAGTTGCCCACATTTTAACCTGTGCGGACTACTGGGTTGCCACCCTGCTGGATCCACGCTACAAAGACAATGTGCCCACCTTACTTCCTGCACTGGAGCGTGATAGGAAGATGCGCGAGTACAAGCGCACGTTGGTAGACGCGCTACTGAGAGCATTCCCAAATGTCACAGGGGAACAAGTGGAAGCCCAAGGCCAAGGCAGAGGAGGAGCAAGAGGTCGCCAAGGCAGCTGTGTCACGGCCAGCTCCTCTGAGGGCAGGGTTAGCATGGCAGAGATGTGGAAAACTTTTGTCAACACGCCACAGCTAACTGCACCACCACCTGATACGCAACGTGTTAGCAGGAGGCAACATTTCACTAACATGGTGGAACAGTACGTGTGCACACCCCTCCACGTACTGACTGATGGTTCGGCCCCATTCAACTTCTGGGTCTCTAAATTGTCCACGTGGCCAGAGCTAGCCTTTTATGCCTTGGAGGTGCTGGCCTGCCCGGCAGCCAGCGTTTTGTCTGAACGTGTATTCAGCACGGCAGGGGGCGTCATTACAGACAAACGCAGCCGCCTGTCTACAGCCAATGTGGACAAGCTGACGTTCATAAAAATGAACCAGGCATGGATCCCACAGGACCTGTCCGTCCCTTGTCCAGATTAGACATTAACTACCTCCCCATAACCATATATTATTGGACTCCAGGGCACTTCCTCATTCAATCCTATTTTTATTTTCATTTTACCATTATATTGCGAGGCTACCCAAAGTTGAATGAACCTCTCCTCTGCCTGTGTGCTAGGCCTAAATATATGCCAATGGACTGTTGCAGTGGTGGCTGACGTGAAGCCTCATTCTCTGCTATGACATGCAGACTGATTCTCTGCTGACATGAAGACAGATACTCTGTTACGGGACCTCTCTGCTCTGCCTGTGTGCTAGGCCTAAATATATGCCAATGGACTGTTGCAGTGGTGGCTGACGTGAAGCCTCATTCTCTGCTATGACATGCAGACTGATTCTCTGCTGACATGAAGCCAGATTGTCTGTTACGGGACCTCTCTGCTCTGCCTGTGTGCTAGGCCTAAATATATGCCAATGGACTGTTGCAGTGGTGGCTGACGTGAAGCCTGATTCTCTGCTATGACATGCAGACTGATTCTCTGCTGACATGAAGCCAGATTGTCTGTTACGGGACCTCTCTGCTCTGCCTGTGTGCTAGGCCTAAATATATGCCAATGGACTGTTGCAGTGGTGGGTGACGTGAAGCCTCATTCTCTGCTATGACATGCAGACTGATTCTCTGCTGACATGAAGACAGATTCTCTGTTACGGGACCTCCCTCCTCTGCCTGGGTGCTGGGCCTAAATATATGCCAATGGACTGTTGCAGTGGTGGCTGACATGAAGCCTGATTCTCTGCTATGACATGCAGACTAATTCTCTGCTGACATGAAGCCAGATTGTCTGTTACGGGACCTCTCTCCTCTGCCTGGGTGCTGGGCCTAAATTTATGACAATGGACTGTTGCAGTGGTGGCTGACGTGAAGCCTGATTCTCTGCTATGACATGCAGACTGATTCTCTGCTGACATGAAGCCAGATTGTCTGTTACGGGACCTCTCTGCTCTGCCTGTGTGCTAGGCCTAAATATATGCCAATGGACTGTTGCAGTGGTGGCTGACGTGAAGCCTCATTCTCTGCTATGACATGCAGACTGATTCTCTGCTGACATGAAGCCAGATTGTCTGTTACGGGACCTCTCTGCTCTGCCTGTGTGCTAGGCCTAAATATATGCCAATGGACTGTTGCAGTGGTGGGTGACGTGAAGCCTCATTCTCTGCTATGACATGCAGACTGATTCTCTGCTGACATGAAGCCAGATTCTCTGTTACGGGACCTCTCTCCTCTGCCTGTGTGTGTGCTGGGCCTAAATATATGCCAATGGACTGTTGCAGTGGTGGCTGACGTGAAGCCTGATTCTCTGCTATGACATGCAGACTGATTCTCTGCTGACATGAAGCCAGATTGTCTGTTACGGGACCTCTCTCTGCCTGTGTGTGTGCTGGGCCTAAATATATGCCAATGGACTGTTGCAGTGGTGGCTGACGTGAAGCCTCATTCTCTGCTATGACATGCAGACTAATTCTCTGCTGACATGAAGACAGATTCTCTGTTACGGGACCTCTCTCCTCTGCCTGGGTGCCGGGGCCTAAATATCTGAGAATGGACTGTTCCAGTGGTGGGTGACGGGAAGCCAGATTCTCTGCTATGGAACCTCTCTCCAATTGATTTTGGTTAATTTTTATTTATTTAATTTTTATTTTAATTCATTTCCCTATCCACATTTGTTTGCAGGGGATTTACCTACATGTTGCTGCCTTTTGCAGCCCTCTAGCTCTTTCCTGGGCTGTTTTACAGCCTTTTTAGTGCCGAAAAGTTCGGGTCCCCATTGACTTCAATGGGGTTCGGGTTCGGGACGAAGTTCGGATCGGGTTCGGATCCCGAACCCGAACATTTCCGGGATGTTCGGCCGAACTTCTCGAACCCGAACATCCAGGTGTTCGCTCAACTCTACTCACAACATGTGCTCCCACCCAACTGTCATCATCGCTACTGGCAAACCTAAGGGAGGATGGAGCAGACCTGACTGTCCTCACTAAGCTCATCCTCGCTGAAAAGTGAGGTCAGCAGCATGCATAACTTCCCAAGAAAAAGGAGCAGCAAAAGAAAGAGGAATTTGCAGAACAGGTGAGGGCACAGAGGTTGTTTCTGGGCCATGCCAACTAAGTGTGGTGTCAGAGGAGCCCACCGATTCCTGGCTGTGTGTATCTGTTGTCACCTGAGATGATGAGTCGACCATTCCAGTACAGCTGGATTGTTGGTCAAAACACCACCGCTGAATGACTGCTGCTACCACCACCCCTTCTTCTGCTGCTACTTGTGCCAACTACAGCAACATTTTTGCCACTGCCCATTCCATTTAACCCCGCAGGCAACTGTCTGTTGGCCATGGTGTACAGTAACTGAATCAGTAATGTAACAGATGAAGTATGAATGGTGCAGCATATGGACTAGAAAAACCGTACGTCTATGTATAACTGAACAGATTATTAATGGCGCAGCAGATTAACTAGGTACACATGCCTATATATTAGGCCACCTGTTGAGACTAAGGGCTCTTTCACACTTGCGTTCTTTTGTTCCGGCATAGAGTTCCGTCGTCGGGGCTCTATGCCGGAAGAATCCTGATCAGGATTATCCCCATGCATTCTGAATGGAGAGAAATCCGTTCAGGATGCATCAGGATGTCTTCAGTTCAGGACCGGAACGTTTTTTTGGCCGGAGAAAATACCGCAGCATGCTGCGCTATTTGCTCCGGCCCAAAATCCTGAACACTTGCCGCAAGGCCGGATCCGGAATTAATGCCCATTCAAAGGCATTAATCCGGATCCGGCCTTAAGCTAAACGTCGTTTCGGCGCATTACCGGATCCGACGTTTAGCTTTTTCTGAATGGTTACCATGGCTCCCAGAACGCTAAAGTCCTGGCAGCCATGGTAAAGTGTAGTGGGGAGCGGGGGAGCAGTATACTTAGTATACAGTATACTGTCCGTGCGGCTCCCGGGGCGCTTCAGAGTGACGTCAGGGCGCCCCATGCGCATGGATGACGTGATCTCATGGACACGTCATCCATGCGCATGGGGCACTCTGACGTCATTCTGGAGCGCCCCGGGAGCCGCACGGACGGTAAGTATACTGCTCCCCTGCTCCCCACTACTACTATGGCAACCAGGACTTTAATAGCGTCCTGGCTGCCATAGTAACACTGAACGCATTTTGAAGATGGATCCGTCTTCAAATGCTTTCAATTCACTTGCGTTTTTCCGGATCCGGCGTGTAATTCCAGCAAATGGAGTATACGACGGATCCGGACAACGCAAGTGTGAAAGAGGCCTAAGTCTGATGCATAGTCAGTCAATGTATAACAGAACAGATTTAGTATAAATGTTGCAGCAGGTGAACTATATAAACGTGCCTATATATTACATTGCCTGTTGAAAATGAGTCTGATGCACCGTTCTTCTATGTTTAACTGAACAGATTCATTATTAATGGCGCAGCAGATTAACTAGGTACACGTGGCTATATATTAGACAGGATGTTGAGACGAAATCTTATGAACAGTCAGTCTATGTATAACAGAACAGATTAAGATTGAATGGCATAGCAATGGAACAAGAGGCACAGGGCGATTACACAGATCCTGCACTCTCCCTGCAGTCTCCCTATGCTATCCCTATAGTGTCTGAAAACTCTCCCTACGATTTCTCTACACTGTTCCTATCAAATATTCCAAAATTAAAAAATTGCTAAAACACTGTCCCTAGCACTTGTCTCTCACTATGCTCAGGTCACAGTAAAATGGTAGAGACCGATCAAAGCGAGAGGAAATTTGGATTCGTATTGAATTGACATTTGCCTGAAATTCTGATCGAATTTAGTTAGTTTCACTTTCATTTACTCAACACTATTTATAACAATAGGTCACATTCTTGTAGATAAAATTGCATAGTATATGAGCAAGTAGATGGGCACTAACCCGTAATTACTTCTCTAACGGGTATACTTCATCTATTTCATTTAATATTTGTGTGTGTCGTTAAAAGATATCGACAGTGTCACGGGGCGCCAAAGGCGCGCTAGGTCTCCCATCAGCCACAGACCTGCTGCTTAGCTTCGGGAGCGAGGATCTGTGTTTGGCCTCGTTCCCAGGGCGGCTTTGCTAGCTGGGAGGCTCCCTGCTCCTAGGTCTGCCTTGAGCGCCGAGCTGATCACTCGGTGCTCGATTTGTCTGTCTGTCGGTCATGTGATGCTGGGCACGTCACATGACCCTCACTCCCCACTATAAATACAGGCAGCCTGCTGGCCACAGGTTGCCTGTTAATTTTAGATGTCTGGTGATTGTTTTGTTCCTGCATACTTACCTGATCCTGTGTTCCCTGACAATTCTCTGCCTGCTCCTCCTGTTCTGCGCATCTCTCCTGGTATCCTGACCCCGGCTTCCACCTGACGATTCTTTGCGGACTCCTGTTGTACTTTGTTTCTCTCCTGGTATTTGACCTTGGCTTTTCCTGACTATTCTTTGCTCATTACTTAGTACTGCGTAGCTCTCTAGGTATTGACCCGGTCTGTTCACGTTCCGTTATTTGTCTTGTCTGTCTTCCCAGCACGTATCCTAAGTTAGGGACTGCCGTCTAGTTATCCCCTGTCATTAGGACTTGCGAGGCAAGTAGGTAGGGCCAGGGGTGAGGGTGCAGGGAAGTGGTCACTATCCTCCCCCCTGTGTGTAATGTACGTTACCGTCACAGATTAACAGGCCGTAACCTAACCACTGTATCATGAATCCTCTGGTGACCCTGACTGACCATGTCTCTAACCTGACGCAGATGGTGCAGGAGCTAGGGGAGAAACTTTGTTCTTTTGAGCTAGGACAAGGTACTTTCATCCCTCAGGCCTCCAGTCCACATTTAGAGCCCCAGATTAAGCTTCCTGAGCCCTTTTCTGGAGATCAGAAGAAGTTTCTTTCCTTTAAAGAAAATTGCAAACTTTTTTTCTGTTTGCGCCCCGTATCCTCTGGCCCCGAGAGTCAACCCGTGGGCATTGTCATTTCCTGGTTAAAGGGTGATCCCCAGGACTGGGCATTTTCACCTGCTGACGCCAGTTGTTTAACATCAGTGGAGGTTTTTTTTCAGGCCCTCGGTACCCTGTATGATGAACCAGACAGGACACTAGTAGCCGAGACTGCTCTAAAGGTACTGGTTCAGGGCGATCTACCTGCGGAGGAGTATTGCACCCAATTCAGAAGGTTGTGTGTTCCCTCAGGATGGAATGAACCAGCACTTAAGAGTCAGTTCAGGTCAGGTCTGTCTGATAACTTAAAGGATCTTCTAGTGAGTAATCAGCTTCCAGAGACTCTAGAGGACATGATGACCCTTGTAGTCCGACTTGACCAACAGGTTAGAGAGAGATGACAGGAACGACAGTTCTCTTCTCAGATGGTGGTCCAGCCTGAGGTCTATCCCAGAAACAACGCTGAGGTCTCTACCGAAGAACCAATGCAGGTCGGCATGACTTAAGAGAATCTGTGCCGCAGACGTGGAGTGTTTTTACTGCGGAGATCCTGACCATTGGATCAACCAGTGTCCTAAGAAGGGCCTCTCTGTTAAGTCTTCCAAGTCAAGGCAACCTAAAGACCAGGTACACCCTGATATTACGAAATGTAAGCTTTTGGTAACTATAACAATATCTCTGGGGGTTAATAAATGGCCGGGTAAGGCCTTTCTTGACTGTGGTTCAGCGGCCAGCTTTATTGACTCTGAGTACGCCATTAAACTGGGTATTCCAATTTTTTCTCTTCCTACACCTATTGACGCCACTCCCCTGGTAGGTGGTATGGTGAGGTCATGTACCTCATAGATTTCTTTAACTGTGGGGGTGTGCCACTCTGAGAAATCTTCCATGAAATGTTAGTCCTGGAGAACTTACCGGTCGAGGTGGTACTAGGGTTGCCTTGGCTCCAATTACACAACCCCACTATTGATAGGTCCCCATTTCACCCCCCCCCCCCCCCCGGACCAAAGTGTGACTCGTACTTGTCTGTGGTACAAGCTGGGGTCTTAGTAGATAAGAACCATTTGGCCCATCTAGTCTGCCCAATATACTGAACACTATGGATAGCCCCTGGCCCTATCTTATATGAAGGATGGCCTTATGCCTATCCCATGCATGCTTAAACCTCCTCCACTGTATTTGCAGCTACCATTTCTGCAGCAAGGCTATTCCATGCATCCACTACTCTCTCAGTAAAGTAATACTTCCTGATATTACTTTTAAACCTTTGCCCCTCTAATTTAAAACTATGTCCTCTTGTAGCAGTTTTTCTTCTTTTAAATATTCTCTCCTCTTTTACCTTGTTGATTCCCTTTATGTATTTAAAAGTTTCTATCATATCCCCTCTGTCTCGTCTTTCTTCCAAGCTATACATGTTAAGGTCCTTTAATCTTTCCTGGTAAGTTTTATCCTGCAATCCATGTACCAGTTTAGTAGCTCTTCTCTGAACTCTCTCCAAAGTATCAATATCCTTCTGGAGATATGGTCTCCAGTACTGAGCACAATACTCCAAATGAGGTCTCACTAGTGCTCTGTAGAGCGGCATGAGCACCTCCCTCTTTCTACTGGTAATTCCTCTCCCTATACACCAAAGCTTTCTGCTAGCATTTCCTGCTGCTCTATGACATTGTCTGCCTACCTTTAAGTCTTCTGAAATAATGATCCCTAAATCCCTTTCCTCAGATACTGAGGTTAGGACTGTATCACTGAATTTATATTCTGCTCTTGGGTTTTTACATCCCAGGTGCATTATCTTTCACTTATCAACATTAAATTTTAGTTGCCAGATTTTTGACCATTCCTCTAGTTTTCCTAAGTCCTTTTCCATTTGGTGTATCCCTCCAGGAACATCAACCCTGTTACAAAGCTTTGTGTCATCAGCAAAAAGACACACCTTACCATTGAGTCCTTCTGCAATTTCACTGATAAAGATATTAAACAATATGGGTCCCAGAACAGATCCCTGAGCTACCCCACTGGTAACAAGACCTTGGTCTGAATATACTCCATTGACTACAACCCTCTGTTGCCTTTCCCTCAGCCACTGCCTAATCTATTCAACAATATGGGAGTCCAAGCCCAAAGACTGCACTTTATTGATAAGCCTTCTATGTGGGACAGTATCAAAAGCCCTACTAAAGTCTAGATAAGCGATGTCTACTGCACCTCCTCCATCTATTATTTTAGTCACCCAATCAAAAAAATCAATAAGATTAGTTTGACATGATCTCCCTGAAGAAAACCCATGCTGTTTTTCACCTTTCAATCCATGGGATTTTAAATGTTCCACAATCCTCTCCTTAAGTATGGGAGAAAAGTTTACTCTGTTGGACCTTGGTTAGGAATTCATCATATAATAATATGTTTACATTATTAGAGTCCGGCCGATTATCTACTATTCCACAGGACTATAGAGAGTCCAGGAAGCTATTCATAAAAGTGTGGAACATCATTAAAGGGTGGTTTGGAATAAAGGGATTCCTTTGTTGCACGCCTGGCAAAGAAACAAAATTTTATACGTTGCACAGGTGGTGGGAAGGGAAATGGGGCAGTACTCCCATTTTTGGAACTCGCACAAAAGATACATATTGATAATTTATCGTGGTTTAGGTTTTTTAAGTTACGTTCTGCACCTTCCAGTTTACAGGGAAATTTTTGGTTTGAGATAGACACTTCTACACCTTTGAATGATCTGATGGGAAATCTGGGGCAGAAGGCCAAGATTTCTCAAGTGTATAAATTGTTATTGGAAGCACTATTTACTGGACAAAGGGCTTGAGGAGTGGACTGTTCAAGGATTCAATTGGGTGGGTGTGAAAATATATTCGCTAACTTAAGACTAGTGTCTCACTATTTTAATCATCTGGTAGTTCAATTTAATATTTTACATAGAATATATGTTACACCAGTTTGGCTTAATAAACTCTGTTTGAGAAACACTTCGAACTGTCGACGGTGTGATTCACCTGGAGCTGATTATTTACACATGTTATGGTCCTGTAAAGAATTATTAGAATATTGGAGGGCTATTAATAACTACACCACCCAAAAAAGTACAAAAAGATTATTTTTCGCCCTAGAAGACACACCGGCTTATAAGACGCACCTAGGTTTTTGGGGAGGAAAATAAGAAAAAAAATATATTTTTAACCAAAAGGTGTGCTTTTGGTGGGTTTGGAACTAATGGTGGTCTGTGGATGGCACTATTACTGGGGATCTGTGGATCACGCACTGTTATGGGGGATCTGTGGATCACGCACTGTTATGGGGGATCTGTGGATCACGCACTGTTATGGGGGATCTGTGGATCACGCACTGTTATGGGGGATCTGTGGATCACGCACTGTTATGGGGGATCTGTGGATCACGCACTGTCATGGGGGATCTGTGGATCACGCACTGTCATGGGGGATCTGTGGATCACGCACTGTCATGGGGGATCTGTGGATCACGCACTGTTATGGGGGATCTGTGGATCACGCACTGTTAAATATGTGCCATCCACAGACCCCACAGCCCATAACCGTGCCATCCACAGATGTCCCCCATAAAAGTGTCATCCACAGATCCTCCCCCCCCACCGCTCCAGTGCTGCAGTATACAAATATAAAATGTCTCATTCAATTAAAAGTGATTAAACATGCCCCCTCACTCCTAATATGCTTATGCCGCTGTACAGAACACTGGTGAGACCTCACTTGGAGTATTGTGCGCAGTACTGGAGGCCATATCTCCAGAAGGATATAGATACTCTAGAGAGAGTTCAGAGAAGAGCTACTAAACTGGTCCATGGATTGCAGGATAAAACTTACCAGGAAAGGTTAAAAGACCTTAATATGTATAGCTTGGAAGAAAGAAGAGACCGAGGGGATATGATAGAAACTTTTAAATACATAAAGGGAATCAACTCGGTAAAGGAGGAGAGCATATTTAAAAGAAGAAAAACTACCACAAGAGGACACAGTTTTAAATTAGAGGGGCAAAGGTTTAAAAGTAATATAAGGAAGTATTACTTTACTGAGAGGGTAGTGGATGCATGGAATAGCCTTCCTGCAGAAGTGGTAGCTGCAAATACAGTGAAGGAGTTTAAGCATGCATGGGATAGGCATAAGGCCATCCTTCATATAAGATAGGGCCGGGGCTATTCATAGGATTCAGATATATTGGGCAGACTAGATGGGCCAAATGGTTCTTATCTGCCGACACATTCTATGTTTCTATGTTTCTATGTAATATTACTGTACATTTTAACAGCTTCTGTACAACGCAGGCAGGCCGGGCGGCCGGCGCGTCACTCACTGACGTCATGTGCCTCCGCCGCCTGCTTCATTCATAAAGTAGGCGGCGCAGGCACGTGACATCAAGGAGTTACGCTACCGCCCATCCTGCCTGCCTGCATTCTACAGAAGCTGTTAGGGTGTACGGTAATATTAAAAGTGGGGGGGGGGGGGCATGTTTATTCACTTTTAATTGAATGAGACATTTTATATTTGTATAGTGCAGCACTGGAACGGCGGGGCCAGAGTACAGTGACAGCATCAGTCCTGCCGCAATTGTCGTCCCCCAGCTCCTCCTCCCAGTCCCTCCCTGCTCGCTCATACATCGCAGCCTGCAATGTAAAAATGTCAGCATTTGCCCCATTTCTCCCCCATTTTTTGGGGGGGGGGGGGGCAGTGCGTCTTATGAGGCAAAAAATATGGTAATTAAATTAATGTTTATGGCCAGACTCTTGATTACAAGGGCCTGGTTTTCACAAAATACTCCTACCATATCGATCTGGCTAAATTTGATTAATAAGATCAAGAGATACGAAAATATTCTATGTAGGCAAAGGAATACCGAGGAGAAATGGAATAGGATATGGGGAATTTGGAAATATTAAGATTCCTTGCCTTCACCTCATCGGCATCCAGTTTCCATCTGTTGATGGAGGGGATAGGAGACCCATCGCAATGGGGAGGGGGCTAGGGGTAAGGGAGGGGGTTTAAGACTTAAATGGGGGGGGGGGGGGAAATGGAAAGTATCAATGTTGATCAATTAAAATCTGTAGTATCAGACTTCTTTAG
This sequence comes from Bufo gargarizans, assembly GCF_014858855.1. Taxonomy (NCBI): domain Eukaryota; kingdom Metazoa; phylum Chordata; class Amphibia; order Anura; family Bufonidae; genus Bufo; species Bufo gargarizans. The sequence continues at coordinate 467,256,251 of NC_058080.1, forward strand.
AGTGTTTTTACTTTTCTCTGCAAGAAAAAATCTACATAAATTGCTATAGGTTGCAACAATGAACCGATGCAGGAAACTATAGGGCATCCCGGGGGGTTCAATCTGTCCTTATGGCACTTTTGTAGTATTGGCACTTTTGGACTTTCACATATTAGGGTATTCACAATTTTCCTTCTATAATTCCACTTTGAATGAACTTTTTCAATAATATTCTAAGCTCCTTCATAAATATAGGGTTAGGGTTAATTTTTAATATACATTATTATTCAATTGCTTCTTTTCCTCTGCTATATATGCCTTGGATCCATAATGACAGTTGCTCCCCCTTTGTCTGCCCTCTTTATTATTATTGATGTGTCATTTTTCAAAGAATCCAATGCCTTTCTTTCATTTATGCTACAGTTATTATAACCTTTTGGAGCCTCCATCCACTTGGATGTGACTTCGCCTATAACTGCTTACTCTAATGCTTTCAGCATATCGCTAGATATGTCCGGATCGAATGCTCCGCCTCTTTTTAAAGTTCATTCAAGGGGAACATTACATGTTTATTATTTTTTCTCAGACCAAAAGATTTTTATTCACATTTGTCTACAGAATCTATAAAAATCAGTAATGTCAAAATCGGTAAAGTCATTTTAAGGTACAAATCACAAACCTTTCTTCAGTAACGCTTTTTCATGTTCAGATAGTCTGTGTTTGGAAATATTTACCACTAGGGATCCACTTTTTTTTCCCTTTTTGTTATTTCTTCTTTACTTTGCTTTGTTTCTTCGCCATGTTGTTTTCTTTCTCTGCCTCTGACTGTTGGCTGGTTTCTGATTCTGTCACTGCCTCATAGTTTTTTCTTTGCTGATTATGCTTTTTTCCTGTTTGAGGCGTTTTTCTCCCAGAGCAGCTTTATATGTCTGCTATCAGATTGTCTTTCATCTTGTGTACTAAAATCACTTGAGGTACTATTTTTGCCAGCTATAGTTTGTCGCATGCGTCTTTGCTGGCTTCTTTCATCGGCCCATGTATAAACTCTGGTATGTAAATAATCTCAATTATCTCTTTCAAATTTAGATATTTTTCCTTTGATCATCCTGTAATAATACTGGGGTTAATGGACATCGCAATCCTCTTGGGATACGTTGGACTTTAACATACTCCATAAGCGTAGATGCATGTAAGGTCAGACTTAACTCTTTCTTTTTCAGAGCTTCCAGTCTTTTTTATGATCCACATTGCATTGATGTTTTATGTTAGATAATATAAGTCCTGCATCCTCAGCTTGAGATAAGATATTTGTACGATCAGTATCTGATAGACAATACAGCTCAGCTCTGTTCTCAGTTATTTTTGCAATTTCACCAAACATAGTGTTTAGCTCCATACTTCTTATTTGGTCAGTAGCTTAGTGAACAAATAACTTCAATCATCATTGGTTGCCCCACTTGTAGTATACCATGACCTGATTCAGAACCTCACTCAGGCTCCACAATTATATCCACATAATCCACTCAGTCATATTAGTTTTAGGGCTCATGCCTATGAACGTAAGGGCTCCGTGCCCATGCTGTGGACCGCAGATTGCGGTCCGCAATGTACAGGCACCCGGATGCGGAACGTGGACCCATACACACAGCTTTATAATATATATATATATATATATATATATATATATATTAAATGATCAGTTATGAAGCTTCACATTCTTATTCCATTATTTCCATTTTTTAAGAATGGTTTTGCAGTTCTAGATCTTAATTTCAGTTTGTTACACTTGGATACCTTCATCACATGATGCAATCAATGGAGCATAGAAGGCACTAATTGGTGTTGAGGAAAGGCATCATCTTAACCTCAAAGCAAGCATGTGATAGAAACAGGGAAAGAGAAGCGTGATTACACAGAAGGATGATACACAATTTAAAGGTAAAATTCATAACTCAGATGGCTTAACCATGTGTTCAGAGAAGTACTTTTGGGCTTCCAGCTGAAACTTTGCCCCTAACTGATCTGAGTGGGTTAATGTAAAAAATCAGCTTTGTGCAAAATATTGTAAAATACATAGTAAAATATGTCCTCCATCATTCACAAAAATAATGGAATTGTTGGATTCGGACATGACTGAAACAGACCCTATTGACTATAAAGGGGTCCATTTGGTTTCTGTTTGGGAGTCTTTTTTTTTTTTTTTTAAGGGAAAAAATTTGTGCAAACTGGATATTTTTGTCCACTTTTTTTTTTTTTTTTTTTACAAAATATGAAATTACTGAATCATGCATGCCTTGTTACATTTTGCCTTTCTGTGTGTGAATTAGTTTATTCATTGAACCACACAGCACTTTGCGGCAAGGTTTAACGTCCTCTTGCTCTGTGTACAAGTGCTAGGTTGTGTGGTTCTTTTCACCCCTGCTATGTGGCTTTGTGTCCCTCCTCTTACCTGTGCATAAGGTCTAAATAGATCTGCCAGGCCACTCTGCCTGCTGGAGCATGTACAAGAATAATCTGTAATCTGTTTGTATGTCTCTGTACTCTGTCTGTCATCTGACCTAATCTGTGCCTGTGACCTTGATCTGTTTGTTGGCCTGTATTCTGACCTAGTCCACTTTCCCTGGCCCCGGCCTGTCTTTGGAGTTGCATGTACTCTACCAGACCTCAGGCTGGTTCTGTCTATGTACTTTGCCTGTTGCTCTGGTGCTTTGCACTAGTGTCTCTAACTTCCGTTAGTCATCTGGCAGCCTGGTGGCTCCTCTGCAGTGAAGACAAGATGCTTGTATAGGTTAAAGGGTAAAAACGAGGGAACTGCCAGGACAACACCCTCAGGAACAGCTTAAAATTAAACCAGTTAGTTGGAACAGTGGTTCAACAACAATTGTCTGTATGACTTACTTGACATATTCCCAGCTACGGTATGTCTCCCCTGGATCTATTTCATAATTTTATTTTTTTTGTGTAATTACATCAGCTGAACATCATAGGGAAGTCGGTTGCAACACAGAACAGAATGCATCAAGAAGGACTTCAGAATCATTTGTGCTCTGCATTGTGCCTTAACCTTGTTACCACAGCGTTTTTTTTTCCTTAGTTTTTTTTTCTTTCTGACATTACAAAAGCCAGAACTTTTTATATTTTTTTTTTTTTTTTTTTTTGTCTACAAAGCCATATGAGGGCTTGTTTTTTTTTTTTAATGGATCGGTTTTTTAATGTATTGAGAAGTTGGTAAAAAAGATTATTGTGGGGAGGAAATGGAAAAACAAGACAATTTTTTAGCATTTCATGTGGTAGAAATGACATATTAGCTTTATTCTGCAGGTAAGTACAGTTATGGAGGTACCAAATTTATAGTTTTTGGTATGCTTTACTAAATTTTAACATTTAAAAAAAAAAAAAAAAGCCTTGTGTTGTCATACTCTGGCACCCATATCCTTTTTATTGTTCAACTCAATGTGCTGTTTTAGTGCTTTTTTTAAAAAAAACTGTATCTTTTATTAAAGTATTTTTTTTCTAAATACAATACAAAAGTGTGGTCTGATTCGTACAAAAACAGAAAAACGCACAATTATATTATCAGATGAGAAGCATGAGGTATACTATTAGGGATGTTAATATCCATAAAGCATACATTCAAGGTTATACAGAGATCTGCAAAGTTATATGAAAGAATAAGGTTGCAATGAAATGAATATCTGATTTGTTCTTCAACCAAAACAATAACCCAGTAGCCTATTTTAAGGCTTTACCTAGCTAACAAATGTAGATAAACCATTTGAAGTCATCATACTGCAACCAGGAAGCTAATAAATTGTTATTATAAGATATATTAAAAAAAATAAAGAGTTAAGAGTAAACATGTAGGTGAAAGGAAGGTGGACTACAACAGGACATGACACAGGAGGAAGGAAAAATAGGGAGGGGAATAGTGTGACCTCTAGAGGTGTGTACACGAATAATGATCCCACAATTGCCAGATGCGATCAAACCAGTCAACCTGGTTATTCATGATGGCCGTGAGGTGTTCCAATCTTCTAATGTCCATAACCTTAGTGATGAGATCAAGTTGTGTGGGTGTCTTCTTCCAAAAGCTGGCAACAAGTCATCTAGCAGCTGTCAAAATATGTAATATCAATGCCAAAAAGTTTTCTCTGAGGTGTAGGGGGCATGTTAAGTAGATAAAAGGAAGGGTCTAAAGGAAACCTAGTGTCCAGGAGTTGGTAGAGGATACCCTGAACCATTATCCAAAAAGGGAAAACCAATGGGCATTCCCAAAAGATATGTATAAGGGATCCCAGTCCTGTTCCGCACCTCCAGTACCTATCCCAGAAATTGTGGTTGAGACGCCTCAAAAGTTGTGGGGTGTGGTACCAAAACATCAATATCTTATGAGTTCAATCTATGGAAGACACAAGTAGAAGTCAAGGCAGCTCTCCTCCAAATCAGTTTCTATTCTTTGGGGGAGACTGCACGATCCAAAATGGTATCCCAGTTGGTCATATAGGAGTGACGTACAGGAGCGCAGGAGGGTGGAGTGGAGAGAATAACGTGGATCTCAGAAATTAGTCCCTTGGTCAAATCCAAACGTTTGCACAATTTCTCAAATGAGGTTGGGATAGAGACCTGTGGGGATTTAAATATACTGTTGAAGAAGTGTTGCATTCGTAGGTACTGATATCTAGTGGAGTCTGGGAGCTGGAAGGTAGATCTAAGAGGATCAAATGGTAACAGACCACAGAACCCTGTGGCTCTTATGTCTGCAAAGCGGAATAACTTGTTAGAGAACAATGGTCTAAAAAAGGAAGGGAGCATACCCTCCGAAAATATTGAATTGAATAGGAAAGAACTCATAGAGGACTTATCTGAGACCAAGGCAAATCGTCGTCTGCAGATTTGCCAGATGTTACACGGAGATAAAGGACATCGGGCCCAATATTTGGGACTGAGTTGCAGGCGAAGTGGGAGACCATAGAAGGGAATTTGGATGTATGGGCGCTAGCCATAGTTTTTCTATTTCCATCCATTTAGAGTAAGCATAAAGAGAAGACCAGGCTGGGAACCGTCTCAGGTGCATGGCCCATTAGTACCTAGTGATATCTTGGACTGACAGTCCTGTCTTAAGAGCAGAAAGAACCCTGCAGGCTACTCTGTCTTTTTCCATGCCATATGAACCGCAAGATAGCGGATTGGAGAGCTTGCAATTCCTTTCCAGATACAGGAACAGGGAGGGTCTCAAATAGGTATAACAGTTTAGGAAGAATGGACATTTAACTGTTGCTGTTCATCCAAAGAAGGATATCGACATAGTCACCCATTTGGTCAAAAGGGATTTAAGGTCATGGAGGAGAGGAGGCATATAGGGAAGAGTACGTGGGAGTTAATTGTATCCCTAGATAGCACAAGGATCTGGTATTCCACTTAAAGTGAAAGTTAGTTTGTAGTAATGCTAACCCATCAGGGGATAGGTTAAGTGGGAGGGCTTCAGTTTTGGTTGTATTTACTTTGCACCCCGCTATTCTACCATAGTCCTCCAATAAACAAAGATTTGGAAGAGTGACATGCAAGTCAGACAAGGTGAGAAGAATGTCATATGTAGACAGAGAGAGACTTTAAATTCTACATTATTAACTAAAACTCCATATATGTCAGGATGAAACCCAATAGCCGCTGCGAGTGGCTCAATGCAAAGCACAAAAAGGAGAGGGGAAAGCGGGCATCCCTGGTGTGTACCATTACTTATAGGGAATGTACCAGAATGGGCAAGGGGCATTTTTATAGTGGCTGTGTGTCGGGTGTAAAGCACGCGCAGTGCAGTTAGAAAAGGGCCAGTGATACCAAAAGCCCGCAGGGTGGAAAACACGAAAGACCAACTTAGACGGTTGAATGCTTTTTCCGCACCCAAGCTTAATAATAGAGCTTGTTGCTTACGTTTATTGACAACGTCGATCAAGCTTATAGTTCTCCTCGTGTTGTCACCACCCTGCCAATATGGAACACAACCCACTTGGTCCTTATGTATCAATTGAGGCAGCCAATATGAGAGCTGGTTAGCAAAGATTTTTGAAAATATTTTTAGGTCAGAGTTGAGGAGGGCTATGGGTCGATAATTTGAAGTCTAATGGGTTTGGAATGAGGGTTATATAGGAGTGGAGAATCGACTCGGGTATCGGGGCACCCTGTAAGAAGGAATTTAATAAGGTTAACATATGTGGGAGGAGGAGAGGTAAAAATGATTTGTAATAGAGGTAAGGTAGGCCATTGGGGCCAGGGGATTTATTGTTAGGGAGCTGTTTAACTACCCCCTCAAGCTCTTCCGCCGTGATCTGGGTATTAAGTGATGCTAGTGCCATATTTGGCATCTTTGGCGAATTACATTTATTCAGAAAAACAGAGAAAAGGGTTTGGCGGTCTGTCTGGTTGGAAGGAAGTTGTTGCAGGAGGGAGTATAGAGATGTGTAGTATTCTTGGAAAAGAGTGGAAATGGTATTGGGGTCATATATCGTAGTGCCATCAACTTGCCGCAGCCCTGTTGAGGTTCCTGACACATTGGACTCGCGCAACTGCTGTGCTAATATAGTTAGAGGCTTATTACCCCATGCGTAGAAGTGTTGCCTTGAGTACAGTAACAACTTTTCTGTTTTTGCAATGGCCTGTTCCCGCAATGTAGTGCGCAAAAGCACTATACGGCACAATCGACGTGTTCCCAGCTGACATTCTAAATTTTTCAATTGAGCAGTAACTGTGGTCTTTTGCAAAGCAGTGTCTCATTTCAGTTTTGAGCCCAGGGCAATACAATTTCCCCTGAAGACCGCCTTATGTGCCTCCCATAGTATAGTAATGGATGACACAAAAGATTGGTTAACAAAGAAGTATTCAGAGAGGGTGGTGTGCAGTTCCTGTTTAAGTAATGGCCTGGTAAGAAAGGAATAGTTTAGTCACCAATGACACACTCTAGTGTGGTATCCAGAAGTCTTAAGAGAGATAGAAATCGGGGCATGATATGACCATGTAATGTTCCCACCTCCGCATCGCAAAGAAATCGGAGGGTAGATATATTTCCCCCAAAAAAAATCTATATGGGTGTCTGTACAATGTGGGTGTGATTAGAAGGTGTAGGATCTAGACGTGGGATAGTTCATCCGTAACAGGTCATAGAGTGCAAGCTTGTAGATCAGGCGCCTAAAGAGTCGTGAGACTCTATGTTTAGAGTGTGAAGGTGTAGATTCAGTGTGGGACAATCTGTCTAAGTGCTCAGAGAAGGAGACAGAGTGCAGCAGGTAGATAGCGAGAAATCTTCAAAAAATACTTTAATAAAAAAATTAATGTGGGAGGAGTTTGGAGCATATATATATATATATATATATATATATATATATATATATATATATGCGGAGTACCATTGAGAGTAGTCTTGAGGATGACAAATCTACCCTTCACATCAGAGATGGATGACTCAACCTGCAAAGGACAGTTGGCAGATAGAAGGATGGCTACAAATACACTCGGGGGAATGATCTACCTGCAAATCTGAAGGAGCCATCATGGTTGAAATGGGTCTCCTGGAGGAAAACTATAGTGATAAGCGGCAGAGGCAATATTCAAATTCACAATATTTCACGAATATATGGGTGAATATTCAGCATAAATTCACAAATTTTGAGATTATTTTCTTGATCACGAAAATCTGCAATGTAATATTCGCGTCGCCTGGTGGTGCAGTGCGGGGGTGCCGGTGGTCACCGCGCAGTGCCGCACCAAAGTTAGAGTAGATCCCCAGTTGAAGAGGCAACCTTGTCGTGGTAAGTGGGCCTATGCTTTTTGATCAAACTGTATACCAATGCCTCCTTTTAGTGCATAGCATAGGGTTATATTTATTATAAATTGTGCTGAGAAGCCATGTTTTATTATGCTGAAAAACAGTTGTCACATCAAAAGCATAGCATTGAGGATGTGCGATCCAGATTCACTCTCGCATGTTATATTCGCGTAATACGCTTGCAATACAGGCATGGGTCACTGTTGCTAAATTTTTCAGCTGTTAGAAGTTTCCTGAGACTGGAGAAAATGGTTGGCACGGCAGAACATTACAATAGCTTTATATGCAGATAGAGTGCTCCAATATATTCGCTATTACGCCAATCGGCAATTAAGATGCACCTATTTTTGTGCAATACGTGCTACTTCACATTTTAGCAGGTCTGACTACATATTACTGATTGGTGCACTAAGTATTGCTGTGAACTTGTGACATCACAGCACTATGTCTGTGGCATGTATGTATGGACAGCAGATCCTATCACACTACCTAACACCCTGCACTGGTGTACACTATATCATGATCTAACCTACACTGACTATCTCCCACTAACAATCTGTATTATATATACGGTTGCAAGAAAAAGTATGTGAACCCTTTTGAATGATATGGATTTCTGCACAAATTGGTCATAAAATGTGATGTGATCTTCATCTAAGTCCCAACAATAGACAATCACAGTCTGCTTAAACTAATAACACACAAAGAATTAAATGTTACCATGTTTTTATTGAACACACCATGTGAACATTCATAGTGCAGGTGGAAAAAGTATGTGAACCCTTGGATTTAATAACTGGTTTAACCTTCTTTGGCAGCAATAACTTCAACCAAACGTTTCCTGTAGTTGCAGATCAGACGTGCACAACGGTCAGGAGTAATTCTTGACCATTCCTCTTTACAGAACTATTTCAGTTCAGCAATATTCTTGGGATGTCTGGTGTGAATCGCTTTCTTGAGGTCATGCCACAGCATCTCAATTGGGTTGAGGTCAGGACTATGACTGGGCCACTCCAGAAGGCATATTGTCTTCTGTTTAAGCCATTCTGTTGTTGATTTACTTCTATGCTTTGGGTCGTTGTCCTGTTGCAACACCCATCTTCTGTTGAGCTTCAGCTGGTGGACAGATGGCCTTAAGTTCTCCTGCAAAATGTCTTGATAAACTTGGGAATTAATTTTTTCTTTTGATGATGGCAATCTGTCCAGGCCCTGACGCAGCAAAGCAGCCCCAAACCATGATGCCACCAGCACCATACATAACAGTTGGGATGAGGTTTTGATGTTGGTGTGCTGTGCCTCTTTTTCTCCACACATAGTGTCTTGTGTTTCTTCCAAACAACTCAACTTTGGTTTCATCTGTCCATAGAATATTTTGCCAGTACTGCTGTGGAACATTCAGGTGCCCTTGTGCAAACTGTAAACGTGCAGCAATGTTTTTTTTTGGACAGCAGTGGCTTACTCTGTGGTATCCTCCCATGAAATCCGTTCTTGTTTAGCGTTGGGATGTTAGCATATTCCAGAGACTTGTAAGTCTTTAGCTGACACTCTAGGATTCCTCTTCACCTTTATTGAGCAGTCTGTGCTGTGCTCTTGCAGTCATCTTTACAGGACGGCCACTCCTAGGGAGAGTAGCAGCAGTGCTGAACTTTCTCCAGTTATCGACAATTTGTCTTACCACGGACTGATGAACAGCAAGGCTTTTGGAGATACTTTTATAACCCTTTCCAGCTTTATGCAAATCAACAATTCTTAATCGTAGGTCTTCTGAGAGCTCTTTTGTGCGAGGCATCATTCACATCAGGCAATGCTTCTTGTGAAAAGCAAGCCCAGAACTGGTGCGTGTTTTTTATAGGGCAGGGCAGCAGTAACTAACACCTCTCATCTCATTGATTGGACTCCAGTTGGCTGACACCTCACTCCAGTTAGCTCTCGTAGATGTCATTAGTCTAGGGGTTCACATACTTTTTCCACCTTCACTGTGAATGTTTACATGGCGTGTTCAATAAAACATGGTAACATTCAATTATTTTTGTGTTATTAGTTTAAGCAGACTGTGATTGTCTATTGTTGTGACTTAGATGAAGAACAGATCACATTTTATGACCAATTTGTGCAGAAATCCATATAATTCCAAAGGGTTCACATACTTTTTTTTGCAACTGTATAAGCTAGCTATCTAATGTAATTAAACAGTAAAGCACAGAGCACAGCAATGACACTGCTGTCTCTCTCAGAACTCCATAAAACTACAGAAAATGGCTGCTGGGGAGGTTCTTATATAGTAAGGGGTAGGCAACTTTCCTATTGCTTGCTAGGGATTTTGCTAAGCTCAGACAAAGACACTGCAACCTTCTCATTGGCCCACAAGCAAGAATATCCAGAATATTCAAGAATACGAACATATAGCACTATATTCTAAATCTTTGCGAATTCTCAAAGTGGCGATATTCACGATTAAAATTTGCGATTCGAATATTCACGCCCAACACTAGAAAACTACATCCGCTTTTTGGGAGCAGCATTCAGTAAGGCCTAATCTCCTTTTAACATTAAGTTAAGGCCCTTTACATTCAGTGAGATATAATGAATCATAGTGTAAGTGTGTAATGAGCACCATACTTGCTGTTAGAGGTGACACAAGATCCATCCAGGAGAGCCAAGGCCAGGGGCACCAAACAGGAGCGTCCCACTGCATGCGGAATGACCATAGAGTGCCTGTAGAGGTAAAATGGAGAAGGGGAACACACAAGGGAGAGGGGAAACACAGAAGACAATGGACACAAATAAAGAAACATGGACATTTCCAGACATTAGGCAACAAAGACTAGGTAGGGGCTAATGAGACATGCCAAAGAAACCTAGTATTGCCCAACTTCCTTCCCCCATCAACAAAAAGAAAGGAGGAGAGAGAAAGGGCAGAAAGAAAATCCCTGTGCACGGGGGTGTGATTGAGCATCCTCGGGGATGATGCGCTCAGAAAAAAAAAAAAAAAAAAAAAAAAAAAAGGAAAAACAAAAAACAAAAAAAGAGAGAAAAAAGGGGTAGGTGGTGGTTTTAGGAACTTCCCAATCCTCGTCAGTCTGAGTACATATTCCCAGAGAGGAACAGAACTCGGGAAGATCAGTGTGGGTTCTCAGGGTGGATGTCTTGCCATTGCTGGAAACAATCAGTCCAAAAGGGAACCCCCAACGTTATGCAACTTTTTTGCACTGAAGACAGGTCAACAGAGGTTGCAGTGATCGTCTCTTTTGGAGAGTCATCAATAAGAGATCCTGATATAATTGTACAGAGGATTCACGAATGTTGATGGGCCACATAGTGCGAGCTTTGGCCATGATGGCTTCTTTAAGCTGGAGGTCATGTACGCAACAAATCACATTGCGAGGTTGCATAGAGGAATTTTTAGGGCAAAGCGCCCTATGCGCTTGATCTAATTTAATGGCGGTGGGCCTGATGTACTGCTCAAGGTAAGACCCTGGGGCCGGGGAGTAAACTCCCTTGCTTCCGGCAACAGAGGAGAAGAAGCGGATTTTACGGAACAGCGCTGTTGTTGGCCGCTTGGCGGGAAGGGCGCAGGAGCCACTGAGTCCCAAGGCAGTCCAGAAGCAGAAGATGGGAGTAGGCTGCAATCAGGAGGCAGTGGAGCGGGACCACGATATAGGTATGCGTCTAGAGTTGTGCTCACCATAGTAGTGTCTGGGGTGTTCCTGGGCTTCTTGGCAGTTAGTTTCCTACCCATGAGATGTACCACTGGTGTATATGAGTCCCCTTATGAAAGCAGAACAGCGGAGCTCCGAGCTTACGCCGCCATCTTCTCATTTTGGGGTGCATACAACTTTTTGATCATTTTTTAAATTTTATTTTTACTAAGAGGCAAGGTGACCAAAAATGTCTATTTGCATTGGGAATATTTTTACAGTGTTCACTATGCAGGCTAAATAACACAATATTTTAGTTTGGATATTTATGGACGTGGAGATACAAATTATGTTTTTACATTTTATTTCTTTTTAATATGTCAGATGAGGAAAGGGGAAGTTTTGAAGGTTTTTGTATTTTAGTTTTTTTAGAATATATTTTCATAGTTACTCCAATTTTGGTCACTACAGAAGGATGTCACTTGTATTACACCACTGTGTATGGAGCAAACTCAGCTCATGAGTAGAGATGAGCGAACTTCTGTTTTAAGTTCGGCGTCTAAAGTTCGGGGGCGGGTTAGCGGAGAATCCCGATCTGGAACCGGATATGGATTCCGACTTCCGTTGTGGTCCGTGGTAGCGGAATCAATAATCGGCCATTATTGATTCCGCTACCACGGACCACAACGGAAGTCGGAATCCATATCCGGTTCCAGATCGGGATTCTCCGCTAACCCGCCCCCGAACTTTAGACGCCGAACTTAAAACAGAAGTTCGCTCATCTCTACTCATGAGCCCACACCATACACTCCTTTCAGTATTATAATGTCCATCATGGTTCCTGTAAAAAGGAAAGCTTTAATGCCAGCACGACTGAATAAAACCTACAAATATATGCCTCATTCACACCTCAGTGTTTGGTCAGTGATTTTCCATCAGTGATTTTGAGCCAAAACCAACAGGTGCAGATCTTTCCCTAACCCTGGGTTCAGACCTGAGCGTTCTGAAACGAGTGCTCTGTATGCGCGATTGTACCGGCGTTTACAATCGCGCATACAGAGACAAGCGAACACACATTGTCGCGCATTCCCGCTGAAGTCTATGTACGGGAACGCGCGACAAAAGCCCAAAAAAAAGCTCAAGAACTTGTTTGAGCGTCGGGCGTTTTACAGCGCGATCGTACGCTCTGTAAAACGCCCAGGTGAGAACCATTCCCATAGGGAAGCATTGGTTTCTCCTTGTTGAGCGTTTTACAGTGTGTAGGAACGCGCTGTAAAACGCTCAGGTGTGAACTCAGGGTTATACCTGATGTCTGTGGAGGCTCCAATCCTGGTTTTGGCTCACAATCACTGATGGAAATCACTGACCGAAACACTGACGTGTGAATGAGGCTATACTCGCATAAATACTCACTTTCGTTTCATCTGTACCCTATACATTAACTAGTTTCATGTCAGAAAATGGAAGAAAAAAAACTGAAAGTGGGATATTATAAAATTACATGTTGTGGGTGCCACCATGCGCATCTGTGGTGTAATAACTGGAACTGAAAAGAGGAAACTGGTACCACACTTCATCTCCTAGAAGAGAATTCCTCTTTAGTCATCTAAACTATTTACAATTAATTTCCCAGTGTAATAAATATTTTTGGTACATACCAAGAATAGGTAGGTCATCAAAGTTGTCTACAATGATTTCTACATTTAGATTTATTTTTTTAGAACAATAAGGTTACCTTATTTGGAGTGCTCTGATTTCTTCTGTTACTATACAGTTGGAACTCTGAAGGTTGATAAATAATAACTAACGTGGTTTCCTTCCATGTGCTCCTGTCCTCCATCTTTAAAATATATTCCAGTCATGGGTTTGCTGCATATATGCCATAATATTTGGGGCCTCAGTGATGACCTCAATGAGTAAACCTTTTCATAAACTGCCCTTGATCCCAGTGAAGCCAGTAATGGTCCCTGACTAGTTGGGAATTAAAGGTTTTCCATAGGAATCATTTTAGACAGAGTAGCAGAAAAATAACAAATATGTATTACTCACCTGACTGATCCCCACTGTTCTCTACGTCCTGGTCCTATACTTGCTTGATACACAGAAAACCACTTAGAATGGCCACTAAGCCAGTCACTGTAGAAAGCAGGTCATCTCTGCAGCCAGAGACTGAATGAGTGGACAGGGGCGCCAGCCATTTGGTGGCTGGGACTGTGGGAGTGTATATAGGCTGATGCTTTTTCCTATAATGTACAAGCACAGCCACCACTGTTAGATTACAGGGTGGTCATAACCATGGAAACGAGCAGTGTATAATGAGATGGAAATTAAATCAAGCCAGCAAAGAAGCAATATGGATAATCGCAGTACATTAATAAGTGGCTGGTATTAACTTTGTCTACATGATAAATGCTATTTGCTGAAATGAGACGACCCCTTTAATAGTGTGAAGACTAATGGTTGAACCAAATATTGATACAGGCAGGTATGAGGATCGTAACAGTAAGGCCCCTTTCACAGGAGTGAGTTTTTTCCGTGCGGGTGCAATGCGTGACGTGAAGGCATAGCACCCGCACTGAATCCTGAGCCATTCATTTCAATGGGTCTGTGTACATGAGCGGTGTTTTTCCTGCATCAGTTCTGCTTTGTGTGAAAAATGCAGCATGTTCTATATTCTGCTTTTTTCCTGCAGCCCTGGCCCTATAGAAGTGAATGGGGCTTCAGTGAAAAATGCATTGCATCCACAAGCAAGTGCGAGTGCGATGTGTTTTTCACTGATGGTGGCTAAGAGATGTTGTTTGTAAACCTTCAGTTTTTTTATCACGCGTGTGAAAAACGCATCAAAACGCATTGCACCTGCGTGGAAAAATCTGAACGCAATTGCAGACAAAACTGACTGAACTTGCTTGCAAAATGGTGTGAAACGCATCTGGAGCCAATCCGTCACGCTCGTGTGAAAGAGGCATAAGGCCCCTTTCAGACGAGTGAGTTTTCCGCACGGGTGCAATGTGTGATGCGAATGCATTGCGCCCGCACTGAATCCTGACCAATTCATTTTAATGCCTCTTTCACACGAGTGTGACGGACTGACTCCGGATACGTTCAGTGAAACCCGCACCATTTTGCAAGCAAATTCAGTGAGTTTTGTCTGTGATTGCTTTCAGTTGTTCACTTTTTTCCGCGCGGGTGCAATGCGTTTTGATGCATTTTTCACGCGCGTGATAAAAAACGGAATGTTTACAAACAACATCTCCTAGCAACCATCAGTGAAAAATGCATTCCATCCGTATTTCCTTCCGGATGCAATTCATTTTTCACTGAAGCCCCATTCACTTCTATGGGGCCAGGGCTGCATGAAATACGTAGAATATAGAACATGCTGAGTTTTTCACGCAACGCAGAACTGGTGAGTAAAAAAAAACACATTGAAATGAATGGGTCAGGATTCAGTGCGGGTGCTGAAAACTCGCTTGTGTGAAAAGGGCCTAATGGGTCTGTGTACATGAGCGTTGTTTTTCACGCATCACTTGTGTGTTGTGTGAAAATCTCAGCATGTTCTATATTCTGCATTTTTCTGCAAGCAAGTGCGGATGCGATGCGTTTTTCACTGATGGTTGCTAATGTGCATTGCCCCAGCGCGGAAAAACTAAACAACTGAAAGTAATAGCAGACAAAACAGACTGAACTTGCTTGCGAAATGGTGTGCGTTTCCCTGAACGCACCCTGAACGCATCCGGACCTAAACCGTCACGCTCGTGTGCAAGAGGCCTAAGGAAAATATAATTATATAGTGAGAAGCACATAAGCAGGCAATTAAAACAAACTGTCCTAAGGAATAATTTCTGTATAATTCCTTAATTCAAAACATGGCTTGGTATACAGCATATATATTTTTCATGTACTTTATTGCTTCAGTCAACTGGATTACTAATGTTGGAGAGAAGTCAAATGTGCCGAATGTGATAAATGGAAAAAAATGAACAAGCGGATAACTTTTTTTTTTTCTCTTGCTCAAGGAAAATGTGAGCAACTAGGCCTTAGCTTGTCATGGCATTATGTGCATAGGATTAAGATGCAAAGTCTACCACAGAATGATTCAGGATCCCATCAAAATATATATTGAATCTATTACACAGCTATGTAACCTTTTGAAAATTATTAGCTTATAATCACTTACATCTGTGTTTAGACTAGTTATTTTATTTGCACACATTAACCTTCTTAATGTTCTGTTGCTAAATGAAATGCTCAGAGAAAACACATAATTAGGGCCCATGCACATGACTGTGCCGTTTTTTGCAGTCCACAAATTGCGTATCCACAAAAAACAGATGCCGCCCGCGTACCTTCCGCAATTTGCGGAACGGAACAGGAGGCCCATTATAGAAATGCCTATTCTTGTCCGCAAAAAGGACAAGAATAGGACATGCCTCATAATTTTTGCTGGGGCCACGGAACGGACCATATAAGGATTCAAAATACGGCCCGTATACGGAACGCAAAAAACGTTTGTGTGCATGAGCCCTTACTGTGAGTCCACTGCTAGAAAGATTCAGATCCTCTTAATTTAACTTAAAGAGGACCTTTCACCGAATATGACAATGTGAACTAAGTATACAGACATATAGAGCGGTGCCCGGGGATCTCGCTGCACTTACTATTATCCCTGGGCGCCGCTCCGTTCTCCCGCTATGCCCTCCGGTATCTTCGGTCACAAAGTTATGGTAGGCGGAGTCTGCCCTTGTTCTGCTGTAGTGCTGGCCAATCGCATTGCAGAGCTCACAGCCTGGGAGAAAATAACCTCCCAGGCTGTGAGCTCTGCGCTGCGATTGGCCAGCGCTACAGCAGAACAAGAGCAGACTCCGCCTACCATAACTTTGTGACCGAAGATACCGGAGGGCATAGCGGGAGAACGGAGCGGCGCCCAGGGATAATAGTATGTGCAGTGAGATCCTTGGGTGCCGCTCTATATGTCTGTATACTTAGTTCACATTGTCATAATCGGTGAAAGGTCCTCTTTAACCACCTCAGCTCCCCTAGCTTAAACACCCTTAATGACCAGACCACTTTTTACAATTCTGCACTACACTACTTTCACCGTTTATTGCTCGGTCATACAACTTACCACCCAAATGAATTTTACCTCCTTTTCTTCTCACTAATAGAGCTTTCATTTGGTGGTATTTCATTGCTGCTGACATTTTTACTTTTTTTGTTATTAATTGAAATTTATCGATTTTTGTTGCAAATAAATGACATTTTCACTTTCAGTTGTAAAATGTTTCAAATAAAACTACATTTCTATATACATTTTTATCAAAATTTATTGTTCTACATGTGTTTGATAAAAAAAAATGTTTGGAAAAAAAAATGGTTTGGGTAAAGGTTATAGCATTTACAAACTATGGTACAAAAATGTGAAATTCCGCATTTTGAAGCAGCTCTGACTTTCTGAGCACCTGTCATGATTCCTGAGGTTCTACAATGCCCAGACAGTAGAAAACCCCCCACAAATGACCCCATTTCAGAAAGTAGACACCCTAAGGTATTCGCTGATGGGCATAGTGAGTTCATAGAACTTTTTATTTTTTGTCACAAGTTAGCGGAAAATGATGATTTACATTTTATTTTAATTTTTTTACTAAGTCTCATATTCCACTAACTTGTGACAAAAAATAAAAACTTCCATGAACTCACTATGCCCATCACAAAATACCTTGGGGTGTCTTCTTTCCAAAATGGGGTCACTTGTGGGGTAGTTATACTGCCCTGACATTTTAGGGGCCCTAATGCGTGAGAAGTAGTTTGAAATCAAAATGTGTACAAAATGCCCTGTGAAATCCTAAAGGTGCTCTTTGGAATTAGTGCCCCTTTGCCCACCTAGGCTGCAAAAAAGTGTCACGCATGTGGTATCGCCGTACTCAGAAGAAGTTGGGCAATGTGTTTTGGGGTGTCTTTTTACATATACCCATGCTGGGTGAGAGAAATATCTCTCTAAAAAACAACTTTTCCCATTTTTTTTATACAAAGTTGGCATTTGAGATATTTATCTCACCCAGCATGGGTATATGTAAAAAGACACATTGCCCAACTTCTCCTGAGTACGGCGATACCACATATGTGACACTTTTTAGCAGCCTAGGGGCGCAAAGGGGCACAAATTCCTTTTAGGAGGGCATTTTTAGACATTTGGATTCCAGACTTCTTCTCACGCTTTAGGGCCCCTAAAATGCCAGGGCAGTATAAATACCCCACATGTGACCCCATTTTGGAAAGAAGACACCCCAAGGTATTCCATGAGGGACATGGCGAGTTCATAGAAGATTTTTTTTTTTTTTGGCACAAGTTAGCGGAAATTGTTTGTTTGTTTTTTTTTGTTTTTTTCTCACAAAGTCTCCCTCTTCGCTAACTTAGGACAAAAATTTCAATCTTTTTTATGGACTCAATATGCCCCTCAGGGAATATCTTGGGGTGTCTTCTTTCCAAAATGGGGTCATTTGTGGGGTGTTTGTACTGCCCTGGCATTTGAGGGTCTCCGCAATCATTACATGTATGGCCAGCATTAGGAGTTTCTGCTATTCTCCTTATATTGAGCATACGGGTAATGAGATTTTTTTTTTCCGTTCAGCCTCTGGGCTGAAAGAAAAAAATGAAAGGCACAGATTTCTTCATTCGCATCGATCAATGTGGATGAAAAATCTCTGCCTAAAAAAAAAAGGAGGGGAAAGGCATCTGCCAGGACATAGGAGCTCCGCAGTCAGGACAGAAATAGCGGGCATCACACCTTATTCCACTCCTGCTACAGACACAACATCTTTTTTGGGGTGACGCTTAGGTTGAGGTACCAGTAACGACATTGGGGAAATGTCGCTCGTGTAGACGGCTCACTACACTGGTGGATGGGGCCACGGAACCTCCTGGGTACAGGAGGTTCTCGATGATCTCTTCCTGAAATTTGAGGAAGGATCTTGTTCTCTCAGCCTTACTGTAGAGAACAAAACTATTAGATACAGCCAATTGAATTAAATATACAGACACCTTCTTATACCAGTGTCTGGTGCGGCGGGACACTAAATAAGGAGCCAACATCTGGTCATTGAAGTCCACCCCTCCCATGAGCGAATTATAGTCGTGGACCAAAAGGGGCTTTTCAATGACACTGGTTGCTCGTTCAGTTTGTATTGTCGTGTCTGCTGAATGAAGGAGAGCATGTAAACGTCACTCTTGTCTCTCACCTTGAGCAGTTCTTCGTTACACAAGGCAGCCCTCTCCCCCCTTGCAAGACGGGTGGTAACGAGCCGTTGGGGGAAGCCCCGGCGACTAGGTCGCGCGGTGCCACAGCAGCCAATCTGTTCTAGGAACAAATGCCTTAAGAGGGGCACACTTGTGTAAAAATTGTCCACATAAAGATGGTACCCCTTGCCAAATAAGGGTGACACCAAGTCCCAGACTGTCTTCCCACTACTCCCCAGGTAGTCAGGGAAACTGACCGGCTCCAGGGTCTGATCTTTACCCTCATAGATCCAAAATTTGTGGGTATAGCCTGTGGCTCTTTCACAGAGCTTATACAATTTGACCCCATACCGGGCTCCCTTGCTTGGGATGTATTGTTTGAAGCCAAGGCGCCCGGTAAAATGTATAAGGGACTCGTCTACGCAGATGTTTTGCTCAGGGGTATACAAATCTGCAAATTTGTTGTTGAAGTGGTCTATGAGGGGCCGAATTTTGTGGAGCCAGTCAAAAGCAGGGTGGCCTCTGGGACGAGAGGTGCTGTTGTCGCTAAAGTGCAGGAAACGCAGGATGGCCTCAAATCGTGCCCTGGACATGGCAGCAGAGAACATGGGCATGTGATGAATTGGGTTCGTGGACCAATATGACCGCAATTCATGCTTTTTGGTTAGGTCCATGTTGAGGAGAAGGCCCAGAAAAGTTTTAATTTTGGAAACTTGGACGGGTTTCCACCGGAAAGACTGGGCATAAAAGCTTCCCGGGTTGGCGGCTATAAATTGAGTGGCATACCGATTTGTTTCTGCCACAACTAAGTCCAACAGCTCCGCAGTCTGAGACAGAGCTCCAAATCTACTAGATGTAAATGATTCTTGTTGCCAGCAGTCACCGCAAGAGGGTGCTCAGGAGGTCAGTTCAATGGGAAAGCGATCTTTAGATGCAGGCAGCGAGACTGTTATATTTTTAATGTTATGGGGCAGAATTACTAATCCTATAGATGGTTGTCTAAACATGCACCAACTTAATCACAATGTCTCATGTCTCATCCAAGATGATAAATTGGGGCATGGCTAGATAACATTTGTTAAATTAGTGCATGCTAGGCCACACCCCTTCCCTATGAAGGCAAATCTCTTTCCTGGAAAGCACCACCCCAAAACCACATTTTGCCACAGTTTACAACAATCCTAGATGCATTGACATGAGTAAATGTGGGCCTATGTCTATGCGCTTGGATTTGAGCTCTCTTTCAGAAAATCAAAGGTCTGGAAATTTAAAAGATGTATTATGGTATAAATTAGCACTGAATCTACTTAAATTAAAAAAGCGGGTTGATGTGCACTCTAGAGTATGTCCACATGTGCTAGGGTGGATTGGGAACTAAAAGTGGCCCTGGGAAAAAAACATAAAAGTGGCCCCATGTTGTAGGTAGGTCCAAACTGACAGAAGGTAGGGCAACATAATTAGGCAGGGCGAACAGAAGTAGGCAGGGCCACCAATATGTCATGGAACCATGAACCAGACGTACAACAAGAGATAAGTGGAAATAAGAAGGCTTTATTGAAAATCAAGCTGTAAGGCAAAAGTCCAAACGGATGGCTAAACCGAAGCAGGGTCTACGAAGCCAGAGGTCAGGAACCAGAAGGGTAGTCAGACGAAGCCTGGATCAGGAACCAGCAGGGTAGTCAGACGAAGCCAGGATCAGGAACCAGCAGGGTAGTCAGACGAAGCCAGGATCAGGAACCAGCAGGGTAGTCAGACGAAGCCAGGATCAGGAACCAGAAGCAGCAGCAGTCTTAGAAGCATGTGAACACAGGAGGACCAAGCAAGGAACTGAAGCCACAGACCTATATATATGAGCTAGGCATCCAGCTCCTCCCAGTGGGAAGGAGAAGCCGCAGGGTGGGAGGCTACAAGAAACCCAGAAACCAAGATGGCCGCCAGCACATGTCAAACGAAGGAGAACAGCAAGAAGGTAAGACCATGACAGTACCTCCCCCTCAAGGGCCCCTCCTCCGCGGAGTAAAGAACGGTTTCTGAGGGAAGCGTGCGTGGAAGGCTCGGAGCAAGGCAGGAGCATGGACATCTGCGGAGGGAACCCAGGAACGCTCCTCTGGACCATAACCACGCCAATGGACCAAAAACTGCACCCGACCGCGGACCAGGCGTGAGTCCAGGATATTGCTCACCTCATACTCCTCACGATTGCCCACTTGGACCGGACGAGGCCGAGGAACCGAGGAAGTGAAACGATTACACACCAGTGGCTTCAACAGGGAGACATGAAACACGTTGGAGATCCGCATGCCAGGAGGAAGCGCAAGGGCATAGGCTACCGGGTTTACCCTGCGAAGCACTCGGAAGGGACCAACAAAGCGAGGCGCCAGCTTGGGAGTGGGCACTCGAAGGTTGAGGTTGCGGGTGGACAACCATACGCGGTCTCCGACCTGGTAGGAAGGAGCGGGCGCTCGTCTGCGATCAGCCTGGAGTCTCTGGCGCTGCGCAGAGACCTCAAGGGACCTCTGGATCTGTACCCAAGAAGCACGTAGGACGGAAAGGTGATCCTCCACAGCCGGAATATCCTGGGGAGAGAATACCTCCGGTAACACGGCAGGTTGGAACCCATAATTGGCCATGAAGGGAGACGTCCCAGAGGAAGAGTTCACCGCCGTGTTCCTGGCAAACTCAGCCCAAGGCAGGAGGTCAACCCAATTGTCTTGGTGATCGGAGACATAGCAACGAAGGAATTGCTCCAAGGCCTGATTGGATCGTTCTGCGGCCCCATTGGACTGAGGGTGGTAGGCCGAGGAGAAAGAGAGATGAATCCCCAACTGGGAGCAAAAGGCGCGCCAGAACCTGGACACAAACTGACTCCCCCGATCCGACACAATCTCCTTGGGCAAACCGTGCAACCGGAAGACCTCCCTGGCAAAAATCGAGGCCAACTCTTGTGCAGAGGGTAACTTCTTGAGAGGAACACAGTGGCACATTTTGGAAAACCGATCCACAATCATGAGAATGACCGTATGGCCTCGGGATGCAGGGAGGTCCACAATGAAATCCATCCCCAGGTGTGACCATGGACGCTCCCCGGTGGCTATGGGTTGCAAAAGGCCCAACGGAAGGTGCCGAGGGGACTTACTCTGGGCACAAACGCAGCATGCCGCTACATATGCGGCGATGTCGGAACGTAGAGAAGGCCACCAGAACAGACGTGAAACAGCCCAGGACAGCTGATTCTTTCCAGGATGCCCCGCGGCCTTGGAGTTATGGTAGGTTCGCAACAACCGAGTGCGCAACTCCTCAGGCACAAAACATCTGCCGTTGGGTCTCCCAGAGGGAGCACCAGATTGAGCCGCCAAAATCTGCTCACCCAGGGGAGAGGTCAGGCTGGTGCGAATAGCGGCCAGGATCTGATTCGGAGGTATGACCGAAGTCGGAATCGACTCCTCCCCGGACAGCTCGGAGTACTGCCGTGATAAGGCATCCGCTCTGATGTTCTTGGAACCGGGTAGGTAGGAGACCACGTAATTAAAACGTGACAAGAACAGAGCCCATCTGGCCTGACGTGGTGTCAATCTCTTGGCCTCAGAGAGGTAGGTCAGATTCTTGTGGTCCGTCAGGATGAGAACCGGAACCACCGAGCCCTCGAGCAAGTGCCTCCATTCTTTAAGGGCCTGCACGATGGCCAATAACTCCCTGTCACCAATCTGATAGTTGCACTCCGCGGAAGACAGTTTCCGGGAGTAAAACCCACAAGGAAGCAGAGGACCCTCTGGTGTTCTACGCTGAGACAGAAGGGCGCCTACTCCCGTCTCAGACGCGTCCACCTCGAGGACAAAAGGCAACCCAGGGTTGGGATGCGACAGAATCGGAGCCGACACAAAGGCGGACTTTAGAGCCTCAAAAGCTCGGATGGCCTCGAGCGGCCAGACCTGGGGATTACTGCCCCTCCTGGTCAGATCTGTGAGAGGCTTGGCTAGCATGGAAAAGTCCCTGATGAACTTCTGATAATAATTGGCGAAGCCCAAAAAGCGCTGCAGGGCACGAAGACCACTGGGCTGGGGCCACTGTAAGACAGCCGAAACCTTCTCAGGATCCATGGAGAACCCCTCAGCGGAAATGATGTAACCTAAGAAGGTTACCTGGGATCGGTGAAATTCGCATTTCTCAAGCTTACCAACAGCTTGTTCTCTCGTAACCGTTGCAACACTCGTCTGACATCCAGAATGTGGGCCTCCATGGATTCAGAATATACCAAGATGTCATCCAAATAGACCACCACACACTGCTGCAACAGGTCACGGAAAACATCGTTGATGAATTCCTGGAAGACTGCGGGCGCATTGCACAACCCAAAGGGCATAACCAAGGATTCATAATGACCGGTCCTGGTGTTAAACGCGGTCTTCCACTCATCGCCCGCCTTGATCCTTACCAGGTTATATGCCGCCCTCAGGTCGAGTTTGGTAAAGACCGTGGCCCCTTTGAGGCGATCGAACAGCTCGGAAATCAAGGGTATCGGGTAAGCGTTCTTGATCGTGATGCGATTGAGACCCCTGTAATCGATGCAAGGCCTCAACTCACCGCCCTTCTTTTTCACAAAGAAAAATCCAGCCCCTGCCGGGGACGAGGATTTGCGAATGTGTCCGCGTGAAAGCGCCTCCCTCACGTACTCCTCCATGGCCTCATTCTCCGCTACCGACAGTGGATAGACTTTGCCACGAGGAGGAACGGCACCAGATTGTAACTCTATGGCACAATCGTATGGGCGGTGCGGAGGTAGGGCAACCGCACGCACCTTATCGAATACATCCCGGTACTCCTCGTATTCAGGAGGCAACAGAGAGTCCGAGGAAGTACACAGCAACTTGACAGGCCCATGGATTCAACTAGCCCCACACTGCGGTGACCACGAGAGGATCTCGGCCGATCTCCAATCGAAAGTCGGATTATGCTTCTGGAGCCAGGGGTACCCCAAGACCACCGAGTAGTGTGGAGACGAAATAACCTGGAGACAGACCGACTCTCTGTGAACGGCACCAATGGCCATCCCCACTGGAAGGGTCTCCTGAGTCACGTGTGGCGGCAGAAGGGGTCTGCCGTCTATCGCCTCAAGAGCCAGTGGGGAACCTCGAGGCTGCAGAGGAATGGAATTGGCGGCAGCGAACACACTATCAATGAACAAACCACCAGCACCAGAGTCCACCAACGCCTGGGTCGTCACCGAGCCCCCGACCCAGGAGAGGACAACAGTAATCAGTGGTTTGTCAACACGGGAAACCGGGGACGAGGAGACTCCACCCAAGATCTGCCCCCGACAGGATCTCAGGTGCGAGCGTTTCCCGGACGGTTCGGGCATGCCAACCGAAAATGCCCACCGAGACCACAGTACATGCATCGGCCCTCGCGTCTCCGGAGTACCCTCTCCCCCTCGGACAGGCGAGCAAACCCCAGCTGCATGGGTTCACCCCCAGACAAGTCATCCCCAGGAGGCGTGGGAGGAGAGGGAGGCACGGGTGGGACAGCAAACGTAGGCGCCAACCTGTTAGAAGACCTCCGCAGGCTCTCCTTAAAAGAAGGTCTCTCCCTGAGTCTGGTGTCAATCAAAATCAGGAAAGAAATAAGAGACTCGAGCTCCACTGGTAGGTCCTTAGCTGCAACCTCATCCTTCAAGGCATCCGAGAGACCATGAGAGAAAGCAGCGACCAGAGCCTCATTATTCCAGCCCACCTCTGCTGCCAGGGTACGAAACTCAATGGCGTATTCAGCTACGGATCGTGAACCCTGTCTGATGGACATAAAGAGCTTCGCAGCAGAGGCAGCACGAGCCGGCACATCGAATACCTTCCGAAGAGAAGCAACAAAACCGGAAAACTCGGCAACCACCGGATTGTTGTTCTCCCATAAAGTGCTGGCCCAGGCCAAGGCCTTGTCCGAGAGCAGCGAGATCAAGAAGCCCACCTTTGATCTCTCAGTAGGAAAGGCATGTGGCAGCAACTCGAAATAAATGCCCACCTGGTTAAGGAAACCTCGGCACTGAGTTGGCTCTCCCCCAAAGCGCTGTGGAAGAGGGGCAGAACCGGTCATACCCCGAAACACCGCAGGCGCAGCAACAGGTGTCGGGGTAGACTCTGGCGCAACGACCGGAGCGGCAGTAGGAGCGGGCCCAGGAGCGACAACTGACCCATCGGCAACGGAAGCTAAATGAGCCGTGCGTTCAAGCAGGGTTTGCAACGCCACAGCGAACCGACCCAACAGGTGATCCTGCTGATCAAGTCTGGCAACCAGTGTAGGTAGCGAGGATGGCCCTGTACCGTCAGAATTCATGGCTTGGTCCTAATGTCATGGAACCATGAACCAGACGTACAACAAGAGATAAGTGGAAATAAGAAGGCTTTATTGAAAATCAAGCTGTAAGGCAAAAGTCCAAACGGATGGCTAAACCAAAGCAGGGTCTACGAAGCCAGAGGTCAGGAACCAGAAGGGTAGTCAGACGAAGCCTGGATCAGGAACCAGCAGGGTAGTCAGACGAAGCCAGGATCAGGAACCAGCAGGGTAGTCAGACGAAGCCAGGATCAGGAACCAGCAGGGTAGTCAGACGAAGCCAGGATCAGGAACCAGAAGCAGCAGCAGTCTTAGAAGCATGTGAACACAGGAGGACCAAGCAAGGAATTGAAGCCACAGACCTCCTATATATATGAGCTAGGCATCCAGCTCCTCCCAGTGGGAAGGAGAAGCCGCAGGGTGGGAGGCTACAAGAAACCCAGAAACCAAGATGGCCGCCAGCACATGTCAAACGAAGGAGAACAGCAAGAAGGTAAGACCATGACACAATACCATAGTGCAGAGCAATTTACTGCCCCACCTGAACCAAATACCACAGTGCAGCACAAAATACTGCCACCTGCTGAACAGTATTCAACTGTATTGCTGTCCTGCGGACATAGATACAGTTGAATTCAGCACTTCTAGGCATCGGCAGTTGAATTCAGCACTTCTAAGCATCGGCCCACAGGGAAGAACACCTGAGGTTCACGGTGGGCCGACAGCCGCAACAGTTCATCGGTACTCACGGTTAGAAGATGCCTCCCTGGGCCAGCAGTGCAGTTAAGGGGAGAACATCACCAAATTCTTTGGGGCATGCTCTATTACAGGGTACACCGGCCAGGTGGTGATCGAGGTGCCTTTGATGGTGATTCGATTTCCAGGTGCTTGTATGGCTGGGTCCCTGATTTAAGGCAATGTCGTGACGCCAGCACCTTGGTGGTGCAAAATGATGAGAGTGGTTGTAGTATGGAGATGGAAGATTGACACAGAGTTGGATTCCAACTAAGAACTTTACTATAAACAGGGTCTTGACAGCAATTTGGCCAAAACAACTATTTGGAACATCCTTAAAAAGAAGGAACGCACCGGTGAGCTCAGCAACATCAAAAGACCCGGAGGACCACGGAAAACAACTGTGGTGGATGACCGAATAATTATTTCCCTGGTGAAGAAAACACCCTTCAC
Organism: Bufo gargarizans; assembly: GCF_014858855.1. Taxonomy (NCBI): domain Eukaryota; kingdom Metazoa; phylum Chordata; class Amphibia; order Anura; family Bufonidae; genus Bufo; species Bufo gargarizans. Next base: position 467,282,426 of record NC_058080.1, read on the forward strand.
AACAGTTGGCCAGATCAGGAACACTCTCCAGGAGGTAGGTGTATGTGTATCAAAGTCAACAATCAAGAGAAGACTTCATCAGAGTGAATGCAGAGGGTTCACCACAAGATGTAAACCATTGGTGAGCCTCAAAAACAGGAAGGCCAGATTAGAGTTTGCCAAACGACATCTAAAAAAGCCTTCACAGTTCTGGAACAACATCCTATGTAGTGTTGAGCGCGAATATTCGATTAGGGGCAGCGAAGGGGCGAGGAAGGGGCGTGGTTACCGTGATTTGAAGCAAGGAGGCTGCTTCCCCCTTGACTTCAAGCATGTGTGGAGAAGCGCGCCGGGCAGGGGAAAAAACAACATTTTCAGTACTTTTGCTGCATCTGCCTTCAGGAAGAAAGGCATAATCAGAAACACACTGCTGGCTACACGCAGGTACTGCTGGCGGTTTGGGATGGTTTTGGGAGGTGACAGGTTCCCTTTAAATATATTAAATTTCCCAGTCTTCTTGAAAACCTTCCATTTATTCCATTATATCATTGTTGTTCCATTTTAGTGCAAAGGTAGTGTATTGGTTAGAGCACTCAACATACTTGTCATTAATTGTGAACTGGGTGAGCCATCTGCTGATATATTCATCTCATTTCAAATAATACCTGCAGTCCTATGTAAACCCACAGATGTATAGTGATCAGTTCAGATAAAAAATGCCTCTGACACCCAGCAGAAGGTTCTGTACACTATGTAGTGGATTACTGCAGCTCAGCTCCCGTTCAAAGGAATTTTTCATCAGTTTTCTGCTGCCCCCACTTTTAAATCCTTCCGCGCGGGTGCAATACGTTCAACTCACGCATTGCACCCGCACTGAATCCGGACCCATTCATTTCTATGGGGCTGTGCACATGAGCAGTGATTTTCACGCATCACTTGTGCGTTGCGTGAAAATCGCAGCAAGATCTATTTTGTGCGTTTTTCACGCAATGCAGGCCCCATAGAAGTGAATGGGGCTGTGTGAAAATCGCAAGCAAGTGCGTATGCGGTGCGATTTTCACGCACGGTTGCTAGGAGACGATCGGGATGGGAACCCGATCTTTATTATTTTCCCTTATAACATGGTTATAAGGGAAAATAATAGCATTCTGAATACAGAATGCATATTACAATAGGGCTGGAGGGGTTAAAAAAAAATAACTCACCTTAATCCACTTGTTCGCGCAGCCGGCATCTCTTCTGTCTTCTTCTAGGAATAGGACCTTTGATGACGTCACTACGTTCATCACATGGTCCGTCACATGATCCATCACCATGGTGATGGATTATGTGACGGACCATGTGATGAGCGTAGTGACGTCATCAAAGGTCCTATTCCTCACAGAAGAAGACAGAAGAGATGCTGGCTGCGCGAACAAGTGGATTAAGGTCAGTTAAATTATTATTTATTAATTTTTTAACCCCTCCAGCCCTATTGTACTATGCATTCTGTATTCAGAATGCTATTATTTTCCCTTATAACCATGTTATAAGGAAAAATAATACAATCTACACAACCTTGAACCCAAACCTGAACTTCTGTGAAGAAGTTCGGGTCTGGGTACCACATTCAGTTTTTTATCACGCGCGTGCAAAACGCATTGCACCCGCGCGATAAAAACTGAACAACGGAACGCAATCGCAGTCAAAACTGACTGCAATCGCGTACTTACTCACGCGGGTTTGCCGCAACGCATCCGGACCTTATCCGGACACGCTCGTGTGAAAGAGGCCTAACAGCTCCAGAACTTGCCAATGAGTCCTCATAGTCATGAGCTCATGGCTCTCCCCGCCCACCTCTGATTGACACTTATGAATCAGCAACAGGTAGGTGGGGAAAGTCAGAAGCTCATGAATATTCAGGACTCATCATTATGCACTGCAGCTGTTCAATACAAAATTTCGCCAAAATGACAGCGGCAATTACAGCATTTTGCTAAGGGGATCTGTCACTTGTTTGTGTTGCCCTTAGTTAGGACACACAAAAACTGGTCTTATTCCCTGACAGAGAAGTTAGCATGAGAAAGGGGTGCAGGCCTCTCTAAAAATGAAAGTTAAAGGTTAATAGCATCAGTATGGTATGCCATATAGTAGAATCTAGGCCAGCCTTTAGACCTGCTGGTCTTCCCTGGGGCGGATTGTCTTCTCTGAAGTGGATGTGCAATGACCAGGAACGTGGTACATTGCAGCGTGCGCAGGGTACTATCACAGGGCCCTCCCAAGGTGTTATAATGCACGTCCCAGGTTAGAAATGCCAGAGTGGTGTAATGGCCTATAATGTCTCTATAGGTGGTAAAAATTGTGTCAACGATGTCTCCTACCTGGGTACGGCTGGACTCCTGGCTCACTTGCAATAAATTTGAGTGTAGTGATAGTAGGAGTAATAAAGGAATTTTGCAGCAGAAATCATGTCCAGACCTTTTAGATGAAGTTCAAACATTTCTTTACTGAAGATAAATGTTATCCAAACAGAATACAGCTTTGGTCTTTTGTCAGGAATAAATCTTCTGCACTATAAATCTGGAGCTTGCAGGATAAGACGTCTGCTTAGTTCCTCTGTAACTGTGGCAGGAATTTATCTTCTGCGCTTCTCTATATCTTCTGCTTAGTGGGGACTAACTAGCTGAGGAGGAATATGGCTTCTCCTGGATCTCTGGACTTTACTCACAGATAGGCTCTCAGGGAATGCTTTCATCCTGGATCTCTGGAGGTTGTCTGCTTTCTTCTCATCCAGCTGAGGCTGCAGGGCTCAGACTGGGAAATTGATCAATGTATCAGCCGAGACAAGATCCTGGCTTTCTTCCCTATGCAGGGGATCTCCTACACACACACCCTACTCCTAGCAGGGGGTGGGCTACACTGAACCTAACTTCCTTTCCCTCCCAAGCTGCAGGATTTGGGAACAGTCCACACCTCCACGGAGGGGGAGCTAAACTGAAATGAACCATTCCAGCCTAGATACACTAAACTGTAACTAGTTCCTTACCAACGTGTTGCTGTCACCTGCTGGTCAACCTGGAAAATTACAACAATAATTGCATTTAATACAGTGTTTAGATGCACAGTTGTAAAGACATGAGCAAAATCATATCAGATGACAATGTAAAGGCTCTTAGAAGAAAGTAGCGGGGTAGAGGCGTGTAGTAACACAACTCTGGGATGTTACAGATGTGATCATCTAGCAAGACAATACAACATGTCCCACAGCTAGAAATGTCTGACATGAGTTGGAAGAGCATGACCAAGACTTCTAAGTACTTCCCTGGCTCCTTAATTCCCCAAACTTAAACCCAATTGGGCATCTGTGGGACCACCTCAATTGTTATGGTCGTACTATGGTTCCTTCTCCCTGCACCCTTCAGCAGCTATAGAATGCATTGCAGTGAACATGGACCAGATACCTGTGACAACCTACCAGGACCTTATTGAGTCACTCCCAACCCATCTAGCTGCTGTCTGTGCTGTACTCTGGTGGTCATAATAATGTGACTTGACTGTGTAGAGCAAAATAAGAGGTCTAATTCCCATTGATAAGCAGAGAAAGCATTTCTTATGACTAAATACCATATCAGTCAGGGCAGCACAATAATAGCAGGGCTGATTAAGGGTGAGAGGGAGCAAATAGAGAGGAACAGAAAAATCCTTCAAAGGCTGATTGAGGTCACTTTTTTTTTTTTTTTTTAAAGCAAGACAGAGTCTTACATTTCGGGGTCACAGAGAATATGGTGGCTCTATGGAAGGCAATTTTTTGGAGCTTCTTAAATTTCTAGCACAGTATGACACTGGTTTTGAACATCATCTGAAAAATCCAGTAGGCCATGTTACTTATTTGAGTTCACAATCACAAAACAGAGTTGTGCACTTGCAAGTGAAACTATGAGCGCTATCATAAAGGAAGTGAAAGCAGCAAAGTTTTTTCTCAGTAATTGTGGATTCCATAATTGATATCACAAGAATAGACCAGTCCTCCTTATCGTAAAATATGTCACAAAAACAGGTAATAGCATTTAGCATGTTATTAAGTTTGAAGACCTTTCAGATGGCTGTGCAGAGTCATTCTATGACATATTCATTAATGTGCTCACCGGAGACCTTGGTCTTAATGTGAACTTAATGAAAGGACAAGCCTATGATGGGACAAGGACAATGTAGGTCACTTAAGGGTCAAACATAACTGTTCTGAGGCATTTTATGTTCATTGTTGTGCACACAACCTTATTTTAATTCTGACAGATGCATGTGTGTTATGCAGTGCTAAGGGTTTCTTTGGTGACAGGATGGTTCCAGCCCGACGCACGTTTTGGCGAACCTTCGTCTTTCTTAATTCTAATAGATGCGTGTGCGTTATGCAGTGCTAAGGGTTTCTTTGGTACACTTGAAAAACTATGCATTTTTAACATTAAGCCTGCCTAGACATACTATTCTTGAGGAAGAACAAAATAAATTCCTGGAGGTAACAGTATTGACACTAAAGAAGCTACCAGATACAATATTTGCTTCCATGAAACAGGCGACTGATGGATAATCCAAAGCTTGCCAACAATCCTTGAGGCTCTGCGCAACATTAAAATGCATAATGGCACCACCCCATGTTGTCATTACACCTAGAGGCTTTGCTCTCTCTGCAACTTTTAGAGAAATGGCTAAATTGTTCAGTCTACTTGATAACAAACACTTTCAAGACCCAGGTATAGCCAATAAAGTAATTGAACTTGCCCATTTCAACTCAACTGGTGAGGTAGAGTTAGATGACTTCCTCACTTTCTGTAATATATACATTACAATGAACTGTCAATTGAGAAAGAGCTGGTCACCACTGACAAAATCTTACCATTTCTCATTACCAATGACGTGCATCAAGCCTTTCCAAACTTCAGTACACTTTACTATATTTATCTCACTACTCCTGTCAGTACCGCAAAAGCAAACAGGAATAAGAAGTTACTTTTGAAGGTATAAAATTGAACAGATTTTGGATTTGTCTATCACCCAGAAAAATGGATTACATGATACATTTTTAGTTTAAACCAAGATGGATATCGGATTTGGTGAGTACCACCAGCTTTTTAAATTAGTTTTATATTAATATGTTAAAGTGTATTTCTATATGAATTACAATTAGAGATGAGCGAATCGAATCCCACGAAGTGGAATTCGATCAGAATTTTAGGAATTATTCAATTCGCCTAGAAGCCGAATTTCCTAGTGCTTTGTGTCAGCGAATCGATTAATTCTGTAATTCAAACTTACCACCTCCATTTGCGCGTGAAGGTCCGTCAGCCTCCATCTTGCTTGAAGATCTCGTCCGAAATCCCATGCGGCGCGAGATTACATCATCACTCCGGCTAGCGTGATGACGTCATACATCACCACGCCGGCTGGTGTGATGACGTAATCTTGCGCCGCACGTGATTTTGGCCGAGATATTCAAGCAAGATGGCGGCGGCCGGCCCGTCTCGTGCAAATGGACGCGGTAAGTTTTATGTATTTTTTTTTTTTCATTTTACTTCACGCCGATTCTACACTCAGATGCCATGATCATGTATGAACGCGGCATCTGAGGGGTACAATGACGGGGGCAACGCTATTGCTGCTCCCTGTCATCGCACCCGCTACATACAAAAAAATATTACTAAAAAAGTCCAGCGAGATTGATGTCAATAATATAAAGCATAGGGGTAATCATATATACAACAGAACGTCCAGCAATAGACCCTATTGAAAAATATAATGACTATATTTAATGAGGAAACTATAACTCTAACGAAGTCAGATCGGGTGGGCCACAGATGAGTAGGACAAATTGGGTAAGCGGTGGGGAAAATATCCCTGCCACTGTTACCCTGATCTAGTCCTATGCCCAGGGACGTCTCCTGGTGGTGGGGACTCCCTGTCCTCGTGCCTAACCTAAAACTCCTAACAAACCCTAATAAGGTGAAGATAGGAGGAATGCTGGTAACGGAGAGTGGCCCCCCTCGAGGATTGACTAACGCAAAAACACACCAAAGAATACAATCAAAGAGGTGTCCACAGTATACGACCCTCGTGACCTATTGCCAGGAGGTACCGGGTACACCTAGTGGTTAAAAATTACGTAGACAGAGCATACACACACAAGGAACATATATACGAAAATTAAATGATGTACAAAAGATGCAGAATTAACCCCGACGCGTTTCACCCACGGAGTGGGATCCTCAGGGGGTAATGCGAGATAAATATATAAAGTATAGAAGGCCCAACTAAAAGATGCAGTGGGCCCCGTCTAATGATAATACGTAATTAATAATTGTATTATGAAAAAACAGACACCAGACCCAACCAAATTAATAAATAAGGTTGATAAATCAGCCCCCGAAGGAGAGTACATACAGTCAATGGGAAATGGAGTGAACGGCAAGATGACATCCGTCCATGCGAGATTGCGTCTCTAATGGAAACATAAATGTAGGTATAAGAAAAAAGAGAACAAAAACAGATGCGCGTACACATCTAAATTAGTACGTAGATGAACGGATACCTGATAACAGAGGGAGCAGCCCTATCTCACAAAGGTAAATAGTGCGGGTGCTCAGAGAGGGGCATCAGAGATGATGACCCCACATCATGGTAGATGAGGTTGCCGTGTACTCCCAATATGGGGATTGCTCGCTGAAAATAGCTCTTATGGTGTAGAGCTATCCACCCAAGAGGACCTACAGATAAACAGAGGCTAATATGTTAACCTAAAGCCGAACAGTTCCAAAACCAAAAGATCATTAGGGTGGGTACTCACATGTTAATGGAGCTGATGAGAAGAGGGTCTGGAGCAACAAAGATAGAGACCAACCTCCCCCTTATTTATGTGAATTAACCGACCCGCCGTCAAAAATAAGGACCTCCCCCAGGTTAGTGGTCGCGTCAAAAGCCGCTTGTATGGTGCGTTCCACGGTGGGACGCATACCCAGGGCTAGTGACTGAGCCGCTCACGGGCAGATCATGCGTTCCACAGTGGGACGCACGCCGAACTCACCTAATCGCGGCACTGCCGGGCGGATATCCGGTGTATGAGCCGCACTTCCTGTATGCCGTCATTATGCGTCTCAGCCTGGAACGCATGCCGTGGATGATACTTCCGGATTAGATCCGAACCGGGTAACAGATACAGGGAATATAAAGATGATCGTAGACACTACTCAGAGAGCCCTGTAAGATACCATGTCGGCCTAATTAAATTACTGTAATAGAGGGATGATATTAATAATGACCTCTAAAGATCTATAAAATGCATGGCAGAGCGCTTAATGACGGTCTACGTTGCCGGATACAAATTGCTAATTGAAAATTGAAAAAAGGGGGGGGGGGGGGGAGCGCAGACGGGTAGGGGTGTGTTTTTTTTTTTTTAAATTGTGCAGAAAATAGAATGCATAGAGAAATAGAATAACATACTCAAAATATACGGTAAAAGACTGGCTACCGTACCAATAACCGGATGCCAGATACACGGTGTGCTTGGATATAGAGTGACACCTTCGTAAATAATACGTTCGGGTACTTCGCGTACCCAGGCTACGAAACAGGGAAAAGTAAATAATTCTACGGATGGCCACACTGGCAAATGGGACCTAACAGGGAGAGTCACCACACAGGGCCAGGGATGCAGCAAAACAGAATAAATGCAATATGATAGAAATATTGTATCATTAAATATAAACAGATGGGAAATGAAGAGGTAGAGCCTGTGTAACAGGCGAAAAAAGTGGGAGAGAATAAGAAAAAAATATATATAGGGAAGATTAAAGGCCCCTGACACAAGTAGTGCTCATAAAAAGCAAGAAAAAGTTAGACGCTCATTGAGACCACGAGGAGATTGTGAACGGAACCTGTGTATCCATTCGCTCTCCTTTTTCTCCCACGTGGGGAGGGGGGCACCAGTTCAAGGACCGTAAACCTAAGTACAGAGGGATCCCCCCCATGACAGTCATTGACATGAGTGGCCAAGGGTGTTGGCTCCTTCTTGGCTACATCGTTAATGTGTTCAAGGATCCTTCTCCTGAACTCGCGTATTGTTTTGCCCACGTAGTCCATGGGACAAGGACACTGGCAAAGATACACTAAACCTTTAGACACGCAGTTGATAAAATCGCGAATCTGATATGACTGACCCGTGGCCGAGCAAGTGATGGTCCTCGCAGTCGAGATGTATTTGCAGGCCTTACATCTCCCGCATTTAAAGACGCCGATAGGTTTACGGTCGAGCCAGCAGCCACCTCTCATTGGTGGTGAGAAGTGGCTGCGGACAAGGCGATCTCTTAGGCTCCTACCTCGTCTATATGAAACCGAAGGATATTTGCTCACGATGTCCGACAGGTCGGAGTCCATCTGTAATATAGGCCAATATTTGGTGAGGACTGCTCTAGTTTCGCGATTGGCCGTGTCGAAGTTTGCAATGATCCGTGCTGGTTGGGGACCATCATTGGTTCTACATCTCGGAACCAGAAGTTCGGTTCGAGGTTTCGCTACTGCCCATTGAAAGGCCTCCCGAAGTACTCCACTGGGATACCCCCTTGCCAGAAGTCTCTGCTGCAGATTCCCAGCCTCATTATACCTACATTTATGTTTCCATTAGAGACGCAATCTCGCATGGACGGATGTCATCTTGCCGTTCACTCCATTTCCCATTGACTGTATGTACTCTCCTTCGGGGGCTTATTTATTAACCTTATTTATTAATTTGGTTGGGTCTGGTGTCTGTTTTTTCATAATACAATTATTAATTACGTATTATCATTAGACGGGGCCCACTGCATCTTTTAGTTGGGCCTTCTATACTTTATATATTTATCTCGCATTACCCCCTGAGGATCCCACTCCGTGGGTGAAACGCGTCGGGGTTAATTCTGCATCTTTTGTACATCATTTAATTTTCGTATATATGTTCCTTGTGTGTGTATGCTCTGTCTACGTAATTTTTAACCACTAGGTGTACCCGGTACCTCCTGGCAATAGGTCACGAGGGTCGTATACTGTGGATACCTCTTTGATTGTATTCTTTGGTGTGTTTTTGCGTTAGTCAATCCTTGAGGGGGGCCACTCTCCGTTACCAGCATTCCTCCTATCTTCACCTTATTAGGGTTTGTTAGGAGTTTTAGGTTAGGCACGAGGACAGGGAGTCCCCACCACCAGGAGACGTCCCTGGGCATAGGACTAGATCAGGGTAACAGTGGCAGGGATATTTTCCCCACCGCTTACCCAGTTTGTCCTACTCATCTGTGGCCCACCCGATCTGACTTCGTTAGAGTTATAGTTTCCTCATTAAATATAGTCATTAGATACAAAAAAAATATGCTTCATGGCAAAGTAATTTGTCAAAAGCAAATTGTTTTGTGAAATTTGGCGATTCAGCCGAATCAAATTTTCAAGAAATTCACTTATCTCTAATTACAATATTTGCATACTTTAAGGCTACATGCACACATCCGTATGTGTGCTCCGTATACTGTTCATAATTATGGTCTACAATTGCAGACAGTAAACGGGCCATTCTGTAAATTTTTACAGACCCATTCACTTCAATGGGATAATGCAGTTCGTAAAAAAAGTCTGTATTTGCAGTCTGTGGAAAAAATAGGACATGTCCTATTTTCTACAGACTACAGACTGCAAATATGAGCATTTTTATGGAGGTGTGCATGTAGCCTAACTGTTTTTATAATTGTGTAATTACAGCCACTCACATTGTGGTTTAGCATGCGTCTGCTTTGTATGTGCTAATGTCTTTGTGGTGGTCTAGAGCAGGGATGCCCAACCTGCGGCCCTCCAGCTGTTGCAAAACTACAACTCCCAGCATGCCCTACTAGTGTAGGGATAGGATGCTGCTGCTGTGAGGGAGAGATTAGGAAAGAATCTGTTATCAGAACTTCTTGTTAACTCTGCGATCTACAGCGATTTTTTGTGTGAGTGCAATGCAACATTTCTGTACCCTGCCCTGTGCCCTGTGACACAGAAAAATAAGTTTTATCAGTCTGTTAGTTAGGTGGGCATCGGCGGCCATTTTGTGTAAGTTCAGCGCACCAGCACTGCATATGTGCCAGGGACAATAATTTAATCCTGTTCTTTTTGTTCTGTGGGCAACATATGCCCATTTTTTAAGTGCACCTGCACTGCATATGTGCCAGGGGAAGGGGAAATAAAATAGGGAATCCATCTGTGAGTTCAGGGACCCAAGAGTGGCATATTCAAATTATTTTCTGTAAAGCACAATCCAAGTAAATCCATCTGTTAGATTTTGCGGGGACAAATTATTATTTTTTGCTAAAAAGTACATTTGCGTCCGCCACTGCATTAGTGATAGTGAAAGAAAATCAGTTAAATCCATCTGTTTAATTGTGGGTGAAAAATACATTTCTTTTTTTTGCCAAAAAGTATCTTTGCTGCCTGCACTGCAAATCTCATAGTGAAATAAAATCTGTAAATCCATCTGTTTAACTGTGGGTGAAAAAATCATATTTTTTTCCCCATAAAGTACCTTTGCGGCCTATGCTGCATTTGTGACAGTCCAATACAAGCGTTAAATAGCTGTTATATTCTGGTTTAAAAAAAAAAGACCCTTTTTGTACTAGATACTACATTTGCGGCCTTTGCTGCATTTATGACAGTCCAATACAAGCAGTCAATACTGCTGTTACATTATTGGATGACAAATAAAAAAAAATTGCGACTGTGAAGTAATTGTATAAAATTCGCCTGTCACACTATTGTGTGACCTCAAGAAATTTTTCCTCTTTATGACACCGGCACTGCCTTACTGTAAGTGAACTTAATTGTTGACTATTGGCGGTTATATTGTTTCCTGACATAAACCATGTTAGTTTGGTTGGTGAACGCAAAGAATGAGTAGAGCGTCAAATAAGGGAGATGGCCCCGATCGTGGTGCTGCTGGTGTTGGTGGAGGGCCTGTTGCAGGGAGTGGACGTGGTCGATCTGTGCCAGCTCACGCACAAGTGAAACACCTTCCTCAGGTGCAAGTAGGCGACAGAACCTTCAGCGCTATTTGGTAGGGCCGAATGCAGCTGTACGAATGGTGAGGCCATAACAAGTACAGGTGATAGTAGATTGGGTGGCTGACAGTGCCTCCAGTTCCTTCACATGATGATGAAACACAGATGCCAACTGCTGTGGCTTTCTGCAGTGTGCAGACTGACCAGGAGGGCAGGGGTGAAGACTGGGTGGAAGATGATGTGGAGGACGATAAAGTCCTCGACCCCACATGGAATCAAGGTCATGCGAGTGACCTGTGTAGTTCAGAGGAAGAGGCGGTGGTCGCACAGAGCCACCAGCACAGCAAAAGAGGGAGCGGGGTGCAAAAGCGGAGCGGCCGTCCCCTAGACAGTACGCCTGCTACTGCCCACCGCACCAAGGGACTGAGCACACCAAAGCCAGCTCCAAGGAGTTCCCTGGCAGTTCTTCAGACAATGTGCTGACGACAAGACACGAGAGGTTTGCACTGTGCAATCAAAGCCTGAAGCGAGGCATAAACATTCTAAACCTGAGAACAACCTGCATGACCAGGCATCTAAGTGCAAAGCACAAGCTGCAGTGGAGTAGACACCTCAAAAACCAAGAAAGGTCTCTGGCTCCTCCTGCTTACTCTTCTGCTGAAGTCTCGGCCTCTTCATCCACCTCTGGAGTGACAGTGGCACTTGCCACCCCACAAACAGAGGATGTGCCAGCAATGCCACCACCTGGGTCATCAATCATCTCCACAACGTCCCATGGAGGCGTTCAGCTGTCTATTTAACACTGGAGCGAAAGAGGAAGTACCCCCTACCCACCCGCAATCCCTGGCCCTAAATGCCAGCATTTCAAAATTCCTGGCCTTTGAAATGCTGTCATTCCGTCTGGTGGAGACGGAGAGTTTTGAAAGCCTTATGGCGGTGGCTGTCCCCCACTACTTTTCCAGGCGAGCCAGCCCTTCCCTGCACAACCAAGTTCAAGTTCAAAACCTCCTTTCATTCGATCCTTCCGCTTTAACAACTTGTCCCACATTTCCGCTCGATCACAATTCAGCCATTGACCTCCCTTGGATGTAGTATCCCTTTCTCACGCTCCCTCTCCGGCATGGAACCCTGATTCCCCGTTACCCGTGATCACTATGGTAGGCACATAAAAGAACATTGAAAGTTGATAGAAAATATATACAATTGGATCGTGGACGTCACGGGGAAAATGTATATCATCCACAGTTTTCACACTGGTCACTAGGTTTAATATTAGGTCATGATTTTCTGTACAGAAAACATTTCAGTAGCCATTATCACTACAGCCAGAATTACAATGACAAGTAACACCTCTCTATAGATAAGACAGGATACACCATTTTCAATAGGTGATATCACAGCTTAACAACTCACTTCTGACCACTGCACAGGTCACAGAACATGCCTAAAACAACTCATAGAAGTCAATCAGGTCAGCTTCTGTCCATTGTGACTATGGCCATTGTAGATGTTCTCAAAATACAGGAAGTCTTAACATATTTTAGGCCTAGTGGCCAGTGGGAAAACTGCAGGGTTACGTACAATTATTTTAAATATACAGTGATATGGAAAAATAAAATAAAACTCGCCCAAAATTCTTAAAAAGATGTTTAACATAAAAACGTCGATTAAACAAAAGGTAATTTTCTGATGACACCTTTAAACTTACATCTTTATAGCTAAATAAAATAAACTTAAATCATAAAGATATTGGCTTAAAAGATTGTCCAGTAGTCCAGGGATAAGAGCGACAGAGTGAGATTTACTGGTACTTTCACACTTGCATTAAACTTTTCCGGTATTGAGTTCCGTCCTAGGGGCTCAATACCGAAAAAAAACTATCCTAATTTATCCTACTGCATTCTGAATGGAGAGCAATCCGTTTGGGATGCATCAGGACGTCTTTAGTTCAGTCATTGTGCGTTTTTTGGACTGAGAAAATACAGAAGCATGCTGTGGTATTTTCTACGTCCAAAATTCCGGAACACTTGCCGGAATGCCGGATCCCGCATTATTTTCCATTGAAATGCGTTAATGCCGTATCCGGCCCAAAGCGTTCTGGAACAACTGATCTGGTTTTGCAGTCTGTGCATGGGCAGACCTTTAAAAAATGTGAAAAAGATAAATACCGGATCCATTTTTTCAGATGACAAACGGAGAGACGGATCCGGTATTGCAATGCATTTGTGAGACGGATCCGCATCCGGATCAGTCTACAAATGGTATCTGCATACAGATTGACGGATCGGCAGGCAGTTCCAGCGACAGAACTGCCTGCCGGAATCCAACAATGCAAGTGTGAAAGAACCCTAAGATGTCTGAAGGATTTCACCATGAACGAGACTGAGCAGCTTGCAATGTACAGTATGTGAAGACATCACATGCAGGCTGCAGGAGACAAATGACTGAAAATGTTTAATTAAAGCTAATCACAAAAATGATTTTGTACGCATAGCCTTAAAAAATATAAATAACATAATTCCTTTTATTGTTTTTCATGCATCATATGTATCTTATTAAAATCACTATTGTCATTCTCCATAATCCTTTTTTCAGTTTAGTCAGGATAGATGCAGATTTCCATGGCTTACAGATGATATAAGGGAATTTTTAATGTCACTACATTGACTGAATCATCTTATTCCACAGTATTGAGTAAAGTTTACTCAGAGACTGACCTAGCTCTGTGGAAAGGTTACATTTTCTCAACATTTGTCATAAAAATGATTGACCATCATATGAACCAGTAAGTGATTGTATAGCTCTGTAACATCTGGTAGATGCATTGCTCATTAACATTCTATTTGATGTTATATTTGATTTGAGGTTCAAAATCAATAGATGGGTATAAAATAACTTACTGGATATTGTACTTGAATGAAATGCTTCCCACATCAGTACTGCAGGCTATTAATACCACTTTACCTTTTTTTAATAAAACTTCACAACCATTCACTTTATATTACTAAAAATAACAGGGGTACAGCTGTAGACCACAGACCACTGGCTGCCTCATGACTCCATGAAAGGGTATGTCTCATCAGGATATATATAGATATCTTGGGATCCCCTGCTCAAAATGCCCTTCTATGAGCCAGAGTAGAGAGTAGGTGACAAGCAGCAGTTTTTAGCTCTAGTGGACTTGAGCCATCCATTATCTAAAGCGGTGTTTTGGGACTTAAATATTGATGACTAATTCTCAGGATACTGTAGGTCATCAATGTCAAAATGGTGGAGGTCCTACTTCCGGCACCTTTGGCGATCAGATGTATGAAGGGGCCGCAGTGCTAGGATGATCACTGTAGCTTTTTTATGCATCATCTAGCACAGTGCTGTACATAGTTTTCTGATGGGATAAAAAAAAAAAAAAAAAAAAAAAAAAAAAAATTGTAAAATGGGTTAAAGTAATAAAAGATTCATTACTCACCACACTGATCCCCTGCCGCTGCTGTTCTTGTGCTTATCGGGTACCTGCTGGTATTTTCTTCATAGTCTCTTCTTGACACACAGGAAATGGCAGGAGATGCCCAGTCAGCCAATCACTGTCAACAGGCAAAGACCCATTGGGACCTGAGTAGCACCAAAACAGCAGCAGTAGAAGATTGGTAAGGTGAGTAATGATTCTTTTATTTCTTTAACCTTCTATGCTTATTTTACAAAACATTTTATACTGCTAGATAACTAATTTGACAAGGTGTTGGTAGTGATGAGAGGATGTGAGGGCAGAGGCTGAGTTTCTTGCTGGGAGACCTATCATTTTCAAGTTGTCTGGTTCTCTAAGTCATTCAGATATAACACAGACTAGGGAGATACAGACTAACTTTGCATTTTACTTCTTCATTGGAGGACCTGTCAGTCAAACAGTGGTGAAACACATATATTTGAAGCTCTGAAATGTACTATTTATTTTACCACATTTTAGCAGTTTCCCTCTGTGTAGGGGGAGCACTCACTATGGTTCTTAAGTCCAAGAGTGAACTGCTCTGTTAGGCCTCATGCACATGACCGTTGTGTGCACCCGTGGCCGTTGTTCCGTTTTACGTGATTTTCTGCGGACCCATTGACTTTCAATGGGTCCGTTGAAAACTCGGAAAATGCATCGTTTGCCATCCGCCTCCGTGATCCGTGTATCCTGTCCGTCAAAGAAATAGGACCTGTCCTATTTTTTTTGACGGACAACGGTTCACGGACCCATTCAAGTCAATGGGTCCGTGAAAGAACACGGATGCACACAAGATTGGCATCCGTGTCCGTGATCCGTGGCCGTAGGTTACTTTCATACAGACGGATCCGAAAATCCGTCTGCATAAAAGCTTTTTCAGAGCTGAGTTTTCAGCTCAGATCTGACAGTATATTCTAACACGGAGGCGTTCCCATAGTGATGGGGACGCTTCTAGTTAGAATATACAACGAACTGTGTACTTGACTGCCCCCTGCTGCCTGGCAGTACCCAATCTCTTACAGGGGCTGTGATCCGTACAATTAACCCCTCAGGTGCTGCACCTGAAGGGGTTAATTGTGTGTATCATAGCCCCCTGTAAGAGATCCGGGGCTGCCAGGCAGCAGGGGGCAGACCCCCCTCCCTCCCCAGTTTAAATTTCATTGGTGGCCAGTGCGGCCTCCCCCGGCCCCCCCCTCCCTCCCTCTATTGCATTAATAACATTGGTGGCCAGTGTGAGGCCTCCCCCGGCCCCCCCCTCCCTCTATTGCATTAATAACATTGGTGGCCAGTGTGCGGCCTCCCCCGGCCCCCCTCCCTCCCTCTATTGCATTAATAATATTGGTGGCCAGTGTGCGGCCTCCCCTCTCCCCCCCCCCCATCATTGGTGGCAGCTGAGTTCCGATCGGAGTCCCAGTTTAATCGCTGGGGCTCCGATCGGTAACCATGGCAACCAGGACGCTACTGCAGTCCTGGTTGCCATGGTTACTTAGCAATAGTAAAAGCATCATACTTACCTGCTGGCTGCTGCGATGTCTGTGTCTGGCTGGGAGCTCCTCCTACTGGTAAGTGACAGTTCATTTAGCAATGCGCCGCACAGACCTGTCACTTACCAGTAGGAGGAGCTCCCGGCCGGACACAGACATCGCAGCAGCCAGCAGGTAAGTATGATGCTTCTACTATTGCTAAGTAACCATGGCAACCAGGACTGCAGTAGCGTCCTGGTTGCCATGGTTACCGATCGGAGCCCCAGCGATTAAACTGGGACTCTGATCGGAACTCCGCTGCCACCAATGATCGGGGGGGGGGGGGGGGAAGAGGGGAGGCCGCACACTCGCCACCAATGTTATTAATGCAATAGAGGGAGGGAGGGGGGGCCTGGGGGAGGCCGCACACTGGCCGCCAATGTTATTATTACAATAGAGGGAGGGAGGGGGGGCTGCACTGGCCACCAATGTTATTCAAACTGGGGAGGGGGGGTCTGCCCCCTGCTGCCTGGCAGCCCTGATCTCTTACAGGGGCTATGATACGCACAATTAACCCCTTCAGGTGCGGCACCTGAGGGGTTAAATGTGCTGTTCACGGCCCCCTGTAAGAGATCAGGGGCTGCCAGGCAGCAGGGGGGAGTCATGTACACAGTTTGTAGTATATTCTAACTAGAAGCGTCCCCATCACCATGGGAACGCCTCTGTGTTAGAATATACTGTCGGATATGAGTTTCACGATCTAACTCAAATCCGATGGTATATTCTTACATAGAGGTGTTCCCATGGTGATGGGGACGCTTCAAGTTAAAATATACCATCGGATTGGAGAAAACTCAGATCCGATGGTATAAAAGGGACTCCTGACTTTACATTGAAAGTCAATGGGGGACGGATCCGTTTGCAATTGCACCATATTGTGTCAACGTCAAACGGATCCGTCTCCATTGACTTGCATTGTAATTCAGGACGGATCTATTTGGCTCCGCGCGGCCAGGCGGACACCAAAACAACTTTTTTTTCATGTCCGTGGATCCTCCAAAAATCAAGGAAGACCCACGGACGAAAAAACGGTCACGGATCACGGACCAACGGAACCCCGTTTTGCAGACAGTGAAAAAATACTGTCGTGTGCATGAGGCCTTAATCTAGAGGTGCCCCACCACTCGGGGCAAAGATTCATTACGGCACCCCCCTCACACTTGCCACACAACTTTATTAGATCAGAAAGAGGGATAAAATCTGCTATTTTTTTAGTGCCAAGCCATGTCTCTAATTCAATGTGTAACTATACTGCAAATATTTGGCAGTGGTGAGTGTGTGACGGGGGGACAGGACTTCAGCCCCGACACATTTACTATCTTTTACACAGGAAAACAGGCATAAAAGAGGAGTAAAAACTACTCTAGAGGCCCAAGTAGTTTTCACTCCAGAGTGGTGCATGGACTGCCAGAGACGCACCTAATTCATAAATTTGGCTAATCCTCTGGCAGTGCAGAGGGGGAACAAAGTTCGACACAAAAAGCCATGACGTCTGCTGGAATCGGGACTAGTGATGAGCGGCGGGGTAATATTCGAATTCGCGATATTTCGAGAATATTTGGGCGAATATTCGCCATATATTCGAGAATTCGCGAATTCATGATCTCCAAGCATCTATTTTATTTCGCATTAAATTTGCATTAATTTTTTCGCATAAAAATTCGCATGAACTGGTATTTTATAAAAATTTAATATTCGCGATTACGAATATATTTTGTGATATTCTAAATATTCGCGAATTCTCGAACTGCCAATATTCGCGATTTAAAATTCGCAATTCGAATATTCGTGATCAACACTAATCGGGACATGGTTGCTATAGTAATAGAGCAAAAAGAATAATCACATAAGGAAAGGATGGTAACCGTCCATGTTAAATCCCTAGCAGGAGGGCTGTGCTGGACCTGAAAGACCCAGTCATCCCAATGTATAACAGGGTAATCTAGGGCATTGCTCTCCGCTTAGTGCAACCACAGAGTAATAATGCCCACATTGTGCTTCCTTCATAGTAGTAATTCCCACATTGCATCACCTCACAGTAGTTTGGACCACACTGTAACCCCTCACAGTAGTAAAACCAACATTGTGACCCCTCATAGTATTAATATATACACGTTGTGCCCCCTCACAGTACTTATGCCCACATTATGACTCCTCACAGTAGTTATGCCCACATTGTGCCCCTCATAGTAGTAATGTCCACATTGTGCACACTCACAGTACTTATGCCCATACTATGACCCCTCACAGTACTTATGCTCACATTGTGCCCCTCACAGTAGTAATGTCCACATTGTGAACCCTCACAGTAGATATGCCCATATTGTGCCCCTCACAATGGTAATTTCCACTATGCAAAAATAAGGACTGAAGTACAGTCAAGAGAACCACGACAGAAATGCACATTCCACAAATACCAATGAATAAAAAACAATTTGTATTATACAACACTAACATATAGACATGTTAAAAATTGTATACAATAGAACTTTGTGTTGGTGATAAATAAAACCAACACCTAAACAGAGTCCACTAATGTCCAAAGATGAGGACATGAAATATATAACCCAGCTACATCAATAACCATATATATGAATACATATACACATAATATTTCCTTACATCGAAATACAATGTGGCATCAAAGGAATAAGGATAGGACCAGATCTGGTCAGGATATAGGAGCCATGACCTGTAGAAGAGCTGGTGAAGTGGACCTGTGCAACATGAAGAAAGACGCCCAACACGTATCGCCGGAGCAGTCCAGCTTCATCAGGGGTATTAGACCATGTAATGGTGTGTCATATATATACTGAATGAACGTATCCAAATAACTATATTACTCATATTCACCTGTAAACAAGCAACATCATGTGTGTGAGTTTCCAGGATCCCCAGGGTCGAATCGCACGTGCGCAAGATGGCTGGGCAACAGGAAGTATCTAAAACATGTTACCGAAGATGGCCACAATGGAAAGCAAAAATGCGTTCTACCGGCGGAATGCAAGCTAGAAGTGTATAGTCCGCTCAAACAGAGCGCAACTATATGAATTAAGAGCGGAACAGAGATAAAGTGCATGTGAATAAAAATAAATGAGCTAACCAGAAGATTTGCCATAATCAAAAGTATATACAACGTACCAATTTATGACATTTATCATAATTTAACATACAATACTAACATTAGTACATGATCAAGAGAAAAAATAGAATAATCAATGGCATAATTATATAATAAACTCATAATTTAACCACTTCCCATCTGGGCCATTTGCCCCCTTCCTGACCAGGCCTAATTTTGCAAAACTGACATATATCACTTTATGTGGTAATAACTTTGGAACGCCTTTATTTATCCAAGTCATTCAGAGATTGTTTTCTCGTGACACATTGTACTTCATGATAGTCATAAATTTGAGTCAAAATATTTCACCTTTATTTATGAAAAAATCCCAAATTTACACCAAAATTTGAAAAATTTGCAATTTTCTAAATTTCAATTTCTCTGCTTTTAAAACAGAAAGTGATACCTCATAAAATATTTATTACTTAACATTCCCCATATGTCTCCTTTATGTTGGCATCATTTTGGAAATGTCATTTTATTTTTTTAGGACGTTAGAAGGCTTAGAAGTTTAGAAGAAATTCTTCAAATTTTTAAGAAAATTGCCAAAACCCACTTTATAAGGACCAGTTCAGGTCTGAAGTCACTTTGTGGGGCCTACATAGTGGATACCCCCATAAATGACCCCATTGTAGAAACTACACCCCTCAAGGTATTCAAAACCGATTTTACAAACTTTGTTAAACCTTTATGCGTTCCACAAGAATTAAAGGAAAATGGAGATCACATTTTAAAATTTCACTTTTTTGGCAGATTTTCCATTTTAATCCAATTTTTTCTTTAACACATCGATGGTTAACAGCCAAACAAAACTCAATATTTATTACCCAGATTCTGCGGTTTACAGAAACACCCCACATGTGGTCATAAACTGCTGTATGGGCACACGGCAGGGCGCAGAAGAAAAGGAACTCCACATGGCTTTTAGATGCCATGTCCCATTTGAAGCCCCCTGATGCACCCTTACAGTAGAAACTCCCAAGAAGTGACCCCATTTTGGAAACTAGGGGATAAGGTGCCAGTTTTATTAGTACTATTTTTGGGTACATATGATTTTTTGATCATTCATTATAACACTTTATGGGGCAAGGTGACCAAAAAAATTGGTTGTTTTAGCATAGTTTCTATTTATTTATTTTTACAGCGTTCACCTGAGGGGTTCAGTCAAGTGACATTTTTATACAGCAGATTGTTACGGACATGGCGATACCTAATATGTATACTTTTTCTCATTTATTAAAGTTTTACACAATAATAGCATTTTTGAAACAAAAAATTATGTTTTAATGTGTCCATGTTCTGAGAGCTATATTTTTTTTTTTTTTGAGAGATTTTCTTTTGTAGGGGCTCATTTTTTGCGGGATGAGGTGATGGTTTTATTGGTACCATTTTGTGGGACATACGCGTTTTTGATCACTTGGTGTTGCACCTTTTGTGATGCAAGGTGACAAAAATTGCTTGTTTTGACACAGTTTTTTTTTTTTTTACGGTGTTCATCTATGGGCTTAGCTCATGTGATATTTTTATAGAGCTCGTTTTTACGGACGCGGCAATACCAAATATGTCTATTTTATTTAATTTTTTCTATTTTAATTTTTTTTTTTTATTCCTTACTTGGGGACTTTTTTTTTTTACATGTGAAACTTTTTTTTATTTTATTTTTTCAACCCTTTATTTATTTATTTTTTTACACTTTTCGTCCCCCATAAGGTCATACAAGACCTCTGGGGGACATTTGCTTCACTTTTTCTTTTTTTTTTCCACTGTTGATTTCTTCTGTAACTGGGGCTGACATAGTAGCCCCAGTTACAGAATAAATGCACCCCCCAGAGAGGCTGTACAGCGCATTACTGCGCTGTACAGCCTCAGAGCAGGGCTGATCGAGGTCTCTGAAAGACTTCACACAGCTCCTGCACTCTCCGGTCCCGGCGGTCACATGACCGCCGGGCCGGAACAGGAAGCGCACAGCGCTTCCTGCTCTGCAGACACAGCGCTCGGTGAGCGCTGTGTCTGCAGCGATCCGGAAGGCAGGGACACCTGGGAACTGTCCCTGCCTTATCTCTGGGTTGCCCTGCTGTCACTGACAGCGGGCAACCCGATCAGCATCTGCACGATTAGCGTGCAGCTGCTGTTTCTGAAAGGACGTTTTAAAACGTGCTTTCAGAAATAGAGGTCCACCCATAGGACGTTTATATCCTATGGGCGGACGGAAAGTGGTTAAATATATGGATGTAGCAGGGTTAACACACATGCTTTATGAGACATGTTATCTAAACTAAATGCAACTAAATGCTTTAAGAAATTGCTTTCCAATGGCTTTTGTTTCAAGATAACGCGATGAGTTAAGAAATTTGAAATAAGAGTGTGTGTGTGTTACCCCTGCTACATCTGTAGACCCGGAATAAATTAAAATGATATAATCAAATACCCTATGGTGAAAAAAAGAGAATGAATAAACATACATAATCATGATCGATAAACAATTTCATTTCATGAATAAGAATATCAATGATTGGTTGATCGATCAGATAATCAATAATAAATTAACAATTAAAATGTCACAAACCCCTAAAAGGTAAATTAATGACATGTGTACAGTGACTACATACAACAAAGTGCCAAAAGTCAAAACATGTGACACATTATAATGTAATTAAACATATAATCAACTAATATTTATTGGCCAATAAATATATTAAAAACTCACTTAATTCATAAAGTTGGTAAAAAGCAATCCCAAAAAAAGTGAAGAATCGTGATTTAAACCACAAAAAAAGAATAAAAATCTTTTATATTCCACAATATTGCGGACAATGTGCTGCCACATATCAGTGTACAAACATAAAAAGTGTAAAACCTGTGAAAACAAATACTCTGAAAATGAATAGAAAAAAGTAATTGTGAAGTGACTGACCCCCCCCCCCCCTCAAATTTTTGCATACCAATGCAAGTCAGGCAATGTTCAACCCACGAGTGTTACATTGTCGATAATCCAAAGAATGCACAGCCACTGAAGTCAAGGGTTTTTCAGCTCGTGCCCTGTCAAATTGTGCCAAGGCAATGTTTGAAAAATGCTGTTGAATGCGCTTACGTAATTGCTGGCTAGTCTGACCAACATAAATCCTCTCACATTTACAAATAAGCGCATATACAACATTTCGAGTACAACAGCTGATATAATGTCTAAGGGAAATCTTTTCAGGATGTCTAAGAGTAGAGAAGGAATCAGTGCTAATCATAAACTGGCAAATATTGCAGTCACCATAGGGGTATGTACCCTGTAATTTGACCCCTCTCCCCAAACTCTGAGTAGGTCTCCGAAAATGGCTACGTACCAATTTGTCTTGTAAACACGAAGCAATCATTTTTGGATTAACATAATTGCGTAACTTGGAATTAGCCAATAAGAGATACCAATGTGTATTTAACACTTTGTAGAGGTCATCCCATTGATGATTCAACCTAGTTAGGCTACTTTCACACTCGTGTTTGGTGCGAATCCATCATGGATCTGCCCAGACGGATCCGTTCAGATAATACAACCGTCTGCATCAGTTCAGAACGGATCTGTTTGTATTATCTGTAACATAGCCAAGACGGATCCGTCATGAACACCATTGAAAGACAATAGAGGACGGATCAGTTTTCTATTGTACCAGATTGTGTCAGTGAAAACTGATCCATTCCCATTGACTTACATTGTGTGTCAGAACGGATCCGTTTGGATCAGTTTCGTCAGACGGACACCAAAACGCTGCAAGCAGCGTTTTGTTGTCCGCCACCAAAGCGGAATGGAGACGAAAAGGAGGCAAACTGAGGCAAACTGATGCATTCTGAGCGGATTCTTTTCCATTCAGAATGCATTAGGGCAAAACTGATCAGTTTTGGACCGCTTGTGAGAGCCCTGAACGGATCTCACAAACGGAAAGCCAAAACGCCAGTGTGAAAGTAGCCTAACAAGATGCACTTTACTGCTCTGTGTTCTAATTTTGGGTTTAAAAAGTTCTGAACGATGTGCCTTTTTTGCCGTTTCATATGCTTCAGATATCACCTTCTTAGTATAACCATGTGACTGAAACCGTGTAGTCAAATCACTAGATGCTTCATTGAAATCTTATGTAGTTGTACAATTCCGGCGCAACCTCAAAAACTGTACTTTAGGTATTCCCCTTCACAAATGAGATGGATGGAAACTGCTGAAATGCAGAAAGTTGTTTGTCGCCATCTGTTAACAATATAGCGATGTACGAATCCCCTTGTTATCCAAATGTATCTGTAAGTCCAAGAAGTCAGTTGAAGTGCCAGATATCCTGTGGGTCAGTATAATATTGAATGAGTTATTATTTAACATTGTTATGAAATCTTGACACTGTTCTCGTGTACCCTGCCAAAATATCAAAAGATCATCGATATAGCGATACCAAGTGATGACATGTTTATTAAAAAGAGGTGAGGGGTACATGTGTGTCTCTTCCCACCAACCTAAAAACAGGTTGGTATAAGAGGGCGCAAACGTGCCCCCACCGCGGTCCCTGAGACCTGCCTGTAAAAAGTACGGTCGAATACAAAGTAATTGTGGTGCAAAACAAAATTAGGAAGGCTCACCCAAAAAGTGTTATGTGCCTGATCTCCATAAGTGAATCTTTGAAGGAAGTATTGAACTGCAGCAATTCCATCCACATGCGATATGTTCGAGTACAATGATTCAACATCACAGGTAAGGACTAAAGTCCCAGGAGTAAATTGGCTCTCTGAAAATTCTCAATCAGATGCATTGAATCCCTAAGGTAAGACTTGAGACCTAAAATAAATGGTTGTAGAAAGAAATCTAAGTAAACACAAGCCTATTCAAACAGACCACCTATGCCCGCCACAATGGGACGTCCTGGAGGGTCAACCAGATCCTTGTGTACCATAGGGAGCATGTAAAAAGTAGGTACCACTGGTTGTTTGAACGTCCTTTTTCTTTCTTGGTGATATTTATTTGAAGTGCAGAAATGAAAAGCCTCTCCATCTTTGTCATTAAAGTCTGCATTGGATCTGTGGGTAGAGGGGTGTAAAAGTGACGATTCTCCAACTGTCTCTCATAAAGATCAGTATCCCACAGCACAATATGACTACCTCTATCCCACCGCACAACATTACCTCCCTTATCCACCTCTTTTAAAAGAAAAGCGAGGTTCTGTTGTAGACTCCTACAATTAGACTGTAGTTTTTTCCAATTCTAAAATCATGGCCTGAAAGAATAAATGAATATTGGGAAAAAGGCTAAGTGTGGGGGTAATGGAAGAGATCCATCAAATCCATAAACACTTCCCTCTCATGCCTTTTTTAAAATATTTTTTTTGTGGTTTATATCACAATTCTTCACATTTATTTTTTGGGGATTGCTTTTTACAAACTTTATGAATTAAGGGACTTTTTAGTATATTGGAGCTGATGCTGATGTTGTGTTTTATCCTAATGAGAAAGATTTCATAATAAGGATTTGGAGAAGGGGCAGTGGGGTCACAGAGCAGGGAAAGGCTGGTGTTGCTACTATGGAGCTCATACCATGGGAAAGTAATAAAGCCCACCATAATGCCCCCCTTCCCCAGTAGAAATAATTTTCCTTAAAATGTTACAGTGCAAAAAATACCCACTTGTAATGCCCCCAGTTGAGCTAATGTCCCCATGGTGCCCCATAATGTGCCAGTATAAAATACCCCTATATAGTGCCCCCAGTAAATGCCCCCATAGTGCTTCCCCCCCTTCTTTTAGTGCCCCCAATAATGTACCAGTGTAAAATGCCCCAGTAGATGCCCTCAGTGTTCCCCATAATTTGCAAGAATAAAATTCTTAGTGCCCCGCGTAGATGACCCCACAGTACTCCTCTCCCCCTTCCCAATAGTACCCACCATAATGTGTCCCAGTATGAAATGCTACTGTACAGTGTCCCCCATATAAAATACCCCTTCTTTGTGGCCTCAGTAGATGCCCCTATAGTGCCCACCAATAATGTGCCAGTAATAAGTGCCCCCAATAATTTGCAAGTAATAAGTGCCCCCATAGATGCCCCCCAATAATGTGCCAGTAAAATGTGCCCCCACAGATGCCCCCAATCATGTGCCAGTAGCAAGAGCCCCCCCAATCATGTGCCAGTAGCAAGAGCCCCCCCAATCATGTGCCAGTAACAAGAGCCCCCATCATGTGCCAGTAATAAGAGCACCCCCCATCATGTGCCAGTAATCAACCCCCCCAATCATGTGCCAGTAACAATAGACCCCTAATCATAACAAGAGCCCCCATCGTGTGCCAGTAACGAGCCCCCCATCATGTGCCAGTAACAAGAGCACCCCCCATCATGTGCAGGTAACAAGAACACCCCCCATTATGTGCCAGTAATAAGAGCCCCCATCATGTGCCAGTAACAAGAGCCCCCCCAATCATGTGCCAGTAACAAGAGCCCCGCCAATCACTCTCACCCCTCTAACACTCTAACACTCTCACCCCTCAAAGCCCCCTCACCCACACAAAAGGGAAAACAAGTGTGGGACCCCAAACATAGACGGGGGAAGGGAAAAGAAAGCAGGATCAGTGTCAGCGAGTCTCCTCAGGACTGATGCCAGCCCGGAGAGACCGCACTGAACACTGCGTCCACTCTCAGCATACGGTTCTCACAAAGTCGCTGCCAGCATGCATCCTCTCCCAGCACACACAAAAGCCAGTCCAATGAGGCCTGCAGCCAGCCACACCGACACAAGCGAGAGAACCACTGAGACGTGGACGAGGAGAAACCCAACAACAAGTGGCAGTTCACACACACTGCAGCCACTGTTACAGAGAACTGCACTGTACAAGGGTTCTCCTTTCACCCTCCCTCCGGAGGATAAGCATGTGTGCCAGAAAGCGAAGGCCGGATACTCCCACCCCTTAAAGCCCCTCCCAACAACAAAAGGGGAAAGTTGGTGAGGCACAAAAAACAATGGGAAGGGGGGAGGGGAATGACAAACAAGGGGACACCAACACGGACACCGGTGATAAAGGAATGGTGGGGAATGCCACTCACCGCGCCGTAAACAGTGAAACCCCCATAACGC
Source organism: Bufo gargarizans (assembly GCF_014858855.1). Lineage (NCBI taxonomy): Eukaryota > Metazoa > Chordata > Amphibia > Anura > Bufonidae > Bufo > Bufo gargarizans. The sequence continues at coordinate 467,308,630 of NC_058080.1, forward strand.
TCTCCCTCCGGAGAACGCGCATGCACCCCATCCGCAGATGGCGGTACATGTTTCACCCTCTTTCGAGGGAAGGCCACGTGAGGAGCCATTGTGGTCATTCTGTCATGGCTGAGGATGGGGAAAATCCTCAGCCGTGCGATGCCAGAAGATGTTAATGGCTGCTCGGCCAGGACGACAGAATTAGGGAGCAGGTCACCGCCTAATACATCCCTAATCCGTCCCTAACTCCTAGCTGCATGGGCCGACCTTGAAGGTAGGAGGGCCCATGCTCAGGAACCTCGGATCCCTACTCACCCTCCGACCGGTCCCTGAACTAGGAGTAGGGTAAGGCGACCTGTCCCTTCTGGACACGGAGAAACAGAAGTCTCACTGGCCAAGCTGCAAGGAATGGGGGGAACAAATACAACATACAGATATGACAGGCGAACTAAAGTAGTTCCAAACATACCCGTCACAGCCACGCTGACTGGAACCCATGCATGACTACTAATGTCCACAGAACACTAAGGGACACAGCACACATATCACACAGGTAACCAGGACATCCATAGTTGCAATAAAGAGAAAACAAAGGAAAACATCAACTGAACATCATGACATAAAACTTAAACTTATGACCACAAGGGTGGCCCCCACTGGCAGGTGGAATACACAGGAGGCTGCTCCAGCTAACCATGGCTGAAGTAACACTCAGACACGTGCTAAACACTGAGGCTTTATAGGCCCAAGTAGCCACACCCAACAAACACACCCAGTGTTCACACACACAGAAGGGAATTAACCCTTCACACACAAGGCAAGGGAAGACGGCCACTTAAAGGGGAATACACACATAAATCACACACTTCACCTGTTGCCGCGGGCAACGGCATGTGTGGCAATCATGTCCTGGGGATCAGCCATAGGGCTGGGACACTAACACCACACGTTGCCACGGACAACCAAATGAAGGAAAGTGTCACACAACATACCATAGGCCGTGACAATCCATCTGTATCGCTGTCCTGAGGACGGCGATACAGCTGACTATGGAGATGAGCGCTTCCACAATAGAAGCACTCATCTCCCTGTGCCCTTCTGCCGCCGCCATCAGACTGGTGTCCCCCCTGACACTGGTGTCATCCGGTGCGGCCTGCACCCGCCGCACCCACCTCGCAACGCCACTGCGTTAGTGGACTCTGTTTAGGTGTTGGTCTTATTTCTCACCAACACAAAGTTCTATTGTATGCAATTTTTAACATGTCTATGTGTTAGTGTTGTCTAATAAAAATAGTTTTTTATTCATTGGTATTTGTGGGATGTGCATTTCTGTCGTGGTTCTCTTGACTGTACTTCAGTCCTTGTTTTTGCATAGTGTGTTTTGTACCACTTTTGCACAATGGTAATGTCCACATGATGCATGTCCCTCTCACAGTAATAATGCCCACATTGTGCCCCTCTCACAGTAATAATACTTACCTTCAGCTTCATTAATAAAGTTAAAAACAAAAAACAGAAATACTTACCTGTTTCTCTGATGATCACACACTTGGCATTCCCCAGCAGCAGCAGCATGATGGGGTAACACACAAACACTGCTGCTGGCTATGTAGGAGGCTGATTTCCAGGCTTTCACCTCTTCTTTCACACACCCAGCAATGCGATGTGTGGACTGCTGGAGAGTGCTGGAGCCAGGGCCGTATTTAGAGTTAAAGCTGCCCTAGGCACTTTAGTATTGATGACCCCCATTGATGTCCATACAATTCAGACTGCTCACAGCCAAACGTTCCCTAGGCTGTAAAATTTGCCAGCCTACTCCTCCTGTTTTATAGTGAACAAATACAGACAATACAGTACACCAGAATTTTCTTCTCTTGTATTATAATTAGGGATGAGCGAACTCGAACTGTATAGTTCGGGTTCGTACCGAATTTTGGGGTGTCCGTGACACGGACCCGAACCCGGACATTTTCGTAAAAGTCCGGGTTCGGGTTCGGTGTTCGTCGCTTTCTTCGCGCTTTTGTGACGCTTTCTTGGCGCTTTTTGAAAGGCTGCAAAGCAGCCAATCAACAAGCGTCATACTACTTGCCCCAAGAGGCCATCACAGCCATGCCTACTATTGGCATGGCTGTGATTGGCCAGAGCACCATGTGACCCAGCCTCTATTTAAGCTGGAGTCACATAGCGCCGCCCGTCACTCTGCTCTGATTAGCGTAGGGAGAGGTTGCGGCTGCGACAGTAGGGCGAGATTAGGCAGATTAACTCCTCCAAAGGACTTGATTAACTGATCGATCTGCAGCTGTGGATCATTGAGCTGCTGATCCTCAATTGCTCACTGTTTTTAGGCTGCACAGACCGTTTGTCAGTCTCATTTTTCTGGGGTGATCGGCGGCCATTTTGTGTCTTGTGGTGCGCCAGCACAAGCTGCGACCAAGTGCATTTAACCCTCAATGGTGTGGTTGTTTTTTGGCTAAAGCCTACATCAGGGTGAAGCTGTCACACCAAGTGCATTTATCCAGCAATAGTCTGTTCATTTTTTGGCCATATACAAAATCAGGGGCAAGCTGCGCCTGTCACCAAGTGCATTTAACCCTCAATGGTGTGGTTGTTTTTTGGCTAAAGCCTACATCAGGGTGAAGCTGTGACACCAAGTGCATTTAACCAGCAATAGTCTGTTCATTTTTTGGCCATATACAAAATCAGGGGCAAGCTGCGCCTGTCACCAAGTGCATTTAACCCTCAATGGTGTGGTTGTTTTTTGGCTAAAGCCTACATCAGGGTGAAGCTGTCACACCAAGTGCATTTAACCAGCAATAGTCTGTTCATTTTTTGGCCATATACAAAATCAGGGGCAAGCTGCGCCTGTCACCAAGTGCATTTAACCCTCAATGGTGTGGTTGTTTTTTGGCTAAAGCCTACATCAGGGTGAAGCTGTCACACCAAGTGCATTTAACCAGCAATAGTCTGTTTATTTTTTGGCCATATCCCAGTCTAATTCTGTCACTAAATCCATACCGGTCACCCAGCGCCTAAATACTAGGCCTCAAATTTATATCCAGCTAAATCTGTCCCTAGTGCTGTAGCTGGGCGAGTTATTTAGTGTCCGTTCAAGCACATTTCTTGTTCTGGGTTGAAATACAATTCCCAATTTAGCAATTTCATAATTTAGTGGTTCCTGCTATATCAGAGCTATTTGAAATCTATCCCAAAAAGGGTATATAATATTGAAGGTGCACATTGGGTCATTCAGAATAACTTCACACACACCCGCTACTGTGTATTTCCAAGTCTAATTCTGTCACTAAACCCATACCTGTCACCCAGCGCCTAAATACTAGGCCTCAAATTTAAATCCCTCTAAATCTCTCGTTACCCACCGCTGTACTGTTGTTGCTGGGCAAGATATTTAGTGTCCGTCAAAGCACATTTTTTGTTCTGGGTTGAAGTACAATTCCCAATTTAGCAATTTCATAATTTAGTGGTTTCTGCTATATCAGAGCTATTTGAAATCTATCCCTAAAAGGGTATATAATATTGAAGGTGCACATAGGGTCATTCAGAATAACTTCACACACACGCTTCTGTGCATTTCCAAGTCTAATTCTGTCACTAAATCCATACCGGTGACCCAGCGCCTAAATACTAGGCCTCAAATTTAAATCCCTCTAAATCTCTCGTTACCCACCGCTGTACTGTTGTTGCTGGGCAAGATATTTAGTGTCCGTCAAAGCACATTTTTTGTTCTGGGTTGAAGTACAATTCCCAATTTAGCAATTTCATAATTTAGTGGTTTCTGCTATATCAGAGCTATTTGAAATCTATCCCTAAAAGGGTATATAATATTGAAGGTGCACATAGGGTCATTCAAAATAACTTCACACACACGCTTCTGTGCATTTCCAAGTCTAATTCTGTCACTAAATCCATACCGGTGACCCAGCGCCTAAATACTAGGCCTCAAATTTAAATCCCTCTAAATCTCTCGTTACCCACCGCTGTACTGTTGTTGCTGGGCAAGATATTTAGTGTCCGTCAAAGCACATTTTTTGTTCTGGGTTGAAGTACAATTCCCAATTTAGCAATTTCATAATTTAGTGGTTTCTGCTATATCAGAGCTATTTGAAATCTATCCCTAAAAGGGTATATAATATTGAAGGTGCACATAGGGTCATTCAGAATAACTTCACACACACGCTTCTGTGCATTTCCAAGTCTAATTCTGTCACTAAATCCATACCGGTGACCCAGCGCCTAAATACTAGGCCTCAAATTTAAATCCCTCTAAATCTCTCGTTACCCACCGCTGTACTGTTGTTGCTGGGCAAGATATTTAGTGTCCGTCAAAGCACATTTTTTGTTCTGGGTTGAAGTACAATTCCCAATTTAGCAATTTCATAATTTAGTGGTTTCTGCTATATCAGAGCTATTTGAAATCTATCCCTAAAAGGGTATATAATATTGAAGGTGCACATAGGGTCATTCAGAATAACTTCACACACACGCTTCTGTGCATTTCCAAGTCTAATTCTGTCACTAAATCCATACCGGTGACCCAGCGCCTAAATACTAGGCCTCAAATTTAAATCCCTCTAAATCTCTCGTTACCCACCGCTGTACTGTTGTTGCTGGGCAAGATATTTAGTGTCCGTCAAAGCACATTTTTTGTTCTGGGTTGAAGTACAATTCCCAATTTAGCAATTTCATAATTTAGTGGTTTCTGCTATATCAGAGCTATTTGAAATCTATCCCTAAAAGGGTATATAATATTGAAGGTGCACATAGGGTCATTCAGAATAACTTCACACACACGCTTCTGTGCATTTCCAAGTCTAATTCTGTCACTAAATCCATACCGGTGACCCAGCGCCTAAATACTAGGCCTCAAATTTAAATCCCTCTAAATCTCTCGTTACCCACCGCTGTACTGTTGTTGCTGGGCAAGATATTTAGTGTCCGTCAAAGCACATTTTTTGTTCTGGGTTGAAGTACAATTCCCAATTTAGCAATTTCATAATTTAGTGGTTTCTGCTATATCAGAGCTATTTGAAATCTATCCCTAAAAGGGTATATAATATTGAAGGTGCACATAGGGTCATTCAGAATAACTTCACACACACGCTTCTGTGCATTTCCAAGTCTAATTCTGTCACTAAATCCATACCGGTGACCCAGCGCCTAAATACTAGGCCTCAAATTTAAATCCCTCTAAATCTCTCGTTACCCACCGCTGTACTGTTGTTGCTGGGCAAGATATTTAGTGTCCGTCAAAGCACATTTTTTGTTCTGGGTTGAAGTACAATTCCCAATTTAGCAATTTCATAATTTAGTGGTTTCTGCTATATCAGAGCTATTTGAAATCTATCCCTAAAAGGGTATATAATATTGAAGGTGCACATAGGGTCATTCAGAATAACTTCACACACACGCTTCTGTGCATTTCCAAGTCTAATTCTGTCACTAAATCCATACCGGTGACCCAGCGCCTAAATACTAGGCCTCAAATTTAAATCCCTCTAAATCTCTCGTTACCCACCGCTGTACTGTTGTTGCTGGGCAAGATATTTAGTGTCCGTCAAAGCACATTTTTTGTTCTGGGTTGAAGTACAATTCCCAATTTAGCAATTTCATAATTTAGTGGTTTCTGCTATATCAGAGCTATTTGAAATCTATCCCTAAAAGGGTATATAATATTGAAGGTGCACATAGGGTCATTCAGAATAACTTCACACACACGCTTCTGTGCATTTCCAAGTCTAATTCTGTCACTAAATCCATACCGGTGACCCAGCGCCTAAATACTAGGCCTCAAATTTAAATCCCTCTAAATCTCTCGTTACCCACCGCTGTACTGTTGTTGCTGGGCAAGATATTTAGTGTCCGTCAAAGCACATTTTTTGTTCTGGGTTGAAGTACAATTCCCAATTTAGCAATTTCATAATTTAGTGGTTTCTGCTATATCAGAGCTATTTGAAATCTATCCCTAAAAGGGTATATAATATTGAAGGTGCACATAGGGTCATTCAGAATAACTTCACACACACGCTTCTGTGCATTTCCAAGTCTAATTCTGTCACTAAATCCATACCGGTGACCCAGCGCCTAAATACTAGGCCTCAAATTTAAATCCCTCTAAATCTCTCGTTACCCACCGCTGTACTGTTGTTGCTGGGCAAGATATTTAGTGTCCGTCAAAGCACATTTTTTGTTCTGGGTTGAAGTACAATTCCCAATTTAGCAATTTCATAATTTAGTGGTTTCTGCTATATCAGAGCTATTTGAAATCTATCCCTAAAAGGGTATATAATATTGAAGGTGCACATAGGGTCATTCAGAATAACTTCACACACACGCTTCTGTGCATTTCCAAGTCTAATTCTGTCACTAAATCCATACCGGTGACCCAGCGCCTAAATACTAGGCCTCAAATTTAAATCCCTCTAAATCTCTCGTTACCCACCGCTGTACTGTTGTTGCTGGGCAAGATATTTAGTGTCCGTCAAAGCACATTTTTTGTTCTGGGTTGAAGTACAATTCCCAATTTAGCAATTTCATAATTTAGTGGTTTCTGCTATATCAGAGCTATTTGAAATCTATCCCTAAAAGGGTATATAATATTGAAGGTGCACATAGGGTCATTCAGAATAACTTCACACACACCGCTTCTGTGCATTTCCAAGTCTAATTCTGTCACTAAATCCATACCGGTGACCCAGCGCCTAAATACTAGGCCTCAAATTTAAATCCCTCTAAATCTCTCGTTACCCACCGCTGTACTGTTGTTGCTGGGCAAGATATTTAGTGTCCGTCAAAGCACATTTTTTGTTCTGGGTTGAAGTACAATTCCCAATTTAGCAATTTCATAATTTAGTGGTTTCTGCTATATCAGAGCTATTTGAAATCTATCCCTAAAAGGGTATATAATATTGAAGGTGCACATAGGGTCATTCAGAATAACTTCACACACACCCGCTACTGTGTATTTCCAAGTCTAATTCTGTCACTAAACCCATACCTGTCACCCAGCGCCTAAATACTAGGCCTCAAATTTAAATCCCTCTAAATCTCTCGTTACCCACCGCTGTACTGTTGTTGCTGGGCAAGATATTTAGTGTCCGTCAAAGCACATTTTTTGTTCTGGGTTGAAGTACAATTCCCAATTTAGCAATTTCATAATTTAGTGGTTTCTGCTATATCAGAGCTATTTGAAATCTATCCCTAAAAGGGTATATAATATTGAAGGTGCACATTAGGGTCATTCAGAATAACTTCACACACACCCGCTACTGTGTATTTCCAAGTCTAATTCTGTCACTAAATCCATACCTGTGCACCCAGCGCCTAAATACTAGGCCTCAAATTTAAATCCCTCTAAATCTCTCGTTACCCACCGCTGTACTGTTGTTGCTGGGCAAGATATTTAGTGTCCGTCAAAGCACATTTTTTGTTCTGGGTTGAAGTACAATTCCCAATTTAGCAATTTCATAATTTAGTGGTTTCTGCTATATCAGAGCTATTTGAAATCTATCCCTAAAAGGGTATATAATATTGAAGGTGCACATAGGGTCATTCAGAATAACTTCACACACACGCTTCTGTGCATTTCCAAGTCTAATTCTGTCACTAAATCCATACCGGTGACCCAGCGCCTAAATACTAGGCCTCAAATTTAAATCCCTCTAAATCTCTCGTTACCCACCGCTGTACTGTTGTTGCTGGGCAAGATATTTAGTGTCCGTCAAAGCACATTTTTTGTTCTGGGTTGAAGTACAATTCCCAATTTAGCAATTTCATAATTTAGTGGTTTCTGCTATATCAGAGCTATTTGAAATCTATCCCTAAAAGGGTATATAATATTGAAGGTGCACATTGGGTCATTCAGAATAACTTCACACACACCCGCTACTGTGTATTTCCAAGTCTAATTCTGTCACTAAATCCATACCTGTCACCCAGCGCCTAAATACTAGGCCTCAAATTTAAATCCCTCTAAATCTCTCGTTACCCACCGCTGTACTGTTGTTGCTGGGCAAGATATTTAGTGTCCGTCAAAGCACATTTTTTGTTCTGGGTTGAAGTACAATTCCCAATTTAGCAATTTCATAATTTAGTGGTTTCTGCTATATCAGAGCTATTTGAAATCTATCCCTAAAAGGGTATATAATATTGAAGGTGCACATTGGGTCATTCAGAATAACTTCACACACACCCGCTACTGTGTATTTCCAAGTCTAATTCTGTCACTAAACCCATACCTGTCACCCAGCGCCTAAATACTAGGCCTCAAATTTAAATCCCTCTAAATCTCTCGTTACCCACCGCTGTACTGTTGTTGCTGGGCAAGATATTTAGTGTCCGTCAAAGCACATTTTTTGTTCTGGGTTGAAGTACAATTCCCAATTTAGCAATTTCATAATTTAGTGGTTTCTGCTATATCAGAGCTATTTGAAATCTATCCCTAAAAGGGTATATAATATTGAAGGTGCACATAGGGTCATTCAGAATAACTTCACACACACGCTTCTGTGCATTTCCAAGTCTAATTCTGTCACTAAATCCATACCGGTCACCCAGCGCCTAAATACTAGGCCTCAAATTTATATCCCGCTGAATTTGAATACAATACATTGGGCCAAATAATATATTTGTTGTTGTGGTGAACCATAACAATGAGAAAAACATCTAGTAAGGGACGCGGACGTGGACATGGTCGTGGTGGTGTTAGTGGACCCTCTGGTGCTGGGAGAGGACGTGGCCGTTCTGCCACATCCACACGTCCTAGTGTACCAACTACCTCAGGTCCCAGTAGCCGCCAGAATTTACAGCGATATATGGTGGGGCCCAATGCCGTTCTAAGGATGGTAAGGCCTGAGCAGGTACAGGCATTAGTCAATTGGGTGGCCGACAGTGGATCCAGCACGTTCACATTATCTCCCACCCAGTCTTCTGCAGAAAGCGCACAGATGGCGCCTGAAAACCAACCCCATCAGTCTGTCACATCACCCCCATGCATACCAGGGAAACTGTCTCAGCCTCAAGTTATGCAGCAGTCTCTTATGCTGTTTGAAGACTCCGCTGGCAGGGTTTCCCAAGGGCATCCACCTAGCCCTTCCCCAGCGGTGAAAGACATAGAATGCACTGACGCACAACCACTTATGTTTCCTGATGATGAGGACATGGGAATACCACCTCAGCATGTCTCTGATGATGACGAAACACAGGTGCCAACTGCTGCGTCTTTCTGCAGTGTGCAGACTGAACAGGAGGTCAGGGATCAAGACTGGGTGGAAGACGATGCAGGGGACGATGAGGTCCTAGACCCCACATGGAATGAAGGTCGTGCCACTGACTTTCACAGTTCGGAGGAAGAGGCAGTGGTGAGACCGAGCCAACAGCGTAGCAAAAGAGGGAGCAGTGGGCAAAAGCAGAACACCCGCCGCCAAGAGACTCCGCCTGCTACTGACCGCCGCCATCTGGGACCGAGCACCCCAAAGGCAGCTTCAAGGAGTTCCCTGGCATGGCACTTCTTCAAACAATGTGCTGACGACAAGACCCGAGTGGTTTGCACGCTGTGCCATCAGAGCCTGAAGCGAGGCATTAACGTTCTGAACCTGAGCACAACCTGCATGACCAGGCACCTGCATGCAAAGCATGAACTGCAGTGGAGTAAACACCTTAAAACCAAGGAAGTCACTCAGGCTCCCCCTGCTACCTCTTCTGCTGCTGCCGCCTCGGCCTATTCTGCTGCTGCCGCCTCGGCCTCTTCCTCCGCCTCTGGAGGAACGTTGGCACCTGCCGCCCAGCAAACAGGGGATGTACCACCAACACCACCACCACCACCTCCGTCACCAAGCGTCTCAACCATGTCACACGCCAGCGTTCAGCTCTCCATCTCACAAACATTTGATAGAAAGCGTAAATTCCCACCTAGCCACCCTCGATCCCTGGCCCTGAATGCCAGCATTTCTAAACTACTGGCCTATGAAATGCTGTCATTTAGGCTGGTGGACACAGACAGCTTCAAACAGCTCATGTCGCTTGCTGTCCCACAGTATGTTGTTCCCAGCCGGCACTACTTCTCCAAGAGAGCCGTGCCTTCCCTGCACAACCAAGTATCCGATAAAATCAAGTGTGCACTGCGCAACGCCATCTGTAGGCAAGGTCCACCTAACCACAGATACGTGGACCAGTAAGCACGGCCAGGGACGCTATATCTCCCTAACTGCACACTGGGTAAATGTAGTGGCAGCTGGGCCCCAGGCGGAGAGCTGTTTGGCGCACGTCCTTCCGCCGCCAAGGATCGCAGGGCAACATTCTTTGCCTCCTGTTGCCACCTCCTCCTTCTCGGCTTCCTCCTCCTCTTCTTCCACCTGCTCATCCAGTCAGCCACACACCTTCACCACCAACTTCAGCACAGCCCGGGGTAAACGTCAGCAGGCCATTCTGAAACTCATATGTTTGGGGGACAGGCCCCACACCGCACAGGAGTTGTGGCGGGGTATAGAACAACAGACCGACGAGTGGTTGCTGCCGGTGAGCCTCAAGCCCGGCCTGGTGGTGTGTGATAATGGGCGAAATCTCGTTGCAGCTCTGGGACTAGCCAATTTGACGCACATCCCTTGCTTGGCGCATGTGCTGAATTTGGTGGTGCAGAAGTTCATTCACAACTACCCCGACATGTCAGAGCTGCTGCATAAAGTGCGGGCCGTCTGTTCGCGCTTCCGGCGTTCACATCCTGCCGCTGCTCGCCTGTCTGCGCTACAGCGTAACTTCGGCCTTCCCGCTCACCGCCTCATATGCGACGTGCCCACCAGGTGGAACTCCACCTTGCACATGCTGGACAGACTGTGCGAGCAGCAGCAGGCCATAGTGGAGTTTCAGCTGCAGCACGCACGGGTCAGTCGCACTACAGAACAGCACCACTTCACCACCAATGACTGGGCCTCCATGCGAGACCTGTGTGCCCTGTTGCGCTGTTTCGAGTACTCCACCAACATGGCCAGTGGCGATGACACCGTTATCAGCGTTACAATACCACTTCTATGTCTCCTTGAGAAAACACTTAGGGCGATGATGGAACAGGAGGTGGCCCAGGAGGAGGAGGAGGAGGATGAGGAAGAGGGGTCATTTTTAGCACTTTCAGGCCAGTCTCTTCGAAGTGACTCAGAGGGAGGTTTTTTGCAACAGCAGAGGCCAGGTACAAATGTGGCCAGCCAGGGCCCACTACTGGAGGACGAGGAGGACGAGGATGAGGAGGAGGTGGAGGAGGATGAGGATGAAGCATGGTCACAGCGGGGTGGCACCCAACGCAGCTCGGGTCCATCACTGGTGCGTGGCTGGGGGGAAAGGCAGGACGATGACGATACGCCTCCCACAGAGGACAGCTTGTCCTTACCCCTGGGCAGCCTGGCACACATGAGCGACTACATGCTGCAGTGCCTGCGCAACGACAGCAGAGTTGCCCACATTTTAACCTGTGCGGACTACTGGGTTGCCACCCTGCTGGATCCACGCTACAAAGACAATGTGCCCACCTTACTTCCTGCACTGGAGCGTGATAGGAAGATGCGCGAGTACAAGCGCACGTTGGTAGACGCGCTACTGAGAGCATTCCCAAATGTCACAGGGGAACAAGTGGAAGCCCAAGGCCAAGGCAGAGGAGGAGCAAGAGGTCGCCAAGGCAGCTGTGTCACGGCCAGCTCCTCTGAGGGCAGGGTTAGCATGGCAGAGATGTGGAAAACTTTTGTCAACACGCCACAGCTAACTGCACCACCACCTGATACGCAACGTGTTAGCAGGAGGCAACATTTCACTAACATGGTGGAACAGTACGTGTGCACACCCCTCCACGTACTGACTGATGGTTCGGCCCCATTCAACTTCTGGGTCTCTAAATTGTCCACGTGGCCAGAGCTAGCCTTTTATGCCTTGGAGGTGCTGGCCTGCCCGGCAGCCAGCGTTTTGTCTGAACGTGTATTCAGCACGGCAGGGGGCGTCATTACAGACAAACGCAGCCGCCTGTCTACAGCCAATGTGGACAAGCTGACGTTCATAAAAATGAACCAGGCATGGATCCCACAGGACCTGTCCGTCCCTTGTCCAGATTAGACATTAACTACCTCCCCATAACCATATATTATTGGACTCCAGGGCACTTCCTCATTCAATCCTATTTTTATTTTCATTTTACCATTATATTGCGATGCTACCCAAAGTTGAATGAACCTCTCCTCTGCCTGTGTGCTAGGCCTAAATATATGCCAATGGACTGTTGCAGTGGTGGCTGACATGAAGCCTGATTCTCTGCTATGACATGCAGACTAATTCTCTGCTGACATGAAGCCAGATTGTCTGTTACGGGACCTCTCTCCTCTGCCTGGGTGCTGGGCCTAAATTTATGACAATGGACTGTTGCAGTGGTGGCTGACGTGAAGCCTGATTCTCTGCTATGACATGCAGACTGATTCTCTGCTGACATGAAGCCAGATCCTCTGGTACGGGACCTCTCTCCTCTGCCTGGGTGCTGGGCCTAAATTTATGACAATGGACTGTTGCAGTGGTGGCTGACGTGAAGCCTGATTCTCTGCTATGACATGCAGACTGATTCTCTGCTGACATGAAGCCAGATCCTCTGTTACGGGACCTCTCTCCTCTGCCTGGGTGCTGGGCCTGAATATATGCCAATGGACTGTTGCAGTGGTGGGTGACGTGAAGCCTCATTCTCTGCTATGACATGCAGACTAATTCTCTGCTGACATGAAGCCAGATTGTCTGTTACGGGACCTTTCTCCTCTGCCTGGGTTCTGGGCCTAAATTTATGAAAATTGACTCTTACAGTGGTGGGTGACGTGAAGCCTGATTCTCTGCTATGATATGAAGACTGATTCTCTGCTGACATGAAGCCAGATTGTCTGTTACGGGACCTTTCTCCTCTGCCTGGGTTCTGGGCCTAAATTTATGAAAATTGACTCTTACAGTGGTGGGTGACGTGAAGCCTGATTCTCTGCTATGATATGAAGACTGATTCTCTGCTGACATGAAGCCAGATTGTCTGTTACGGGACCTTTCTCCTCTGCCTGGGTTCTGGGCCTAAATTTATGAAAATTGACTCTTACAGTGGTGGGTGACGTGAAGCCTGATTCTCTGCTATGATATGAAGACTGATTCTCTGCTGACATGAAGCCAGATTGTCTGTTACGGGACCTTTCTCCTCTGCCTGGGTTCTGGGCCTAAATTTATGAAAATTGACTCTTACAGTGGTGGGTGACGTGAAGCCTGATTCTCTGCTATGATATGAAGACTGATTCTCTGCTGACATGAAGCCAGATTGTCTGTTACGGGACCTTTCTCCTCTGCCTGGGTTCTGGGCCTAAATTTATGAAAATTGACTCTTACAGTGGTGGGTGACGTGAAGCCTGATTCTCTGCTATGATATGAAGACTGATTCTCTGCTGACATGAAGCCAGATTGTCTGTTACGGGACCTTTCTCCTCTGCCTGGGTTCTGGGCCTAAATTTATGAAAATTGACTCTTACAGTGGTGGGTGACGTGAAGCCTGATTCTCTGCTATGATATGAAGACTGATTCTCTGCTGACATGAAGCCAGATTGTCTGTTACGGGACCTTTCTCCTCTGCCTGGGTTCTGGGCCTAAATTTATGAAAATTGACTCTTACAGTGGTGGGTGACGTGAAGCCTGATTCTCTGCTATGATATGAAGACTGATTCTCTGCTGACATGAAGCCAGATTGTCTGTTACGGGACCTTTCTCCTCTGCCTGGGTTCTGGGCCTAAATTTATGAAAATTGACTCTTACAGTGGTGGGTGACGTGAAGCCTGATTCTCTGCTATGATATGAAGACTGATTCTCTGCTGACATGAAGACAGATTCTCTGTTACGGGACCTCTCTCCTCTGCCTGTGTGTGTGCTGGGCCTAAATATATGCCAATGGACTGTTGCAGTGGTGGCTGACGTGAAGCCTCATTCTCTGCTATGACATGCAGACTAATTCTCTGCTGACATGAAGACAGATTCTCTGTTACGGGACCTCTCTCCTCTGCCTGTGTGTGTGCTGGGCCTAAATATATGCCAATGGACTGTTGCAGTGGTGGCTGACGTGAAGCCTCATTCTCTGCTATGACATGCAGACTGATTCTCTGCTGACATGAAGCCAGATTGTCTGTTACGGGACCTCTCTCCTCTGCCTGTGTGTGTGCTGGGCCTAAATATATGCCAATGGACTGTTGCAGTGGTGGCTGACGTGAAGCCTCATTCTCTGCTATGACATGCAGACTAATTCTCTGCTGACATGAAGACAGATTCTCTGTTACGGGACCTCCCTCCTCTGCCTGGGTGCTGGGCCTAAATATATGCCAATGGACTGTTGCAGTGGTGGCTGACGTGAAGCCTCATTCTCTGCTATGACATGCAGACTAATTCTCTGCTTACATGAAGACAGATTCTCTGTTACGGTACCTCTCTCCTCTGCCTGGGTGCCGGGGCCTAAATATCTGAGAATGGACTGTTCCAGTGGTGGGTGACGGGAAGCCAGATTCTCTGCTATGGAACCTCTCTCCAATTGATTTTGGTTAATTTTTATTTATTTAATTTTTATTTTAATTCATTTCCCTATCCACATTTGTTTGCAGGGGATTTACCTACATGTTGCTGCCTTTTGCAGCCCTCTAGCTCTTTCCTGGGCTGTTTTACAGCCTTTTTAGTGCCGAAAAGTTCGGGTCCCCATTGACTTCAATGGGGTTCGGGTTCGGGACGAAGTTCGGATCGGGTTCGGATCCCGAACCCGAACATTTCCGGGATGTTCGGCCGAACTTCTCGAACCCGAACATCCAGGTGTTCGCTCAACTCTAATTATAATCACCAGATACAGACAATACACCAGAGTCTGTTCCTCCAGTATTAGGGATGGCTGCACATGGCGTGGATTTGTGTGCAGAAAATCCACAAGAAATATGCATCAAAACCGCACAAAAATATACATAAATCTACATTGCCTGTCCCAAAAAAACGTTGCCACCTGGATTTAACTAAGCAAATAGGTATGAGCCTCCTATTGGATAATTACTGCATGGAGGCGATTATCTTTCAGCTGGCAATAAGTTATTTAACCCCAACTGGTGCAATGAGTTGCTTCTCATTTCTTAAACAACCATGTCGTAAGACACGACTGGTGGTCATGGAAAAGATGTTAGTCCGTTTGAGAAGGGTCAAATCAATGGCATGCATCAAGCAGAGAAAACATCTAAGGAGATTGCAGAAACTACTATAATTGGGTTAAAAACTGTCCAACACATTATTAAAAGCTGGAAGGATAGTGGGGACCCATCGTATTCGAGGAAGAAATGTGGCGGTAAAAAAATCCTGAATGATCGTGATTGGCGATCACTTAACCCCTTAGGGACCGGGCTCATTTTCACCTTAAGGACCAGGCCATTTTTTCAAATCTGACTATTGTCACTTTATGTGGTGATAACTTTAAAACGCTTTGACTAGGGATGAGCGAACTCGAACTGTATAGTTCGGGTTCGTACCGAATTTTGGGGTGTCCGTGACACGGACCCGAACCCGGACATTTTCGTAAAAGTCCGGGTTCGGGTTCGGTGTTCGTCGCTTTCTTGGCGCTTTTGTGACGCTTTCTTGGCGCTTTTTGAAAGGCTGCAAAGCAGCCAATCAACAAGCGTCATACTACTTGCCCCAAGAGGCCATCACAGCCATGCCTACTATTGGCATGGCTGTGATTGGCCAGAGCACCATGTGACCCAGCCTCTATTTAAGCTGGAGTCACATAGCGCCGCCCGTCACTCTGCTCTGATTAGCGTAGGGAGAGGTTGCGGCTGCGACAGTAGGGCGAGATTAGGCAGATTAACTCCTCCAAAGGACTTGATTAACTGATCGATCTGCAGCTGTGGATCATTGAGCTGCTGATCCTCAATTGCTCACTGTTTTTAGGCTGCACAGACCGTTTGTCAGTCTCATTTTTCTGGGGTGATCGGCGGCCATTTTGTGTCTTGTGGTGCGCCAGCACAAGCTGCGACCAAGTGCATTTAACCCTCAATGGTGTGGTTGTTTTTTGGCTAAAGCCTACATCAGGGTGAAGCTGTCACACCAAGTGCATTTAACCAGCAATAGTCTGTTCATTTTTTGGCCATATACAAAATCAGGGGCAAGCTGCGCCTGTCACCAAGTGCATTTAACCCTCAATGGTGTGGTTGTTTTTTGGCTAAAGCCTACATCAGGGTGAAGCTGTGACACCAAGTGCATTTAACCAGCAATAGTCTGTTCATTTTTTGGCCATATACAAAATCAGGGGCAAGCTGCGCCTGTCACCAAGTGCATTTAACCCTCAATGGTGTGGTTGTTTTTTGGCTAAAGCCTACATCAGGGTGAAGCTGTCACACCAAGTGCATTTAACCAGCAATAGTCTGTTCATTTTTTGGCCATATACAAAATCAGGGGCAAGCTGCGCCTGTCACCAAGTGCATTTAACCCTCAATGGTGTGGTTGTTTTTTGGCTAAAGCCTACATCAGGGTGAAGCTGTCACACCAAGTGCATTTAACCAGCAATAGTCTGTTTATTTTTTGGCCATATCCCAGTCTAATTCTGTCACTAAATCCATACCGGTCACCCAGCGCCTAAATACTAGGCCTCAAATTTATATCCAGCTAAATCTGTCCCTAGTGCTGTAGCTGGGCGAGTTATTTAGTGTCCGTTCAAGCACATTTCTTGTTCTGGGTTGAAATACAATTCCCAATTTAGCAATTTCATAATTTAGTGGTTCCTGCTATATCAGAGCTATTTGAAATCTATCCCAAAAAGGGTATATAATATTGAAGGTGCACATTGGGTCATTCAGAATAACTTCACACACACCCGCTACTGTGTATTTCCAAGTCTAATTCTGTCACTAAATCCATACCGGTCACCCAGCGCCTAAATACTAGGCCTCAAATTTAAATCCCTCTAAATCTCTCGTTACCCACCGCTGTACTGTTGTTGCTGGGCAAGATATTTAGTGTCCGTCAAAGCACATTTTTTGTTCTGGGTTGAAGTACAATTCCCAATGTAGCAATTTCATAATTTAGTGGTTTCTGCTATATCAGAGCTATTTGAAATCTATCCCTAAAAGGGTATATAATATTGAAGGTGCACATTGGGTCATTCAGAATAACTTCACACACACCCGCTACTGTGTATTTCCAAGTCTAATTCTGTCACTAAACCCATACCTGTCACCCAGCGCCTAAATACTAGGCCTCAAATTTAAATCCCTCTAAATCTCTCGTTACCGCTGTACTGTTGTTGCTGGGCAAGATATTTAGTGTCCGTCAAAGCACATTTTTTGTTCTGGGTTGAAGTACAATTCCCAATTTAGCAATTTCATAATTTAGTGGTTTCTGCTATATCAGAGCTATTTGAAATCTATCCCTAAAAGGGTATATAATATTGAAGGTGCACATAGGGTCATTCAGAATAACTTCACACACACGCTTCTGTGCATTTCCAAGTCTAATTCTGTCACTAAATCCATACCGGTGACCCAGCGCCTAAATACTAGGCCTCAAATTTAAATCCCTCTAAATCTCTCGTTACCCACCGCTGTACTGTTGTTGCTGGGCAAGATATTTAGTGTCCGTCAAAGCACATTTTTTGTTCTGGGTTGAAGTACAATTCCCAATTTAGCAATTTCATAATTTAGTGGTTTCTGCTATATCAGAGCTATTTGAAATCTATCCCTAAAAGGGTATATAATATTGAAGGTGCACATAGGGTCATTCAGAATAACTTCACACACACGCTTCTGTGCATTTCCAAGTCTAATTCTGTCACTAAATCCATACCGGTGACCCAGCGCCTAAATACTAGGCCTCAAATTTAAATCCCTCTAAATCTCTCGTTACCCACCGCTGTACTGTTGTTGCTGGGCAAGATATTTAGTGTCCGTCAAAGCACATTTTTTGTTCTGGGTTGAAGTACAATTCCCAATTTAGCAATTTCATAATTTAGTGGTTTCTGCTATATCAGAGCTATTTGAAATCTATCCCTAAAAGGGTATATAATATTGAAGGTGCACATAGGGTCATTCAGAATAACTTCACACACACGCTTCTGTGCATTTCCAAGTCTAATTCTGTCACTAAATCCATACCGGTGACCCAGCGCCTAAATACTAGGCCTCAAATTTAAATCCCTCTAAATCTCTCGTTACCGCTGTCCTGTTGTAGCTGGGAAAGTTATTTAGTGCCCGTCAAAGCACATTTTTTGTTCTGGGTTGAAGTACAATTCCCAATTTAGCAATTTCATAATTTAGTGGTTCCTGCTATATCAGAGCTATTTGAAATCTATCCCAAAAAGGGTATATAATATTCAAGGTGCACATTGGGTCATTCAGAATAACTTCACACACACGCTTCTGTGCATTTCCAAGTCTAATTCTGTCACTAAATCCATACCGGTCACCCAGCGCCTAAATACTAGGCCTCAAATTTATATCCCGCTGAATTTGAATACAATACATTGGGCCAAATAATATATTTGTTGTTGTGGTGAACCATAACAATGAGAAAAACATCTAGTAAGGGACGCGGACGTGGACATGGTCGTGGTGGTGTTAGTGGACCCTCTGGTGCTGGGAGAGGACGTGGCCGTTCTGCCACATCCACACGTCCTAGTGTACCAACTACCTCAGGTCCCAGTAGCCGCCAGAATTTACAGCGATATATGGTGGGGCCCAATGCCGTTCTAAGGATGGTAAGGCCTGAGCAGGTACAGGCATTAGTCAATTGGGTGGCCGACAGTGGATCCAGCACGTTCACATTATCTCCCACCCAGTCTTCTGCAGAAAGCGCACAGATGGCGCCTGAAAACCAACCCCATCAGTCTGTCACATCACCCCCATGCATACCAGGGAAACTGTCTCAGCCTCAAGTTATGCAGCAGTCTCTTATGCTGTTTGAAGACTCCGCTGGCAGGGTTTCCCAAGGGCATCCACCTAGCCCTTCCCCAGCGGTGAAAGACATAGAATGCACTGACGCACAACCACTTATGTTTCCTGATGATGAGGACATGGGAATACCACCTCAGCATGTCTCTGATGATGACGAAACACAGGTGCCAACTGCTGCGTCTTTCTGCAGTGTGCAGACTGAACAGGAGGTCAGGGATCAAGACTGGGTGGAAGACGATGCAGGGGACGATGAGGTCCTAGACCCCACATGGAATGAAGGTCGTGCCACTGACTTTCACAGTTCGGAGGAAGAGGCAGTGGTGAGACCGAGCCAACAGCGTAGCAAAAGAGGGAGCAGTGGGCAAAAGCAGAACACCCGCCGCCAAGAGACTCCGCCTGCTACTGACCGCCGCCATCTGGGACCGAGCACCCCAAAGGCAGCTTCAAGGAGTTCCCTGGCATGGCACTTCTTCAAACAATGTGCTGACGACAAGACCCGAGTGGTTTGCACGCTGTGCCATCAGAGCCTGAAGCGAGGCATTAACGTTCTGAACCTGAGCACAACCTGCATGACCAGGCACCTGCATGCAAAGCATGAACTGCAGTGGAGTAAACACCTTAAAACCAAGGAAGTCACTCAGGCTCCCCCTGCTACCTCTTCTGCTGCTGCCGCCTCGGCCTATTCTGCTGCTGCCGCCTCGGCCTCTTCCTCCGCCTCTGGAGGAACGTTGGCACCTGCCGCCCAGCAAACAGGGGATGTACCACCAACACCACCACCACCACCTCCGTCACCAAGCGTCTCAACCATGTCACACGCCAGCGTTCAGCTCTCCATCTCACAAACATTTGATAGAAAGCGTAAATTCCCACCTAGCCACCCTCGATCCCTGGCCCTGAATGCCAGCATTTCTAAACTACTGGCCTATGAAATGCTGTCATTTAGGCTGGTGGACACAGACAGCTTCAAACAGCTCATGTCGCTTGCTGTCCCACAGTATGTTGTTCCCAGCCGGCACTACTTCTCCAAGAGAGCCGTGCCTTCCCTGCACAACCAAGTATCCGATAAAATCAAGTGTGCACTGCGCAACGCCATCTGTAGCAAGGTCCACCTAACCACAGATACGTGGACCAGTAAGCACGGCCAGGGACGCTATATCTCCCTAACTGCACACTGGGTAAATGTAGTGGCAGCTGGGCCCCAGGCGGAGAGCTGTTTGGCGCACGTCCTGCCGCCGCCAAGGATCGCAGGGCAACATTCTTTGCCTCCTGTTGCCACCTCCTCCTTCTCGGCTTCCTCCTCCTCTTCTTCCACCTGCTCATCCAGTCAGCCACACACCTTCACCACCAACTTCAGCACAGCCCGGGGTAAACGTCAGCAGGCCATTCTGAAACTCATATGTTTGGGGGACAGGCCCCACACCGCACAGGAGTTGTTGCGGGGTATTGAACAACAGACCGACGAGTGGTTGCTGCCGGTGAGCCTCAAGCCCGGCCTGGTGGTGTGTGATAATGGGCGAAATCTCGTTGCAGCTCTGGGACTAGCCAATTTGACGCACATCCCTTGCTTGGCGCATGTGCTGAATTTGGTGGTGCAGAAGTTCATTCACAACTACCCCGACATGTCAGAGCTGCTGCATAAAGTGCGGGCCGTCTGTTCGCGCTTCCGGCGTTCACATCCTGCCGCTGCTCGCCTGTCTGCGCTACAGCGTAACTTCGGCCTTCCCGCTCACCGCCTCATATGCGACGTGCCCACCAGGTGGAACTCCACCTTGCACATGCTGGACAGACTGTGCGAGCAGCAGCAGGCCATAGTGGAGTTTCAGCTGCAGCACGCACGGGTCAGTCGCACTACAGAACAGCCCCACTTCACCACCAATGACTGGGCCTCCATGCGAGACCTGTGTGCCCTGTTGCGCTGTTTCGAGTACTCCACCAACATGGCCAGTGGCGATGACACCGTTATCAGCGTTACAATACCACTTCTATGTCTCCTTGAGAAAACACTTAGGGCGATGATGGAACAGGAGGTGGCCCAGGAGGAGGAGGAGGAGGATGAGGAAGAGGGGTCATTTTTAGCACTTTCAGGCCAGTCTCTTCGAAGTGACTCAGAGGGAGGTTTTTTGCAACAGCAGAGGCCAGGTACAAATGTGGCCAGCCAGGGCCCACTACTGGAGGACGAGGAGGACGAGGATGAGGAGGAGGTGGAGGAGGATGAGGATGAAGCATGGTCACAGCGGGGTGGCACCCAACGCAGCTCGGGTCCATCACTGGTGCGTGGCTGGGGGGAAAGGCAGGACGATGACGATACGCCTCCCACAGAGGACAGCTTGTCCTTACCCCTGGGCAGCCTGGCACACATGAGCGACTACATGCTGCAGTGCCTGCGCAACGACAGCAGAGTTGCCCACATTTTAACCTGTGCGGACTACTGGGTTGCCACCCTGCTGGATCCACGCTACAAAGACAATGTGCCCACCTTACTTCCTGCACTGGAGCGTGATAGGAAGATGCGCGAGTACAAGCGCACGTTGGTAGACGCGCTACTGAGAGCATTCCCAAATGTCACAGGGGAACAAGTGGAAGCCCAAGGCCAAGGCAGAGGAGGAGCAAGAGGTCGCCAAGGCAGCTGTGTCACGGCCAGCTCCTCTGAGGGCAGGGTTAGCATGGCAGAGATGTGGAAAACTTTTGTCAACACGCCACAGCTAACTGCACCACCACCTGATACGCAACGTGTTAGCAGGAGGCAACATTTCACTAACATGGTGGAACAGTACGTGTGCACACCCCTCCACGTACTGACTGATGGTTCGGCCCCATTCAACTTCTGGGTCTCTAAATTGTCCACGTGGCCAGAGCTAGCCTTTTATGCCTTGGAGGTGCTGGCCTGCCCGGCAGCCAGCGTTTTGTCTGAACGTGTATTCAGCACGGCAGGGGGCGTCATTACAGACAAACGCAGCCGCCTGTCTACAGCCAATGTGGACAAGCTGACGTTCATAAAAATGAACCAGGCATGGATCCCACAGGACCTGTCCGTCCCTTGTCCAGATTAGACATTAACTACCTCCCCATAACCATATATTATTGGACTCCAGGGCACTTCCTCATTCAATCCTATTTTTATTTTCATTTTACCATTATATTGCGATGCTACCCAAAGTTGAATGAACCTCTCCTCTGCCTGTGTGCTAGGCCTAAATATATGCCAATGGACTGTTGCAGTGGTGGCTGACATGAAGCCTGATTCTCTGCTATGACATGCAGACTAATTCTCTGCTGACATGAAGCCAGATTGTCTGTTACGGGACCTCTCTCCTCTGCCTGGGTGCTGGGCCTAAATTTATGACAATGGACTGTTGCAGTGGTGGCTGACGTGAAGCCTGATTCTCTGCTATGACATGCAGACTGATTCTCTGCTGACATGAAGCCAGATTCTCTGTTACGGGACCTCTCTCCTCTGCCTGTGTGTGTGCTGGGCCTAAATATATGCCAATGGACTGTTGCAGTGGTGGCTGACGTGAAGCCTCATTCTCTGCTATGACATGCAGACTAATTCTCTGCTGACATGAAGACAGATTCTCTGTTACGGGACCTCTCTCCTCTGCCTGGGTGCCGGGGCCTAAATATCTGAGAATGGACTGTTCCAGTGGTGGGTGACGGGAAGCCAGATTCTCTGCTATGGAACCTCTCTCCAATTGATTTTGGTTAATTTTTATTTATTTAATTTTTATTTTAATTCATTTCCCTATCCACATTTGTTTGCAGGGGATTTACCTACATGTTGCTGCCTTTTGCAGCCCTCTAGCTCTTTCCTGGGCTGTTTTACAGCCTTTTTAGTGCCGAAAAGTTCGGGTCCCCATTGACTTCAATGGGGTTCGGGTTCGGGACGAAGTTCGGATCGGGTTCGGATCCCGAACCCGAACATTTCCGGGATGTTCGGCCGAACTTCTCGAACCCGAACATCCAGGTGTTCGCTCAACTCTAGCTTTGACTTATCCAGGCCATTCTGAGACTGTTTTTTCGTCACATATTGTACTTCATGACACTGGTAAAATGGAGTCAAAAAAATTCATTTTTATTT
Organism: Bufo gargarizans; assembly: GCF_014858855.1. Taxonomy (NCBI): domain Eukaryota; kingdom Metazoa; phylum Chordata; class Amphibia; order Anura; family Bufonidae; genus Bufo; species Bufo gargarizans. The sequence goes on from NC_058080.1 coordinate 467,331,646, forward strand.
ATTAAAAAAATACCAAATTTATCAATTTGCTAATTTTTCAGTTTCAATTTCTCTACTTCTATAATACATTGTAATACCTACAAAAATAGTTATTACATTCTCCATATTTCTACTTCATGTTTGGATCATTTTGGAAATTCCATTTTATTTTTTGGGGATATTACAAGGCTTAAAAGTTTAGAAGCAAATCTTGAAATTTTTCAGAAATTTTCAAACACCCACTTTTTAAGGCCCAGTTCAGGTCTAAAGTCACTTTGTGAGGCTTACATAATAGAAACCACCCAAAAATGACCCCATTCTAGAAACTACACCCCTCAAGGTATTCAGACTTTACAAACGTCGTTAACCCTTTAGGTGTTCCACAAGAATTAATGGAAAATAGAGATACAATTTCAAAATTTCACTTTTTTGGCAGATTTTCCATTTTAATAATTTTGTTCCAGTTACAAAGCAAGGGTTAACAGCCAAACAAAACTCAATATTTATGGCTCTGATTCTGTAGTTTACAGAAACACCCCATATGTGGTCGTAAACTGCTGTACGGGCACACGGCAGGGTGCAGAAGGAAAGGAATGCCATATGGTTTTTGGAAGGCAGATTTTGCTGGACTGGTTTTTTTACACCATGTCCCATTTGAAGCCCCCCCTTATGCACCTCTAGAGTAGAAACTCCAAAAAAGTGACCCCATTTCAGAAACTACGAGATAGGGTGGCAGTTTTGTTGGTACTAGTTTAGGGTACATATGATTTTTGGTTGCTCTATATTACACTTTTTGTGAGGCAAGGTAACAAGAAATAGCTGTTTTGGCACAGTTTTTATTTTTTGTTATTTACAACATTCATCTGACAGGTTAGATCATGTGGTATTTTTATAGACCAGGTTGTCATGGACGCGGCGATACCTAATATGTATACTTTTTATTTTATTTATGTAAGTTTTACAGAATTATTTTATTTCTGAAACAAAAAAAATAACGTTTTAGTGTCTCCACAGTCTGAGAGCCATAGTTTTTTAAGTTTTTGGGCGATTACCTTGGGTAGGGTATAATTTTTGCAGGATGAGATGACGGTTTGATTGGCAACTGCCTTCCATGCCATCGGGTCCCCCTTACAGCCCCTTACAATGATTTGAGCAGGCACCTTGTTCCGATCACCACCCGCCGGGCAGCGGTGGTTGGAACTACACATGACGTACCGGTACGTTATGTGTCCTTAAGTACCGGGACATCATGACGAACCGGTAAGTCATGTGTCCCCAACAGGTTAAACGTTTAGTGAAATCAAATCGAAGAAAAACAACAGTAGAACTCAGGGCTATGTATAATAGGGAAATTAAGAGCATTTCCACACGCACAATGCGAAGGGAACTCAAGGGTTTGGGACTGAACAGCTGTGTAGCCGTAAGAAAACCACTAATCAGTGAGGCAGACCAGAAAAAAGGCTTCAATTTGCTAGGGAGCATAAAAATTGGACTTTGGAGCAATGGAAGAAGGTCATGTGGTCTGATGAGTCAAGATTTACCCTGTTCCAGAGTGATGGCTGCATCAGTGTAAGAAGAGAGGCAGATGAAGTGATGCACCCATCATGCCTAGTGCCTACTGTCCATGCCTGTGGGGGCAATGCTATGATCTGGGGTTGCTACAGTTGGTCAGGTCTAGGTTCAGCAACAGTATGTGCTCCAAGAATGAGGTCAGCTGACAACCTGAACATACTGAATGACCAGGTTATTCCATCAATAGATTTATTCTTCTCTGATAGCACGGGCATATTCCAAGATGACAATACCAGGATTCATCGGGCTCAAATTGTGAAAGAGTGGTTCAGGGAGCATGAGACATCATTTTCACACATGGATTGGCCACCACAGAGTCCAGAACTTAGCCCCATTGAGAATCTTTGGGATGTGCTGGAGAAGGCTTTGCGCAGCAGTCAGACTCTACCATCATCAATGCAAGATCTTGGTGAAAAATGAATGCAACACTGGATGGAAATAAATCTTGTAACATTGCATGCATCAAATGTGTGTCATAATCAAAGCTAAAGGCTTTTTTTTTTGGTGGCAACTTTTTTTTGGGGGCAGGCAGTGTATTTATTGCAGTGTTGGTGCATTTGTTATGTGGATTTTCTTGCGGATTTTCTGTTAATGGTAAGCTATAAGATGCGGAATGGCACAAACAACTGACATACTGTAGATTTCTCAATCCACACAACATGTCTATTTCCATTTCAACAAGGAAGAAAAAAGCAAAGTGTACATGAGATTTGTCTAATCTTATATACTTTCCTGGTTCTGTACTACACTGTGTTTTTTTTTTGTACGAGAATCCATGTGTAATATGCAACATGTCAGGTATCCTGACCAGGACACAAATAATTCACCAGAGTCTGCTCTTCCTGGATTATAGTGACCAGGGGAAGACTCTGGTATATTGTCTGGTCACTATGCAACATCCGACAAAGGCAAAGGGTCCCTTAAATATGTCCCTTAAAGTAATGTTGTGTCACGGTGCTTCTACCTGGATACGCTGGACCACAGCCTTTCCGAGTCCAGACCTTGTGATGAAGTTCAATAACAGCTTTACTTTGCATAAACGTTTCTCCAAAATGGTTTACAGACTTTGGGCCAGATTTATCATTACTCTGACAGCTCACTCAGCCAAGTCAGATTTATGATCGTCCCTTTAAGACTGTAATAAATGTGGTTTGACGGTAGCAGTTTATCCGTCAGTAAGCAGCTTTACAAAAGTCGCACATCTTTACGAAAAAGTCGCATGTTCTATTACAAAGTCGCATAAGATAAGCATGGTCCGCACTGGAGTGAAATTGCGCATTTTTTTGCGACTTTTTAAATAGTCGCAATAGTAAATCTGTCTAGAATTTAATTTACATAATAAAACACACCCACTTTTCAGAAATCTGGCGAGCATAGTGCAGAGCCAATAAAAGTCACAAATTTTGCGCAGTTTAAGCGATTGAGCAAAAATTTGCGAGTTTTTCACTCCATTATTCTGACCTGAGCTAATGATAAATCTGGCCCTTTGTCTTGGTCCTAGCAGACTTTAGCATTAAAACTGTGGCAGGCAAACTCCTCTCTGCTACATCTGTCGCTCTCTGGCTCTGCTGTACTGGCAGGCTGGCTATATAACTCAGCTTCTTCTTTATGCTGTACTTCACTTTGTAGTCTGGTCTGTCTCTATATTTATCCAGGGAAAACTCTGCCTGGCTTCTGAAAATTGAAGCTGTGGCCTCCATGTCCAGCAGAGCTAAAGGTGCTCTAGCTGGCTTGCTTTGCTTAGCTGGGGCACATCCAACGGCAATGTGCCTAGCCCTTGCTTCCTTCCACTAGAAGTGGGTAAGCTAGACTCTACCCTAGCAGGGCGTAAGCTAAACTGACCTCTAACTAACTAGTCCCCTCCCATCCTGCAGGAAGTGGGACTCGCCCACTCCTCCACAGAGGGGGGTGTTAGAATGGAATGGAAAGCTCCATTCTCTGTAACTGTAGATCTGCCATATTTGCTGCCACCTGCTAGTGAATCAGGCACATTACACTTGAACATAACAGTTGCAAACAGATTAGGAATGCACAGTGTGGAGGACCTGGAATAAAATACATAGATGACATTAATGTTAGCATACACAGATAGAAGCAGGGCTTAGGAGTGGTAATGCCACTCTGGGGTGTTACATTCTCCTTTACTTAAAACTAAGCTGTCCTCGGCTTGTGCTTATGAGGTGCTCTATGGTTACCAAAGAAAAGTTAAAAGTGCTGCATGAGAATATACATACATAGACTGACATAAAGACGGCTACCAATAGGTTCCTGCCCATATAAGTAGGGTGTCTATTCACAGTTTGCCCCACCCAGTAATAACCAGTGAACCAAATAAGACTGCACAAAGCGCTCAAATGCGCCCGTTGTGGATACCGAGCTCTAGTACCGCCGGAAGTGTGTGGGTGTCATGTACTGTGATCCCTCCGCGATGCTATGAGACGCCCGCAAATAGAAGGGTGGCTTCATCCTGTATTCCCTTCCTATCACCAAGATCTAATCATGCTTTAAGCTTTGTCACCTTGATGTCTGAACAGGTAGCTACAAAATTTTCCTTGGCAAGGCTTTAGAACATATACAAATTAGGAGGAGGAGGCAGTGCTCTCCCATACCTCCAGGAGGACTATTCCCTCCAAACACATATTAGCAGCGGGTTACCCTTGACGATGTTAGATCTGCTTGTGACTTACCCCTTGGTTCCCCCTGTGTAGCAATAATACAATACAATATAATACCTAGGCTTTCTAGCTAACAGAAGGTAACATAAGAACCATTAGTATTAAATGTCCTCAGAGGCAGTCCATATAAGCAAAGAAGCAAGGTGCTAGCTATCTGGCTAACTGTATAAAATGCAGAGACCATACAAAAGTGCATACATTCACATAACAGCACCTGCAAAAGAATACACACAATGGGCACAATATACTCAAACGTTGCTGGAACAATAAAAATGTTAATGAAATAGTGCAAATATATAAGGCAAATATATACTGCAATTAAATAGTGCAAATACTTAATGCAGTTAAATAATGCAATTTAATCTCGTTAGAGTCGTCTCTTCCATGTTGGCGGCTGAAATGCACCAAACGGGAATCAAGTAGTGCAAAAAGTTTCTTTGCAATCCACAGGAAATAATGTCATTATTTCTAATCCATATGTCCCACCTCCAGGACAGCATCCATTTTAGATTCATTCGGAAGCTGCATTCTCAGAGAGAGGAGGGAGAGTGTAGCTGCTGCTGATTCAATAGGGAAAGCGTTAGCTAGGGCATTGTTCTGTGTCCACAGACTCATCTGCTGTAAGGACAGCATCCAGACAGCACCCCAAAAAGCCCTTTTCAGGGCTGGTACATCAGTCTGCTTTTTTTTTTTTCATTTTTTCCCCCTATATATATATATATTGCAGTTGCCTGGCTGCCCGTGTGTGAGAGGCTGCAGGCTCAGTCATAGACAGCACTGTGTGCACAGTGCACACCATTCATACAGGGTGTGACAGAAAATACCTTGCAGATAAAAAAAAAAATTATATTAAATATTTTTCTGTGATCTAATCACATTTGCAAGCCAGTGTGTGTCAGGCCCCCACACATACTGTATTGTGTCCACTGGCTAGTGGCTGGTTTGGCCTGCACTCATACCGTTACAGGGTGTCATTCAGTCAAATACCTTTCAGAAAAAAATATTCTATTTAAAATTTAACTGTGATCTAATCACATTTGTAAGCCCATGTGTGTCAGGCCCCCACACATACTGTATTCTGGCCACTGGCTAGTGGCTGGCTAGGCCTGCACTCATACTGTTACAGGGTGTCATTCACCCTAATACCTTTCAGAAAAAAAATTATATTTAAAGTTTAACTGTGATCTAATCAGATTAGCAAGCCTGTGTGTGTCAGGCGCCCACACATACTCTATTGTGTCCACTGGCTAGTGGCTGGTTAGGCCTGCACTCATACCGTTACAGGGTGTCATTCGCCCAAATACCTTTCAGCAAAAAAAATTATATTTAAAATGTAACTGTGATCTAATCACATTAGCAAGCCCGTGTGTGTCAGGCGCCCACACATACTCTATTGTGTCCACTGGCTAGTGGCTAGTCAGGCCTGTCATTCACCCAAATACCTTTCAGAAAAAAAAAATTCTATTTAAAATTTAACTGTGATCTAATCACATTTGTAAGCCCGTGTTTGTCAGGCGCCCACACATACTGTATTGTGGCCACTGGCTAGTGGCTGGTTAGGCCTGCACTCATACCGTTACAGGGTGTCATTCGCCCAAATACCTTTCAGAAAAAAAAAAATTATATTTAAAATTTAACTGTGATCTAATCACATTTGCAAGCCCGTGTTTGTCAGGCGCCCACACATACTCTATTGTGTCCACTGGCTAGTGGCTAGGCCTGCACTCATACCGTTACAGGGTGTCATTCGCCCAAATACCTTTCAGAAAAAAAAAATCTATTTAAAATTTAACTGTGATCTAATCACATTAGCAAGCCCGTGTGTGTCAGGCGCCCACACAAACTCTATTGTGTCCACTGGCTAGTGGCTAGTTAGGCCTGCACTCATACCGTTACAGGGTATCATTCGCCCAAATACCTTTCAGAAAAAAAATATTCGATTTAAAATTTAACTGTGATCTAATCACATTTGCAAGCCCGTGTTTGTCAGGCGCCCACACATACTGTATTGTTGCCACTGGCTAGTGGCTGGCTAGGCCTGCACTCATACCGTTACAGGGTGTCATTCACCCAAATACCTTTCAGGAAAAAAAAATCTATTTTAAATTTAACTGTGATCTAATCACATTTGTAAGCCCGTGTGTGTGTCTGCCAGGCCTACACAGACTGTACTGTGCCCACTGCTCACCACTTATATAGAGTGGCACAGTACCTTGCACCCATAGTAACACTTATCTAATAAAAAATTACAGGCAGAGGCAGGCCACGCCGCAGGGGCCGTCGTGTTTGTGGTGCTGTGATTTCCACTGGCCCTGGAATAATGCCCAGTGTTCAGAGGCCACGTACCCTGAACCCCAAAAATTCAGAGAAAATAGTTGACTGGCTTACACAGGACACCCAATCTTCAACAGCTTCCGCTAAGAACCTTGACGCACCATCCTCCTCTAGCTCAGCTTTGGTCACCACTCTCCCGCCGCCACCACCACCACTACCACCACAGCCACCACTGCCGCTTCACTTGATCCCTCAGAGGAGTTATTTACACATCAGTTGGATGAAATTAGTGATGTGCAACCATTATTGCCAGGGGATGTAGATAACAGGGATACAGACGTGGACAAAATTGTTGGTACCCTTTGGTCAATGAAAGAAAAAGTCACAATGGTCACAGAAATAACTTTAATCTGACAAAAGTAATAATAAATTAAAATTCTATAAATGTTAACCAATGAAAGTCAGACATTGTTTTTCAACCATGCTTCAACAGAATTATGTAAAAAAATAAACTCATGAAACAGGCATGGACAAAAATGATGGTACCCCTAGAAAACACAGAACATAATGTGACCAAAGGGACATGTTAATTCAAGGTGTGTCCACTAATTAGCATCACAGGTGTCTACAACCTTGTAATCAGCCATTGGGCCTATATATATGGCTCCAGGTAATCACTGTGTTGTTTGGTGATATGGTGTGTACCACACTCGACATGGACCAGAGGAAGCAAAGGAAAGAGCTGTCTCAAGAGATCAGAAAGAAAATTATAGACAAGCATGTTAAAGGTAAAGGCTATAAGACCATCTCCAAGCAACTAGATGTTCCTGTGAGTACAGTTGCACATATTATTCATAAGTTTAAGATCCATGGGACTGTAGCCAACCTCCCTGGACGTGGCCGCAGGAGGAAAATTGATGACAAATCTAAGAGACGGATAATCCGAATGGTAACAAAAGAGCCTAGAAAGACTTCTAAAGAGATTCAAGGTGAACTTCATGCTCAAGGAACATCAGTGTCAGATCGCACCATCCGTCGTTGTTTGAGCCAAAGTGGACTACATGGGAGACGACCAAGGAGGACACCATTGTTGAAAACGAATCATAAAAAAGCAAGACTGGAATATGCCAAACTACATGTTGACAAGCCACAAAGCTTCTGGGAGAATGTCCTGTGGACAGATGAGACAAAAATCGAAGTTTTTGCCAAGGCACATCAGCTGTATGTTCACAGACGAAAAAATGAAGCATATCAAGAAAAGAACACTGTCCCTACTGTGAAACATGGAGGAGGCTCTGTTATGTTCTGGGGCTGCTTTGCTGCGTCTGGCACAGGGTGTCTTGAATCTGTGCAGGGTACAATGAAATCTCAAGACTATCAAGGAATTCTAGAGAGAAATGTACTAGCCAGTGTCAGAAAGCTTGGTCTCAGTCGCAGGTCATGGGTCTTGCAACAGGACAATGACCCAAAACACACCGCTAAAAACACCCAAGAATGGCTAAGAGGAAAAAATTGGACTATTCTAAAGTGGCCTTCTATGAGCCCTGACCTCAATCCTATTGAGCATCTTTGGAAGGAGCTGAAACATGCAGTCTGGAAAAGGCACCCTTCAAACCGGACACAACTGGAGCAGTTTGCTCATGAGGAGTGGGCCAAAATACCTGCTGAGAGGTGCAGATGTCTCATTGACAGTTACAGGAAGCGTTTGATTGCAGTGATTGCCTCAAAAGGTTGCGCAACAAAATATTAAGTTAGGGGTACCATCATTTTTGTCCATGCCTGTTTCATGAGTTTATTTTTTTACATAATTCTGTTGAAGCATGGTTGAAAAACAATGTCTGACTTTCATTGGTTAACATTTATAGAATTTTAATTTATTATTACTTTTGTCAGATTAAAGTTATTTCTGTGACCATTGTGACTTTTTCTTTCATTGACCAAAGGGTACCAACAATTTTGTCCACGTCTGTATGTCTCAGTCAGGCAGCATTACACACATGAACGTAAAGTGTGATGATGATGATGTTGTACCCGCTGCTGCTTCCTTTGCTGAGGTGTCAGATACAAGTGAAGCGGTTGATGATGACGACGATGTGTCCGTGGATGCCACGTGGGTGCCTGCTCGAAGAGAAGAAGAAGAGGGGGAAAGTTCAGAATGGGAGACAGAGAGAAGGAGGAGACGAGTTGGAAGCAGGGGGAGGTCGTCGCAAGGAGCTAGTGGCACAGTCAGACAGCATGTATCGGCCCCCGGGGTCAGCCAGACAGCACGTCAATCAACGCATGCTGTTGCCACCACCAGAATGCCGTCATTGCAAAGCTCAGCAGTGTGGCATTTTTTTTGTGTGTCTGCCTCTGACAACAGCGATGCCATTTGCAACCTGTGCCAAAAGAAACTGAGTCGTGGGAAATCCAACACCCACCTGGGTACAACTGCTTTGCGAAGGCACATGATCGCACATCACAAACGCCTATGGGATCAACACATGATCCCATAGGCGGCACACAAGCTCAAAGCCACCATCCTCCTCCTGGTCCAGCATCTTCAGCCACGTCAACCACTGCTGTCTTCCTTGCCCCCTCTCAACCACCCTCCACTCCGCCTCTCACCTTGAGCAGTTCCATCTCATCTGCCCACAGTCAGGTGTCTGTTAAGGAAATGTTTGAGCGTAAGAAGCCAATGTCACAGAGTCACCCCCTTGCCCCGCATCTGACAGCTGGCTTGACGGAACTCTTAGCCCGCCAGCTTTTACCATACCAGCTGGTGGAGTCTGAGGCCTTCAAAAAATTTGTCGCTATTGGGACACCACAGTGGAAGGTACTCGGACTAATTTTTTTTTCTAATAAGGCAATCCCAAACCTCTACTCGGTGATTGAAAAGGAAGTGATGGCATCTCTGGCATACAGTGTTGGGGCAAGGGTCCATCTGACCACTGATACCTGGTCTGCAAAGCACGGTCGGGGCAGGTATATCACCCACACTGCGCATTGGGTCAACCTGCTGACGGCTGCCAAGCATGGAATGCGTGGCTCTGCAGCGGAGTTGGTGACACCGCCATGACTTGCAGGCAGGCCTACTGCCACCTCCTCTACTCCTCCTACTCCATCCTCTTCCATAACCTCCTCGGCTGAGTCCTCTTCTGCTGCGGCGTCTGGCTGCACATCAACTGAACCCCCCCAGCTCCCCAGGGGCTATTCCACATCCCGGATACGACAGTGTCACGCTATCTTGGGGTTGACTTGCCTGAAAGCAGAGAGCCACCCCGGACCAGCACTCCTGTCCGCCCTGAACGCACAGGTGGATCAGTGGCTGACCCTGCACCAATTGGAGATCGGCAAAGTGGTGTGTGACAATGGAAGCAATTTGTTGGCGGCATTGAATTTGGGCAAGTTGTCACATGTGCCGTGCATGGCACAAGTGTTGAATCTCATTGTACAACGCTTTGTGTCTAAGTACCCAGGCTTACAGGACGTCCACAAGCAGGCCAGGAAGGTGTGTGGCCATTTCAGGTGTTCCTACACGGCCATGGCGCACTTTTCAGACATTCAGCGCCAAAACAACATGCCAGTGAGGCGCTTGATTTGCGACAGCCCGACACGTTGGAATTCAACACTCCTAATGCTCGACCGCCTGCTCCAACAAGAAAAAGCTGTCAACGAGTATTTGTATGACCAGGGTGCTAGGACAGCCTCTGCGGAGCTGGGAATTTTTTTGCCACGTTACTGGACGCTCATGCGCAATGCCTGTAGGCTCATGCGTCCTTTTGAGGAGGTGACAAACCTAGTCAGTCGCACCGAAGGCACCATCAGCAACCTCATCCCATTTGTTTTCTTCCTGGAGCGTGCCCTGCGAAGAGTGATGGATCAGGCTGTAGATGAGCGTGAAGAGGAAGAGTTGTGGTCACCATCACCACCAGAAACAGCCTTGTCATCATTGCTTGCCGGACCTGCGGCAACGCTGCAAGAGGAGTATGAGGAAGAGGAGTCAGAGGAGGAATGTGGCTTTGAGGAGGAGGAAGACCAACCACAGCAGGCATCCCAGGGTGCTTGTTGTTGTCACCTATCTGGGACCCGTGGTCTTGTACGTGGCTGGGGGGGAAGAACAGACCGTCAATGACATTAGTGAGGAGGAGGAACGGGAAATGAGTAGCTCGGCATCCAACCTTGTGCAAATGGGGTCTTTCATGCTGTCATGTCTGTTGAGGGACCCTCGTATAAAAAGGATGAAGGAGAACGACCTGTACTGGGTGGCCACGCTACTAGACCCCCGGTATAAGCAGAAAGTGGCGGAAATGTTACCAAATTACCGGAAGTCAGAAAGGATTTAGCAGTTCAAAACCAAACTAAAAAATATGCTTTACACAGCTTATAAGGGGGATGTCACAGCACAACGGGAATCTAACTGGGGAAGAGGTTAAAGTAATCCTCCTCCTACCACGACCACGGCAGCAAGGACAGGACGCTTTACAGATGTGTTGTTGATGGAGGACATGCAGAGCTTTTTCAGTCCTACACATCGCCACAGCCCTTCGGGATCCAGCCTTAGAGAACGACTCGACCAACAGGTGGCAGACAACCTCGCCTTAATTGCAGATATCGACACTCTGAGGAGCGATGAACCCCTTGACTACTGGGTGTGCAGGCTTGACCTGTGGCCTGAGCTATCCCAGTTTGCGATAGAACTTCTGGCCTGCCCCGCTTCAAGTGTCCTGTCAGAAAGGACCTTCAGTGCAGCAGGAGGCATTGTCACTGACAAAAGAAGTCGCCTCGGTCAAAAAAGTGTTGATTACCTCACCTTTATTAAGATGAATGAGGCATGGATCCCGAAGGGACTGACAGTGGGGGATACGTTTAACTAACAAAAGGCCTGACATGCCTTAGCCTCAAAATGGTCCCCACGCTGCTGTATTTAATGTCTGCATACCAGATGACTTTTGTGAATTCTCCGCCACCAACTAGGGTTCAAGCCACAATGTTTTAGTCACCTTTCTGCCTTGAAAACATCAATTTTTCTGACCGCTGCTACAACAGCGGCTGCAACAATAACATTGTTTTTCAGGCATGTGTACATGCCTAATTTTTCTGGCCTCTGGTGCTGCACTGTGGCTGCAAAAACAAAACAAAAAAAAGGCACATACAAGTGTCAATTCCCCTTTCGTGATCGTTACCTTGTTGTGGTGAAGGGGCTTGCGTATCACAATGAAGCGATCATCACCTCTATGAGTGGACACTCCAGATGATAAGGCCGTTGCTTCATTATGATCAGACCAAAAGCGATCGGGACGGCTGGATGTTTTTTCATAGAAAAAACGTAAAAAATTTTTTTTATCTTTTATTAAGTTGTATGGGTGGGTTTTTAATACATAAAATAAAAAAATCATAATAAAGTCTCTTAATAGTTTATTAGAAATAATGCAGACTATTTAAAAAATCTCCAACAATTCCAATACAAATCAAGTACAAAGCTCAGAACTAAATTATTCCAGGATGTCGTAATGGTTCGTTAATTCGACAATGGTTAATCAATTCAACATACGTCCCCGGATAGGGGACGTAACAGGGATTAAACTGATAGGAATAGGACTAGTTAAGACACCACTCATATACGGTGTCACAGCACATTGCTCCGTGCACGCGCAGTGCCCCAACTTGGGAGTAAGAGGACCAACCAAGCTGCTTTTTCCATCTCCCGGTTCCTAAAATTGATTCAGTTTGGTGTATCAGAGTTTAGTCTGTCACTGTGAAGGCAGTCGAAGATACCCGGCCTAAATTTTTTTTCACAAAAGGCAATCCCACCCTGATATGGGACGTAACAGGGATTAAACTGATGAGAATAGTACTACAGAAAATAGCACTCATATCGGGTGTGACAGTAAATTGCACGGCGCAGACGCAGTGACCGTGGCATGGATTCAAACAAAAGGGAGGGAGCCAGCAATTTTTTAACCATCTCCCCGTTCGAAAAATCTATTTAATAAATGGACCCCAGATTGGGGACATAACAGGGATTAAACTGATGAGAAGAGAGAACTACAGGAAATACCACTCATATCGGGTGGGACAGTAAATTGCACGGCGCAGACGCAGTGACCGTGGCGTGGATTCAAACAAAGGGGAGGGAGCCAGCAATTTTTTAACCATCTCCCCGTTCGAAAAATCTATTTAATAAATGGACCCCAGATTGGGGACGTAACAGGGATTAAACTGATGAGAAGAGAGAACTATAGAAAATACCACTCATATCGGGTGGGACAGTAAATTGCACGGCACAGACGCAGTGACCGTGGCGTGGATTCAAACAAAGGGGAGGGAGCCAGCGTTTTTTTAAATATCCCCCAATTCGAAAAATCTATTCAATTCACCTTTCCGGGACCCTTGGTGTTGTACGTGGCTGGGTGGAGGAAGAAACCTTCAATGACATCAACGGGACATGGCTAGCTTGGTATCCAACCTTGTGCAAATAGGAAGTTTGCGGTTGGGGAAATGGACTGTTTGCGGTGCATTAAAAGGGGAGTTTGGTCTGTCAATGTCTGTGAAGCGGGCGTAACTCTTAGGCTGCTTTCACACTAGCGTTCGGGTGTCCGCTCGTGAGCTCCGTTTGAAGGGGCTCACGAGCGGACCCGAACGCAGCCGTCCAGCCCTGATGCAGTCTGAATGGAGCGGATCCGCTCAGACTGCATCAGTCTGGCGGCGTTCAGCCTCCGCTCCGCTCGCCTCCGCACGGACAGGCGGACAGCTGAACGCTGCTTGCAGCGTTCGGGTGTCCGCCTGGCCGTGCGGAGGCGTGCGGATCCGTCCAGACTTACAATGTAAGTCAATGGGGACGGATCCGTTTGAAGATGCCACAATATGGCTCAATCTTCAAGCGGATCCGTCCCCCATTGACTTTACATTGAAAGTCTGGACGGACCCGTCCGAGGCTATTTTCACACTTAGCTTTTTTTTGCTAATATAATGCAGACGGATCCGTTCTGAACGGAGCCTCCGTCTGCATTATTACGATCGGATCCGTTCAGAACGGATCCGATCGAACGCTAGTGTGAAAGTAGCCTTACACTACCTGATCGATACAACATCATACCTGATCGTATACACACACTGGAGGTTTTAAACCACGTTGTTAAAAAAAAAATTGGATTGTTAGGTGATTTATGCCCTTTATGGATTAAAATCCAACTCTGCGTCAACTTTGTAATTTTCCATGGGAGTTTTGCCATGGATCCCCCTCCGGCATGCCACAGTCCAGGTGTTAGTCCCCTTGAAACAACTTTTCCATCACTATTGTGGCCAGAAAGAGTCCCTGTGGGTTTTAAAATTCGCCTGCCCATTGAAGTCAATGGCGGTTTGCCCGGCTCGCCCGTTTCGCGAACATTTGCGAATATTCGCGTTCGCTCTTCGCGAACTGAAAATTTTATGTTCGCGACATCTCTAACCGTAACCCATTAGGCACTGGCTAGACTGTAGTATGGAGTCTAAGCAATGCCTCAGGCCTCATGCACACTGCCGTTATGCGTCTGTTCCATGCATTGGGGACCACAATTTCAACCTGAATGGGTCCATGATCCATCCACACCGCACAAAAAATAGAACATGTTCTATTTTTTTGCGTTGCGGAGGCACGGGCGGAAACACCACGGAAGCGCTCCGTAGTACTTTCCATTGAGCGATTGCGGACCCATTCAAGTGAATAGGTCCGCATCTGTGATGCCCACGGCCAGTGTGCATGAGGCAATAGACACAGAAAGGGGCACACACACAGGGACAGACAGACTGACACACACACACAGGGACAGACAGACACACACATCATAGCCCTCAGAATACACCCGGATCTGTATGATAAACCCCCTTAATTGCACCAGATTCCACTCCACTTGACCCCCACTGCCCCTGAGTGCTCCACCTGCCCCCTCATATATCAGCTCCATATGCTTCCCCTCACGAAGTTCTATGTTCTCCAGCAGCACATCCTACCTCACTCTGCATCTTGCAGGCACACACAGCCCCTCCTCCTTCCACAAGCTGCTGCTGCCGTCAGGGTTTGTCATGTGACCATGAAGGAGCATGTGACCAGTGATGTCACAGACCTCTTTCTAACAACTACATTCTAGCATAGGATTGATCATCTACCGAAACAACTCCACCTACCCTGTTCTGAGTCCCAGGGCCGCTTACCCCAGCAGTGCACATGGATAAAATTGTCTGCATTGCTGGGGTAAGCTGCCCTAGAATTCAAAATAGGCAGGACACTAATTCCCCTGTTGGTCTGGCATACCGCATATATAACGTAGTAGATCTCCTATCTCCTGCATAATTGACAGCATGGGGATCTCTACCTGTGCCCTGGATCAGAATGCGATGCTCACAGGGGTGTAGACATCAGGCAGGTGGACCGGCTGGTGGACCAAAAAGACGGGCAGGCAATCGGGTGGAGGGGAGGGCAGGAATTCAGGTGGATGGGAGGACAGGCAGGCAGCTTACAGTTAGCGCTGCAGTGCAGAGAAGAGACAGGAGAAACGCTCCTTTCTCTCTTTGTCCTCTGCCTTTGAGGTGCCGCAGACAGCTTTACCACAGGCAGGAAAGTCATGCTATGGTTGTAGAGTGGGACAGCACCATTTGACTCCCCATCCCTTCCTTCCATGCGACCTTGAGAAGACAGGAATGTAAAAAAATAAAAATGTCCTCTGTGCCGGCTGCTGCACTAGGCACATGCCCTTTAGTAAAGAATGCAATGAGGCTGCACTAAAGTGTCAGACCATAGAACAATGGTGCTCACAGCTAACATAGACTCACCCACTATACTAGGAAAATGTATAGAAATATGGAAAAATAATTTTTGCTCAGGACGATTTTTCATCGATATTCTTTAATGCATTTTATCAAATTTTATCGATTTTATATTTGATCATAGACTGACACTGGTCCATATGTGAACTCTGGATTTTATTGTATATAAAAACATAGAATAGAAACATAGAATGTGTCAGCAGGTAAGAACTATTTGGCCCATCTAGTCTGCCCAATATACTGAATACTATGGATAGCCCCTGGCCCTATCTTATATGAAAGATGGCCTTATGCCTATCCCATGCATGCTTGAACTCCTTCACTGAATTTGCAGCTACCACTTCTGCAGGAAGGTTATTCCATGCATCCACTACTCTCTCAGAAAAGTAATACTTCCTGATATTACTTTTAAACCTTTGCCCCTCTAATTTAAAACTATGTTCTCTTGTAGCAGTTTTTCTTCTTTTAAATATTCTCTCCTCTTTTACCTTGTTGATTCCCTTTATGTATTTAAAAGTTTCTATCATATATGGGCATCCCCCCGCGGATGCCCAGGCGTGCACTTTATATTTGACAGGGAAATTAATATAGTTAATCTGACTGTTAGTGTGGCCGGTGACATATACCCATTTTTGGTGTGAGACACACATGCACTGCATATGCGACAGGGAAATTAATATAGTTAATCTGTTTGTTAGTTCGGTGGCTGACCTCAAAGAATAAGGAGAGCATCAAATAAGGGACTTGGCCCTGGTAACGGTGCTGCTTGTGGAGCTCCTGTTGCAGGGAGAGAACGTGGTCGATCTGGGCCACCTACACCCCCAAATGAAACACCTTCCTCAGGTTCACGTAGGGGACAGGACATTCAGCGTCATTTTGTAGGCCCGAATACCAGTGTACGAATGGTGGGGCCAGAACAAGTAGAGGCGGTAGTATAATGGATGGCTGACAGTGCCCCCAGTTCCTTCACATCGTCTCCCACCCAGTCCTCTGCTGAAAAAAGGCAGAGTTGGCACCTGAAGCCCATGGGTATTTGTCTTTCACCTCACCCCCTTGCAAATCAGCCAAGCAGTCTGAGCCCCAAGTCATGCAGCAGTCTCTTATGCTTTTTGATGACTCTGCTGGCGGGGTTTTCGTGGGCCATCCACCTAACCCTGCCCTAGAAGTGGAAGAGATTGAATGCACTGATGCCCAACCACTTATGTTACAGGATGTGGACATGAGAGGACCACCAAAGCACGTCTCTGATGATGATGACGAAACACAGGTGCCAACTGCTGCGGATTTCTGCCATGTGCAGACCGGCAAGGAGATCAGGGGTGAAGAGTGGAGGGAAGACGATGTGGAGGATGATGAGGTCATAGACCCCACATGGAATCAAGGTCATGCGAGTGACGGCTGCAGTTCGGAGGAAGAGGTGGTGGTCACACAGCGCCAGCCGCACAGCAAAAGAGGAAGCAGGGTGCAAAAGCAGAGTGACCATTCCCTAGCCAGTATGCTTGCTCCTGCCCACTGCACTCAGGGACTGAGCAGACCAAAGCCAGCTCCAAGGAGTTCCCTGGCGTGGCAGTTCTTCAGACAATGTGCTGATGAAAAGACGTGAGTAGTTTGCACGCTTTGCAATTGCAACGGGCTGCCTCCCCCTAGGGCCTTCTATGTAACGCGTCCCAGGTGTAGGAGGAAATGCCAAGTGGTATAGTGCGGCTCTTTATAATGTCTCTTTATACCTAGATACGGCTGGACCCCAGGCTCTGAAGCAATAAATAGGGGGAATAATTGAGGGATTAGAAAGAATAACTTGAGTCCAGACCTTGAGATTAAGTTCAATGGCAGCTTTACTTGAATAAATGTTTCTCCAAACAGTTTCAGGCAAACTCAACTCTGCTATATCTTTTGCTCTCTGACTCTGCTGTACTGAGAGGCTGGCTGTATAACTCAACTTCTCTCTGTAGCCTGACTAGGTTATGCCAGGGAACTTTCCTCCTGGCTTCTGAGGCTTTAAGCTTTGGCCTCCATAGCCAGCAGAGCTTAGGGTGCTCTGGCTGATGTGGGCACATCCAGCAGAGACGTTCCCCTGCACACCCCTCTACTAGCTAGGGAAGACATAAACTGGAACTAACTGGTTGCCACCCTTCCTGCAGGCAGTAGGACAAGCCGACTTCTCTCCAGAGGGGGGTTAGAATGGAATGCTCCATTTATCTAAGTACAGCTCTGCCGTGTTTGCTGCTACCTGCTGGTGAACCAGGCATATTACATATTATAAATAGATACAAACATTATTATAGATGCACATTATGGAGAGGACCTGGAACATAATGCATACATGACTTTTTTTCCGACCATTAAGGACAGTACCAGGGTGTAGGACTGGCAACACCAGTCGGGGGTGTTACACAATTAGAGCCTGAAGTGAGGCGTAAATGTTCTAAACCTGAGCACCACCTGCATGACCTGGCTTCTAAATGCAAAGCACGAGCTGCAGTGGAGTACATACCTGAAAAACCACAAAAGATCTCAGGCTCCTCTTGCTCCCTCTTCTGCTGCAGTCTCTGCCTCTTCCTCTGGAGTGACAGTGGAACCTGCCACCCCGCAAACAGAGGATGTGGCAGCAACACCACCACCTCCACCACCATCACCCAGCATGTCCACACTGTCCCATGGAAGCGTTCAGCTGTCAATCCCCCAAACACTGGAGAGAAAGAGGAAGTACTCCCCCACCCTCCTGAGATCCCTGACCCTGAATGCCAGCATTTCAAAATTCCTGGCCTTTGAAATGCTGGCATTCCGTCTGGTGTAGACAGAGACTTTTTAAAACCTTGTGGTGGCTGTCCCACAATATGTGGCTCCCAGCTGCCACTACTTTTCCAAGCGAGCTATCCCTGCCCTGCACAACCAAGTGGCGGACAAAATCAGGTGTGCACTGCGCAATGCCATCTGTGGCAAGGTCCACATAACTACTGATACGTGGACCAATAAGCACGGGCAAGGACGTTATATCTCCCTAACTGCACATTGAGTAAATGCAGTGGCGGCTGGGCCGGAGGCAGATAGCAGTTTGGCGCATGTTCTACCGCCACCGAAGATTGCAGAAATATTATAGTTGCCTCCTGTTGCCTTCTCCTCCTACTCCGCTTCCTCCTCTACTGCCTCCTCATCCGGTCAGTGTAACACCTTTACCACCAACTTCAGCCCAGCCAGGGGGAAACGACAGCAGGCTGTTTTTAAACTCATCTGTTTGGGTGGAAAAACCCACACCGCACAGGAGCTGTGGACAGCATGGAATAATAGACTGGTGAGTGGTTGGTGCCCCTGAGCCTAAAGCCTTAGCAGTTCTGGGGCTAGCTGGTTTGACGCACATCCCTTGCCTGGCGCATGTGCTGAATTTGTTGGTGCAGAGGATCCTGAAAAAGTACCCCTATATTAGAGCTGCGCTTTTGGGTTCTTAACCTGCTGCTGCTCGCCTGTCAGCACTGCAGCGTAACTTCAGCCTTCCCGCTCAATGCCTCATATGAGATGTGCCCACAAGGTGGAACTCCACCTTGCACATGCTGGAGAGACTGTGCGAGCAGCAGCAGGCGATAGTGGAGTTTCAGCTGCAGCACACACGGGTCAGACGCTCTACGGAACAGCACTACTTCACCACCAATCAGTGGTGCTCCATGCGGGACGTGTTTGCCGTGTTTTGAGTACTCCACCAACATGGCCAGTGCCGATGACTCAGTCCTCAGCGTTACTATGCCACTTCTATGTCGCCTTAAAAAAACACTTTGGGCGATAATGGAAGAGGATGTGGCACAGGAAGATTAGGAGGAGGAAGAGGGATAATTTCCACGGTTATCAGGTCAGTAATTCACAAGTGGCTAGGAGGGTGGGTTCCTGCACCTGCGGAGGCCAGGTACACAACTGTCCAGCCTGGACACAGTTCTGCAGGATGATGATGATGAGGAGGAGGAGGATGATGAGGAGGAGGAACCATGTTCACAGGAGGGTGGCACCCAAAGCAGCTTATGGGC
The DNA here is from genome assembly GCF_014858855.1 of Bufo gargarizans. Classification (NCBI taxonomy): domain Eukaryota; kingdom Metazoa; phylum Chordata; class Amphibia; order Anura; family Bufonidae; genus Bufo; species Bufo gargarizans. The sequence continues at coordinate 467,350,943 of NC_058080.1, forward strand.
ATCAATGGAGTGTGGCTGGGGGGATACAGAGGACACAGACAATACACCGCCCAGAGAGGAAAGCTTGTCGTTGTCTCTGGGCAGCCTGGCACACATGAGCAACTTCATGCTGCAGTGCCTGCGCAACGACCGCCGAGTTGCTCACATTCTAGCCAGTGCTGATTACTGGGTGTCCACCCTGCTGGATCCCTGCTACAAGGACAATGTGCTTTCCTTAATTTTGTCACTGGAGCATGATTGGAAGATGCGCGAGTACAAGCGTACACTGGTAAACGAGCTGCTGGTGGCATTCACAACTGACAGCAGGGGCTTAGTGGAAGCGCAAGGCGAAAGCAGAGGAGGAGAAGGAAGAAGTCGCCAACGCAGCTAGTGCACAGCCAGCACCTCAGAAGGGAGGTTTATCATGGCCAAATGTGGAAACAACCAGCACCACCAGCTGATACGGAACGTCTTAGCAGGTGGCAGCATTTCAGCAACATGGTGGAACAGTACATGTGCACATGCCTACACGTACTGACTGATGGGTCTGCCCCAATCAACTTCTGGGTCTACAAATTGGGCACATGACCTGAGCTTGCCCTTTGCGCCTTGGAGGTGCTGGCCTGCCCTGAAGCAAGTGTATTGTCCGAACATACATGGCAGGGGGGGTAATCACAGACAAGTGCAGCCGCCTGTCCACAGCCAATGTGGGCAAGCTCACGTTCATTAAAAAAAACAGCTGACCCTGTAAGATTGTAGGTGAGGGCCTGCTGGTGAGCTGACCCTCTAAAACATTATATACGTGGGCCTGCAGGTGAACTGACCCTGTATAAGTTTGTAGGTGAGGGCCTGCAAGTGAGCTGATACTCTAAAACATTATATGCGATGGGCTGCAGGTGAGCTGACCCTGTAAAACATTATATTCGAGGACCTGCAGGTGAGCTGACCCTGTAAAACATTATATTCGTGGGCCTGCAGGTGAGCTGACCATTGAAAACATTATGGGCGAGGGCCCTGTATAGCAGCACAGGTCATGAGAACCCTTAGCAAAAGCTCCCAAATAACCTGATAAGAGGAAAAAAGGAGAATAAAGGTAGATGGTGCTGTTAAGCGCAACTTGGAGACAATGACCACTGGGGGGAGTCCTTACTAACATGACCATCCGGGTGAGGACTAAAAACAAGGGCAATCTGTGAAATAAAAACATGTTAAATAATGCCAACACGTTCTCACCCTTCAGGAACAGTCCATGCTGTGGCTCCTAAAGGAAATATTGCATGGAATTGGAACTGGAAAACTGGATGAGAGATTTATCCTCCCTCTGATAATCAAACTTGGCTTGGGTAGTGGAGCGCCACTGCCCTCCTGTGGCAGGATCAGGTACTGACCGGGTGGTAACGCTTTGAACCCGGGTCGCCATCTTTTGTTTAATCAGGGCGGATGCTCCGGCCATTGGAAATGGATTCAGCACCTCCAGCTGTAGCTCTCCGGGGCTGCAGTCATCTTCCAAGGCAGCTGGTAAACGACCTTGGGGTTGACAGTGAGGGTGGAGGCTGACACACACCCCATCTGGCAAACGGGTGGCGGCGGTAGTCCGGGAAGGAGGGTCTCTGGCTCGGTTGAGGACTTTCCTGATAGCGGAGCACTCCGCCCGTCATCTCTTGCAAGGCGCCGACCTTCGCTGCAGCGGAGGGATCCTCCTCCCATACCTCTGGGGCTGACCCTGGGATCATAGGCCTCTGGAGCAAGTTCAACCTGGGGGCAAAGAAGCCTTTCTCAGAGTTCATAGGCGTGAACTCCACTTGGTCTCCTTGGTAGAGGCTATGCCGGGCCTGAGGCAGATGGGGACGACGCTCGATTAACAAAATATTCCATCCCGGTCTCATCGTCTCGGATAAATCCAGAGCCGCGCTCTACGGAGAACCAGATCATGGTTCCTACTCTCCTCTCCAGCTTAGGGTCTTCAGGTTGCGGCCACTCAAATAGGCAGACGACCTAGTCCTCGATCGCTTTGCAGTAGTACCACGCGGAGGTCGCACAGGTCGTGACACACTGGGGCACGACCGAGTTAAGGTGGTCGTATGACCCGGCCTTGCAGAGCGATGGAGTGGTAACTTCAGCCGCCTCCGCTGCGCCAGCCGGCGTAGGGAATGCTCCGGCCCCGGACTTACTTTCCGGACTAGTTGGGAGGCTCGGAACTCTGGCGCTCTGTGTAGCGACTTAGGTGTCTCATCGCTACAACACATCTCTGCCCAGTTTGGCTGGTGAAGACGCGCCATCTTGTCTTCGCCGGTGCAGACAGGAAATAAAGGCGGGGCTTCAAGGGCGGAGCATATCCTCTCCCTCATCGCGTAAAAGTCTTGCTCCCTGTAGGCTGGGCTACGTTTTTGCGCTTCAGCAAGGGGCGTTCCTTCAGTTTCTCGCCTCTGAGCATGAAGAAGATGATGCACTATAGATATTAAAGATGGCAAAATAACTCTTTGGGTGCCGGCGTGCAGCATTTTGCGCCGGTCGCACCAAAGTCATTAAAGTTACTTTCAAAGCAGTTTTTTGTAAATAAAGTTGGTAGGCACACAATTTTGTTATTTGACTCCTGTTCTTTTGTGTAATGTGGCACAGAGTATGGGTACAGTTCTTATCCTGTTCTTAGTGGCACACAGTTATAACGTTGCACGAATCCTGTTTGTGATGCCAATTGGTTGCAGCGGCCCACTGCCAGGCATCTGGGGTATCCCTTGCCCCTTAGGAGGTTCCTACAAAATATGTCAAATGCAGTGACCAGGAATGGGTACGCTGACTCCACTTTTAGTGCAGTGGCTGGGTCAGGTGGATAATATATCCTGTATTTGTCGTGACACTAATTGCAGCATGCGCAGGGTACTATCCCAGGGCCCTTCCAAGTTGTTATAACGCACGTCCCAGATTAGGAATGCCAGAGTGGTGTAATGGCCTATAATGTCTCTATAGCTTAGTGATAATTGTGTCACGGTGTCTCCTACATGGGTACAGCCGGACTCCTGGCTCCTGGCTCTCTTGCAATAAATTTCAGTGTAGTCAGAGTAGTAGTAATAGAGGAACTTTGCAGAATAAATGATGTCCAGACTTTAGATGAAGTTCAAACATTGCTTTACTTGAAATAACTTGCATCCAAAAGGTATACAGCTTTGGTCTCTTGGGTCCAGTGTCACGAGGGGGTAGGGAAACGTGCAAACCTGACTCCACCCACTCCTCTGTCCCTGCGCACTTGTATTACCCATCCTAGGCAACAGAGCGTAACTGGGCGGCGATTACTAACCTGCGTAAGAGCGGAGGGACAGACAAACAGACAAATATAGAGAGGTCAACAAGCAAGGTCAAAACCAAGATATCACAGTGGTACCAGGGAACAAGCAGAAGCAGTGTCAATGTACAAACCGAAAGTCAATACCAGGAGAAGCAAAAATAGGACACCGGGAGCAAGCGAGAAAAGTCAAAATCAGGCAGAAGTCAAATACCAGGAGATGCAAAAGTACAAAAGGAGCAAGCAAAATACAAAGTCGAATAACTAGCCAAAGTTCAATATAAAGTGAAAAGCCAACAGAGTATACACAAGGTATAGGACCTTAATTTCAGGCAACCTGTGGCCAGCAGGATGCCTGTTAAATAGGGGAGAGCAGGAGTCATGTGACGTAGCCAGCGTCACATGACTCATCCCCCTGCATACAGCTGAGCGCCAAGTGCCTAGTTCGGTGCTCAGACACTTCGCATTCTCCATGGGAGCGGAGGACGCCGGCCATGCTAAGAAGGCGCTGGCCAGGTCCTCTCCGCCCCCCGTTACTTTGGAGACGAGGACGTAGCGCGCGTGCTAGCTCCGAACATATTGCAGGGCGCCGGCGGCGCTGGATGGACAGAGTGCGAAGTCCGCGCCCTGTGATGGCCAGCAGGTTTTGGCAATCATTGGCAGGAATGAGTACTTCTGCTTTAAATGTGGAGCTTGCAGGATAAAAAAAATGTCTGCTTGATAGCTCTGTAACTATGGCAGGATTAGCTTCTGCACTTATCTGTACCTTCTGCTTTGTTGGGACAGACAAGCTGAGGAGGAAATAGTTTCTCCTGGGCACTGGACTTATCTCACAGAAGGATTCTCAGGGGATGCTTTTTCCCTGGAACTCTGGAGGTTGTCTGTAGTTTCTGCTTTTCTCATCCAGCTGAGCTGAGGGTGCTCACGCTGGGTATATGGCCAAGTCTCAGCTGAGACTATGTCCTTGCTGTCTTCCCTATGCAGGGGATCTCCTGAACGCTATCACACAGCCTAACCCTAGCAGGGGGGAGGCTACACTGACTCTAACTTCCTTCTCCACCCATGATGCAGGATGTGGGACCAGCCCACCTCTCCACAGAGGGGGAGCATAGCTGGAATAATCCATTCCAGCTTAGATACACTAAACTGTAACTTGTACCTGCCAATGTGTTGCTGCCATCTACTGGTAACCAGGCAAATTACATGAACAATTGAATTTAACATAGGTTTATATGCACATTTGTGGAAGACATAATGTAAATTATATCAGATAACAGTATAAAGGCTCTTAGAAGATAGTAGTGGGGTAGAGGTGTGTAGTAACATAACTATGGGGTGTTACACAAACAGTTTCCAAACAGTATCTTGGTCATCAGCAGGTATTGGCTTATCTTTGGCAGGCAAATGCTTCTCTGCAACAATCTCAGCTCTGCTATGCTAGCTGGAGTAAATAGAAACTTATCCTCTTCTGCTGGAACTTATGTTAGCTGTAGACTGTCTCTTACTTGAATCCTAGGAAACATCTTGTCCTGGCTTTGGAGTTCCTGAAGCTCTAGCTTCAGCTTTGATGTGCACAACCTCCAGTGATAAGACTGGCGTAGGACTAGCAGTACCTGTCCAGACAGGACCAGGCCTGCTGCCTTCCCCTAGCAGGGGTTAGGTCAGACAAGACAACTCATACAACCTTTTCTCACGAGGGGGTAGGGTAGACTGACTTACTCACTACCTAAACTCTTCCCTCTCTAGAGAGGGCTGAAAGGAACCAGAAGGTTCCTCTCCAGGGAAACTTACCTTGCCAATGTTGCTGCCATCTGCTGGTAGACCAGGCATGAACATAACCAGTTTCAGGAAACAATATTCAAATTATTAGGAGATGACATGTAATACATTAGATAATATACATTTGCACATAGGTGACAGTAGCAGGGTGCCAAAAAGAAGTGGTAATGGTACTCTGGGACATTACAAATCCATGGTTGCACTCGAACAAAAAAATGACAGTTTGGGCTGTTTATAATGTCAAGCTCTAGTGTGGGAGGGAAACCCCCACAATGAACATAGGAGGGAAAGCAAAAAGGAAAAAAGGCCTAAAAAACTAGGGAAGGAAGATGGACACCTCCTAGTGAAGACCCTAATCAAAGCCCTGACTGACTACCAATATGAACAGACCCCAGAAGTAGGTAAGTTTATACACAGGAATACCTAAAGTCCTATTTAATCCTAAAGGACCCTGGTACTAATAACAGGAATGAGACATCCTGTTCCTCCAAAAGGAATGATGAACCGGAGTCTCCCTAAGGCCTAATACAAAACAACAAAGAAATGCAACACACAGAAAAGCCAGACTACAAAGGGAAAGTTCCAAGAAGCTATTGCAGCACCAAGAACTCAGCCGAGATCCAAACACCAGCTATCCACAACTATAAATAGGGAAAGTTAAATGACCACAATAGCAACACCTGGAGGTTAAGGGTTTGGCCAGTACCAGAAACAACACAGATGCCTATTGATCCACAAGGTGAACATGTCAAACCAAACCACGCGTTGTCATCTTAAAAGATTTCCTGCCACTCACTGTCGCGGGGACGTCCATATGTCTCGGTACGTCCGTGACAATAGGTTAACTTGGGGGAAGTTATTATGTGTAGAGATGGCCTTGCAGTTTGCCCAGTGGTCGTTTTGCGGCGAACTTTGCTCGTTCGCGATTCGACGAACATGCGAACATATGGTGATATTCGCACACGCCATATTTATTTCTATAGCGCCGAACTTTGACCAATGACACATCTATCAGGTGGGACAGGACAGCCAATTGAGACGTTTCAGCACATGGACACACACCCCTATAAATAAACCCGATCTGGCTGCCATTTTACATTCAGTTTTTTGCCAGTGTAGGGAGAGGTTGCTGTGTGGAGCAGGGAGAGACTGTTAGAGACACCAACAGTCTCGCTAATAGGGCCACAAAAATCCTTTTAAGGACTGGTATAGGTGTGCTATCGTTAGGTGTGACTTACTGAGGGGTGTGATTTACTTATAATATACTTTCTAACATAGAAAGCCGGAATTAGACTTACCGGTAATTCATTTTCCACGAATCCACCATGACGGCCCAGAGAGATTGACCCCTGACCTCTGTAGGGGCAGGAACAGAGATAGGTTTAAAAGGACCCCTCCCACCACCATTCACCAGTGAGTTCCAGATTATAGTGCTACAATCACCAGTTTACAAGTGAGACAACTCAAAGTGTTGTGTTTTTTTTTTTTTTTTTTTTGGTATTACCTCATACCAAGGTTTTTTGTTTTTTTTTTGTTTTTTTTTTAGGGCGGGATATCATGCCGTCATGGTGGATTCGTGGAAAATGAATTACCGGTAAGTCTAATTCCGGCTTTCCACTTCACCACCATGACGGCCCAGAGAGACGTAACAGATTATATATGACCTAGGGTGGGGCAACGGCCTGAAGGACCTTGCGACCAAATGCGAGGTCAGAAGACCTGGATAAGTCGAGCCTATAATGTTTAATGAAGGTGTTAACATTAGACCAGGTTGCAGCCTGGCATATTTGATTTAGGGAAGCTCCTGCCCTTTCAGCGAAAGAGGCAGATACCGCTCTTGTGGAGTGAGCCCGAATGACCTCTGGACAACTGATGCCTTCGATCTTGTAGCAGTCTGCAATAGTCTGTCTTACCCAACAGGCAATGGTAGATCTGGAAGCTGTCTTCCCTTTATTTTTACCACCGAAGAGCACTAATAAGTTGTCCACCTTCCTCAGGTCCTTAGTGACCTCTAGGTATTTTAGTACTGCTTGTCTGACGTCTAGCGTATGGAAACGTTCCTCACCAGAATTTTTAGGATCTACACAGAAGGAGGGCAGAATGATCTCCTGGCTCCTATGGAAGTCTGTTACTACCTTTGGCAAAAACGTAGGGTCTAGCCTCAAGGTGATACGGTCCTCCTGTACCCTGAGATATGGTTGTCTTATTGACAATGCTTGGATCTCACTCAGTCTTTTTGCTGATGTTATGGCTATAAGAAAAGCCACCTTATGAGAAAGATTCTTCAGGGAACTTGCGTCCATGGGTTCATACGGTGGACCTGTGAGTCCTCTAAGGACGATGTTTAAGTCCCAGGTAGGCATCCTTGATCTGAGGGACGGTCTTAGTCTGGCTGCAGACCTTAGGAATCTTTGGATCCATCTATGGCTGGCCAATTCGGAATCGAAGTAGGCGCTAAGTGCTGAGACCTGGACTCTCAGGGTAGAAGGACTTAACCCTAACTCTAGTCCCTTCTGAAGGAAATCCAGAATCCTCTGTATATTTGGTCTGGTTTGATCTGGGGCTTCGTCGCCCGACCAGGTGCAGAATCTTTTCCAGATCTTGAAATAAATGGAGTTAGTCACCTTCTTTCTGCTGGCCTTTAAGGTAGATATAACACCCTCAGAGAGACCTCTCTGCCTTAGGAGGTTGGACTCAGGATCCAGGCCGAGAGGCTGAAGATTTCCGGATGGGGATGGAGAACCGGCCCCTGGATCAGGATATCCTTTCTCCTTGGGAGAATAAATGCTTCCTGTGGAGAGAGTTTGGTTAGGATCGAGAACCAGCTCCTCTTGGGCCAGTATGGGGTGACCAGGATTACTCTGGCTCTGTCCCTGATGATCTTCTGGAGAACCCTTGGGATTAATGGGAATGGAGGGAAGGCATATGCAAGGACCCAGTCCCAGTGCAGGGAGAAGGCTTCGATCGCTAGGGGCCCGTCCCTTGGGTTTAGGGAGCAAAAGGTTAATACCTTTGCGTTTGTCCTTGTGGCGAATAGGTCTATTACTGGAAGGCCCCATCTCTGGACAATCAAACTGAAGATCTCGACGTTTAAGGCCCATTCTCCCTGGTCTATGGTAGTCCTGCTGAGGAAGTCTGCCGCACAGTTTAGGCTTCCTTTTAAATGAACTGCCGATATTGATTTTACGTTTTTTTCTCCCCAGAGGAAGATTTTCCTGGATAGACATTCCAGCTTCTGAGATCGTGTGCCCCCCTGATGCTTGAGGTAGGACACGGTCGTTATATTGTCTGAATAGACCTTTATATGTTGGTTTTGTAGTTTTGGAGCGGCTGTTCGTATTGTCTCCCAAACTGCCCTGAGCTCCCTGTAGTTGGAGGACTGGGCTGCAATCCTTGGAGGCCAGTCTCCCTGGTACAGATCGGAGTAAATTTTTGCGCCCCATCCTTTTAGGCTGGCATCGGTCTGAATATGTACTGCTGGGGTCTTGAACCAGACCATGCCCTTTTTAAAAAATTGTGTGAAACCACCACCGGACTGAAGATTTTACGTGGCCCGGGATCAGGATCTTTTTGTCCAACGAGGTCAGATTTTTGTCCCATTTCCTTAAAAGCCAGGACTGAAGGGCTCTGTAATGGGCTTGGCACCATGGGACTGCTACAATGCAGGCTGTCATCTGACCTAAAAGGCTCATCGTTTCTCTGAACGAGAAGGAGCGACGTCTCAGGAAGGCTCTGATTGATGACTGTAGGTTCTGGATTCTTTCTGCCGGAAGGAAGGTTGTTTGTTTTTCCGAATCCAGCAAAACCCCTAGGAATTTTACCCTGGTATTCGGAACTAGGGAGGACTTCTTTAGGTTTATCACCCAACCTAAATATGTCAGAAGGGAGCAGAAGATTTCTTGATCTGCTATAGACTGACCTACCGTGTTTGAAATAAGTAGAAAGTCATCTAGATAAGGGACAACCGTCACCCCCTGAGGTCTCAGGGAGGCGACCATCTCCACCACCAGTTTCGTGAAAATCCTTGGGGCTGAGGCCAGCCCGAAGGGGAGAGCCACGAACTGGAAGTGGTGAACAGACCCCTCGTGATCCCTTACTGCAAAGCGCAGGAACCTCTGAGACTGGGAGTGAATGGGAACATGATAGTATGCGTCCTTCAGGTCGATTGTACAGAGGGACGCATCCTTTTGGATTAAGGGGATGGTAGAATTTAAAGATTCCATCTTGAACCTTTTGTAGATCACAAATTTGTTTAGCCTCTTTAGATTTATGATCATGCGGAAGGCGCCCCCCGGCTTTTTTACCAAGAAAAGGCTGGAGTAGAACCCCCGTCCCCGTTGAAGTTCGGGAACTGGAATTACTACTCCTAGGTCCAGAAGATTCTGGACCTCCCTCCAGATCTGGCTGTACTGAAAGGGAGAAGGGTGGTGAGAAATCAGAAATACGTTCAGAGGGGGGGAAGATAGTTCTATTTTGTATCCAAACTTGACCAGATTTTGCACCCAGAGGCTCGGAGAAGTCTGTTGCCACTGAGCAAAATGTAGGGATAGTCTTCCCCCTATCCTGGCGTCACTGTTTCTCACCGCCCTTGTTTTGGGGATTAAGCAAGAACCCTCTACCTCTCCCCCCTTTGGGGTAACTCCAACGTCCGGTTTTACCTTTACCACGAAAGGAACTGCTTTGGGTATTTTGACCACGAAAGGAAGGTTTCTTTTTAGGGATCCTATCCTCAGGGAAACCTCTCTTTTTATCAGTAGCCTTCTCAAGGATCGTGTCCAGTACAGGGCCGAACACGTATTCGCCCGAGAAGGCTATGGAACACAATTTCATCTTGGAAGGGATGTCTCCTGACCAAGATTTCATCCAAAGTGCCCTCCGGGCCGCGTTGGACAAGGCTGCATCCTTGGCTGAAAATCGAATTGTCTCTGCAGAGGCGTCCGCAAGGAAACCTGTAGCAGATTTTAGCAAGGGAATGGAATCTAATATCTGTTCCCTAGGCGTTTTGCCGCTTAGATGATCCTCTAATTCATTCAGCCATAGGTACATAGACCTAGCGACTGAAGTAGCGGCTATGTTTGTCTTAACACTAAACATAGCTGCCTCCCAGGACCTTTTTAATAAGCTGTCGGCCTTTCTTTCCATCGTGTCCTTTAGCTGACAGGAATCCTCAAATGGAAGTGAGGTTCTCTTGTTGACCTTGGCCACCTGTACATCGATTCTGGGGACTTCGTCAAAAATTTTTGAGTCTGAAGGGTCAAATGCAAGGCGGTTTCTGAATTCCTTGGATATACCCAGCTTCTTTTCTGGATGGGCCCATTCATCCATCACCATCTCCTTAATATTTTCGTTTATGGGGAATACCCTGGAGCGTTTGACCCTCAATCCCCCAAACATTTCCTCCTGAACTGTATGGGGTTGCTGAACATCTTCTACCCCCATGGTATCCCTGACCGCCTTTAGAAGGTCACTCATCTCACTGGGAGTGAAGAAAATTTTTCTGGAGTCTTCAATGATCTCGCCCTCAGATAGGTGATCGTCCTCCTCTTTTTTAGAGGATGACGCATCCTCCTCTAAATCTTCGGAGTCAGAGGGGACGTCTGCCCCCCTGGGTCTTTTCGGTGGGCGGATCTCCCTGGTATCCTCACGGAGGGAGGCCAAAGAAGATTTAACCTCCTCCTGGATCATGGATCTAAACTCCTGCATGATTGAGGGCTGTTCATCTCTCACTATCTTAGTGATGCAATCCTTGCACAGTTTTTTTGTGTAATCCTCAGGAAGCCTGACGGAGCACTGGATGCATCTGGCGGTCTTCTTAACTTTTTTTAAAGTAAGTTTGGCCTAGCGAGAGAGAGAGAGAGGCAGCCCCTTTAATTAATGTCAATCTGGTATAGGAGCAATATTAAATGCAGTATACCAGCAGACACCACCAGGGGGAGGGGACAGTGGTTACTCTCTAAGGCGCAACCCCCCCCCCTGTAGCCAACTATTAAGCCGCCGTGCCCAGGTGGGCTACTCGCTAGGGCGCTCTGGAGCGGTCTGCTCCTTCTGCTGTATCTCTTTCTCCTGGTCCGACATCTCTGGTAGGAGAGCGATGCAGATAGCGCAGCGGGAAAGTGCTGTTAGCGTCCTTTTTATGAAAACCATCCACTTCCGGGTTCCGGCCTGCGGCCCGGAAGTGACGTCAGACGCGCGCGACAGCCCCGAGCGTCTTTCCGGTCGGCTACCTCCGAGAGGTAGGCGACCCGCGGCATTCTCAGGGCAGGCTTCCCTCACAAGGGAGCGTGACCCCGGCGTCCCCTGTCAGCTTAAGAACGAGTCCGCCGGAGAGCAGGGGACGCATCTCTGGGTGAAAAGGAGCCGCAAGGGAGGCAAAGAGCACCACCGATGCGGTCACCCAGGTACTTGAAAATAATAAACGAGGTCCACTTCACCTCCCTGAAAGCCAGAGAGGACTTTTACTCTGTCCTGGCCACTATAGGGGCAGGAACACACTGGTGAATGGTGGTGGGAGGGGTCCTTTTAAACCTATCTCTGTTCCTGCCCCTACAGAGGTCAGGGGTCAATCTCTCTGGGCCGTCATGGTGGTGAAGTGGAAAGTATATTTTAGTGCATTTGTATTGTGCATTGTCCATTATCCCCTCTGTCAGAATCTTCAGCCCAATGGTCATGGTATCAGACCCATTTGATCTTGGAATGGGCTGGTCGATGCTCTTGATCCACAAGCAGGGTGGGTGAAGTCCACTGATATAAGTCCACAGTATTTGGTCAAAGGAAAGGTGTAGTAGGCATTTAAATTTCTGGCTGATGTTGTAGCACACTGCACAATAGGAGGTGTTGTGGCTGAAGTTCATTTACGCCCACAATCTGGAAGTTCAAGTTGTAACCAAGGGAGCAGAACAGGATCATGGAGGTTGAAGAGAAGTTGACAGGTACAATATTATGCTCTGTAGGAGACTAGACGAGGTTTACACAACTAAAAAACATTTTTTAGGATCCTGCACAACCTCTTTAAGAATTTATCAACTGTCTTTTCTATACAAAACTTTCTAGAATTATATTGCATTTACTTAAAATATGTCGCCAATAAAGCAATGACTGTGCTTTCCTCATTATCCATGTGTTTATATTCTTAGCCCTTTATACAACAGTAACATTCAAAGAGGACAAAACACTTATGCTAATTTGCACCTGTTTGCATTTAATTTTTAATTGTTAATTATCCCTTTGCTAACAATTTTACAAAGCATCTAAATGCATAATACATATCAATTCCCTGCAAGGGTGACTCCTAAGTATTTTTAAAGGCACTGTGCAAACAATATGGAAAATATATAACTAAAACATGCATAGTAAAAAATACACACATAAATATAAATACTGATTTTTAGGATGGGATTTTACGGGGCAGTTGCCATTTGGCAGTTGCAACCTGGTCCACACGCGGTGACAAATTTTAAAGTAATATCTCAGTTAATATGTGTGCAACCATTGGTTGCATGGAAACTTAGCCTAAGGGTATGCCCACACATACTGGATACACCAGTACTCCCACTAAGCTGCATCCAAGGCATCTCATCCAGCCATCCAGAATCCTTCTCCCCAAAACAGCTGTCTGCGGATGGATATTTGTCTTGGCTATGTTCCCTTGTCATGTACTAAAACCTGTTAAAAAGTCAGACTTTGACTCATAGGGAGCCACTTCTGAAAGGTGGCACTATTGAGATGGTTCTTTTTCCTTGGGAATACTTAATTTCAATTTACCATGAGATATTACTAGTGTTGAGTGAATAGAAGTCCGAAAGTGGACTTCTATCCGAACTTCAGGATAAATTTGATTTGCTGCAAAGCCGAATTTCCTCGTTCTTCGTGGTAGCGATTCGATTCAACCTGAAATAGTGTAAAATAAAAAAGAAATCACACTTACCTGATCCATTTGCTCGCAACAGGCCAGCCACGGCCATGTTGCTTGAAGATCTCGTCCAAAATCCCATGTGCGGTAATGTATGATGGCGTGATGTCATCACGGGCTGTGTGATATTTCACGCCAGATCTTCAAGCAAGATGGCGACGGCCGTTCCTTTGCAGCAAATGGATCAGGTAATTGTGATTTCTTTTTTTATTTTACACTCTGTTATTTATATCAGATGCTGCGACCATGTATGATCGGCGCTCCCTGTCATTGCACCCAATACTTACAAAGGAATGTGTACTTAAAAAATATGTTGTCAAATTCATCGAAGCAGCTGAATCGAACTTTTCAATAATTCGTTTATCACTAGAGACTGGGAGAGGGTTGCTTTGCTGGAGACCCTTTGCCCCACAGACACACTGCCCCACTTTATACTTATGACGCTGATGTGCAGCCAGCCTTCTCTGACTGGCTACTGACACGCCTTGTGCTGGCACTTAGCCTGTTGGGCTTTCCTGTGGCTTTATTACAGATCACAGAGCCGCCCGCTGAGGTGTGACGTGTAAAGAAGCCATGACAGGTGCCAGCATCGCGATCACTGCACTGTGCGCAGCGAGTACAGTCTGTAACATACAGACTCTTTGTGCTGCTCTCTACTCAGGCAGCTCTGATTGTTGAAAGTGCCCCAGGACGCCAATAGTTCGACCGGGCTCCTGCCGTACAGTTTCTGCTGCGTGGGGGGCAGAGTGAGCAGCTGCAGCACAGTTATTCACTTTTTTTATTTTGGCAACGCAGTGGGCCCCCCCTGGAGCAGTGGGCCCCGGATTTTCCGGGTATGCCAGATGCATGAGCAAATTTCCAATTAAGGAGTCATAGTTCTCTTTCAATAGAGAATGCTAAATAATTCAGCTAATTTTATAACAAGGTCCCCATAAGCACCTAGATAATACACCAAACAATATCTCACAATTAGGAATATAAATACAGTCAAATTATTAACACTGTGGTGTACTGTGGTACAGGAATAATGCAGTGTCACTGCAAAAGGGTCCTTAGAGTTATCATACACAGAATGATATCCCACTACAGCGATGATAAAAGCAATGAAGCCACCGTATATAGATAAGAAACACAGTAATGTCTTTGTATAGGCATAATTTTTACAGTTATGTCTCAGAACTTGGGTAATGTACTCCCCTGAGGAAGTGTCACGAACCAGCGGGTGTCCACTTTGCCACGTGTCCTACCTCCTCTAAGGGCGTTGTCTAAAGGTACAGAAGTACAGGCATAGTCGGGTAGGCAAAGTCGTTACTAGGAGCAGCAGTGCAGGACCGAAGGATGAGGCAGAGGCGTAGTCAAACAGGCAAAAGGTCAGGTCAGGCAGCAAAGGTACAGGTCAGGCAAACCGGATCAGCAACAGGAGAGTCAAGGCTAGCAGGCAGGGATCAGACGGGTAGCAGAATCCAATAACACAAATACGAGTCAGGAAAACAGAAACACAAGTGGTTATCAGGAGCCTTAGCAGAGCACAAGGACCTTGACACTTAGGCATCTGGGAGGGGGCTGAGCCACTTATTCAGGCGCAGGAGGGCTAGGATTGGTCAGCGAGGTCACATGTCCTAACCCATAAAGCCCAGGAAGTGAAGCACGCCGGCCCTTAAGGAAGTGCTGCAGAAAACAAACAGCAAGCATGCTGTGGCCAGGGCTGAGAGGAAACTGTGGAGTGGATCTCAGAACCACAGCACCCACACAGACAGAGCCCAGGACTGCAGCGGGGAATGGGAAGCACTGGCCACAGATCAACGCTGAGCGTGGCACCTGGGACCGCGGTGGTAAGCAGGGGAACAGCGGTGCACAGCAGCCGCTGTTACAGGAAGCTGACACGAAACATGTGACAGGGTGCGTTGTGGAGGTGCCTTTTATCCAGGTCTCTACATTTTGATACGTGGCATGATTTATGAGGGTACACCACATTGTGGTCTGACCATTTTTTTCATATGTACCCCTTATTACCTGCTTTGTCTAATTATATGTGACCATGATGTCTGTGCACAGGGGCATAGCTATAGAGGATGCAGAGGTAACAGTTGTTACCGGGTCCAGGAGCCTGAGGGGGTCCAAAGACCCTTGTGCTGCATAAGAAGACATTGGTATTATAGAAAGGGAATTCTGGTCAAGTTAAATCTCTGGCTAGAGGTGAGAGGTTAGGTCAAGAATTTGGCATGGGTTGGGGGGGTTAAATTTTTCCCTCAGGCAGCAGGAAGACTATGTGCTTCCCTCCCCCCTGGCCACAAAGCACCAAGGAAAGGGGTCCAAAGCTAAATTCTTGCACCAAGGCCCAAAAGCCTTTAGATACGCCCCTTGCTGTGCACATCCATGTGGTTTTGGATGTCACTACTTTTTCATGTTATCTTTTATGTTAGTTCTATATGCTTGCCAATAAAGATACATTTTTGTATGATCCTGGTAAGCAGTGTGACAATTTTTTTGATTTGTCAGTGTTTGTTCAAGCACTGGGATTATAGATACAGTTAAAGGGATTGTCCTGTTTATTATAGTTTGTTGTATAAACAGGCTTGGACTGGCCCACAGGGGTACAAGGGAATTCCCCGGTGGGCCCCTGAGCAAGGTGGGCCCATAGTCTCCCACCCCCTGGCACATGACACATTAGACTTACTGCACTACATACATATATTCAATGTACAGCATCTCAACCAGCCTATGTTTATATAAAAAACTTGTTAGATTATTTATTATATTTGAATGTATCCATACGGTGGGCCCCCAAAATAAATTTTACAGGTGGGCCCTAGGTACCCCAGTCCGACACTGTGTATAAAGGCTCACAGTGGTGTGAAATATTAATACAAGCCACACTTACTTTACCAGTGGCTAGCTTCTGCCTTGCCACTTCTCTGTCCCCCACTGGTCTTCACTTCCTGTTCCCACTCAACATGCAAGAAATGACCACTTAGCCACAGACCTCTGCCTGTTCATCATATTGACCGAGTGCCATCTGCCCTGACCGATTGCCTGTTAACTAGATTGAACAAACTCTGCCTTCTCTGACCTTGACTTGTATACTGACCATGATCCTGTTTGTACTCTTGTTGCCATGCACCAGAGTCTCCTTTTTTCATAGAATATGAGAATGGAATGGGTTGCTAAAAACTGAATATACTGTTGCCGCTTGATAATAACAAGGTAACTAGTGTAGGTGTGATATATAGACCACCTAGCCAAGTCAAAGGATTAGATCTACTAGTTGAGGAAATAGTTCAATTGACATTGAAAGGGGAAGTTATCATTATGGGAGACTTTAAACTTCCTGATGTAAACTGGAAAACCAAAATAGCTAGTTCTGCCAGGAGTACAGATATTCTAAATTCCCTACTGGGAATATCTCTACAGTAAGTAGTGGAGGAGCCAACCCGGAAGGAGGCCATTTTAGATTTAGTATTCACAAATGGGAATTTTGTATCTGATATTTACCTTAGGGGAAAGCTTGGGATCTAGTGATCACCAGTCAGTGTAATTTACTATAAGTACAGTGACTGAGTCACACCACACAAAAACAAAAGTTTAACATTTTAGAAAAACTGACTTTTCTAAAATTATATTAGTGGTATACGAGTCCCTATTAGATTGGAACAGTTTCAATGGAGTCCAGGCAAAATGGGACTACTTAAAAGTCGCACTATTGAATGCAACCGATAATTGCATTAGGTTTGTCAGTAAAAGCAAAAAAAGGAAGTGACCACTGTCATACTCAGCAGAAGTGGCCAAAATCAATAAAAACAAAAAGATAGCATTTAGTAATTATAAAAAAAAAATGAAATGTTGACGACAGGCAAATTTATAAGATTAGGCAGTGAGAGGCCAAGCAAGTTATAAGAGCTTCTAAAGCACCGGCAGAAGAGAAATTAGCTCCGTCAGTGAAAAAAGGCGATAAGACATTCTTCAGATACATAAATGAAAATAGGAAACTAAAACAAGGAATTACCAAATTAAAAACAAAAGAAGGAAGGTATATGGAAGAAGATAAAGAACTAGATGACTGCCTCAATGAATACTTCTGTTCAGCTTTTACAAGGGAAAATGAAGGAAAAGGACCTCAGTTAGGAAGGAAGACTAATAAATCTATTGATGCATGTGTCTTTACAGAGGAAGAGGTTCTAAGTCAGCTGTCTAAAATTAATACAAATAAGTCACAGGGGCCTGATGGGATACACTCAAAGCTATTAAAAGAACTTAGGGGTGAACTAGCAAAACCATTAACAGATTTATTTAACCAATCACTGGTAACAGGAGTCGTCCCAAAAGATTGGAAATTAGCATATGTTGTGCCCATTCACAAGAAAGGTAGTAGGGAGGAATCGGGCATCTATAGGCCACTAAGCCTGCCATCAATAGTGAGGAAATTAATGGAAACCATACTTAAGGAGAGGATTGTGGAAAGATGAAAAACAGCATGGGTTTACTTCAGGGAGATCATGTCAAACTAATCTTATTTTTTTTGATTGGGTGACTAAAATAATAGATGGCGGAGGTGCAGTAGACATCGCTTATCTAGACTTTAGTAAGGCTTTTGATACTGTCCCACATAGAAGGCTTATCAATAAATTGCAGTCTTTGTGCTTGGACTCCCATATTGTTTAATGGATTAGGCAGTGGCTGAGGGACAGACAACAGAGGGTTGTAGTCAATGGAGTATATTCAGACCATGGTCTTGTTACCAGTGGGGTACCTCAGGGATCTGTTCTGGGACCCATATTGTTTAATATCTTTATCAGCAAAATTGCAGAAGGCCTCGATGGTAAGGTGTGTCTTTTTGCTGATGACACAAAGATTTGTAACAGGGTTGATGTTCCTGGAGGGATACACCAAATGGAAAAGTATTTAGGAAAACTAGAGGAATGGTCAAAAATCTGGCAACTAAAATTTTATGTTGATAAGTGCAAGATAATGCACCTGGGGCATAAAAACCCAAGAGCAGAATATAAAATCAGTGATACAGTCCTAACCTCAGTATCTGAGGAAAGGGATTTAGGGGTCATTATTTCAGAAGACTTAAAGGTAGGCAGACAATGTCATAGAGCAGCAGGAAATGCTAGCAGAATGCTTGAGTGTATAGGGAGAGGCATTAACAGCTGAAAGAGGGAGGTGCTCATGCCGCTCTACAGAGCACTAGTCAGACCTTATTTGGAGTATTGTGAGCAGTATTGGAGACCATATCTCCAGAAGGATATTGATACTTTGGAGAAAGTTCAGAGAAGAGCTACTAAACTAGTAAATGGATTGCAGGATAAAACTTACCAGGAAAGATTAAAGGACCTTAACATGTATAGCTTGGAAGAAAGATGAAACAGAGGGGATATGATAAAAACCTTTAAATCCATAAAGGGAATCAACAAGGTAAAAGAGGAGAGAATATTTAAAAGAAGAAAAACTGCTACAAGAGGACATAGTTTTAAATTAGAGGGGCAAAGGTTTAAAGGTAATATCAGGAAGTATTATTACTGAGAGAGTAGTGGATGCATGCAATAGCCTTCCTGCAGAAGTGGTAGCTGCAAATACGGTGAAGGAGTTTAAGCATGCTTGGAATAGGCATAAGGCCATCCTTCAAATAAGATAGGGCAAGGGGCTATTCATAGTATTCAGAATATTGGGCAGACTAGATGGGCCAAATGGTTCTTATCTGCCGACACATTCTATGTTTCTATGTTTCTTTCTCTTTCTGCTTTTGTTTTTAACTTAAGGGGATATCTCACCTAACCCAGGCCCACCCTTTTCTAATTTCAACCCCTCTGCCATCTCACATTCCCCCAGTACCATTATTCTCATTCCCATCTTTTGAGGTCCACACCCTCACCTACCCAGGTCCTGGATCACTTTGCAGCCTGGCTGACACACTTCCTGTCCTCAAAACTCTTATTTTGGGTGACTTTAACATTCCCATAGACATCTCTATCTCCCTCTCCAATTGCCTCTCTTGGTCTTTCACAATTTTCTAACTCTAAGACGTATAAAGACGATAATACAGTTGACCTGGTCTTTTTCTGGCTCTGCTCCGTTCTGACCACAACCTTTTCTCCTTCACTGTCACAAATCCTCATCCATCTCAACACACTTCTACTTATCATACATTCAGAAATCCACATGCCATTGACACCAAGATACTTACTCTCTACAGTTATGATTGTCCCCAATCAGAACTTCCAAACAGACAAAAGCAACCGTGGATTACTCTCTTTCTCCAGGAGTGCCAAACACCTATGGAGAAAAACTCACACACCAGAAAGATTACAAATTTATGCTGAGAACTTATAACTTTGTTGTCCCCCTCGCCCAAAAGTCCTATTTCAAGACCCTGAAAAACTGACACTTTTCACTCCCTCCTCAGTTCAAAAGTGCAGGCACCTATTACAGACCATTGTGCTAAGGATCTAGCCACCTTTTTCAAAGAGAAAATTGAAAATATCCAGCAGGAAATTAGCTCCCAGCCTCTAAGTGTCACCAATCCCCCCCCCCCCCCCCCCAATCCATGTATCTTCTCTGGTTCCACATTCGAACCAGTCACGGAAGAATTTTTTCTTGACCCATCGTGCACAACTAACTACAGACCTAGCTCTAATCTCCTCTTCATCTCAAAACTCCTGGAGTGCCTGTTCTGCTCTCAACTCACTGCCAGTGATGGTCAGTTCGCAGTGTTGCCGTGAGCCGCTCTGAAATCAAATGCGGTCACCGGGAGCAGGCAGTTCTGAGAACAGCCCGATAAAGGCCCTCGACAGCTGTTCTCGGAACTGTCTGCTCCTGGTGACTGCATTTGATTTCAGACGGCTCCCGACACAGGCACAGGTAAGGGCTAACCTGTGCATCGACGGACGGGTGAGTCTACCTTACTAAAGATGGCAGCACGCATGTGTTCGCTGGCGAACACTGCGAACTGACCATCACTGCTCACTGCTATCTCTCTGCTAAATCTCTCCTTGATCCATTACAATCTGATTCCCACACTCTACATTCTACAGAAACTGCCCTTACCAAACTGACAAATGATCTCCTGACAGCTAAATGCAATACTACTCTTTACTATTTATCCTCGATTTCTCTGCAGCATTTGACACTGTAGATCACATTCTCCTTCTCACCATGCTCCAATCTATCGGCCTTGAGGACACTGCTCTCGCTTCGTTATCTTTCTATCTCTCTGACCGCTATTTCAGTGTATCTTTATCTGGCTTTACTTCCCCTCCTCTCCCTTTTGCTGTTGGAATTCCTGAGAGTTCAGTCATGGGTACCCTCCTCATTTCTCTCTACACTGCCCCGACTAGACAGAATATCAGCAGATTTGGTCTTCAGTACCATCTCTATGGCGATGACACCCTATGGCTATGCACTTCAATACATAACATTACCCCTGCTGTGCTATTGTCACGGCTGAGGATGGGGGAAATCCTCAGCCGTGCGATGTCGGAGGATGTCCGGTCACTACTTGGCCAGGACCACAGCATTAAGGAGCAGGTCACCTCCTAGCGCGTCCCTAACGCTGACCCTGTCTCCTGTCAGTATGAGCCGACCTAGATGGTAGGAGGGCTCATACGCTGGAACCTACTGGTCCCTACAAGCCCTCAAGTCGGCCCTGACCTAGGGAACAGAGTAGGACAACCCACTCCTCCAAGACAGGGAGGAGAAGGAGTCCCAATGGCCAAGCTGTAGGGAAAAGGGGAACACAAATGCAAACCAATGTATATGGCAGGCGCTGCACTAGTTCCAGCCACCTGCCACAGCCCTGCTGACTGGATCTGTGTGCAGGAAAGCTGAAGTCCACAAATAACAAACTGAAGTCAGCACAAACTCATCCACACACCGGAACCCAGATACATGGCAGCACAAACATATACAAGAAAACATAAACCGAACATCACACAGACAAAGACAAACTGAACTTAAACTTATGACCACAGTGGTGGCTCTCACAGGCAGATCAAATACACAGGAGGCTGCTCCAGCTAGCAGGGCTGAAGCAACCTACTTAACCCTGAAAGAGACTCAGGCTATATAGGCCACACCCACCGGTCAACCACACCCAGTGACATCAGACACACTGGGAAGGGAGTTAACCCTTCCAGCACACAGAAGGGAAAACACACATAAAGGGGAAGTGCACACAAAACGTAATACACCGTGCACACAACACACACACCTAACCCAAAAGAAGTTAGGAGAGACCGCATGCCAGGACAGCAAGCTGCCTAGCCACGCTCAGGCTGCTCTGCTGCCAAAATACACAGGCTAGTTGCCCGCGGCAACCACGAGTGAGGCCACACACCAGCGGCCCTCACCCATGGTTGAATACCCATAGAAAACCGCAGGCAACCGCATGCGGTCAAGGAGTCACGGTCATGGGCATGGCCGTGACAGCTATAAAATACCAGTGACTGTCTATCTGCCTAACATCATGTCCCCTATCTAAAACTGAATTAAAAAACTAAACTACTTGAGTTTTCTCCATATACTACCCTACCTAAACCCGATATCTTTATCTCAGTATGTGGTACTACTTTTACTCCTAGGGAGCACCCCCGCTGTCTCAGTGTTATGTTTGACATTGATCTTTCCTTTATCCCCTATATTTGATCCCTTGCCCGCCCATGTTGCCTGCACCTCAAAAACATCTCTAGAATCTGCCCATTTCTTGCTATAGAAAAATAAACCTCCCATTTCCATCTCGGTTATTGTGACTCTTTATTAACTGGCCTACCCCTCACCAGACTTTCACCTCTTCAATGTTGCCTTACTGTAGCAGCCAGGCTCATCTATCTGTCTAACCACTGCACCGAAGCTTCTGCCCTGTGCCAGTCATTGCACTGGCATGGAGTACAGGATTCAATTCAGTTTTGGGTGCCTCATAAAAACATAAAAGTTTGGGCAACCTTGTTAATCGTCATGATTTTCCTGTATAAATCGTTGGTTGTTACGATAAAAAATGTCAGTTAAATATATCATATAGGAGACACACAGAGTGATATTTGAGAAGTGAAATGAAGTTTATTGGATTTACAGAAAGTGTGCTATAATTGTTTAAACAAAATTAGACAGGTGCATAAATTTGGGCATTGTTGTCATTTTATTGATTCCAAAACCTTTAGAACTAATTATTGGAACTCAAATTGGCTTGGTAAGTTCAGTGACCCCTGACCTACATACACAGGTGGATCCAATTATGAGAAAGAGTATTTAAGGGGGTCAATTGTAAGTTTTAATTTTCTCTGAAGAGTAGCAACATGGGGGTCTCAAAACAACTCTCAAATGACCTAAAGACAAAGATTGTTCACTATCATGGTTTAGGGGAAGGATACAGAAAGCTGTCTCAGAGATTTCAGTTGTCTGTTTCCACAGTTAGGAAATGGAAGACCACATGCTCAGTTCAAGTTAAGGCTCGAAGTGGCAGACCAAGAAAAATCTCGGATAGACAGAAGCGACTAATGGTGAGAACAGTCAGAGTCAACCCACAGATCAGCACCAAAGACCTACAACATCATCTTGCTGCAGATGGAGTCACTGTGCATCGTTCAAGCATTCGGCGCACTTTACACAAGGAGATGCTGTATGCGAGAGTGATGCAGAGGAAGCCTTTTCTCCGCCCACAGCACAAAAAGTGCCGCTTGAGGTGGGCTAAAGCATATTTGGACAAGCCAGCTTCATTTTGGAATAAGGTGCTGTGGACTGATGAAACTAAAATTGAGTTATTTGGCCATAACAAGGGGCATTATGCATGGAGGAAAAAGAACACAGCATTCCAAGAAAAACACCTGCTACCTACAGTAAAATATGGTGGTGGTTCCATCAGGCTGTGGGGCTGTGTGGTCAGTGCAGGGACTGGGAATCTTGTCAAAGTTGAGGGACGCATGGATTCCACTCAGTATCAGCAGATTCTGGAGACCAATGTCCAGGAATCAGTGACAAAGCTGAAGCTGCGCCGAGGCTGGATCTTTCAACAAGACAACAACCTTGAACACTGCTCAAAATCCACTAAAGACATTTATGCAGAGGAACAAGTACAATGTTCTGGAGTGGCCATCTCAGTCCCCAGACCTGAATATAATTGAAAATCTGTGGTGTGACTTAAAGAGAGCTGTTCCTGCTCGGAAGCCATCAAACCTGAATGAACTAAAGATGTTTTGTAAAGAGGAATGGTCCAAAATACCTTCAACCAGAATCCAGACTCTCATTGGAACCTACAGAAAGCGTTTAGAGGCTGTAATTTTTGCGAAAGGAGGATCTACTAAATATTGATTTCATTTCTTTTTTGTGGTGCCCAAATTTATGCACCTGCCTAATTTTGTTTAAACCATTATATCACACTTTCTATTAATCCAATAAACTTCATGTGACTTCTCAAATATCACTGTGTGTGTCTCCTATATGATATATTTAACTGCCATTTTTTATCGTAACAACCAACGATTTATACAGGTAAACCATGACGATTAACAAGGTTGCCCAAACTTTCGCATCCCACTGTATCTTTTTAGGTTGGCCTCTCACATCCCCTAATATAACTCTTTTTCATATCCCCCCCCATGGTGGATTATAATAGGGCCATTTGTGTCGGTAACCCTGTGCCTGATGTTTCTATGGGGTCTGTCACCTCCTAAAACACATATTACAGGGAAGTAGACATGAGCGAAAAGATTATAGCGAATCGATTTGTCCAGTCAGCAGGGCTTATGCAAATATAGAATCTGTTCGCTCATTTCTACAAGGAAGGAGCTGTGATTCTTGTAGGAGAATGGACCTGTGGTGACATCATCACCATGTGACCCAGTTATATTGTGTCTTGTAGTGCCCCATAGTATTTATAAAGCCCCCTGTAGTATAAATACTGGGAGGCACTATAAATATTAGGGGCACTACAGGGGGCATTATAAGTACTGGGGGCACCATTACTAATAAATACACTCTAGAAAAAGAATAGATACACAGTTCAGCAGACAGTATCACACATGATTGTTTTAGATACAGCAGTTCAGCAGACAGTGTCACACATGAGGGGATTAGATACACAGCACACCTGCTTAGCAATTTTTGGAAGTGTCATACAAGTGAATGGAGAGGGCACTGTGCATGTGCACGGTGCTCTCCGTTCAATTCAGGACCTGTCCCACAGGTGGTACCCACACCTATCTGATATTTGTGGCATACCCTAGAGGTATGCCATAAATGTTCTAGATGGGAATATCTCTTTAATAAATTTCTTCTTTGGAGCTCATTGGTTACCCATCATTCAAAGGTTCTGCCCTGTACCAATTTAACACACCCCTATGATACCTACAGAAGCAGGGGCGCCAGATAAATGGCGCAATATTTTTTTTTTTTTAAGAAACACACAAAAAATGTTATTTATTATAAAATGGTCTTGGAGTTCTGTGGCTCTGGCCCTTTAAGGGATGTAGAGGCTCCTTCTTCCCTTTCTCTTGGGATTCTTCCAATGGAGGAGGTTGAGTGTCGCACCTCAGGCAGATTTTCGGGGGCCGCAGAGGGCCAAACACAGCTCTCACATTGCATAGAAAAGAAAGAAAATAACGATCAGCAAAGCAATTCCCAAACACATGAGGAGAAAAGTATGGTGAGAGCCAGCCATGGAGACTGAGGCTAGGGTCAGTGCGTCACCTCAATATATAACCACAGCCCATTATGATTCCATATGTAAATGAGACAATTCAATAATCCGCAGCACTCGCCGGTAAATGATGGAAATAGTGGTGATTTATTCACTCAAGCAGCCAGTATACAGCGACAATTCGACCTCAGTTGAAAGACCAACTGAGGTCGAAACGTCGCTGTATACTGGCTGCTTGAGTGAATAAATCACCACTATTTTTATCATTTACCGGCGAGTGCTGCGGATTATTGAATTGTCTGGATGAGTTGGGACCCCCAGCCAGGATCCCTATCTGCGCACACCATTTGGCTTGTATTTTGGCATTTCCTGGTCAGTACCCAAATGAGTGGGATGAGTAGTGCTGCCAACCCCTGAATTTTCGTCATATGTAAATGAGCCATGGCCCCTATTATGATGCCATAAGTAAGTGAGTCATCAGCCAGGATTCTAATGATGATATCACAAGCAGTGTTTCAAAATGACAGCGGCCATTTTAAATGTAATAACGTACAGACTATAGAAAATGGGTTAGCACTTTGTATTTGCAGTACCCCAGAGAAGGTGGCAGCTGCAAATGGTTTGTTCTTAAATCTCATGTAATTTAATGTTATGGTATGTATTGTTTTTCCATGTATGGACCTAGCATAGTCATGTATAGACGACACAGCCAAGGGTTAATAATCCTAGCTCAGTCCTTAGCAGGAGGTTGGGTGGGTAACCAGGATCAGCCCACAGATCAGTTAGAGGGTGGTTAGTGAGAGTTCAGAGATGAAGAAAACTATGCCTGATGCTCCCTACTCTCAGGCCCCAAAAAGCTACTCAGACTAACAGATCTCTGCAAAATCCACGGGAAGAGAGAAGAACTTAGATTTTGCATGGCCAAGCATAGGATTCAGCAATGTAATCTATGACTACAGCTGTTAAGACTTTGCTGCACTGAGGGACACTGTTAAGGTGCCCTTCACACCTAGACACGCCATGGCCGGATTTTCCATCAAAACCCTCTATCCTGCAATGGACATTAGACACATTACTGTCAATGTACTGTTGCCAGCCATAGATTGTGCTGAAAAAGACTTTAGCCAGAAAATGTTTAAAGAGGACCATAACTCCTATCCTTGCCTAAATGCATACACCGCTATCTGGGAGAGAATTGCACTGTGTACAGTTGGGAATATGTTTTGCTTTAGTTAAATGTAAGCCATGTACCGGGGTGGGCTCCCCAGGATACAGCGAAGTCACAGACAAGGAAAGCGACACTGACACCAGCTTAATATGCAAGAACAGAAACTTTACTTAGGCAAAAGTAATAACACAAGAATAACCACAACAATACAAACATGCACAGAAAACGCTATATCCCGGACCCACTGTCCCTACCCACTGGACAGGCCTAGCCGATGGCGGACATAGCAGAGCCTGCAAAGTCAATACTGCGCCGCAGAACAGTCCTGTACAACCTGGCAATCGCACAACCCTAACTATCTATCTAGTTTCAGGCCTAGGCTTAGTCTCTGTTGCTTCAGGCGCCACTATTATAAAGCATGGAGTAAACGGGTGTACTGACCTGCATCCATTTTGGGCCCTAGGATGCCTCTTACCCGGGATGGCCACCAAGCTCTCAGCAACCGTGCGGCCTTGCTTGATGATGAAGCTTTCTGTCCACACACTGGAACTGGTCTTCCTGGGACAACCTCTCTTTCAAAGAGCTGGATTCGTTAAGGGGAAAACAGCTACTCTCCTTCCTTTGAGTGTCCATTAACTGCCGGACATCTGCAAGCCAGGATGGAATCGGATTCAGTCCCTCACAGCACAATCCTTCCACCATGGCAGAACAATACTTCCTGGTTCACTCACAAGCAGCCAGCATAAGTCATCACCTACTTTACATATGCAAATCCCAGAGTGTGCTGGTTGTAGCTGCAAAACAGTGGCCTCTAGTGCCCGAAATGCCAAATGACAGTTTAAGTACAAACATTATGCAGGAATAGCTGTTCCACAATCTCACATTCCACCCCACTAGAAGTTGTCGTCCTCGGCAACTCTCCCCATACAAACTTATCCTGTGCATAGCACTGTGGAGGCACACCAGCATTGGGCCTCGCTGACCTTCTCAGATTAAGGGGCTCAGAAATACTGGGGACATTAGGCATATTTGACAAGAGAGGAGCTGTTGACTGTTTAGCATTGCACCTGGGTGGCAAACTTGTCACAGCCGGAACCTCTGCGGACATCTGGGCAGGGACAACCCACCATTCCTCCTCCTCCTCCTTATCTGAGGGACTTTCCTCCATGCTCAGAGCGTGAGGAAGCACCCCCTCCATGCACACCGGCTCATCAAAATTGCAACGTCTCAACATATTGCGGTGTAAGTTCCGGGAGGGTCCCCCTGTCCCTACTGGCTCTACCTCATAGACCAGAATAGCGGGGTCTACCCTTCTCTTCACCATGTATGGAACTGCCTCCCACCATCCATCCAACTTCCCAGACGGCCGTTTGGCTTTGACCATCACCCGATCACCCGGGACATACCCATCTTTCTGCACTGGTCTTGGGTTAGAGTGTACCACCTGTCCCAGGCGCTCCCCCACAACCTTGTGGACCGCTCTCAGCCGGCGGTGGTGCTCCTGCACCCATGCGATGGTACTTTTCGGTGGGGGCTCCATCGGGTTAGGCATGTGGAGATCTTCAATCTCCCGTCCGGCTCGTCCAAACATGAGCATATGTGGAGAGTATCCGGTGGTACTGTGTACTCTGTTGTTATAGGCCCACATCAACTCAGGTAGGTACGCGGGTGACTGGGCTTTTTGACTGTCCGCAGCATCTGAAGCAAGGTGCGATTGAAGCGTTCGCATGCCTCGTTTCCTTGTAGGTGATATGGAGTGGTGCGGGAGAGTTCAATCCCATACAGTTGGTACAGTTCATTCATTAGAGTACCCTGAAAGCATGCTCCCTGGTCAGAATGTATCCTCCGTGGACACCCGAACACCTGTATAAAGTGTTTACAGACAGCTTCGGCGGCCGACTCTGCGGTTTCGTTTCTGGTGGGCACAGCCACCGCATACTTGGTAAAGTGATCTGTCATGACTAGACATTACGATTGTCCCTAGGTAGAGTACCAAATCTGTACATAATCGATCATCAGAAGTTCTAGGGGTGCTGAGGTGTGGATGGTCTGCACAGGAGCCCACTGTTCAGTACTCTTACTCAACCCACAGGATCGACACTTAAGACATGCCGCGGCCGCCATGTCGGCCAGATCTGGACAGTATACCAGCCGTTGGAGCCACTTGAACGTTTTGTCGCTCCCAAAATGAGCTCCCTTTTCATGAGCTTCCCTGGCGGCCTCCGGTCCCAACAACATGGGAATCACAATCTGTTGCCGGTACTGCAGCTCTGACTGTAAGTATATGATCCAGCACAGGAGGCCCTGGGTAATTGTCAGCTTATCCCACTGCCTCAACAACTTCTGACCCTCTGGGGTCAGACGGGCTCGTTCTTCTGGTCGAGGCCAGATCTTGTTCCGAACCCATTCTTTCACTTTCCACAAGTTTTGGCAGCTACCCTGGACTCTCTCCCAATCAGTCAACGTTTTTCCCAGCACCAGCATCATTCCAGACACCACCCTACTTGAATGTACCACATCCGGGAACAGAGGTAAGCGACCAAGGTCAGGAGTTTCAGTATCCTCTAACTCCTCATCGGCTCTCTGTGTAGACTGTCCTACTGGAACTCGAGAGAGTGCATCGGAGTTGCCGCTCTCCCTACCAGACTGTAACTTGATGCAGTATTGGTACTTAGAAAGGCGGACCAACCATCTTTGCTCGAGTGCACCGAGCTTGGCATTCTCCAGGTGTGCCAACGGGTTGTTGTCCGTCATCACGGTCACTTCTGCACCAGTCAGGTATTCTGCAAACCTTTCGGTCATGGCCCACACCAGTGCCAGTAGTTCCAGTTTAAAGGAGCTAAAGTTATCAGGGTTGCGTTCTGATTCGCTTAGGGACTGGCTCCCATAGGCGATGACTCTCTCCCGTCCATCCTGGACTTGGGACAATACGGCTCCCAGACCATGTAGGCTTCCATCAGTATACAGCAGGAATGGGGTATTAAACCTTTTTACCGCTTCAAATGCCTCTTGTTGACGGGGCCCGCCGGAAGACTGGGAATTTCTTCGGGCCCCCAGCTGTGCCTCTTAGCAACTCGTTTAACGGGCCCACCAGATGAGCGAATTTGGGCATAAACCTTCTGTAGTAGCCGGCCAGTCCCATGAACGCCCATACCTCCGTAGCGTACTTGGCCGGGGCCACTTCTGAATGGCCTCCACCTTGCTGGGGGCCAGATTTACCCCCTCCTGGGTGACCACATGTCCTAAGTACTCTATCTGCTGTCGGAACAGCTGCTTTTTCTATGGCTTGATTTTGAGCCCGTGGTCTTGTAGCCTTCCCAAGACTTGTCGTAGTTTCTGGATGTGATCTTCAAAGGAAGCCCCGAACACTACTATGTCATCCAGGTATATCAATACTGATTCAAAGTTGAGGTCCCCCAGACAGTGTTCCATCAATTGCTGGAATGTCCCCGGAGCATTGGAGAGGCCGAAGGGCATCCGGTTGAACTCGTAGAGTCCCATAGGTAGAATGAAGGCCGTCTTGACTTTGTCCTTCTTGGCCACCGGCACCTGGCAGTACCCACTAGCCAGGTCAAGAGTTGAGAAGAACTTTGCTTGGCTTAGGGTCTGATAATGGCTCCTCAATCCGTGGAAGGGGGTAGGCATCCCGGACGGTCTGAGCATTCAGCTTCCGATAATCCACACAGAACCGGAGACTCCAGTCTTTCTTCCGCACCAAGACTACCGGAGCAGCCCACGGACTTTGACTCTCCTGGATCACCCAGTTCTCCAACATGCTGGCCACCATATCTTTCACCTCCTGATACATCTTAGGTCATCAACTTTTAATGATATACAGGGTGGGCCATTTATATGGTTACGCCTTAATAAAATGGGAATGGTTGGTGATATTAACTTCCTGTTTGTGGCACATTAGTATATGTGTGGGGGGAAACTTTTCAAGATGGGTGGTGACCATGACGGCCATTTTTAAGTCGGCCATTTTGAATCCAACTTTTGTTTTTTCAATAGGAAGAGGGTAATGTGACACACAAACTTATTGGGAATTTCACAAGAAAAACAATAGTGTGCTTGGTTTTAAAGTAACTGTATTCTTTCATGAGTTATTTACAAGTTTGTCTTTGTTTACAGCCATTGACATGTCGCCGAGGTTAACACGTGCGGAGCAGATATAAATTGTGTTGATGTCTGGTGAACGCAGTAACCGGATCATTGCAGCAGATTTCAATGCAAGACAGCCTACGAGACCACCCATCTCCCATGCTACAGTTAGCAAACTGCTTGCTAAGTTTCGTGAAACTGTTTCAGTGTTGGATTTGCCAAAATGTGGACGCATGAAATCTGTCACTAATGAAGAAACATCAGTGGCTGTACTAGCTTCATTCAGCAAGAGCCCACAGCGTAGCACTCGCCGCATGTCACTGGAGAGTGGCATTAGTCGAACATCTCTTCGGCGGATATTAGCTACTCACAAATGGCACCCTTACAAACTCCAGCTACTGCAGCATCTCAACGAGGATGACCCAGATCGGCGCACTGAATTTGCAGAATGGGCAAAACAAAAATTGGAACAGGACCCTCAGTTTACGCAGAAAATTTCGTTCAGTGATGATGCAAACTTTTATGTGAATGGTGAAGTTAACAAACAAAACCACCGCTATTGGTCTGACACTAACCCACATTGGATAGATCCCTCCAAGACTGTTGGAACCAAAAAAATTTATGGTATGGTGTGGTATATGGGGTACAAAGATAGTGGGGCCATTCTTCATCAATGGAAACCTCAAGGCCACTGGATATGCGAAATTGCTACATGATGATGTGTTTCCCTCTTTATGCACTGAAGCTGGCACATTCCCTGAGTTTTTACAGCAAGATGGTGCACCACCACATTATGGGTGTCAGGTCCGAGCATTCCTAGATGAACAGTTTCCTGGAAAGTGGATTGGTCGTCGTGGCCCAGTTGAATGGCCCCCAAGGTCTCCCGATCTGACCCCCTTAGACTTTTATCTTTGGGGTCATCTGAAGGCAATTGTCTGTGCTGTGAAGATACGAGATGTGCAGCACCTGAAACTACGGATACTGGAAGCCTGTGCTAGCATTTCTCCTGCGGTGTTGCTATCAGTGTGTGAAGAGTGGGAGAAGAGGGTTGCATTGACAATCCAACACAATGGGCAGCACATTGAACACATTTTATAAGTAGTCAAAAACTTGTAAATAACTCATGAAAGAATAACATTACGTTAAAACCAAGCACACCTTTGTTTTTCTTGTGAAATTCCCAATAAGTTTGATGTGTCACATGACCCTCTTCCTATTGAAAAAACAAAAGTTGGATTCAAAATGGCTGACTTCAAAATGGCCGCCATGGTCACCACGCATCTTGAAAAGTTTCCCCCTCACATATACTAATGTGCCACAAACAGGAAGTTAATATCACCAACCATTCCCATTTTATTAAGGTATATCCATATAAATCCTGTATACAAAACGCCCATATGTGAATAGTGCAAATTAACCACCATAGCTCCCCTAGCTTAAACACCCTTATTGACCAGACCACTTTTTACAATTCTGCACTACACTACTTTCACCGTTTATTGCTCGGTCATGCAACTTACCACCCAAATGAATTTTACCTCCTTTTCTTCTCACTAATAGAGCTTTCATTTGGTGGTATTTCATTGCTGCTGACATTTTTACTTTTTTTGTTATAAATCATAATTTACCGAAATTTGTGCCAAAAAATGACATTTTTCACTTTCAGTTGTAATTTTTTTTTTTTTAACGACATTTATATATAAATCTGTATATCTGTATATATACAGATATGCCAAAGCTACATAGGGCGGT
This sequence comes from Bufo gargarizans, assembly GCF_014858855.1. Lineage (NCBI taxonomy): Eukaryota > Metazoa > Chordata > Amphibia > Anura > Bufonidae > Bufo > Bufo gargarizans. The sequence goes on from NC_058080.1 coordinate 467,382,537, forward strand.
TTGAACAAAAGAGTTACTTATCTTAAGAGAGACAGTCAGTGGACGTGTTCCCAAGATTTTAGGCCTAGCATTATGTTTCCTGCTGGCCCGGCAGCTGGATCTCGATTATGGCAGTACTGCTCCAACAGCCGGCACGACTGCACTATTTAAAGCCGTGCGTGGGGAGGCAGCCCAGTCAGGGGCGGGCAGGAGATGTTCGAATCCCGCCCACCTCTCCCACGTACACGAGTAACCTACAGAGATATTAGATATTAACCCCCGTAGGAGTAGAGCGGTGACTAATGTGCGGGGTTAACTTAAAGGGCAATGTATCCCCACACCTTATATTAAACTAGGATATCAAATCCATGTATAGGGGCAGCTGTTCCTCACCTAGTAGTTCCAGAACTGTTGCCCAGAGTATTTAACGCCAGTGGAGGATTCAAAGGTTCTGAACTGGAGTCATTCACATCGCCCCCCACCAATCACGTGGGGACCTTACTGATGCATTCACTAGTCATTAGAAAAGGTAAGTATGTATCTACAGCAAGATAGACAGAGTAATCTAAGCCTATGTTGGGAGCTGTGCAGGGGGCTTGGGGTTATTTCAAATGAAACAGCCAAATGAAAGCTGTTAATTTAGACCTCTCGGTTAGACACTTTTTAGTTTGAAAATCCACCAAGTTTCTCTTTGAAGGATTTTTGGGTCCCAATCTCCCCCCCTGGAAGGGGGTAGGAAAACTTCAATGCCCATAAACCGAACCCGTGAATAGTCCCCCCCATGGGCCGATGTGACATGGCGCACCAGGGGGTATCTCTTCCTTGGCGTAGATCCCCCAGATGTTCCCCTATCCTCCTGCGCAGCTCCCGTCTTGTCTTGCCCACATACTCCAGGCCACAGCCACATTGAGCCCGGTATATTACCACTCTTGTACGGCAATTCACGAATTGTTTAATGTCATATGTTTTGTTAGTCACGTGACTCTTAAAGGTGTGGCCCTGCCTGATGTACGGGCATGCGATGCATCCACTACAATAGTACGAGCCACGAGGTGGTCTCAACCAAGTTGTTGGTGCTGTAGTTGTCCCAGAGTAGTGGCTATTTACCACATGATCCCGTATATTGCATCCTCTGCGGTAAGTTACTTGAGGGTTGGGGGTCACCACTTTGGCTATATTTGAGTCCAGCAAAAGTGTCCCCCAATGTCTCGTCAGAATTATTTTGATCTCCTCCGCCCCCATACAGGGGCGTAACTAGAAGTGACTGGGCCCCACAGCAAATATTTGTAAGGGGCCCCCCAGAACGCTTCGCACCTCCCTCCTCCTGTGTAAACCCCACTCCTTTGGCAGAGTGTAGCGGTATACTGTATATTGTGTGGCACAGTGTATGCTATATGTGTATAACATAAACATATTTCATATGAAAACTTACAGTTATTTGGCTTGGCCCTTGGGGATCTCGGACGCCACTTCAACACTTGGCCGGGGGCTGAGAAAAGATTTCATAATAAGTATTTGGAGAAGGGGCAGAGAGATAGCAGAGCAGGGAGAGGCTGGTTCTGCTACTAGGGGGTCATACCATGGGGGAGTAATAAAGCCCACCATAATGCCCCCCCAGTAGTAATAATTCTCCTTATAATGTAACAGTGCAAAAATACACCCTTGTAATGCCCCCAGTTGAGCTAATGTCCCCATAGTGCCCCCATAATGTCCCAGTATAAAATACCCCTATATAGTGCCCCCAGTAAATTCCCCCATAGTGCTCCTCTCCCCCCTCCCTGCTAGTGCCCCCCCCATAATGTACCAGTATAAAATGCCCCAGTAGATGCCCCTCAGTGTCCGGCCTCTGATAGGCTGCCGGCCTAGTGTCCACCATACACATGACAGCTGCCCTAACACACTCAGCTCTGCTATATCTATATATCTCTAAGTATTGCTATACAGTAGATAGATATATAGAGATATAGCAGAGCTGAGTGTGCTGGGGCAGCTGTCATGTGTATAGATGTAGCAGAGCTGGCTGTGTTTGGGCAGTTGTCATGTGTATAGATGTAGTAGAGCTGGGTTTGCTGGGGCAGCTGTCATATATAGAGATAGAGTAGAGCTGAGTGTGCTGGGACAGCTGTCATGGTGTATAGATGTAGCAGAGCTGGGTGTGTTTGGGCAGCTGTCATGTGTATAGATGTAGTAGAGCTGGGTTTGCTAGGGGGACCGGTCATATATAGAGATATAGCAGAGCTGAGTGTGCTGGGACAGCTGTCATATAGCAGTGATATAGCAGTGCTGGGTGTGTTGGGGCAGCTGTCATGTGTATAGATGTACACTTAGCCAGCTATAACATACACTGATACATTGGAGGTTGTGGGTTCAAATCCCAGACACATCAGGAGACAGTAAGAATAGATCACATTAGCGAGGGGGCCTGGTCTGCCGCTGCTGCTGCTGTGAAGGGGCCCTGAACTGAGACAAGAATCAATCATATTTAACTAACTTGAAAATAAACTGTCACACATGCTGACGGGGCACCGGTAGTTACGGCTGCCTCAACAGTAGGCGGCCCGGACGGGCCCCATAGCCGTTGCTATGGCGATCCCTACGCCACTTCCCCCATATCATATGTGCCAATCAGGCGTATCACATTCTTTTCGCTACAGGGTCCATTCGGATGCAATAAACCTGTACGATCAGAAGTAAGTGCTCTTTGGTACGCATTTTTTCAGCACATTATCCGGGAAACCTTTAGCAAGAAACCTCTGACGGAGGTCCCCTACCTATTCCTTAAACTGCCGAGTGGTAGAACAATTCCTCCTCATGCGGAGGTATTGTCCCGTGGGGGATTGAGTGGCTCAGGATGATAACTCCCCCAATCAAGGAGGGAGTTAGTGGCCGTCGGTTTTCTAAACGCTTCCGTGCAAATTTCCCCCTCAGGTCCTCTATCAATGTGAATGTCCAGAAACGGCAGGGACTGTACAGATGTCTCATATGTAAACCGCAGACCCAAGTTGTTTGCATTAAGGGTCTCCACTAATTGTGAGAAGGTGTTCACCGACCCCCGCCAGATAATAAAGATGTCATCAATATATCTGGCCCACATCACCACAGGTACGGTGAGCGGGCTAGGGGGCTCGGTGAACACCACCACCTTTTCCCACCAGCCCAGGAACAAATTAGCATACGATAGGGCACAGGGACTCCCCATCTCGGTGCCCCTGAGCTGGTGGTAATAGGATCCATCAAAGACAAAATAGTTACATGTCAAAGTGAAATGCAACAACTTCAAAACGAACACATTATGATTGGCAAACTGGCAGCCCCTAGTGGTCAGGAAATATTCCACTACCCTAAGGCCCAACTGGTATCACTCGTATGGGATGGTAATGCCTTAACAAAGGGGGCCAATATCTGGTCTACATAGACAACCACATTGTGGTTGAGGCTGTTGATTCCTGAAACAATCAGCCGTCTTTTAAGGGGGGACGTTCCCTTGTGAATTTTTGGTAGTGAGTAGAATGTTGCTACTATGGAGTATCGACATTCCAGGAATACAAATTCATCCTGAGAGATGAGGCATTGTTCTTTCGCCTCTTACTATTTGATGAAGTTGTAATTGATACTGTTTAGTCCGATTTTCCTTCAGTCTCTCATACAGTCGTGGCTAAAAGTTTGGAGAATGACACAAATATTAGTTTTCACAAAGTTTGCTGCTAAACTGCTTTTAGATCTTTGTTTCAGTTGTTTCTGTGATGTAGTGAAATATAATTACACGCACTTCATTGTTTCAAAGGCTTTTATCGACAATTGCATGACATTTATGCAAAGATTGAGTATTTGCAGTGTTGGTGTCACGGCTGAGGATGGGGAAAACCCTCAGCCGTGCGATGCCAGAAGATGTTATTGGCTGCTCGGCCAGGACGACTGAATTAGGGAGCAGGTCACCTCCTATCGCGTCCCTAACCTGACCCTGACTCCTAACCATATGAGCCAACCCTGATGGTGGGAGGGCTCATACACCGGAACCTAATAGTCCTTGCTAGCCCTCAGGGTGGCCCTGAACTAGGAGCAGGGTTGGCCCTTCTTTTTCAGGACCTCTGCAATTCGACTAGGCATGCTCTCAATCAACTTCTGGGCCAATTCCTGACTGATAGCAACACATTCTTTCATCATCACTTCTTGGAGTTTGTAAGAATTAGTGGGTTTTTGTTTGTCCACCCACCTCTTGAGTATTGACCACAAGTTCTCAATGGGATTAAGATCTGGGGAGTTTCCAGGCCATGGGCCCAAAATGTCAACATTTTGGTCCCCGAGCCACTTAGTTATCACTTTTGCCTTATGGCACAGTGCTCCATCGTGCAGGAAAATGCATTGTTCTTCACCAAACTGTTGTTGGATTGTTGGAAGAAGTTGCTGTTGGAGGGTGTTTTGGTACCATTCTTTATTCATTGCTGTGTTTTGGGGCAAAATTGTGAGTGAGCCCACTCCCTTGGATGAGAAGCAACCCCACACATGAATGGTCTCAGGATGCTTTACTGTTGGCATGACACAGGACTGATGGTAGCGCTCACCTTTTCTTCTCCGGACAAGCCTTTTTCCTGATGCCCCAAACAATCGGAAAGAGGCTTCATCTGAGAATATGACTTTGCCCCAGTCCTCAGCAGTCCATTCACCATATTTTCTGCAGAAGATCAATCTGTCCCTGATGTTTTTTTTTTGGGAGAGAAGTGGCTTCTTTGCTGCCCTTCTTGACACCAGGCCATCTTCCAAAAGTCTTCGCCTCACTGTGCGTGCATATGCGCTCACACCTGCCTGCTGCCATTCCTGAGCAAGCTCTGCACAGGTGGCACTCTGATCCCGCAGCTGAATCCTCTTTAGGAGACGATCCTGGCGCTTGCTGGACTTTCTTGGACTCCCTGAAGCCTTCTTAACAAGAATTGAACCTCTTTCCTTGAAGTTTTTGATGATACTATAAATTGTTGATTGAGGTGCAATCTTAGTAGCCACAATATCCTTGCCTGTGAAGCCATTTTTATGCAACGCAATGATGGCTGCACGTGTTTCTTTGCAGGTCACCATGGTTAACAATGGAAGAACAATGATTTCAAGCTTCACCCTCCTTTTAACAGGTCAAGTCTGCCATTTTAACCCAATCAGCCTGACATAATGATCTCCAGCCTTGTGCTCGTCAATATTCTCACCTGAGTTAACAAGACGATTACTGAAATGATCTCAGCAGGTCCTTTAATGACAGCAATGAAATGCAGTGGAAAGGTTAATTAAGTTAATTTTCATCTGATCACTCTTCATAACATTCTGGAGTATATGCAAATTGCGATTATAAAAACTTAAGCAGCAACTTTTCCAATTTTCAATATTTATGTAATTCTCAAAACTTTTGGCCACGACTGTACATGTGGAATCCACATCAATATAACAGATTAAATGGGCTAAACTAAGCTAAAAAAAAACTGTTCATGCACATGACTGTATGTGGTTTGCAGTCTGAAAAATGCAGATCCGCAAACAATACAGTCTGTGTAACATTCGTGTTGCATCCATTCTTTTTGCAGATCCATTATAACAATGCCTGTTCCTGTCTGCAAAATGGACAAGAATAGGACATTGTCACAACCAGACAGCTAAGAAGCTATGACAGAAGCATTTCAGAACCTCCTCCTTGAGTTTTCTTTGTTTTGAATTTCAGTTCCTCATCTCGTTAGCCTCTCTCAGCTGTCATGTAGTTGGACTGATTGCATCCCTTTAAATTCCTCCCCATAATGCATTAGTGTGCGGCTTATACAACTTCCTGGAGTGTGTGTGCAGGCTGATCCTATCTTCCAGCCTTCTACAAGATAAGTGCTGTACATTTATTTGTGATTTTCTGTTTGCTGGATCCCAGGTGACCCTGACTCCCTCCGTGTCTGGTGTAGGGAGCCGGTGGTCGTATCCCCTCACTATTGTAGGGTGTTCAGGAGGTGGTATATAGTCGAGGTACGTGGATATGCGACCATCCACCATTGGGATTTTCGCATAGGCTGAGCAGACAGGGAGAGAGCCAGATCTGATGCAGGGGTCTCCCTTTTGTTCCTTAGTTTTGGATCCAGTGAGTCATATATTCATTTTGCATAGTCTTGTTTCCTGTACACCTTCCGTGACATTATAAGCCGCCAAAACCGTCTCAAGCATGGATCCGGTTTCACTTTTGACTGAACGTTTCCAGGGTCTTTCATTGGAGGTAGCTGATCTCCGTAAGACTCTTTCTCAGTTTCTAGTGACCGGTTCAGCTTGCGTTCATGGAGTTTGTTCTGAGCCTAAGATCTCGCTCCCGGATACGTTCTCCGGGGGTAGTGAGAATTTTGTGCGTTTCAGAGAGGCTTGCAAACTCCATTTTCGCCTTCTTCCCCATTCCTCTGGTGATGAGGAACGGAGGGTGGGGATCATTATATCGCTGCTCAGGGGTAACGCTCAGTCGTGGGCCTTCTCGCTGCCGGTGGGGGCACGGCCCATCCGTTCAGTGGATGATTTCTTTTTAGCCCTGGGTCAGATATATGATGATCCAGATCGTGTTGCTTTGGCTGAGTCTAGACTACGTCTGTTATGCCAGGGTAAACAATCCGCAGAGATATACTGCTCAGAATTTCGGAGATGGGCAGCTGATACTGGTTGGAATGATGCTGCACTCCGAAGTCAATTTTGCCATGGTCTTTCAGAGGGATTGAAAGATGCATTTGCCTTTCATGAGAGGCCTATCTCCTTGGACTGTGCTATGTCTCAGGCCGTTCGTATTGACAGGCGTCTTAGAGAGAGAGGAGAGATCTCTCCTTCCTGTCATACTCAGTCCCAGGACAGTGCAGTGGTCTCATTCTATGCGCAGGGGTCTCAGTCGCTGTCAGCCCCTTCTGAGCAGGAGCCCATGCAGCTGGGGTTGATTGCCTCTGACAATAGAAGATTCAGCCCGCATGGGAAGGTTTGTTTTTGTTGTGGAGGTATAAATCATTTGGCAAATGTTTGTCCCTCCAGGAGATTCAGGCAGTTTTCTGGGAGTAATAAAGAAACAAAAAGGAAAAAATCTTTTAAAAATGTTCCATCTGTTACTATTGGCAGGGTTGAGGCGGAAATTGAAGGTTTTCCGTTTGCTTGTAGTTCCCGTTTTGTCCTGCCTGCCAGGGTGGCGCTGGAGAGCAAGAACATTTTTTGTGAGATTTTTGTAGATAGTGGAGCAGCTGTCAATCTCACTGATAATCATTTTGCGATAACTCATGGTTTCCAGGTGTGCTCTTTGGGAAAGGATATTCCTGTTTTTGCTATTGATTCCACTCCACTTTCTCAGAAATCATTAAAGGGCATAGTTCACAATATTAGTTTAATTGTGAGTGATGCTCATGTTGAGGATGTGTCATGTTTCGTCCTTAGAGGATTACCTACTCCTCTTGTGTTGGGGCTACCCTGGCTCACTAAACATAACCCCACCATTGATTGGCAAGCGAGGCAAATAAATGGTTGGAGTGACTTTTGCAGAGAGAATTGCCTCACGACATCTGTTTCTGAGGTTGCTACTAAGACTGTACCATCTTTTCTCTCTGAGTTTTCGGATGTCTTCTCTGAGAGTGGAGTTCAGGATTTGCCCCCGCACAGGGAGTACGATTGCCCTATTAATCTCATCCCAGGCGCCAAGCTGCCTAAATCTTGTTTATACAATCTTTCCCAACCTGAAAGGGTCGCTATGCGTGCTTATATCTCTGAGAGTCTGAGAAAAGGACACATACGACCCTCGAAGTCACCTGTTGCCGCTGGTTTTTTCTTAAGAAAAAAGATGGTTCTTTAAGACCTTGTCTGGATTTCAGGGAGCTGAACAGTATCACTATTCGTGACCCTTATGCGCTTCCTCTGATCCCGGACCTGTTTAACCAGATTGTTGGGGCTAAAGTCTTTTCCAAGTTAGATCTAAGAGGGGCATACAACCTGGTCAGGGTCAGAGAAGGAGACGAATGGAAGACGGCCTTCAATACCCCTGAGGGCCATTTTGAGAATTTGGTTATGCCTTTTGGTTTGATGAATGCCCCAGCCGTTTTTCAGCATTTCGTGAACAGCATTTTTTATCATTTAATGGGAAAATTTGTATTAGTGTATTTGGATGACATTTTGATTTTTTCTCCTGATTTCAAAACTCATAAGGAACACTTACGTCAGGTCTTGCTCATCCTGCGGGAGAATAAATTATACGCGAAACTGGAAAAATGTGTGTTTGCGGTTCCAGAAATTCAATTTCTGGGGTTTCTTCTCTCCGCTTCTGGTTTTCGCATGGACCCCGAGAAGGTCCGCGCTGTGCTTGAGTGGGAGCTTCCTGAGAATCAGAAGGCGCTGATGCGTTTTTTGGGCTTTGCCAATTATTACAGGAAGTTTATTTTGAATTATTTCTCTATTGTTAAACCACTCACTGATATGACCAGAAAGGGGGTAGATTTTTCTTCCTGGTCGGTAGAGGCGCGTAAGGCCTTTTCTAATATCAAGGAGAGTTTTGCTTCCGCTCCCATCTTGGTACAACCTGATATTTCTCTACCCTTCATAGTTGAGGTTGATGCTTCTGAGGTGGGTGTGGGTGCGGTCTTGTCTCAGGGTTCCTCTCCTGCCAAATGGCGACCGTGTGCCTTTTTCTCGAAGAAACTCTCCTCCGCAGAGAGAAATTACGATGTGGGAGATAGGGAATTGTTGGCCATCAAGTTGGCTTTTGAGGAATGGTGCCATTGGCTAGAGGGAGCCAGACACCCTATTACCGTGTTTACTGACCATAAAAATCTGGCCTACTTGGAGTCAGCCAAGCGTCTGAACCCGAGACAGGCCAGATGGTCTTTGTTCTTTTCAAGGTTTAATTTTGTTGTCACGTTCCGCCCTGGGGTTAAGAATGTGAAGGCAGATGCCCTGTCACGTTGTTTTCCGGGAGGTGGGAATTTTGAAGACCCGGGTCCCATTTTGGCTGAAGGTGTGGTGGTCTCTGCTCTTTTTCCTGAATTGGAGGCAGAGGTGCAGGCAGCCCAGTCAGAGGCTCCTGATCTTTGTCCTCCTGGGAGGTTGTTTGTGCCTCTCGCTTTAAGACACAAGATTTTTAAGGAACACGACGATATGGTCCTTGCTGGGCACCCGGGGGCAAGAGCAACAGTGGAGCTCATCGCTCGGAGATTCTGGTGGCCTGCGCTTCGTAAGTCGGTTGAGGGTTTTGTGGCAGCCTGCGAGACTTGCGCTCGTGCCAAAGTCCCTCATTCACGGCCATCAGGTCCTCTCCTTCCCTTACCCATTCCTTCCCGTCCTTGGACACATCTGTCCATGGACTTCATAACGGACCTGCCTCGTTCCTCGGGGAACACTGTGATTCTGGTGGTGGTGGACCGTTTTAGCAAAATGGTGCATTTCATCCCTTTTCCTGGTTTGCCCAATGCTAAGACGCTGGCGCAGGCATTTATTGATCACATTGTCAAATTGCATGGTATTGATATGGTTCTGGATCTGACTCCAATATAGTCAGTGAAGATTGATGTATTGCTCCGAATGGTATAAAATGATTGGCATACGTACGCCTTGAAAGAGATCACACACAGACTGTCACAGAGAAGTCAGTCAATGCAAGATGCTGCGTTTATTGAGATTACATGATTTTTTATAGCAAAAAAGAGGAACTTTATGACTCGGCTAATTTGATGATCTAATTGTCACATTACTAAGTCCCATGACAAGGTATCACATTATCACTCCATACTTTAGCAATGTCAGCACTATGTCAGCAATTTCAATATCATAAAGTGTTTAGTAAGGGATTATTAAGGGAGCTGGCTGCTACTTCAGGGGCCATCTTGTTTGTTAAGCAAACTGTTAGATATAATACAAGCAAGTATACATTTGATACTAGATATATAGATATATGATTCCACAACAGTCCCCCCTTGTAGACTTGATTGTAGACTTGATTGTAGACTTGATTGTAGACTTTCCCTAAACCTAGCGAATCCCCTGGCATACCATTCGTATCCTCTTCACCCACAGTGGCGACAACTTATCCCTTGTGAATAAGTTCCCGATTGAGCGGACTTCTGGTAATACCCTGGGATTCATTTGTCCCTAATTTTCATCATCTCTTGGATCTTCAGGCCTGGGTGGAGGAGCTTCATCCGCGGGAGTTGGAGAAGGCGGGGGTGTCGGGAATGTAGGGGGTGTCGGGAATGCAGGAAACAACAAATTTGATAAATATGTAGATTACCATCAATATTAGGGCTATCTGTAATATTCCCTGAATTATTCCCATCGTCCATCCACTAATTCCCTTGAACCAGTTACTGGGATTAAGGAATGAGAAAGTGTCAGACCACCATGTTGACTTATCTGCACTGTGAGCCTCTAGCCATTCATCACGTATCTCACTCATCTTTTCCAAACCAGCTTTTACTTGTAGATTACCTTGTGGATCGATATAATGGCAGCATGCAGTACCTACTACCTGACACATACCTCCATCCTTTGCAGTCAAGTAGTCTAATACTAAAGTGTGTTGATTAGTGACTATGATGAGCTGATTCTGGACAACATTAGATGTATTCATCAGTTTCATAATTTCCCAAATCTGATCATCCAAGTAGTCGGTAGCCATTACTAGCTTGTCATATGTTTGTGTAAGCATAGGATAGATTAATAGAGTACTAAAGAACTTGTTGGCACCACTCATTTCCACAAGATGGGGTTTTCCATTTGGTCTAGGAATGTTATCTGCGGCTCTTTTATATAAGGTGTGTTTGGGGATAGCATTGACATTTAATTTTCCATGAGGCAGTGTAAAAGTGGCTGGTGTGAGCCTAGCAATTGTACATAAACCTTTGAAATCCGAAGGGAGCCATTTATATGCCCTGTGTCCACATACTAGGTATATATTTTTTGGGACCGAAACCACTGTGCTATTGAACAAACGAGTGATTAAGTGGGCTAGTTTGATACCTTTTGCCAGTTTTTGACCCTTTTCTTGACCCTCTGTGGTTTTACTAGTCATCCCTATTGTCAAGTCCTTTACACTGCGCCGGGCGCAGGCCAGATCACCACTTGCTTCAGCATATATACCAATGCACTGTACTGGACTGTCTGGGTTGGAATCATTACAGCCTGATCTGTTATGGGAACTGAAAACCATACCATGGGTTTGTACCTGTAGGCAGTAACAGTGGGTCCAATTTGGGAAGCAGGATACATTGCTCCACATATAGTCATTCCAGGGCATATTGCTATTCTGAGCTGAGGGTCCTGTTCTGTTTATCATTAGCCATGGGGACCCATCCCATGCTACTACTATTAGGGAAGCTTTTCTGTTGCCATTTTTGGTATTAACCTCTTTTATGCTAGAAAGGAAAACAGCTGATCCTGCCAAATCTTTTATCTCTTGGAAGGTTAGGGGCACAGCTAAATAAGGCATAGCTCTAGCATTTACTGGGCCATGTGTACATATCCAACAATCTTTTAGTGAAGAGGTGGTGGTGTCAGAATCACCTTCCTTCAGACTTTTATACAACACTTGATGATGTTTGACAAACTTATTGTCCCACCCGTCATCATCCATTTCCGCCGGGGGAGGAATGTATGCACTGGTGAGTGTCACCAGTGCTAGCAGATAAAAGAAAATCATTTTGTTATTTCTGAATCTGGCGGGTTCTTTATCCTTTTGCAGTGAGAGGCGTGGATCCAGGTGGATCTCCCTTCGAGCTTTACAGAAGTTGGAGTGGTCAGTAGTACTTGGTAAGGCCCCTCGAAGCGTGGTTCTAGGGTACTTCTGACGTGTTTCTTGACCACTACCCACTCTCCTGGTTTCAGAGTGTGGCTGCCTTCTAGGGAGTCAGGATCTGGAATGGAAGAAAAGACTTGTACATGGATGTTAGACAACTGTTTGCTCAAAGCTATCACATACTTTGCAACAGATTCATAATGCATTTGCAACTGTTGAGGGAAGTACAGCCCCATCCGGGGTCCCGACCCAAACAATATCTCATGTGGAGTCAGCTTATGGGGAGGTTTGGGAGTGTGTCTGACTGCAAAGAGTGCTATTGGTAAACACTGAACCCAATTGAGCCCTGTCTCCCTAGTCATTTTCAGCATTTTTGACTTTAATACCCCATTCAGTCTCTCGACTTTGCCGCTACTTTGGGGTCTGTAAGGGGTGTGGAATGCCAGGTGTGACCCTACCATCTTCCAGACCTCTTGGGTTAGGTTAGCAGTGAATGCTGGGCCCTGATCACTCTCAATGACCTCAGGTACCCCGTACCTACAGACAGTTTCCTGTATCAATTTTTTAGCAGTAGTTGTTGCTGTCTGATTCCTGACGGGGTAGGCTTCTGGCCACCCAGAGAACATGTCTACCACTACTAACACGTATTGAAACCCTTGGCACATTGGCATCTGGATATGATCAATCTGGATCCTCTGGAAGGGGTATAAGGCTTTTGGGAGACATTTTTTTGGCGTGGGCTCAGTCCTACCTGGATTGCATTGGGCACAGATTAAACATGACTGGACATATTTCACTAGTACAGGAGTGATTCCTGGGGCTACCCATATTTTATCGATGAGCTCTTTCATTATCGTCTTAGATTGATGAGTGGGCCCATGGGCCACAGAGGCTATTACAGGATAGAGTGCTCTAGGCAAGCACACTTTCTTCCCTTGTGTCCAAAGTCCGGATTCTTCTTCCAGGGCTGACTCCTTTAGCCAGGTTTCCTTTTCTGAGCGGGTGGCTTGCTTCTGCATCTGTTTCAGTAGATCCCATGATATTTCTTGTTGCTTGACATCCGGTTGTGCTAACATGATTTTATCTGGCTGTGCTCTTTCCTCTTCCATTGCTGCCTGTATGGAATTTCCCTTTGTCATCGGCATACCTTGAACCGTCTACAAAGAGTGTCCAGTGTGGGTTTTGCAAAGGAGTATCCTGTATTGATGGTGGAGTTCCTACTTCAGCTTCCATCATTGTAATGCAATCATGTTCTTGTTCTTTGTAAAGAGAGTCGGTTGAGGCCCATAGTTCTTCTTCCTGAAGATCTTCTTCAGCACGTAGATCAATAAAATCTGCAGAATCTCCATCTGCAGTACACTCCCCCCTTGGGAGAGGAAGGAGTGCAGCAGGATTGAGGATGTGGCATCTCTGGATGGTGACATTATCTGGCAGAAGCAGGCTACACTGGAGCCTGAGGTGGCGTTGTGCAGTGAGGTGTTTAGGTTGTGTTTGTTGCAGGATAGCTGAGATGTCATGGGGAGCCATGATGGTGAGTGGGTGTCCCAGGACGATGTCAGCTGTAGCGTTCAGGAGAGAACTAGCAGCATGAACGGCCCTGACACAGGAAGGGGTGGCTCTGGCTACAGGGTCTAGACGTTTTGAGAAGTAGCCTAGAGGTCTACTACGACCTCCATGGCTCTGGGTGAGAACTCCAGTGGCATGGCCCTGACGTTCCATGACATAAAGGCGAAAGGGAAGCTGATAGTTAGGGATGCCAAGAGCTGGGGCAGTGACAATGATTTGTTTGAGGGATTGGAATGCTTTTATGGCTTCTGCAGTCATTTGGAAAGGGACAGTAGCAATACGGGGTATGCAATCAAATAGTGGCTGCATCAGAACGGATGCATCAGGGATCCATGGTCTACAGTATGAAATGAGTCCCAGAAAGGTTTGCAGTTGGTGAGGGGTATCTGGCAGTGGGATGTCTGAGACTGCTTTCTTTCTGGCATCCGTAAGATGCTTACTGCCTTGTGAGATGCAGTGACCTAGGAAAACAACTTTTGGAAGACACAACTGTAATTTAGAACGTGAGACTCTGCACCCAGCATCCGCCAGGTAGGCAAGAAGTGAGGCAGATGAGTTCAGGCAGACGGGGTGTGAGTCAGCACAGAGGAGTAAATCATCCACATATTGTAAGAGTTCCACCTCTGGGTGATCTGCTTGCCATGGTTGTAAGATGGATGCCATTGCTTTGCTAAAGCAGGAAGGACTATTATGAGCTCCTTGAGGCAACACCGTCCAGGTGTATTGTTTTCCATCATGTGTAAAAGCAAAGAGAAATTGGGAGTCTTCATGTAATGGGACAGAGAAAAAGGCATTTGCTAGATCAATGACAGTAAAGATAGCAGCCACAGGAGGAATGCTAGCAAGCAAAGTGTGGGGATTTGGTACAATGGGGGTTTCAAAGACTGTAGCCTCATTAACTGCTCTGAGGTCTTGTACCATGCGATATACAGGAGGCTGTCCCTTCACACTCTTCTTTTTAATTGGGTATAAGGGAGTGTTACATGGTGAGGTGGTAATTTTAATAGCTCCATTTGCAAGAAGAGCCTGTATCTGGAGGGTGATAGCATCTCTCTGGGAAATGGAGAGAGGGTATTGTGCTTTATAAGGCAGTAAGTTAGGATTCTTCAAGGTTACAGTGACTGGCGGGACTTTGAGACGCCCAATGTCTTGGGGACCTTTGGTCCAAAGGGTATCAGGGATGAGGTGCAAAATGCTTTGCAGCGAATCCCCTTGTTCATGTGATTCAAGTGACTGGGATTTTAATGCCATTAGGAGGCAGGTTTCTTCAGGACTCAATGCCGTACCTAAAACAACTGTACCATTTTCCTTGAACTGGATGTTGGCCCGTATTTTCTGAAGAAAATCTGAGCCTAATAGGTTATAAGGACATGTCTGGCTTACAACAAATTGTGACATTACTCCAGTGGGCAGATGTAACTGTGGAGATTGGCTTTGGGATTTAGTAGAGGGAGTAATCAAGAGAGGCTTAGTAACAGGGTTGTGCTGGGTGACCCCTTCTAAACCAGAGCAGGGTAAATGCATATCTGTGAGCCAGGAAGGGAGTATGGCGTTCTCACATAACACACTGCGGGCTGCACCAGTGTCTACAAGGAATGAGAGTTCCTTCCCTGCCACATCGAGGGTGATTCGAGGGGCGGGGCCTGCAGGAGGGGCAGAGACTGCCATACACGGGGTGTCCCCTCCCAGCAACACTGGTTTGCCAACGTCCTAGTGGGATGGAGCTGGCCATGGAGGAGGAGTTCCTCTTTGGCTCTGATCTGCTGGCCACAGATGTTTGGAGCGACAGTTTCTCTTAATGTGCCCTGGTTTGCCGCACCCATAACAGACACGGGGGGGCGGGGGTCTTTCCTCTCTTTCTTCTCCCGTCATGACTGCCATGACTGATATGCGGGATTTCTTTGTACTACTCTCCAGCCCTTTTGCAACTTGTTCTAAAATTTCCAATGTTAATGATTTCCATTCTGGGCGACAGGTTACAAGAGCTTTGTTCAGATCTGGCCTAAGGCCATCTACAAATGACCGTGCTAGGAGTCTTAAGTGCACAGGTTCATTTGGACTGAATCCCATATCTTTATAGTTTTGTTTAACTCTTTGTACAAACTTTTCTACTGACTCTGCTTTATCCTGCACCATGTCTTGCAGGGTCGTGGACTGCTCTGCTAGTCTGTCTTTCGCCCACTTATATAATTGCTGAATGAAATCACGGCCAGATTCTGAATCACGAGTGTCATAATTTGCTCCAGGGAGTTCTGGTTGGCGTATGTGATCCATTATAAGTGAAGAAAATTCACCAGTTTTATTTTGCACAATACTTTGCAAGTCTGACCAAGTACACCCGTAGGTTTGATAAACTTGTGCCAATTTTCTATAAAAGGGCATAGGGTGTGTATCTGGGTCAGGCATGAGGTTCACTATGGTGAACAACTGCTGGGGGGTAAAGGACACATACTTAGGTGGCCCGACTGGGCGAGTGTTCAAGTATATTTCCCTTAAGGCTTCAAGATTTCCTTGTCCTATGTTATGGATCTCTCTTTGCAGCTCTGTAATTTGGTTTTGAAAAGACTCATTCATTGCTCTTGCTGCACCCTGCTGGCTACTTAGGGTAATATCAGAAAATTGTCCAAGGTGCGGTGGGGGGCTGCGATATCCTGGGGTTTGTGCTGCAGCACCTGGTGCATAGTCCACTGTCTGCTGTGAGTCTTCCCCTGCATCTTCCTTTTGTTTCTCCCCATCCTCATCTTCCTGATCTACAGCACCACTTCCTCCTACCATTATATGAGCTGGAGCTATGGGCTGACTGGGTAGCATGTAGGTGCCGTCAGGATTTACAAGTGGGTATATAGTAGTGACTTGTGGCATGACAGAAAGAGCAGGGTTTGGGGAGATTACAAGTCCAGCCTTGGGCGTTGGCGGAGGACAAGATGGCGTCATTGCTGGGACTGGTGAGACGTGCTGGGGGGCTAAAAGAGCATGATTATGTGGGCGTGGAGCACCACAGGCTAAGCACGTATCACGGGGGGCAGGGTTCTGCTGACCACAATGTGTACAAGTCCAACTTCCCCTTTTTCTTTCAGCTGCGCCATTGTTATAGGGCGGTGGCTGTTCCTGTACTAAGACTGGGCCAGGCCGATAGTAATGGAGTCCTGATTTTTCATCAAACATTGCTTCTCCTTTTGTCTGTTCAAATTCTTTGCTACAGTCCAGCCATACCCTGACTGTATCTATCAACTTATCATCATTCAATTTGCCTCTTTTCTCAGTCAACAATGTCTGCCACATAGCAGAACACAATACACCTCCTTTTGCAATACCATAATTCTTTTCTAACTTGCTTAATCCTTTAACATAACCTTTTCCTCTCCGGTCCGCCACGTACTGTTCAGGTGAACAATAGCCCTTCGGGACACTATTTCGGTTACCCATTTTTTTCAAAACAACACGTTCTGGAGCCTTCAACACGTTCTGGAGCCTTCACTTACTGTCTGTCTCTGATAGTTGGATTAGCACAGACACTGACAAACAAACACCTTGAGCTTGAGATTAACACACCACTGGGTTATCAGCAAGCCGTCTCCTTCCCTTCTACTATTTCTTGGGGTTACACACCAGGGTTACCCCTCAATGTAGGCACTTTAGGAGACTTCTATTGTTCTGTCAGTCTATGCCTCTCCTTTCTCCCAGAGACCAGAGAAACCAACCATACACAAAAAAATAATAAAACACAATACATCAAGCTTATCAATACAATGGGGTTCTTACTTTCATGCCCCTGAGGATGCCTCACTGTCGGTGCACCCCTCCCTAGAACAAATATGGATAGACTAAGCCAAGGGACACAGAATAGGTAAGATGAATATATTTTCTCACCTCTTATTACGGGCCGCGGTCCCGGTGTCCGTTGGCTTGTCTCTCTGGGTCCAGTCTCTGGGGGTACGCCAGCAGGAGGTCCAATCCTCAGGCCCCACGTTGGGCGCCAACTGATATGGTTCTGGATCTGACTCCAATATAGTCAGTGAAGATTGATGTATTGCTCCGAATGGTATAAAATGATTGGCATACGTACGCCTTGAAAGAGATCACACACAGACTGTCACAGAGAAGTCAGTCAATGCAAGATGCTGCGTTTATTGAGATTACATGATTTTTTATAGCAAAAAAGAGGAACTTTATGACTCGGCTAATTTGATGATCTAATTGTCACATTACTAAGTCCCATGACAAGGTATCACATTATCACTCCATACTTTAGCAATGTCAGCACTATGTCAGCAATTTCAATATCATAAAGTGTTTAGTAAGGGATTATTAAGGGAGCTGGCTGCTACTTCAGGGGCCATCTTGTTTGTTAAGCAAACTGTTAGATATAATACAAGCAAGTATACATTTGATACTAGATATATAGATATATGATTCCACAACAGTATTCCTTCAGACATAGTCTCTGATAGGGGCACGCAGTTTGTTTCCAGATTCTGGAAGGCTTTCTGTTCTCGCTTGGGGGTTCGGTTGTCATTCTCTTCTGCTTTCCACCCGCAGTCGAATGGCCAGACAGAGCGCGTCAATCAGAATCTGGAGACATATCTGTGCTGTTTTGTGGCGGAGAATCAGGAGGATTGGTGTTCTTTTTTGTCCCTTGCTGAGTTTGCTTTAAATAACCGTCGTCAGGAGTCCTCTGATAAGTCACCATTTTTTGGTGCATATGGGTTTCATCCGCAGTTTGGGACTTTCTCGGGAGAGGGGTCTTCTGGTTTACCTGATGAGGACAGATTCTCCTCGTCTTTGTCATCTATTTGGCAAAAGATTCAGGATAATCTAAAGAGCATGAGTGAGAGATATAAGCGTGTGACAGATAAGAGACGTGTGCCTGGTCCGGACCTGAATGTTGGTGATCTGGTGTGGTTGTCTACCAAGAATATCAAATTGAAGGTTCCCTCCTGGAAGTTGGGTCCTAGGTTTATTGAGCCTTACAAAATCCTGTCTGTCATCAATCCTGTTGCCTACCGTCTTGATCTTCCTCAGACTTGGAAGATCCATAATGTTTTTCATAAGTCCTTATTGAAACCTTATGTTCAACCCATTGTACCCTCGCCTTTGCCTCCTCCTCCGATTATGGTTGATGGGAATCTTGAATTTCAGGTCTCTAGGATTGTGGATTCTCGTCTTGTCCGCGGTTCTCTCCAGTACCTCGTTCATTGGGAGGGTTATGGTCCTGAGGAGAGGATGTGGGTCCCAGTGACGGATATTAAGGCCACTCGTCTCATCAGGGCTTTCCATAGGTCCCATCCTGAGAAGGTGGGCTCTGAGTGTCCGGAGTCCACTCTTAGAGGGAGGGGTACTGTCACAACCAGACAGCTGAGAAGCTCTGACAGAAGCCTTTCAGAACCTCCTCCTTGAGTTTTCTTTGTTTTGAATTTCAGTTCCTCATCTCGTTAGCCTCTCTCAGCTGTCATGTAGTTGGACTGATTGCATCCCTTTAAATTCCTCCCCATAATGCATTAGTGTGCGGCTTATACAACTTCCTGGAGTGTGTGTGCATGCTGATCCTATCTTCCAGCCTTCTACAAGATAAGTGCTGTACATTTATTTGTGATTTTCTGTTTGCTGGATCCCAGGTGACCCTGACTCCCTCCGTGTCTGGTGTAGGGAGCCGGTGGTCGTGTCCCCTCACTATTGTAGGGTGTTCAGGAGGTGGTATATAGTCGAGGTACATGGATATGCGACCATTCACCATTGGGATTTTCGCATAGGCTGAGCAGACAGGGAGAGAGCCAGGTCTGATGCAGGGGTCTCCCTTTTGTTCCTTAGTTTTGGATCCAGTGAGTCATATATTCATTTTGCATAGTCTTGTTTCCTGTACACCTTCCGTGACAGACATGTTTCCTCCAAAAAGCCTAGAAATTTGGAACAGCAGCAACATATTCCACAGTTTGTGACATTTTGACTACACTTTTCTGATGAAGAGCAGATGATAAATGTCCCCCTATGATATTCTATACAAAGGCACCAAACTGGCCAAATGAGCAGCAAAACAAGATTAAAAGAAAAAGGTTTGGTGCCATGTAAGGCTACTTTAACACTAGTGTTTTTTGCGGATCCGTCATGAATCTGCAAAAACGCTTTCCATTACAATAATACAACCGCATGCATCCGTCATGAACGGATCTGGTTGTATTATGTCTTCTATAGCCATGACGGATCTGTTTTGAACACCATTGAAAGTCAATAGGGGACGGATCAGTTTTCAATTGTGTCGAATCCGTCTTGCTCCACACAACATTGCGCACAGAAAAACGCAGCTTGCAGCATTATTCTGTCCGTGATGGAGTAGCAACCAAACGGAATAGAATGCATTTTGGTGCATTCTGATTCGTTTAGTTCAGTTTTGTTCCCATTGACAATGGGTGCAAAACTGAAGCGTTTTCTTTCGCTATTGAGATCCTATGACGGATCTCAATAGCGGAATTAAAAACGCTAGTGTGAAAGCAGCCTTAGCCAGTAGTGAGAATTCTTGATGCTCTCCAAAAGAGAAGCAATATAAAATATTGTAATAATATTTATTGGCTATCAAAAATAAATTATTTTACAAGGCAAGCTTTCGAAAATCTGAGGTCCCTTCAGGCCATGAGTGGGTTATTGGCTATTTTTCCGGGGGCCTGCCCTACTTGCTCTGGCCCCACTTATTACTCTAAACTCCTCAAATAAAAGACCAAGACCAAATTTTGGGATTTTAATGGCCACAGCAGCAGTTTATAAAAATTAATACAATAACCATAAATAACATAACTACACAGTTTTATACCCCTGACGAGAGAGGTCCTTGAAGCCCAAAATTAGTTTAAACACAACTCCCCAAACTGGCACATCCATCTTGCCTCCAGCCGTAAAGCACCAGCGTAAAGCACCAGCTCGGAGACCACCTGACGGACGCCTTTCATCCGAGCCAACTGTCGAACCATGGGAGTCCAGCCCCACCATTGCGGCCCTCCCATTCTCCCGAAGCATCCGTACCACCAACTTCGAGGACCCCCCACCGCCAACGACGCGCAACCTGACATATCTCCCTCAGAGTTGCACGTTTCTCCACACCCCAAGTGCTCGCTCAATTCCTCCTTGCAGCCCCAAAGACCACAAATCAATACCCACGGCATTCAGATGCACACCATCCGTCCTCCAAAACGCCCCCACACCCTGCTACAATTCTGAATGCCGCACCGCCACCGCACCATTCCTGGCCATAAACTTACCCAATGCCCTGTTAACTTTAATCCTTGCCTTATTAAGGCACTCCACTGATCGTGTGGCGTGGGGCACCTGGCGAGGCACAATGTCGGACCATACAGTTACCATGCACGGGAATAACGACCACAAACGTAATAAATCAAACTTAATGTCCCGTAGTAGCTCTCTCACTGGCCTCACCCCCAAATCGTTTCCCCCCACATGAAGCACCAACACATCCGGTGCCCTACCCAACCGTACATAACGATGAAGCTCCCTTAACACCCCTTCCCACAACATACCTCTCACCCCCAACCATCGAACAACCGTGATGTCCCTGTCGAACCCCAACCGTGATGTCCCTGTCGAACCCCAACTGCCGACCCTCACGACGAACGTCTGTCCTCAAAGTTCCCCAAAACACGAAAGAGTGCCCCAGTATCCAAACCAACGCCGAGCTGGAACCTGAAAAATATGACAAAGCAAACACAGAAACACATCAGTCCAGATAACTTCTACAACAATCCCACCCGAATAGAGGACCTAAACCTAACTGATTCCCATCTCCCAATTTTTTTGATCACTTTGTCAATCATTCCTAACCTAGCCGCCTCTGTAGCCACCCCTATCCTGAACGAGTGCCCTATAAAATCCTCCAATGAAATACCCAGCTTATGCAAACAACGTTTAAACACTGCCAGAAACTGGTAACGCGATAAATACGACCCGTCCATGTGTCTCAACAACGGTCCCACCTCTGCCACACCATCTACGACATACTCCCGCAAACACCAGACCAGACAGAGTGAACAACTAGGCACCTCAAACAACCTAACATAACTCCCCCTACCTTCCTTATCCGTTTTTGACCTGCAAACTTCTATCACCACCCTGTCCCCCGAAAGCACCACATCCTCCCTTAATAACCTCCCGCCAATAGCCCGCACGCTGTGACATACCAACTCCCCTAACTGAACGCCCCAAAAAAACACTAAAGAAAACGCTACCTTAAATAGCTTCACCTCCCAACTCGAACTACAAACCAATTCCAACTGCGAACCCAGATTCAACAATAGCTGAAAAGAGACTGGTTTCCTTCTGTCCGCAACCGTCTTCCCATGCCGCCAACCCCGCAACACCTGTCTAACTAAAAACGTCTTTGTCACATCTGGCCAACCCCTCAATTTAAAACCGAAAGCCACCCCCGCAATCCACTTATTTAATTTTGCGACAGACCAGCCAAGCTCCTTAACATGGCCTAGGAACAATAATAACGGGATATCCCCCTCATTCACCTGAGCACCCAACTCCTCACACCACCGCTGCCACTCATTCCACACTTAACCGTACGCCACCCACGTCCCGGTACTCATTGAATCCCGCAGCAGCCTGTCTATGGTACCTCCAACAGCTCCCACATGGACTCTGGGCACTCCCTTGGCATCCGCTCCCGGCGCCAACTGCCGAAACCGCTCCCACTGCGAATGAGAAAGGGAATCCGCAATACTATTAAAAACACCCACCACATGTACCGCTACCACCCAAGCATTCAGCGACAAACAGACCAAAACTAAATGCTGTAACAAACGAACCACCGGCGGTGACGACACAGTCATACTATTAATGGCCTGCACTACATCCAGATTATCACAATGAAAACAGATTTTATTATCTCTAAACCGATCCCCCCACAACACCAATGCCAGCACAATTGGAAAAAGCTCTAACAGCGCCAAGTTCCTAACCCATCCCCTCTCCACCCAGGCCTCCGGCCACCTGCCCGCACACCATTGCCCATGACAGTACACCCCGAAGCCCGAGCCGCCCGCCACGTCCGAAAACAATTCAAAGTCAAAATTATCCACAGCTTCCCCCAAAACCAACGTCCTACCATTAAAATGCTGTAGAAAATTCCGCCCACACCGCTAAATCCCCTTTTAATTCTCTCCCCAACCTAATAAAATGATGCGGGGCCGTAACACCCACCGTAGCCCCCGCCAAACGTCGACAAAAAATCCTCCCCATTGGCATAATCCGACACGCGAAGTTGAGTTTTCCTAGCAACGACTGCAAATCCTTCAATCTGATCTTTGCCGCCTTCTTTGCTCTCTCAACCACCATACGTAAATCCTGTACTTTCTCCTCAGGCAAACGACATTCTATCCTTTCGGTGTTAATGACAATACCCAGAAAACTCAACTCCGTAGTGGGACCCACCGTTTTACCAACCGCCAATAATACCCCGAACAAACCAAAAACTGACTCCAAGGTGCTCAGCAACAAGGAACAAACCTGGGACCCCGCCGGGACCAAACAAAGGAAATCATCCAAGTAATGAATAATGGATGAACAACCGGAGGCGTCCCTAACGACCCACTCCAAAAACAAACTAAATGCTTCAAAGTATGCGCACGACACTGAACACCCCATCGGTAAGCACCTATCCACAAAATAACCCCCTTGCCAATAACATCCCAACAAATGTAAACTATCCGGATTAACTGGCAAAAGATGGAACGCTGCCTCAATATCCGTTTTCACTAACAATGCCCTCACCCTCAACTTCCGCACCCAATCCACAGCCGCGTCAAATGAAGTGTACACCACTGAACATAGTTCCGGATCGATACCTTCATTGACCGATGGTCCCTTAGGATAGGACAAATGATGAATCAGCCAAAACTTATTCGGCTCCTTCTTAGGTACAATCCCCAAAGGTGATATCCTCAAATTGTCCAAAGGCGGCCTCAAAAAGGGGCCATCCATACGTACCAAAGATACCTCCTTCGCCAATTTTTCCGACACCACCTCCGCATGTTCAATTGCCAAACGCAAATTTTTTCCCCCCGTAACAACCGGCAACGGCGCCGAAGGAATACAAAGACCCCTAGTAAACCGGTCCCTCAGAAATTCTGCCACCCCTCGATCGGGATATCTACTTAGATAGGGCCCCATCTCTTCCACCCGTATCGGAGTCAGAGCCTTTTCCACCGGCCTCCCCTGCCTTTTGCCTACTCCCTCTAAAACAACGGTTGAATCCATGATTACCGCCGTAGGCTGAACACTCATGCTTAAACCTAAATTTTGCCTCAAATCTGCAGTTGCCCTCGTTAAAGAGGAAGCAAAGCCGAAAACGTTGACTATCCTGACCCCCCCCGACTCCCCCCGAAAGGGCTGCCCTGTACACACTGTAGCCATCACCTGCCTCCATAAGCCAATATCCTTATGATCCCATCTAATGTTACCGCGCACCGATATCCTCTGTCGGAACTGCTCGTCGTAACGCAACCAGCCCGTCCCCCCACACACGGAACGCCTCCCCAATCGCATCCACATAACAAAAAAGAGCTGAACAGCACTCCGGCTTCTTCTCCCCTATCACACTGGCTAAAATAGCGAATGCCTGGAGCCAATTAGAAAAAGTACGTGGAATTAGGCGAAACCTACGTTTGTCATCTTCCTCTTTTTTACCGTCCTCCTTTCTCCCCTTATCTAAATTAAACCTTTCCAGGGGGAGCAAGGAAAAAATTAAAACATACTCCCCCTTCCAAATTCGCTCCCACGCCTCCTGTTTCAAATGCACCCCAACGGTCCATCAAAGCAAACATACTCCTCCCCACGCGCTGCATCGTCCACTTTCGGCCTATCCTCATCCCCCCCAACCTGCGTCTGCACTGACACCGAGTCGCATGCCCTGCTCGCCACACTGCCAGCTCCCCCACTAACCCCAGCCCCCATCCCCCATGCCGATACCTGGGAAACACCTGGCGCCCCCACCCTGCTAAACTATGAAAAAGCTGACCCAAGCCCGTACCCAGGTCCCCTTGTGGCCCCCCAACCCCCCCTGGGCAGCCCGTCCACGCGTTAACAGTACCCCAGTTAGCCTCACCTAGCTGCCGGGGGACTGTGAACCCCGCAGCTGATGGTCCTGCCTCCTGATGATCTTATGGTGCTGCACGATCTCCCTCTCCATGCGCCATCAACATCCCAGCAACAGGCCTGCTGGATGCGCTATGCACCTGCCCCTGTTTTTCTCCTCTTCCACGGTAGGCAGAGCCTCCACCATGCTGCCCGTTCGTCTCCTGTGAACTGTGCGCATTCTCCATCTCCCTGCCTACAGCCACGACCGACACAGCATCAATCCCCCACCGGGCGGCCTCCCCCGGACTGGGGGCACCCCCCGTACCTGGTCCTGCATCCGCCCGCCTGTTCTTGGGCTCCACCGTGCACAAGGATTCCTCCCGTGTCGGGAGGAGCTGGCTACAGGCACTCCGCCAACCTCCCTAAGCGAAGGGTCCCTGGAGGGGCTCCGCACCCGGCGCCGAGCCCTGGGATTCACATCCGGACTAAGGCGCGCCGGCGGCCGTACCCGCCGCGGCCGTCTAACAGTTGGTGGTGAGCTTACTGTACTCACCACCGCCCCCTGCAGCACGCCGGCCACCTGCTCCTTCAGCCATTCGGGTCCCTGAGCCTCTGCTGCTGCCCGCAACTGCTGGATCAAAGCCTCCACCGCCTGCATCGTGTGAGTTCGTTCCTTTCTTTATTAAGACTCTAAAATGACGCTGATACTCCCCTCATAATATAAACTCCCTAGCCCACCCCCTTCTACACTCCACCCACCAGATTCCTCTACAGCTTAACCCCTATACTACCGGCCCCCTCTCGCCAAAACCCCTCATGTCGGCCTCCCCTAAACTGGCATCCCAGTACAGCCTCACTGGATTGAAAAATATACATGGATATACACAGGAAAGAACAGAGGTGTAGTAATAGATTGCAAAACACCAACAAACAGAGCAATGGTCTTGGAGAAGGAGTCCTTAATTAGTTTACAGATAAGCTGTGTGAAACTTTGTTGGTCTCTGAGTTTAGAGAGGAGAGGACCCCTCTTTCTCCTCAGATGGTTTAGCAGGCCATGAAACCTTGATACAAATTTAGTCCTGTGTTGAGTGTGTCAAAGACAGTCATAAATTTGTATTTCCAAGCTAATTTTTCCCTTTGGAATTTGAAATGACCCTAGGTCTGTAATGTTATGGCCAGGATCACCAAAATGTTTGGCAACAGGGAAAGTTGTATTTTTCTCCTTTATGGAATGGCAGTGAGACCTTATCCTCACCCTGAGTGTCTGCCCTGTTCCCCTCACATAAAGACCCTGATTTGGACATTTAGTGCACATAAGGAGGTACACCACATTGGATGCAGAACACATGAATGTTCCAGGAATCTTATAGTCTTGCTGAGTGTTTGGGATACGTATCCTGTCTGTGGTCAGTATGTGTGAACAGGTTTTTCAGCTCCTCACATTGCAGGGAAAGGTTCCTTTCTGTATATTGGATGGTAGTGAACTCCTGATCATCATATTTCTGAAGCATAGCATAGGAGGGTCTGGGATTCTGGGAATATTGTCCTGAGGCAGTCATCTTTGAGTATAGTATTGTGTAGTTTTTTAATTAGTACCTCTAGTTGTGGGTTGTACAGTAGGTCACCACTAGAGGTACACGATCATTACCTTCTTTTTGTTTATATTCAAGGAGTTGATTTCTAGGCTTCCTAGTGGCTCTGTTGATTTGGTCCTGAATTGTGGTAAGATGGTAGCTCTGGTGTAAAAATATCCTTTCAAGGTGGCCCAAGTATTCATGCCTCTCTGTTGGGCTGGAGCAGATGCGATTTAATAAAGCCTGTGCAGCGCAGATGGAAACATCCCAGGGCCCCTTTTGTGATTGGTGGTGGTAACCAGGTGTAGGAATGGCCGAGTGGTATAGGGTGGCCTAAAATGTCCCTTAGTGTTTGTGTCACGGTGCTCCTATCTGGATACTGCTCGAACTCCAGGTTGGCTCCGAAGCAGACAAATAGGTGGTAGTAATTGAGGGATGAAAGAAATAACTTGAGTCCAGACCTTGTGATGAAGTTACATAGCAGCTTTACTTTGGTAAACGTTTTCCAAAACGGTTTACAAACTTTGTCTTGGTCCCAGCAGGCTTTAGCATTAAACTCTGGCAGGCAAACTTGTCTCTGCTACATCTGTTGCTCTCTGGCTCTGTTGTGCTGACAGTCTGTCTGTAAAACTCAGCTTCTTATTTATGCTGCAACTTCTCTCTTTGTATTCTGTCTCTTAATTAGGCCAGGCAAACCTCCTGGCTCCTGAGGCTCCAAACTCTGGCCTCCATATCCAGCAGAGCTGAAGGTGCTCTGGCTGGCTTGGCTTTGTTTGGCCTGGGTTAAGCTAGACTGGGGTAAGCTAGACTGCAACTAAACTTGGACCCCTCCCTTCCTGCAGGAAGTAGGACTCGCCCACTCCTCCACGGGGGTAGGGGGGGGGTGTTAGAATGAAATGGAAAGCTCCATTCTACCTAACTGTAGCTCTGCCATATTTTCTGCCACCTGCTGGTGAACCAGGCACATAACATTAACATAACAGTTGCAAAATTGGAAATGCACAGTGTTTGGACCTGAAATAAATACACATGATGACATGAGGTTAACCAATAAAGATGATAGCGAGGTGTAGAAGTGGTAATGCTACTCTGTTGTGTTACATGTGCACTGGCGGTTGATCTGCCGGAGTTATGAAGAGGCGCTGGCCAATACGTACCTTTGGCGGATCCACCACTGCTTCTAAATGTTAGACAGTATCCTTGCTGTCTTACCTTTAGACCATTTGGTACAATTTTCTATGCGTAAACCATGCCTACTTTTTAGACCTGGCATGAGCAGGGAAAAATCACAGATTGCAGTGCAAAGGACCTTTGCGGAGCAATCTGCGCCAGAAATATGCCTTTAGGTGTATTTCTGTTTAATAAATGATCCCCATAGACTTTCTATTGGGCCCACCTCCTGCAACGAGCAGAGACAATGCTCTATGGGAGCACTTTTCTCTGCTCATTCTGGTGATTTGTGGTGGCCTAAGTACTTATACCCCATGGATCAAAACATTTAATATGTTGCTATGACATATCAAAAGTTTTTTCAAAGTACAGGGACTACTTAAATCAAATTATTTTGAGGTAGTGTGGAAAGTTCTTGTTACTAGCTTGTGCTCCAAAGTGTTAAACAGAGGAAATTGCAAATACCATTGCAGGAAAGACAATCTAAATCGCACCATTTTTTTACTTTACAGAGGACCAAGGAAAGGGACAAACAATGTATATTTGAAAATAGAAATAGAAGATCCCAAAAGTGCTACTGACCACACATAGACCACAGTGCATATACCAGTGTGAAAGAGGTTAGCGGATGTGAGAAGTTGTTGCATCTTGTGTGAGCTGTATGATAAACATATTGATGCTAAAAGGAACTATGTAAAAGAATGACTTCAGTTATGAAAATAAGGAAGTATAGATAGGTGTAAAGTAAAACTTTGCTATAGTTCCTTTGTTTATGTTACAGCTAATATGATCTCATGCAATATCTCATGTTATCTGTACAAACTACAAATAATAAATGTCCCTTGGCAGAGTCTGTACAAATATTCATACTTTCTTAGGCTAGTTTCACATCTGCATAAATTTAGTAGCTTGTTCCAGCAGAGAAATTACCATAACCATCATAGCCGACACCGCTGGGTACCAAGGGTTCCCTGTTCACTATAATGGGGTCCATCAGGTTTCTAGCATGCAACATACCGCTGCATGCAGGGCTTTTTTTCTGTCAGAAAGCTGATCGTTTTGCCAGGCACTCAACGGTTTCCATTAGTGTCTAGGGATTGGGCAGGCCCCGGTGGTGTCTAGCTATGCCTTATGTGGTAATTCCAGTAGTCTGCTCCTCTGCTGGAACAGGCAACTACATTTACTGAATGCAGATGTGGGCATAGCCTTATAAACACGCATTAGGCACCCTGAACATCAGAGGCAGAGATGAAGTCAATGTTATCATCTTAGGCAAGCAGAATAGTGTCAGTAGCTTCTGGTTAGAGTAACATGAGGATATTGTTAGCAGAATCTCTGCAGTGTGTCATGTTACCACAGCTAGGTAAGTTATACCATATAACCAGCAGAGTAACGATTGCCCGGTGGGATGGGGGGCCCGCAGTCGGGCTCGGGGCCTCTCTGTGCAACTTATTTTTATAATGCCTACAGTGCAGCTGGCTGGCTGCGCTACCTGCACAGTGCACGCATTAAATAACCCATACCCACCTACCCATACCCTCTCCGGTGCTGCGCCACCAGCTGTGACAGCACGAGACCCGGCTCTGAGGTCGCAGGTCTCGCGGGATCACGCAGCGCCGCAGTGGTTATGACGGGATTGTACTGACAGACGGCCGGAGCGGAGCAGAGTAGGTAAGTATTTTTTTTTCTTTATGTATTGTGACACAGTGAGAGGTTTGGCCTGGGAAAACAGGTATTTTCCTCCCAGCTGGTGCTGCTGGGCTGATTTACAGCCAGGTGAGGTCAAATACCGGACCGGATTTTAAATGCCGGTCTGGGTTTTTGCAGCACCTGACTGTCCTTAAATAGGCTCAGAAACCATGTCTCTGTGTTGGCATCTGGGAGCCTTGTGTCTGGATGAAGGCTTTCTACCTGTTTGGCGTGAAAACATAGGTTGGTGCTGCTATGAGCAAGGACTCTTTGAGGCAGAATTTCCGCATGGTGTAAATTACCACCAACACCGCAAGGTGACTTTTTGTTTGAATATGACCGCTTGTTTTGTCACTTGCCTAAAGTGTGAATAAAACATTGAACTGTTTAATTCAAAGAACTTGTTGTTGCCTCTGTACTGCGTCCGCGAATCCTGTCTATTAGAGCGAGTCCCCACAATTGGTGGAGGATGTGGGGAAGAGTAGTAAGGCTGGCGTGAACTCCGATATTTTGGGTTTCTGCATTTTTCAGGCATGGTTGTATGTAGTACATTAAACCAGCTGTATTACAACTAGTGCCCCACGACAAAATGGAAGCTGTTGTGAAGGCCCTCATGGAGGCTAATCTGCAGCAGCGAGAGACAAACCTGCAGCAACGGGAGGCTAATAAGCAGGAGACTAACAAGTTGCGGCTACAACACGTGATGGCTTTGCATACAGCAGGAGCAACCCCGAGCATCCATGATGCCTGGAAAGCAGTCAGTGCCGCGATTACTAAGATGATCCCAGCAGATGACAACGAAACCTACCTGGCGATGTACGAGAAAGTGGTCATCAGGGAAAAGCTACCCCGTGACCAGTGAGCTGCGGTTGTCGCTCCATTCCTGGCATCCGATTCCCAGCGGGTGTATTTCGACTTGCCAGACGATCAAGCGGCCGACTACTTAAAAGTAAAGGGTGAGATTTTGGCAAGACTGGGGGTGAATGTGTTGGTCCGGGCCCAGCGGGTAGCTGGGAGTTAAAGCGTTAATAGCTAAAGAGTTAATAGAGATATTTTCCAGAGTAGGTGTCAAATTCTGTTATTAAAAAAACACAAATTTTAGGCAAAATACTAAATTTTCAGCATTTGCTGCATCTGTCATTGTTAAATACAAGCTTGAAATACTGCAATAATTTTCTGGGTTTAAAAAAGCACCCATTTTCTGCAACAAAATACATCTGGGGCCTATGCAGCAATTGTCAGTGTGAAATTAAAGCTTGAAATACTGCAATAATTTCCGGGTTTCAAAAAACACCCTTTTTGGGCAAAATACAAAATTTTACAGCCCTTGTTGCATCTGTCAGTGTGAAATACAAGCCTTAAATACTACTGTCATATTCGTTTTTTAACCCCTTAAGGACTCAGCCCTATTTCACCTTAATAGGACCAGTGTTCCTTTAAGTGCTGATAACTTTAAAACACTGACTTATCCAAGCCATTCTGAGATAGTTTTTTCGTCACATATTGTACTTCATGACACTGGTAAAATGAAGTAAAAAAATATATTTTTTTGCATAAAAAAAAAACCTAATTTACCAAAAATTTTTAGAAAATTTGCTAATTTCAAAGTTTCAGTTTCTCTACTTCTGTAATACATAGTACTACCCCAAAAAATTGCGATGACTTTACATTCCCCATATGTCTACTTCATGTTTGAATTATTTTGGGAATGATATTTTATTTTTTGGGGATGTTACAAGGCTTAGAAGTTTAGAAGCAAATCTTGAAATTTTTCAGAAATTTACAAAAACCCAATTTTTAGGGACCACTACAGGTCTGAAGTCACTTTGTGAGGCTTACATGATAGAAACCGCCCAAAAATGACCCCATTCTATAAACTACACCCCTCAAGGTATTCAAAACTGATTTTGCAAACTTCGTTAACCCTTTAGGTGATGCACAAGAGTTATTGGCAAATGGGGATGAAATTTGAGAATTTCATTTGTTTGCCTAATTTTCCATTTTAACCCATTTTTTCCACTAACAAAGCAAGAGTTAACAGCCAAACAAGACTGTATCTTTATTGCCCTGACTCTGCCGTTTACAGAAACACCCCATATGTGGCCGTAAACTACTGTACGGCCACACAGCGGGGCGTAGAGGGAAATGTGCGCCGTATGGTTTTTGGAAGACAGATTTTGCTGGACTGGTTTTTTGACACCATGTCCCATTTGAAGCCCCCCTGATGCACCCCTAGAGTATGAACTCCATAAAAGTGACCCCATCTAAGAAACTGCACCCCTCAAGGTATTAAAAACTGATTTTACAAACTTTGTTAACCCTTTAGGTGTTGCACAAGATTTCATGGAAAATAGAGATACAATTTCAAAATTTCACTTTTTTGGCAGATTTTCCCCCTTTTTTTTTTCCAGTTACAAAGCAAGGGTTAACAGCCAAACAAAACTCATTATTTATGGCCCTGATTCTGTAGTTTACAGAAACACCCCATATGTGGTCGTAAACTGCTGTACGGGCACACGGCAGGGTGCAGAAGGAAAGGAATGCCATACGGTTTTTGGAAGGCAGATTTTGCTGGACTGGTTTTTATGACACCATGTCCCATTTGAAGCCCCCCTGATGCACCTCTAGAGTAGAAACTCCAAAAAAGTGACCCCATTTTAGAAACTACGGGATAGGGTGGCAGTTTTTTTGGTACTAGTTTAGGGTACATATGATTTTTGGTTGCTCTATATTACACTTTTTGTGCGGCAAGGTAACAAGAAATAGCTTTTTTGGCACGTTTTTTTATTTTTTTGTTATTTACAAAGTTCATCTGACAGGTTAGATCAGTGTTTCCCAACCAGTGTGCCTCCAGCTGTTGCAAAACTACAACTCCCAGCATGCCTTGACAGCCTTTGGCTGTGTAGGCATGCTGGGAGTTGTAGTTTTGCAACAGCTGGAGGCACACTGGTTGGGAAACACTGGGTTAGATCATGTGGTAATTTTATAGAACAGGTTGTCACGGACACGGCGATACCTAATATGTATACAATTTTTTTTATTTATGTAAGTTTTACACAATGATTTCATTTTTAAAACAATTTTTTTTTTTTTGTGTCTCCATAGTCTAAGAGCCATCGTTTTTTCAGTTTTTGGGCGATTATCTTAAGTAGGGTCTCATTTTTTGCGGGATGAGATGACGGTTTGGTTGGCACTATTTTGGGGTGCATATGACTTTTTGATCGCTTCCTATTACACTTTTTGTGACGTAACATGACAAAAAATAGCTTTTCTTACACCGTTTTTATTTTAATTTTTTTACGGTGGTCACCTGAGGGGTTAGGTCATGTGATATTTTTATAGAGCCGGTCGATACGGACACGGCGATACCTAATATGTATACTTTATTTTTATTTATGTAAGTTTTACACAATGATTTCATTTTTGAAACAAAAAAAAACATGTTTTAGTGTTTCCATAGTCTAAGAGCCATATTTTTTTTTTTTGTTTTTGGGCGATTATCTTGGGTAGGGTCTCATTTTTTGCGGGATGAGATTACGGTTTGATTGGCACTATTTTGGCGTACATGCAACTTTTTTGATCACTTTTATTACCTTTTTTGGGAAGTAAGATGGGCAAAATTTAAATTTTCTCATAGTTTTTATTTTTTTATTTTTATGGCGTTCACCGTGCGGGGAAAGTAACATGACCGTTTTATAGATCAGGTCGTTACGGACGCGGTGATACCTAATATGTGTAGTGTATTTTATTTTTTTAATTTTTATTCAGTGATAAACGTGTTTTTTTTTATCCTCACTTTTTTTTTTTTTTTTTTTTTTTTTGGACCCAGACCCACTTGGTTCTTGAAGATCCAGTGGGTATGATGTCTGTATAATACAGTACAGTACACTATATAGTGTTTTTGTACTGTATTTTACTTACACTTTGTCTGAACAGATCTATGCCTTTAGCATAGATCTGTTCAGCACCATAGACAGCAGGACGCCTGAGAAGGCGTCCTGTTGCCATGGGAACCTTCCCCGTCTGCTCAGTTGTAGCCAGAACTGCACAGACGGGGAAGGGTAAGGACGGGGCTCTCGGGGGGCTGTCTGGGGGCTCTCTCCCTCTCCCATCGGGGGGCTGCAAAGGCACAGCAGCCCCCTTATGGGAGAGTGAGGGTGCTCCCTGAGCTGTTAACCTTTTCCATACAGCGGTCCTTACGGACCACTGTATGAAAAAGATTAAAAGGCTGACATTGCATGATTTCAGCCGGCATCCCGTTCGGATTAACCCCTGGGGCGCCGCAACCTTATTTTAAACTCATGACGTATTGGTACGTCATGGGTCCTTAAGGACTCGGGAAACATGCCGTACTGGTACGTCATGCGTTCCTAAGGGGTAAAAAAAAACACCCATTTTGGGCAAAATCATAATTTTGCGGCGTTTGCTGCATCTGTCATTGTTAAATTTAAGCTTGAAATACAGCAATCATTTTCTGAGTTTTAAAAAACACCCTTTTTGGGCAAAATATGAAATTTGCAGCCTTTGCTGCATCTGTCAGTGTGAAATACACGCGTTAGATACTGCTGTTATCTTTTGGTATTAAAAAAACACCCAATTTGGGCAAAATACTAAATTTGCAGCCTTTGCTGCATCTGTCAGTGTGAAATACACGTGTTAGATACTGCTGTTATATTCTGTTATAAAAAAAAACACCCATTTTGGGCAATATTCTAAATTTGCGGCCTTTGCTGCATCTGTTAGTGTGAAATACACGCATTAGATACTGCTGTTATATTCTGTTATTAAAAAAACACCCATTTTGGGCAAGATTCTAAATTTGCAGAGAATGAGGAGAGCGTCGAATGAGGGACGTGGCCCCGGTCGTGGTGCTGCTGGTGGAGCTCCTGTTGCAGGGAGAGGACGTGGTTGATCTGTGCCAGCTACACGCACAAGTGAAACACCTTCCTCAGGTGTGAGTAGGTGACAGAACCTTCAGCATTATTTGGTCGGGCCTAATGCGGCTCTACGAATGGGGAGGCCAGAACAATTACAGGTGATAGTAGATTGGGTTGCTGACAGTGCCTCCAGTTCCTTCACATTGTCTCCCACCCAGTCTTCTGCACCTGCAGCCGATGTCCATCAGTATTTCACCTCACCCCCTTGCAAATCAGCCAAGCAGTCTGAACCCCAAGTCATGCAGTAGTCTCTTCTGCTTTTTGATGACTCTGCTAGCCGGGTTTCCCAGGGCCATCCACATAGCCCTGCCCCAGAAGTGGAAGAGATTGAGTGCACCGATGCCCAACCACTTATGTTTCAAGATGAGTACATGGGAGGACCAGCACAGCACGTCTCGGATGATGACGAAACACAGGTGCCAACTGCTGTGGCTTTCGAAAGTGTGCAGACCGACAAGGAGGGCAGGGGTGAAGACTGGGTGGAAAATGATGTGGAGGACAATGAGGTCCTCGACTTCACATGGAATCAAGGTCTTACGCATGACCTGTGTAGTTCGGAGGAAGAGGCGGTGGTCGCACAGAGCCACCAACACAGCAGAAGAGGGAGCAGGGTGCAAAGGCGAAGCGGCCGTCCCCTAGACAGTACGCCTGCTACTGCCCAACACAGCAAGGGACCGAGCACTCCAAAGCCAGCTCCAAAGAGTTCCCTGCTGTGGCAGTTCTTCAGACAATGTGCTGACGATAAGACACAAGTGGTTTGAACGCTGTGCAATCAGAGCCTGAAGTGAGGCATAAACGTTCTCAACCTGAGCACAACCTGCATGACCAGGCATCTAAGTGCAAAGCACGAGCTGCAATGGAGACCTCAAAAACAAAGAAAGGTCTCTGGCTCCTCTTGCTTCCTCTTCTGCTGCAGTCTCAGCCTCTTCATCCACCTCTGGAGTGACAGTGGCACCGCAAACAGGGGATCTGCCAGCAACACCACCACCTGGGTCACCAAGCATCTCCACAATGTCCCATGGAAGCGTTCAGCTCTCCATCTCCCAAACACTGAAGCGGAAGAGGAAGTAACCCCCTACCCACCCGCGATCCCTGGCCTTAAATGCCAGCATTTTAAAATTACTGGCCTTTGAAATGCTGTCATTCCGTCTGGTGGAGAAGGAGAGTTTTAAAAAACCTTATGGCGGTGGCTGTCCCACAGTACATCGTGCCCAGCAGCCACTACTTTTCTGGGCGAGCCATCCCTTCCCTGCACAACCTAGCGGGGGACAAAATCAGGTGTGCACTGCGTACGCTCTGCGGAACAGCACCACTTCACCACCAATGACTGGGCCTCCATGCGAGACCTGTGTTCCTTGTTGTGCTGTTTCGAGTACTCCACCAACATGGCCAGTGCCGATAATGCCGTTCTCAGTGTTACTATCCCACTTCTATGCCTAGTTGAAAAAACGCTTCTGGCGATAATGGAAGAGGATGTGGCACAGGAGGAGGAGGGATCATTTCATAGGGTTTCCGGCCAAACATTCACAAGTGGCTCCGAGGGTGGGTTCATGCACCCACGAACGGCAGGTACACAATTTCCAGCCAGGGCACAGTTCTGGAGGATGATCAGGTGGAGGATGAGGAGGAGGAGATGGAGGAGGAGGAACCGTGTTCACAGCAGGGTGGCACCTATACCAGCTCATGGCCATCACTGGTGCGTGGCTGGGGGGATACAGAGGACACAGACGATACACCTCCCACAGAGGACAGCTTGTCGTTGCCTCTGGGCAGCCTGGCACACATGAGAGATTACATGCTGCAGTGTCTCCGCAACGACCGCTGAGTTGCGCATATTCTAACTCGAGCTGATTACTGGATGGCCACGCTGCTGGATCCCTGTTACAAGGACAACGTACCGTCCTTAATTCCGTCACTGGAGCGAGCTCGTAAGATGCGTCAGTACAAGCGCACGTTGGTAGACGCGCTGCTGGTGGCATTCCAACCTGACAGCGGGGGCACAGTGGAAGTACAAGGCGAAGGCAGAAGAGGAAGAGGTCGCCAACACAGCTGGGGCACCGCCAGCACCTCAGAAGGCAGGGTTAGCATGACCGAAATGTGGAAAATCTTTCTCAGCACGCCACAACAACCAGCACCACCAGCTGATATGGAAAGTCTTAGCAGGAGGCAGAATTTCAGCAACACGGTGGAGCAGTATGTGTGCACACACCTAGACGTACTGAATGACGGGTCTGCCCCCTTCAACTTCTGGGTCTCCAAATTGGGCACATGGCCTTAGCCTTCCCATTACGCCTTGGAGGTGCTGGCCTGCCCTGCAGACAGTGTATTATCTGAACGTGTGTTTAGCACGGCAGGGGGCGTTATCACAGACAAAAGCAGCCGCCTGTCCACAGCCAATGTGGACAAACCTACGTTCATTAAAATTAACCAGGCATGGATCCCACAGGACTTGTCCGTACCTTGTGCAGAATAGACATGTATACCGGCACTAAGCAGCCATTGTTATACTACAGTCCAATTGCTCATTGTTGTATTTTAGATATTTCACACTCTTTTGGGGTGTACCCCAATTAATAAAAATAAAAAATTTAAACCGAAAACCAGTGTTGGCAACCTCGTCCTCCTTCACCGCCGCTTCCCCCTACACCGCTACATCCACCGCCTCCTCAACCTCCTACTCCATATGGACCTCCACCTCATACATTAAGATAATTATTTTTTTTTGTACGTATTTTATTTTATTTTACGTTTCACTAATTTGTCTGTTACATTTTCGAGTGACATTCACCAATTTTTGGCTGTGATATACCTCTGCTCTACCTAGTAGACAGGTTAATAAATTTCACTAATTTTTCTGTTACATAGTTGGGTGACATTCACCAATTTTTGTCTCTGATATACCCCTGCTCTACCTAGTGGACAGGTTAATACATTTTGCAAATTTTTCTGTTACATTCTTGGGTGACATTTTACCATTTTTGTCGTGAATAAACCCCTGCTCTGCATAGGTGACAGGGACCAAATTTTTTTAAAATCATCTGTTCCATTGGTGGGTGACATTAACCCATTTCTGGCCATGAAAATGCATAGGTGACAGGGACTTAAATGTATAAAATTTGTCTTTAATTGGACCTTTCATTCGATCCTTCGGCTTTAATAACTTGTCCCACATTTCTGCTCGATCACATTGCAGCCATTGACCTCTCTTGGATGTGGTCTCCCTTTCTCATGCTCCCTTTCCGGTGTGGAACCATGATTCGCTGCTAACCGTGATCAACCTGGTAGGCGCAGAAAAGAACATCGAAAGTTGATAGAGAAGATATCCAATTGGATCATGGACGTCACGAGGATATGCGATCAGGCAGAAGTTATCTAGAGTTAACAAAGTGGCAGCAGGGCCTCTCCTGTCTAACGTTTCCAAATGCAAAATACTCCAGTGACATTCCCTATAAT